>NC_141691.1:526600827-527200827 GCF_964263255.1 Lissotriton vulgaris | reverse complement strand
TCTCACACTGGCATCAGTGTGGGTTTAATGTGCTGAAAAGTTTGATACCAAAGTTCTCAGTCTTCAGTGAGGCCGTCGTGGTGCTGTGGAGTTCGTAATGTCGACCTCCCAGCACCACATACTCTTAATGGCAGCACTGCACTTACAGTGCCCAGGAATGGCACTAGGTACTGTAGGAGCACAGGGCTCATGTACCTGTGCCCACACCACTGGAATAGGGCATCCTGCTAGAGGGGCGACTGAGGTATGCCAGGGCAGTGGGTCTTGTGGGCATGGCACACAGGGATGTTTGCCATGTCAACTCTTTGTTTAGTTCTGTACTTAAGACACTCAGCCTGCAAAGGCAGTGTGTGGGTGTCAGGGTACAGGGCCCCTAAGGGTGGCACAATAAGTGCTGCAGCCCTTAGGGGTCTTCTCTGGTCACCATGCCCTGGGTACCTAGGGTACCATTTACTAGGGGCTGACAGTTTTAGGTTTAACACAGTTTTAGGGAAGGAACACAGGCCCTGGGTACCTGGTTGGCAGGAGCCCAGGGAACACTCAGTCAAAGCACATCAGCAGTTCAGAAAAAAGTGGGGGCATACCAATGCAAGAAATATGACACTTTCTCACAGCAGGGTGCTGTGGCATAAAGCCGGACAGGCATAGGTCACCAGAAGCACGGGGTGAGACCAGGAGACAACAGAGATAGGGACAGGCAGCACTGGGGTTCCTGGGACAGGGAGTAGGGTGGTGTAGCTTAGAGCCGGAAGTTGGGTGTACAGAAGGATTGCGAGTGCTGAAACCCTAGAAGGCGTAGGCGCGCCTCTGCCTCTCCCTCTCCCTCTCCTCCCCTCCCTCTTCCCTTCCCCTACAGAGAAGTGGTGGGGGGGTGGAGCAGATGGGGGTGCTTATGTTTAGAGAGGGCAGACAAGTGACGGAGTGGAGGAAACAGACAGACGGGAGGAGGGTGATTATAGATGTGACAGAGAGAGAGGAAAGACCTGAAGATAAAAGGACCTATAATCACAATATTGAAACCAAGTGAAGGAATAACATTTAGGTAGAGGTGTTCGGTATTTTACTCCCTGCATCTCGAGCGAAATGGGGTAAATTTAGTTGCCCCACTGTAGCGCTGCCTCTGCTTCCTCTGTGGTTGAGGGTGGCAGAGATTACATTGCGTGCTAGTGTGTGAGCGTGGCATGCCACTAATAAGAAGATGCGTTCCTGTTATTGTCAGCCACGGTTGCGCCTTTGAACAGCATTCGAAGCTGATGAAGTGTCTTTTCTCCTTGCTAACTGTGCTAAACACCAAAATAATGGACGAAGGTGCCCTCGGATACTACAAGGGGGTGATGTTGGTTCAGAATCTTTACTGACCGAACTTGACAGTTAGGTCTGTCCACTGCACAAAATGTGCTCGGTGCACAGACAGCCCTGGACTCAGAAGCTGGCCACACCCTTGTTCCTGTGCCCCGTGGCTGACTGCGCCACTCTCACTTCATCGCTTGCAGTGCAAGATACCTTGCAGCCCCACCTAAAATAACGTTTGTGGTCCGAGATGTGCCTGGCCATAGATATGTGGAAGGTCCCCGTTTAGGTAGCCGAAACAACAGGTTTAGGGGCGCGCAGAACGACATGTGAAGTTGGTGCAGGAGTGTTAGAGAGGCAACTGCAGTCATTTATAAAATTATTGGCATGAATTTGGATTTGTGAAAGGGGAAGGTGCTTGTGTGAGATCTTTCAACTGCCTAGAGCCTGTCCTGCAGCTGCCATTGGTGTGTGACGTGTACTGTGTCGGAGAGGATGGGCGCGCGACAAATAAACGCCAACAAATCAGGACTTTTCCAGGCACCGTACTCTGAGGGATTGTTTGTTTTAGAGAAAGAGGACTTACCACTAAGGAGAGGAGGTCCTGCTGCAGAGCAGCAGCCTGCTGTTTGTGATTCAGCGGCAGCCAACGGGAGAGGTGCCTTGTCCATGAGTCCTCTGAGGTGCTGTAAAGGCGGCATCTGTTTCTAATTAACGCGAACACGAGACACGGGCGCGATAATTGGAAACAGATGCCACTCTGCGCATAACCGCAAGCCCTTGGCCGTGGGCAGTTACATTTGCTGGGAAAGGCGGGACATGCACCCGCCTTTACCCAGCTTTACCCATCTTTTAAGGAAGACGCACACAAACACCAATAGAAATATTGGAGGAAAAATGCCACAAGCACGTACAAGTAACATAGGCTATGCCAATTGGGTATAAGTAAATTAAACATACACCATTTTAAGGGTCTGAGCACATGCACCGGGTCCTGATTAGCAGGGCCAAGGATAATTCAGAGTCCTTACACCAGTACCTAGCAGTCATACAATAGGGCAAAAAGTGGAGGTGAACCTGCAAAAGCCTGTTTCCTTACGAGAGCCATTAGAGTCTGCAAAGAGTACCTGCATCCAACTACTCAAAGCCAGGAAACAGAGCCACAGAAACAACAAGCATTTACAATGCAATGATCTCGGCTTTATTAAAGTTAAAGCTATTGGCATTGCAAATGGCATTTTTTTTCATTTTTTGTTTTTTTAAAACATAAATAAATGGTATTGTCATTTACAATGGCAATAGGTGAGCATTAGAGAGTAGTAGAGAGTATTAGCGGACACAGAGCCACACACACACACAGACAGAGCCACACACACACAGACAAAGCCACACAGAACACACACATACAGAGCCACACACACACACACACACACACACACACACACACACACACACACACACACACACACACAGACAAAGCCACACACAGACAATGCCACACACACACACACAAAGCCCCCCCCACACACACAGACAAAGCCACACACACACACACACACAGACAAAGCCACACACACACACACACACACAGACAAAGCCACACACACACACACACACACACAGACGGGGCCACACACAGAGGCACGAAAAACCGGATCACAAGAGGACACAGAGGCACAAGCACGGAACAGAGGCACAAGCAGGGAACAGAGGCACAAGCAGGGCACAGAGGCACAACAAGCAACGAAGGGGCAGGAGAGCAAGCACAAGCAACAAGGGGGCAGCAAGCACAAGCAACGAGGGGGCAGGGCGGCACAGAGGCACAAAAACCGGATCACAAGCAGGGCGGCACAGAGGCACAAAAACCGGATCACAAGCAGGGCACAGAGGCACAACAAGCAACGAGGGGGCAGGGGCAGGAGAGCAAGCACAAGCATCGAGGGGGCAGCAAGCCCAAGCAACGAGGGGACAGGGGGGTACAGAGGCACAAAAACCAGATCACAAACAGGGCAGGGCACAGAGGCACAAAAACCGGATCACAAGAAGGGCACAGAGGCACAAAAACCGGATCACAAGCAGGGCACAGAGGCACAACAAGCAACGAGGAGTCAGGGGCAGGAGAGCAAGCACAAGCAATGAGGGGACAGCAAGCACAAGCAACGAGGGGGCAGCAAGCACATAGGCACAAAAACCGGATCACAAGCAGGGTAGGGCACAGAGGCACGAAAACCGGATCACAAGCAGGGCACAGAGGCACAACAAGCAACAAGGGGGCAGCAAGCACAAGCAACGAGGGGGCAGGGCGGCACAGAGGCACAAAAACCGGATCACAAGCAGGGCGGCACAGAGGCACAAAAACCGGATCACAAGCAGGGCACAGAGGCACAACAAGCAACGAGGGGGCAGGGGCAGGAGAGCAAGCACAAGCAACGAGGGGGCAGCAAGCACAAGCAACGAGGGGGAAGGGGGGCACAGAGGCACAAAAAACAGATCACAAGCAGGGCACAGAGGCATGAAAACCGGATCACAAGCAGGGCACAGAGGCACGAAAACCGGATCACAAGCAGGGCATAGAGGCACGAAAACCGGATCACAGCACGAGGGAACAGACACACAACGAGGGAACAGACGCCAAAAAACTTTCCTGCTCGGGGGGAGGAGTCTCTGTCTGTTGCGTGGCCAGACAACGCCATGACACCACCATCTTTCTCCGAGGCGAAGCAGAAATGCTTCGGAGAAAGCAGGGTCATTTTCTGATTCGGGGGCGTGGTTTTCTTTCTCTCCTCTTCCCATTGGCTGGAAGGTAAAATTCCAGCCAATGGGAAGAGGAGAGAAAGAAAACAAGAAAGAAGCGAAAAAAGACACCCCTGAATCGGAAAAAGACGGGGCTTGAACGGAGTGACACCCCTCTCCTCCAATGTCTGGCCTCCGTTTGGGAAGCCAGCCAATGGAGACGAGGGGCGGGTTCAAGCCCCCATACTAAAAAACATTAAATCTCGGAGTGAGACTGCGCAAGCGCAGCCTACGGTCCGAGACCTAAAAATAACAGTGTGGCACTGGTTATTAAGGGCAGCTAGGGACACACTATGGCAGCAGAGGCCCAGGCATCAAAAAACATAATAGTACGAGGGGCATCAGAGCAGTCACAGCAGGAGCAGCAAAGAAAAAGAGATCTTACTAAAACATGAGGCTGGCACCATGGTTGGGGGCATGAAGGTGTGAATATTCCGGCCCACCTTGAGCTGCCCCTCAAATATCAAACCACCTGGCCAGACTGCGGCTAGGGAGATGGACAATGGTGCCTCCCTCTTCCAATCACACAAGGATACCCCTTTCTCCTCCAGTTCAATTCCGCTTCTACAGGAATACAGAATCCTTTGCAGCAGGCTATACCAGAGACTCCAAATGGGGGGTGGCGGGGGGGGGGGGGGGGAGGTGGTACAGGAGCTTTCCATCACTTTATGCATGCTACCCTCCGTGAGATGCTGGGCATAAGATAAGGTAGGCTATGTATCCAAGAAGCAGCTCACATGTGGTCAAAACTATAGCAGCAAGCCCAGGGTACTTTAGATTTGGTAGGTAAGGTGGGTTGAGAAAGTTCCAAAGTTGCCAATCTAGGCAAAAGTCGAAAGTGCCTACGTAATGGAACAATAATTAGGATAAATCAAACTATAACCAGCATACAATAATAGAGACTGATCTATTAATGGGCAGTAATGCAACGTAAGTGCTACTAGGAAATGGTGATGTAATTTGTCACCTGTATTAGCGTCCACTTCTTGAGAAGTCAAAGCTAATACGTTGCCCCTATGCTGGTACCAACTCATCACAAGATTCCACAACTAAAAACAACATAAAAATGAAAGCAATGAAATGGGCTGCTATTTACAGAAAACCTTTCCAGATCAGACCATACAATATTATTAGGCTTTGCCTTACTAAATTGATAATATTAGACGAGGAGCTCATAACAAATAAAGAATGCTCGCAGACGAGGTGTGGCTCATGTAGCTGCTGATGGTTATCTATTTAATGAGGGCTCAGAAAATCAGCTGGCTCTATTTGGTCCAAAACCGAAGCATACACAAAGCTTCTCTGGAAGTGGCCTTCTTCAAAACTAACATACCACGACTCATAAAATTACCTAGTAAGTAGCAGATATTTACTGATTGTCTACTCTACGACTTTAGAACGTAGACGATCACAAAACAAATGTATAATAAATAACATAATAAGACTAAAATATCACAAACAAAACTTGAGGCCCTCCGTACCTGTTAATGAGATGACTGGGCCCAAACAAGAGAAAATAGTATTAGGAGAGAGCACCTAGAGGAAGGAGAACTTAAAAAAAACTGGAGTCTTTAAACACAATAGGTGTGCACCACAGGATAAAAGAAACAAGCACTGGCAATGCCAATATGATTGGTCTATTAATGAAAATATCTTTCATGCCATTGATGGATTTAGGCACTCAATTAGTCATCATACTTTCTACCACTCCTTTTTGCATTAATGCATTAATCAATCCATCCACTGGCTTACTCAAACATTCATCCTCTGACACAAGCACAAAAAAACTCAACAACATATGCAAGATAAATTAAAAGAATACACATAGAAAAAAAAGAGAATTTATTTCTGTTGGACCACAGTGGAGAATATAGTTGCAATAACAAAACTAAACATAGCTAAAAGGTGTCTGACTTGCAGTCTTACTTTACCTAGTCTATCACAGTTTCAAAGTACCAGCATGACTACCACGTTTATAACCAATGTGTTGATCATCCTAAAGTTGTAAAACAAGCAGACACTATGGACAACAGCATTCCATAACGGTCGCCTTGTTTAGAGGAAATGGCCACACAGGATGCAGCACACTGCAAATGAAAATAAATTAAGAGGCCCATTAGGACTGCCCGGGGAGTTGTAGTATTCTCTTTACAAAAATTAAAATAAAAAGAGAAATAAGGAGATATGAAAGGGGAACTATAAAATAAAGAAAATGAAAGGACTGGCCAACCACCAGACCATGAAGTGCACTCATTTTCACGTGTACGTGCACATGATCAGAAAATGACATTCACATTGCTAGAGAGCCCGTGACTGATGTCAGCTGAAACAGTACACGGTCATGGATGGAATAGTGTGTAAACGACACAAAGACAAACCAATGGACGAAGAGGTTAGACCCAGAGCTCCTCGAGATAGAGAGAGATAGATAGAGATAGAGATAGAGATAGAGATAGAGATAGAGATAGAGATAGAGATAGAGATAGAGATAGAGATAGAGATAGAGATAGAGATAGAGATAGAGATAGAGATAGAGATAGAGATAGAGATAGAGATAGAGATAGAGATAGAGATAGAGATAGAGATAGAGATAGAGATAGAGATAGAGATAGAGATAGAGATAGAGATAGAGAGATAGAGAGATAGAGAGATAGAGAGATAGAGAGATAGATAGAGAGATAGAGAGATAGATAGATAGATAGATAGATAGATAGATAGATATTAAAACAAGGGGACCTCAGTTCGAAGAGGCACACTGAAACCGGATCCTCGTTGTGGCAAAAGCATTCACTTCACTTTGGAGTTAAAAGAAACAAGCCTTACGCGTTTCGGAGCTTGTTGTACTCCTTGTTCACAGGCCTTCCATGTCACGGCGCAGGTAAATGAAAGGAGCACTTCAGCCAGCATGCAATTGATTTTGCCTTTCAATGGACATCAGGCGAGTATCACAGATGCAGCATGCTGGGATCTGTAGTTTGTACTTGTTGCCTTAGTAGGCTTTGATGTGCTCATTTCGAATGATTTCCAACAGTGTGTCCTGCGCTTTAGCATTGTAGTTTGGATATTGAGGTCACCCTCCAGTGGGCCTCCGAAGTTAAAGATCTTCCTCAGTTATGCAATCCGATTTCACCACTGGGAGACTTAGCACAGTTCTGTGTCTCCGTGGCCCTTCACTGTTCAAGGGCGGTGCACTCTTCACTGCTTGGCCTGCCATAATTAATTTTGTAAAACAAGGGGACCTCAGTTAGAAGAGGCACACTGAAACCGGATCATCGCGTGTGTGTGTGTGTATATATATATATATATATATATATATATATATATGTGATCAAGTCCGGGTTTCCCGGACGAAACGCGTCATGTTGCCGTCCCCATCGATGGAATAAAGCACTCTATTCACTTTTAAATCCTCGTTTGTGGTCTGTACCTGGTTCGCGTGGTTGCTGGCACCTCAGGACTGTGGATTCATATATATACATATCTATACATATATATACATACATATATATACATATACATATACATATATTACCTACTGGCGGTCGCCAGTAGGTAGTTATAGTTAGGATTTTTTTCAATGTTAAATCTCAAAATTCTATTTGGAATAACTTTTGCGCCAGTTGACGAATCTGCCTGAAAATGTCCTCAAAATGGCCTCGCGGCGCCCCGGTCCTTCCCTGAAAGTTTGGGGGGGATTCGTCAAGCGGGGGCCGAGATAAAAGGGGGGTCCCAAAACGCGTTTTCCCCATGTTAATTTCCATAGGGCGGTCGATTTCACTTTTAGCCCGAACGGCTGAATGGATTTACACCAAACTTGGCAAAATTGTAGGGACTGGTAGCCCAACGTGTCTTTGCTATGTCTCAAGATATGTGCTCCAGTGGATTTTGAGTAATTTAGGTTCAAAAAAATATATATATCTATAGGCGCGCTCCGGTGCGCGCACCGGGGAGCGCACCGGGCGCGCCACGCGACTTGCGCACGGAAAGCTGATTGGCTCTCGGGTGTCTGTAAACATTCTAAACAGTCCGGAGCGGCTGCCATCTTGTGTCTCGGTAGGATCGAGACATGAGAGGTGGCCAAAACAAAGGGGGAAATGACCATAAGGGGACAGAGTAGACATCCCCTGTCCCCCTAGGCCTAGGTTTGATGTGGGGGCCATTAAAGGGCCCTGCGGGGTCTCAATTTTTTTTCTTTTCGATTTTCGCGGGGGAAGCGCCCGGTACGCGCAGCGGGGAGCGCACCGGGGAGCGTACTATGGGAAAAAAATCCCTTTAAAAAATTGTATGTTTATTAATTGTTTTTTTTGTTGTTTTTTTATTTTATTTAAGTACTTACATGTAGGTACCAATGCAGAGACTTAAATTTAATGTACACCATCTCCTCTGTAGATATCTTGCATGTTGTTATCGAAGTTATTGTGGTATATGGAATCCATAACATAGTCTGTCAGGAAAGCAGAAACAGATCTTTTAAGCACTCCCTGAGAAGTCCTAGGGGATCATGGGTAGTCTATCCTGATCCCTTATGATGAAAAAGAGGTGTAAAATACACATAGGAGATAATATAGTGGGAGAAAGGTAATAACTATGAGTAAACTTACTATGTAACAGAAAAAAGTTGCACAGTATACTATAAGTCTCATTTTATAATATAATTATTTTGGTAATACTTCATGAATTACATATAAAAATGAATATTGTCTCAAACAATTTAAAATTATTAAATATAAATTTATTCCTCTGATACTTTTTCATAATTTAATAAAACTTGTAACATAATATTGTCCGGTATTTCCTCATAATTATAAGTACGTGATTCCACTTGTTCCAAACATTCTATTAACTGTTGGTCCAAAGAGTCATCCATGAAATCAACTTTATCTTTTTGCTCTTCTGGATTTTCCACCTTTACTTCGATAGAAGTAACATTTGCTTGTTTTTCGCCTTCCATTTTCTATCTGAAAATTGCATAAAAATTAACTACATTAGTAGAGTTAGGGTACTGTTGGGTTTAAGTTTAGACAGGTACTTTTGAGTTTTTAACAGTGAAGTAATTTTTGGGCAGTGTATGGTTTCAGGCAGGAAGTAGAACTATTAAAAAGTGCATGTGATGAAGCCTAAGTAAATTCATAATTATACCAGAGAAGCCTAACTCAATCCATAACTATAACAGAGAAGCCTATCTCAATCTATAACTATTACAGAGGGATAGTATATAACTATCAGAATATTTTTTCTCAAATTAACTTAAAGTGCACAACATACTTCACTTTCCAGAAATGTGAGACGGCCGGAAAACGGGAGGAGCCAAGATGGCGGGTTGAACGCCGCCGTGTGAAGACGCTGCATGTGTTGGTCTGCACCGGCAAAACTCACTACGCTGCCTTAATGAGTAAAACTTACATTTTCTCAATCTGAGGAAAGGAGAAAGAAAGGAAGTTTATAACACCCCTGCGCTTACTGGGAAAAACGGCTGGCGACTGGCTGGAGACCGGAGTTTTGGCGGGGGCCGATGCGTTTGGCGATTGAGGAAAGGAGAAGGAAAGGAAGCTTATCGCATACCTGCGCCTACCGAGAGGAACGGCTGGAGACCGGTAGAAGACCGGAACTTGGCGGGGGCCGATGCTTTGGAAACTGCTGCAGCAGGGCGGCAGGAGCTTGCTTCGCTCTTGGATTCACGCAGCGAGCTTCGCTCGCTCATCGCCGCCCTCTATCTTTGCAGTCGGCTGGGCGTTCCCAGCCCTGATACAACAGAGCGCACACCTGAGTGCTTTCCTGGTTACACGGCCAAGGCTGCAGAAACTGACAAACAGCGGAAACGGCGACGGTACATGAATCAATGTCCTCACGCCAGACCAGATCCAGGAAGACCGCTCTGACGCTAAAAAAGGCACCTTCAGGTACTATGACTGCAGTGGCTGTAGGGGTAACGGTGGTAGGCTCCTTAGGGGATAAAAATGAGACCCAACAAACATTTACAAACGAGATTAATAATTCTGCTAAATTTAAACAGCACCCAGAATATTTAAAGACTTCCAATAGTCATGGTACCAGTAATGCTGATGGTGGTAAGAGTTTGTGCCCGGGGGTTCAACTTGATTTGACTACAGCTACAAAGGGAGGTGCTAGTGGCGAAGTAAATGTTGATTCAGAGGTAACAGAGATACAATTAACATGCAAACAAAAGAGGAATGGCAATGACAAAAGTGATAAAAACGGGGATAAATCCGATGGGATACTGGTCGATAAAGAACTTGCTGTACCAATAGTGCCCATAGTGCCATGCAACAAAAATGTGGAGACTCTGGCAGAAAAGATTACTCAGGAAGTAATTCAAGATAATGGGCTTGCTACTGAGACACGCGGTGGTAAGAAAGGATCGGATAAACTACCCATGGATAAGGGGCCAACAAGCTCAGTAATTAAAGAAGCCAGTGAGATAAAACTGGCCAAGACAAGTGAAATTGCCAAAAATATGGAGGTTCCAACAGAGAGAGACTTAACAAATAGTCCACTGCACACGGTACAAGACCAACCGGGAGGCTCTGTACACCTTAATGCTAACGCCAAGGCATCTGCACAGACTGATAAGTTCAAATCAAAAGAGAAAGAGAAGGAGAAAGAGGGTGTGATTGAGTCTGGGGCTAAATCAGATGAAGACTCAAATGTCGACTATGAGGAACTTTCGGAACCTGAAGAAGAAGGGCTTAATGAGGCTCCCAAAGCGATAACTAATAAAAAATTGTTGTCAAGGAAAGCCAAGAGAAAGGTCAAGACTAAACAAAAAATCCTCCTACTAAAAACAACAGGTAAAGAAATGGTAGAAAGTAAAAAATCTCGATTAATAGATGACAGCCCTCTGAGAAGATGGATAGAGGCTAAAGGTGGGGTTAAGAATATGGTTTAAGACTCTCGGGGGCCAGTCCCAATGAGCTGAATGGTCAGCTTAGTAAAATACAAGAGGACAACCTAAGTAATGCCCTAAGCTTAAATCTGAACAAGCCCATGGATCCATTAACTGACTCTAGCTCGGGCGCACTTCCCTTGAACCAAGAGGTATCCAGCAACACGGTTATAGTCTCTGAGGAAGGTAATGGGGACTTAAGTACTGAGATTTACTCAGGGACTTCTAGAGCTTCTCTTAACGGTATCTCAGATATCTCTCTGTCTCATACCATACTAAACGACGCTGTGAAATCCTGTGAGGAACAAGATCTTGAACTTTCAACCTTTAATATCGAAGCGACAAATGAAACAAATGAAACTATAGTATCCAGTTTGAGGAAGACTCTAACGCAATTAGAACACAACTCTGATGCTAAACCAGGAGAAAATGTGGAACACGATTCTTTGGTTGATGTGTCGGATGATACAAATTTCAAAGAAACAGCACCCGACCCATCTACTACACAAGCTAGTAAATCTTCTCAGCAGAGTGCTTCTGACACTTCAACTCCTACACCCTCGAAAGATATATCAATGGAGGCAATTATGCAGATTCTGATAGAACAGAGAGCGGAGATACAACAATACTTTCAACTAAGAGAAGACAATACTAAAATGCAAGGAACTATGAGGGATATCTGCCAAAATTTAGGAGGAGTAACAAAAGAAATAGAAGATATCAAATCACGAATAGTGGAGGTGGAGGAAGATGTAAGCCAAACTACATCAAGTGTCAAGCAAAATACTTCAAGAGTGTCCCTTCTGGAGGCTAAAGTGGAAGACTTGGAAAATAGGGCCCGAAGACAAAACCTTAGACTTTTCGGAATACCTGAAGGAATTGAGGGGTCAGACCCGAGAGCCTTTATGGTTAAACTTTTCCAAAGGGCCTTCCTGGACCTCACGGATTGGGATTGGGACTCCCAACTCCAGAGAGTACATAGACTTCCTCTAGTCCAAAGAAATACTAATAGCAAATTTCCGAGACCTTTTTTGATTTATTTTGGTAACTTTCTTTTGCGACAAGCAGTAGCACTAAAAGCAAAACCTAATAATCCTGTTACCGTTGATAACTTCACTTTTTTTGTGAAGTCAGACTTAACTAAGGCCACTATGGATAAACGGTGGGAACTTCGGAAGCTGATTGATGCCTTTAAAAATCTAGGATGTTTGGCCTATCTTCAAGAGCCTGCTCGCCTTAAGGTCATTCGTGATGGGCAAGTGGCCTTCTTTACTGATCCCTTATCTGCGGAACAATGTCTGGAAAAATTTTCCCGGGACAATGAAAAAAGAAACCAAAAAGAAAAAGAAAATTAGTACTGCACTCTTTTTGTGAAAATTTAAAGGGACAGGTTTATATATATTGATATGTTTATACTCCTTCTCTTCTTTCCTTTTGCTTTATGTGGTTTTTTTTTTTTTTTTTTTTTGAGTTTGAGTTTGAGCTAAATATAGATACAATAAGGCATGAATTAAATATGGTTAGAGCAGCCACTCATGCATGCTTCTTCACTGTGCTGCCACTTCAGCGGCAGCAACGCTAGAGGGGAGCTCCCCCCCAAGAAACGGGCCGCTGCAAGGAGGGGGTGGGGTTGCCACAAGGGCAAGGGTGGCAACGGGTGTCGTGGGTGGGGGGTGGTGATAAAAGTGAAAAATATGATTGCAAGATTTGACGCTTTATTTTTTCCTAAGAAAAGTAGGAATGAAAATTTAACGAAGGTAAAACACATCGAGGAAAAGGAGAACAATATATATAAGACCAATTATCAAATAAATGCTTAAGTTAAGAATTTTATGTTGGAATGTAGATGGCCTAAACAGTAAAAGTAAAAGAAATTTAGTACAAGAAGAGATTAAAATGTATAACCCTAATATAGTGCTGCTGACAGAAACTCATATAAAATATCAAGACAGAAAGGTGTTAACTCAACTAGGCTACGAATTGGTTACTTGTACCTCTTTAAATGAGACCATAAGGGGGGTTGCTATTTTAAAACAAAGAACACTCCCATTAGAGATAATTAAAACTGCCTCAGATATTAGAGGTAGATGGGCAATAGCACAGATGCAAGGTGTGAAGGCTAAACTGGTACTTTGTGTGGTATATGGTCCAAATATTGATAAGCCTAAAATTTATGAAGACCTAATCCTAGAACTATTAGAATGGGAAGGGGAAACTATTATTGCTGGAGACTTTAACTGTGTTATGAACTATAAAATAGACTCTACGGGGCCAATGAACTTTAAAAGAATGTATAAAGTAAGAGCTGCAATTTTAGAGCTTGCAAGATGAAACAACATTAGAGATTTATGGCGGTCCAGGCTTTACTTACTATTCTGCCCCACACAGGTCATGCTCTAGGATTGATATGGTATGGGCCTCGGAACAAATCTTAGAAAATTGTGTGATTGAAATCTGTCCCAAAGTTACATCGGATCATAATCCCCTTCTTTTGGATGTTAATATTGAAAATCAGAATGCAAAACCACAAAAGTTCACTTTTCCTAGACATTTGTTAGTCGATCAAACATTTATCTCACTAATTAAAAAACATATACAGGAATTTATTGAATTAAATGTTAATACAGCCAGTATCAATACGGTATGGGACGCTTGTAAGTGTAGCATTAGAGGGTGTGTCCAGCAATATGTATTTAGGCTCAATGCAGAAAATCACAATAAGAATAAAGATATGACATCTAAATTGTCGGACCTGGAAACACAATTGGCTGAAGCAACTTTGCAATCAAAAAATAATATTGAGTTGCTCAGAGCACAATTGGCGGAACTACAAGCTGGACTTAGAAAAGTGTTGAGAGAAAGATATGCAGTTAAATTACATAAATACAAGTTAGATCAATACGAAGGTGGTGACTATATCGGAAAAGTATTGGCCTTTAAAACTGCAGATAGAAAAGCAAAAACTAGAATAAAGGAAATAATTGGATCAGATTCAGTGATATATGGGCAAGAGGATCAAATATTAAATCAATTTGTTAAATTTTACCAACATTTATACACCCCAGAGGAGACATCGAATGAAACAGAGGTTGTAAAATATCTTGATCAATACCTAGGACCATCGCGAGCGTTAAATCACGAAGTAATTCAACAATTAAACTCTAATATTACTACTGAGGAGATTAAACTGGCTATCGACCATTTACCATTAGGTAAGGCGGTCGGTGAAGATTGTATACCAGGTGAATTTTATAAACTGTGTTATCAAGAGCTGGCTCCATTACTACAAAAAGTTATTAATTCAATTAGTGTTTCTAAACAAGCACCATCTTCATGGAAACTCGCTAAAATCATATTTTTCCTGAAAAAGGGAAAACCGGAAAAAGAGTGTGGTTCATATCGGCCCATATCTCTACTCAACTCCGATGTGAAAATTTTTGCTAAAATTTTAGCTAATCGGCTAGCGCCCCATATGCCGGACATTGTCAATCCCCAACAGCATGGCTTTGTGGTTGGTAGAGATACCACATTGCATGTTAATACCTCCATAACCGCTCTGGATGTAGCAGAAACTACTAACACCCCACTCGGTATGATAATGTTAGATGCGGAAAAAGCATTTGACCGAGTGGGGTGGGAATATCTGTGGACAGTATTAAGTAAAATGGGTATAAATGGCTCTTACCTAGATTGGGTTAAGTCAATCTATGATGATCCACGGGCCGTGATCAGTTACGGAGGTATGGATTCTGACAACTTCAAGATTGCAAGAGGTACAAGACAGGGATGCCCCCTTTCCCCATTATTATTTGCCTTATCTTTAGAACCCTTTTTAAATGCTTTAAATGACCAAATCAATATAATTCCAGCTCAACATGGGGATATAACCCTTAAATTAACTGCCTTTGCGGATGATATCGCAATATATACATCTGATGTTTGTAAAGCTATGCCCGCAATTATAGAAGAAGCACATAAGTATGGGAAAATCTCCGGGTATAAACTAAATGTTAACAAAACCCAAATTATACTCAATTATACTCCGGCTACATGTACATACAAAACCTGTAAAGAAGCCGTATACTTGGGTATTAAGCTTACTGCTAAAGTGGGGAAAATTGTGGAAATAAACTATGGGTCATTCCTTAAAGAAACAGCTGCGAGTTTTAAAAAATGGCATAAGATACCTTTGAGTTTGTTAGGGAGATTAAACCTGATAAAGATGAAAATCTTACCCAAGCTACTTTATTTGTGCAGAGCTATACCGCTACAACCAAATAAGCTTTTTTTTAGAAAATTGGATGGCATCTGTAGTAGCTTTATCTGGGGTTATAAAAAGGCACGAAGGGCGGTAAAATTTTTGACACTACCAATCTCTAAAGGGGGACTTACCTTTCCGGACTTTAATCGTTACTTTTTAGCTACTTTTCTTTTACGCATTAGGAGCCTATTAAAAAATACTTCTTCTTTATTTTTTCATCAATACATGTTGGGGGCTGACGCCAATAAATTTCTATTACGGGTCCATGACCCAAACTATTTTAAAAGAGTAAAATTTAAGACTGCTAAACATGCCATAAGAATTTGGGATAAAATTCTGTCCATTAGTAATAGTTCATTCTACAATGCTGAACTCAGATTATGGAACAATCCGGGCCTTCCTGGTATATTTTCGGACGGTTTGGGTAATCGGTGGATAAGACAGGAAATAATCACATTAGGAGATCTTTATGGTACTAATGGTTTGATGGACTTCGAGAATTTAAAAATTACAAATGGGCTTACGGATGACATGCATTTTAAATATAGACAACTAAGAGATTTTTTCTGTAATAAATTGAAAATAACGGAAGTCAAACAATCTGATATTATTGAGGGTATTTACTCAGAAAAAACTAAATCATTAATCAAATTGGGATATCAATGGCTTATCAAGGAGAAGGGAGAAAACATAACTCAAATTGCAGCCAAATGGTCTCGTAGATTAAATCAAAACATAAATTCAGTACAGATTGGAAATGCTCTAACTCATTTAAGCGAAATAGTTCACTCGTCTAATCTGAAAATGCAATTATATAGGACAATCACCGAATTGTATTATACGCCACAAAGAATATCCAACTGGGCACATGGTAACTCTTTGACAGATAAATCTAGGTGTGCTAAATGTAACACTGTCGCGGCTGGAATTGAACATATGTTATTCTCATGTCCTGCACTTTCCAATTTTTGGAATCGCATATCTTACCATCTTCAATTTAACCAAATAAATTCATCGGATCTCACTGTACAAATGGTTTTATTAGACATCCAAGATAGGAACTATCCCAATAAGGATCTTTTAACGATTCTGCTAGCATGTGCTAGATTAACAGTAGCTAGGGTCTGGATATCTAAAGAACCCCCTAATGTTGCGGATTGGTTAGCATTGGTTTATGAAATTAGAACTATGGAATTTTCTTTAGCTAAACTTAGGGGTCCAAAAGCTCTTCTGAGAAAAGAAAAGATATGGAAGCATTTCTTTGAAGGCCAAGAAATGTGATTAGGGCTAGTTTGGTCCTTCTGTTCTAGCAGTTTATTACTTTAATAGTAGAATTAATGTGAAATATTGGTTTAAAAATTAACTATACGTTGTTTCCATTCCTCAATTTTATTTGCTGCTCATATCAATTGTATTTGTATGTTAAGTATGGAATTGAATTGCAATGTATCATGTCACTTCTTGCAAACAATAAAAATGTTTAAAAAAAAAAAAAAAAGAAATGTGAGACGGCCAGATAGGTATGTCAGATGTACACTAGGATGGAAACAGGGGAATACATGAATGAATGTTGGGAAATGAAGCTAGATTTCCAGGCATCATACTACAATACATATGTGTTTCTCATAACGAACAACTACAAGAAATCATCTTTAGTAGTCTACGGGCCTATTAATTTTAATGACACCATGTTGTTAGTTTGCTTGTTAAAGTTGCAGACTTCAAAAGATGTTTTCTTTTCCCTGTGGTTCTGTTTTTTAGTGGGGACACTTTGCTTATTTTTTATTATGTTCAGTAAATTGAGTGTTTCATGTGTCTTTATTGTGCTCTAAGGAAATTGATACATTTTCTCAGAAACACATGTAGTGGATATATGTGTGACTCATTGTGTACAGCATTAAATGCATGTGGCGGCTAATTAAAAAAAAAAAAAAAAAACATACTTTACTTTCCAAAATAACAACTTACCTTTGAGAAAGCAGTTGAAGTTGTCAGTGTTATTTCTTTTCAAATGTACTTCAGGAAGCAGTAGTCAAAATGGCTGTGTTTCCCTCTCTTCTTTTATATATATTCTTGTACATAACCAATCAAATGTCAGGAAAAAATCGTAGAAAATGAAAGAAACTTTTTAATTGGTTGTAAATTCTAACACTTCATATGTGTTTTTGACATGTAATTTACCTCAGGATATTTAGACAGGCCTGTAGCCTAAATGTCTCAATGGAATTCCACCAAATTTGGGCAAATGGTAGGGACTGCTATGTAGTAGGGCCTATTCTATATTTGATGAAAGTGTCTCCAGTGGTTTTTCTGAAAATTACTTTCCCACCTTTTTTTATGGAGCGCTTACCGGTGCGCGCTCCAGTACGCGCACCGGCAGTGTAACGGGAGTCCTCCATTTTGTGTTTTGGTACAATCGAGACACAAGATGGAGGGCAAACAATGTTCGGTATGGCTAGAAGGGGGCATGGTAGAGACTTCTTGACCCTCTAGGTTTTCTGAGGGGGGCTTAAGAGGCTCATAAAGGTAAAAAAAAAAAAAATTCTTTAATTTTCCGCGGGGGATGCGCCCGGTACGCGCACCGGTAAGCGTACCGGGAAGCGTACTTTGGTGAAAAATAGTGAAAAAAGTTAGAAAAAGATAAACGTTTTGAATGATCAGAGGTAGGGTAGCTCTGAAAAGAGCTTTTGGGTTCTGTGGTTGAGTTAGGTACCTACAAGTAGGTTCCAATGCACAGTCTTAAATTCAGGAGGAATATTCTATTTCCCTCATCTGAGAAGTGCACACCATCTCCTCTGTAGATGTCTTGCATGTTGTAACGCAAGTTGTTATTGTATATTGAACCCATTCCACAGTCTCTCATGTAAGCAGAAACAGATTTATTCACATGTTTCCGTGCTTTCTCAAATTGTGGACAAAATTGGTTGGGCCTGTTCCATTTCTGTCCTTGGCATATATTTGAATATACCAAGGCAGTTTGTGGAAAAAGTGTCATCAATTGATCAAAGGTGTCCTTTAAGAGCATTTCCAGACCAACCCCAGTCATAGTGCCCAAATCATTTCCACCACAGTGCACTATTAAGAGGTTAGGGCTTGGCAGATGCAAAAAGGTTTTCACCAATGGTATCAATTGATGACATCTCAATCCTCTCTGGCCAATCCACTTGATTTCCAGATTTGATAAATCAAGGTTGTGATAATTTCTGCTTGCTGCATACCTTTCAGCCCAGTGGATGTAGCTATGTGAGGTAGTGTGGCTCACTGGTTAGAGGCGGCAGACCCGAGAGCAGAGGACAGCCCGGGACCAGGGTTCGATTCCCGGCGCGGCAGGTTTCTGCACCAGGGTCAGCGGACTCGATAATTCTCTCGCCTCGGTGCCCACTCTGATCAGCGATCACACTCGGCAACTCTGGGCATTAGCTTGCCTCATCTTCACTAACGGCCCCACCAGACCGCCGGGGATGCCTGGTCTCACCCTGGAAATACCCATTAAGGGACCATCTCTCAGGGAAGCCAGGAAGGGTTTCGCAGCGGTCGAAGCGCGGAGATACTCCCCCGGGAGTGATTCTAGCGCTATATAAACACGCAAATTAAATTAAATTAAATATGTCCAATAATCCATACAGAATACATGATGTGAGAAGGTTCTGGTGCAGTCAGATGAAGTGTGGGAATGAAATGGCAGTTGGAACTGTAGGAGTTTACAAAAACAAAATTGTGGAGTTTCCCTGCTCTTGAATCACAAGCAATGATTGGTGGATTCAGAGAGTTGAAAACAGAAAGTTAGGGTGCATGGTTGTGTTGTGTGAAAGAAACAATTTGAATGGTTAAGAAAATGTCACTAAAAGCAATAATGCCCAGGATAAGCTGGTGTATTGAGAGGTCAAACATCCTTGCTGAGTTAATTTGCAACATTGTACAATAAACTTTTGAACCTGAGAGTTCAATTAGGAGGGAGTTGCTATGGTAACAGATAGAAAGATCTGAGAGGGGGAAGGGTGTTGGTTTGAAAATAGTGAGGGAAGACTTTTGATTGGTTGAATTAAGGCATATGTGTGCAAAGTTAGAGATTTTCTATGCCAGTCTTGGTTTCAGTGTATTGAGTGCACACCTTTTGCTCTGCTAAAGAAAAATTGGTGTGTGTGTCTGACACTGTTTTCAATCTCCCAAAGCATTTGTAAAGGTAAGAAATGATTTATTTAACCCCTTCGATGCTGATGACGAGCTCAGCTCGTCATCAGCCACGGGTGGCGTGTGCTGATGACGAGCTGAGCTCGTCATGTAACGCGGAAAAATGAAAAAAGCCGCGTAGCGCAAAAATCGCCGCAGCAGCGATGCGGTTAATTAATATAGAGACTTGTTTGCTCTATGGAGAATATTTGGAAGCAGATAGTTAAGTTTCAGTAGTGAAATTGAATGCCTGTACATAGGTTCTGCGCAGTGTTTCATAAATGTTATTCAAAAAATGATTTTGGGTGCAAATCAATGGTATTTTCATTTGGCCCTTATTTATGATTGCCTTGTGCAGCCGGTGCATCACTTTAAACATGGGAAATAAATGACGCTCTTGTGGCGCAAGGCCTTTATAAATAAGGCCGTGAGTTTATTTGCTTTTGGTTTGTTTTTGGCTTTTTGATAATTCTTGATATCAACATTTGCAAGATAGAGGATTTGTATTTTGGGAAACAGTGACGTTTCAAAAGTGATATTGAGTGCTTATACATAGGTTCTGGGTAGTGTTTTTTAAATGTTATTCAAAAAACGATTTTGGGTGCAAATTAATGGTATTTTCATTTGGCCCTTATTTATGATTGCCTTGTGGAACCGGTGCATCACTTTATACATGTGAAATAAGTGACGCTCTTGTGGCGCAAGGCCTTCATAAATAAGGCCCAGAGTTTGTTGGCTGTTGATTTGTTATTTGCTTTTTGATAATATTTATTATGAACATTTGCAAGATAGTGGATTTGTATTTTGGGACACAGTGATATTTCAAAGCTGATATTGAGTGATTGTACATAGGTTCTGCGCAGTGTTTCTTAAATGTTATTCAAAAAACGATTTTTGGGTGCAATTCATTGGTATTTTCATTTGGCCCTTTTTTATGATTGCCTTGTGCAGCCGATGCATCACTTTAAACATGGGTAATAAGTGACGCACTGGTGGCGCAAGGCCTTCATAAATAAGGCCCTGAGTTTATTTGTTTTTGGCTTTTTGATAATGCTTGATATCAACATTTGCAAGATAGAGGATTTGTATTTTGGGAAACAGTGATGTTTCAAAAGTGAAATTCTGTGCTTGTACATAGGTTCTGAGCAGTGTTTCTAAAATGTTATTCAAAAAACGATTTTTTGGGGCAAATGAATGGTATTTTCATTTGGCCCTTATTTATGATTGCCTTGTGCAGCCGGTGCATCACTTTATACATGTGAAATAAGTGACGCTTTTCTGGTGCAAGGCCTTCATAAATAAGGCCCTGAGTTTGTTGGCTGTTGATTTGTTATTTGCTTTTTGATAATATTTTTTATGAACATATGCAAGATAGTGGATTTGTATTTTGGGACACAGTGATGTTTCAAAGCTGATATTGAGTGGTTGTACATAGGTTCTGCGCAGTGTTTCTTAAATGTTATTCAAAAAACGATTTTGGGTGCAAATGAATGGTATTTATATTTGGGTCTAATTTATGATTACCTTGTGCAACCGGTGCATCACTTTATACATGGGAAATAAATGACGCTCTTGTGGCGCAAGGCCTTCATAAATAAATAAATTCATTGGTATTTTCATTTGGCCCTTATTTATGATTGCCTTGTGCAGCCGATGCATCACTTTAAAAATGGGTAATAAGTGACGCACTGGTGGCGCAAGGCCTTCATAAATAAGGCCCTGAGTTTATTTGCTTTTGGTTTGTTTTTGGCTTTTTGATAATGCTTGATATCAACATTTGCAAGGTAGAGGATTTGTATTTTGGGAAACAGTGATGTTTCAAAAGTGAAATTCTGTGCTTGTACATAGGTTCTGCCCTGTGTTTTTTAAATGTTAATCAAAAAACGATTTTGGGGGCAAATCAATGGAATTTATATTTGGGTCTAATTTATGATTGCCTTGTGCAGCCGGTGCATCACTTTAAACATGGAAAGAAAGTGACGCACTGGTGGCGCAAGGCCTTCATAAATAAGGCCCTGAGTTTATTTGCTCTTGGTTTGTGCTCTGCTATTTGATAATGCTTGATATTAACATTTGCAAGGTAAAGGATTTGTATTTTGGGAAACAGTGATGTTTCAAAAGTGATATTGACTGCTTATACATAGGTTCTGCCCTGTGTTTTTTAAATGTTATTCAAAAATTGATTTTTTGTGCCAATCAATGGTATTTTTATTTGGGTCTTATTTAGGATTGTCTTGTGGCGCCGGTATGTCACTTTTAATATGGGTTGCACTGGTGGTGCAAGGCCTTCATAAATAAGGCCCTGAGTTGCTGTTGTATAAACTTAAATATGTTGCAATTTATTGTTTATATTGTTTGCTTTTTGTCATTACTTTGTTGTTTGCTAATAGTGGTCTTTCATGTGTTTTTTTTTCAGAACAACAGATTCAAATCAACTTCTGAAAAGCAAGCAAAAATGCCTTCAAGGCAAAGAATTATCAAAAATACCATACGTAAAAGGAGAACATCAACAACAGAATTTATGGAATTCTCTACAACAACTACTTCAAAAAACACCAGAAAAGCTTCTGGTAAGCCAATTAAGTCTTTTCTTCGCAACATATGTCGTACAAAAAGAAATGATATTGCTAATGTGAATATTCAGAAAGAGACAGCAAATTTAAAAGGAAGGAGAGGCCCACAAAAAATGTCTCGATTGGAGCAGGAGAGAAGAGAATGGATAGCAATAGAAGGGTAAATCAATTTAGGGACATCCGTAGGCGAATGTTTCGCAATAGGGTAGTTTTAAATTTGCTAAAAAATGAAAAGAAAGGTAAACTTAGAACTGCTTTTTACAAGAAAAAGAAAAGTGTAGAGAAGATTGTTGATCAGGCTTTTGAAGTTAAGAAAAAATTATTTATTTTAGTAATCAATAGAATTAGGATACTTAATAAGGCAATTGATGTTTTCAAATCGAACAGTAGATGGAAAAGAATTATTAATCGGAGTAATTTTTGTGAAGTATTTTCTGGTGAATGGATGCATAGTTCAAGTTCTGAGCCATTTTTCAATGAGGAGAGTTACTTTCAGGAAAATGATTTGAAGCATGCAGTTGACACCAGTGGTCGAGCATAGGAGGTGAAAGATGGTTGTGTGATGGAAAAAGAGAAACTTGTGTCTAGAGATGCAGAAGAGGTGTTAGCTGATGAAGTTTTAGGGAGACGTACTAAGGGTCCAGTGTACACATGGAAGTGCAGTAGTATTTGTAGTGTGCGACAGGATTCAATTGATTTGCTTCGAAATTTCTTACGTACATATAGTAAGAAAAGTCTCAAACAAAAAATGAAGATCTTGCAAGAGTTAGATCCTTGCAGAGTGAGAGAAAGCACAGGTTTGCATGGGCATTCACTAGCTTGTCTTTCTAGAAAAGTATGTCAGAGTGTTTTTCATCATTTTAGGATGTTAGCAGTGCATCATAATAAGGTGAGGAAATTAGTGAGAAAGTTGTATTATGCAAAAAGTCCAGCACTTAAGCTTAAACAGTTAAACAGTGCTCTTTTGCATGGATCTGAAGTGGATGTGAAGACTATTTGTGAAGAAATTGAGTTTTGTTATTTTGGGAACAAAGAGGACAGTGTAGAAATGGATATAGTAATGGATGATAATGTGGAAGATAATGGACAGATTTCAAGTACAGAAAAGTTTGACGAGGAAATTACCAAGTTTAAGGTGAAATCAAGTGAAAGGCCTAATTTAACTTGTGTGTGTTGTCGACGGACTCATTATAAGATTCGGACTAGGTTAGTTGATTTATATGCAAAAAGTGAATTGGAAAATAATAGTGAATGGAAGGATTTTGTAAGTTATTCGTTGGTGGAGAATTCTTTTGATTTGAGTTTTGATCAGCGTATTTGTAATTATTGTTTAAAAAAATTAAATGAAAATAGAATGCCTGCTAGAGCAGTTCATAATAATCTTCAGTTGATAGATATTCCTTCTGAATTGATGGATTTAAATACTTATGAATCTATTTTGATTCCATGTGTCCATCCTTTTCAGGCTATTGTTCGCATGGAGCCTAAGACAGGGAAATTGCCTCCATCAGATTTACAGAGAGGATTAAAGGGAAGAGTTGTTTATTTGACTCTAGATGTAAAGAAAAATATTGATACAATTGGTGTAGAAAGAGTAGAAGAGGATTCTCTAGTTATTCTAGTTAATGGGGTTCCGACAAAGAGTAAGAAAATCTGGCAAGATTTAGTGGATGTTAGGAAAGTCAAAAAGGCAACGTTGTATTTGATCAAAAACAATGAGTACTACACAAAGATGTAAGTGTTGGAGCAGAGGAAACAGCTACAGAAGAAGACAGTGATTGTTCAGTTGGTCAAATTGAAAAAGTTGATGTGTCTAGAAGTGAAGAAATATATGAACATTATACTGTTCATCCTTTGCATTCCAAAGAAGTAATGGGAAATGCAATTGACTTGTTTCAAATGAAAGCAGCAAAAGGAAGTCCTATTAGTGTATGGGAAGAAAGTTTGGAAGCTCGTTGTTTTCCACAATTATTTCCAACAGGTCGTGGTGGACGATATGATGATCGACCAGTTCAAATTCCTGCAGCTGAATACCGGACTCTAAGATTATATGCTGAAGATCCAAGGTTTCGTCAATGCATTCCATATTTGTTTCATCTACTGTTTGAAAGTGATTTGTCTGGGCTTTCTTATGCAGTTAATCATATACTGAAAAGTGGAGCTCATCTGCAAAATGTTTCTGCAAGGGACTTTATGGAGAAAGTTAATCTGCAAGATAGTATTTTGGAATCTCAGCTAATCAATCTCATGGCATGTCAACGTGGAACCAATGAGTATTGGTTCCGTCGTCATGGAGAATTGAAATGTATGCTAAGAAACTTAGGAACTCCTACATGGTTCCTCACTCTTAGCTGTGCTGAGTATGCATGGGACGACTTACTTGAATTTCTACGAGAGGCAAATGGAAACATACCAAATATAGAATTGAAAACACCTGGAGAACTGTGTTCTTTGGATCCAGTAAATGTTTGCAGATATTTTAATCATAGATTTGAAGCTATGGTGTCTTTTATTACCAACAAAAAAAATCCTCCCCTTGGAGAGGTTTTGGATTTCTTTTGGAGGAAGGAATATCAAGCGAGAGGTGCTCCTAATATACATATGTTGTTATGGATTAAAGATGCACCCAAATTTGGATCAGATTCGGATGAAACAGTGATGAGTTTCATTGAAGAGTATTCTACATGTGCTGTTCCAAAATCTACTGAAGAAAACAGTTTAAGGCAACAAGTTTTACGTTTTCAATCTCATCGTTGTGGAAAGAACTGTCGTCGAAAATTTAAAAACAAGGAAAAGTACTACACGAAATGTCGTTTTGCATTTCCACGACCAGTGATTTCTAAGGGAAGAGTAAATAATTTGATGTAATCTTTACGACATACTGTGACGAGGAAATCTCCCAAAAATACATACAATTTGAAAAGAAATGAAGAATCTAAGTACATCAACGATTACAACCCAGTGATTTTGTCCATGTGGAATGCTAACATGGATATTCAGTTCGTTGCTGACAATTCTATTGCTGTGGCTCGATATGTGACATCTTACATCACCAAAAAAGAAAATACAGAACTGAAGGAAATGTGGGAGGACATTTCACATGAAAAGAGTCTAAGCAAAAAATTATATAGTTTCAGTCTGAAGATGTTGTCGCATCGAGATATTGGAGCATATGAATGTTCTGATCGGTTATCATCAGCAAGTCTCTATTGCCAAATCAAGAACAATCATTTGGGTGAGTCTAGGTCTTGCTGCAACACGAAACCGAGTTTTGAAATCTGTACAAGAAATTGAATATTTGGCGGAGAAAGAACCAAACAGTACAGATATTTAGAAGACAAATATGTTGGATACATACTATCCAAATAGAAGTAATCACCTAGAGAACACTTGTTTGTATGAAGTTCTGCAAAACTACAGTTATAAGAGGAACATCACAGAAGATATAAATAATGGAAAATATGCAGTCATTGGCTATGAAGGATGTCTAGTGAAGCAGAAAAAAGGCCATTTGATTAATCATCGAAAATTGAGTTGTGAAGCTCCAGACAAAGAGAATTTTACTATTTAGCTCTTTTGCAACTCTTTAAGCCATGGCGTACAGAAGAGGAACTACTTGGAGATTTTCTCTGTTATGAAGACTCTTTTAATGCAACTAAGGATACCATAGAATGTCCTATTTTTCTAAATTATCTGCAAATGTTGAATGAAGAAATAGAGCAAGAAACCACAATTGCTGAAGAGATAGCTAGAGACAGTTCTCAAGATAGTCAGAGTTCTACTTAATTGAGTCAGGATCCACTAGGAGGACCTATTATCCAAAATGAAGCTGCCACTGCCATGGATAAGGTGGAAAGAGCTATGGAACAAGCTCAAGAGGATGGAGTTAACTTAGAAGATTTGGTAAAGCAACTAAACGTTGAGCAGAAAAAGATATATGATGAAGTCACAGAGCAGACTGAACATGGATTCAGACATGAGAAAAAAAGAGTGCTCATGTACATCATTTGACCCTGTTCGACTGTACGTAAGTGGAGAAGCGGGGACAGGAAAAAGTTTTCTAATTAAAGCCATTGCAAGTTATCTGCAGAAAAGGACTGATTCACCACTGTCTTGTGTTGTAACTGCTCCAACTGGTCTGGCAGCACATAATATTAAAGGGATTACTCTACATCGTTTACTGATGCTGCCAGTTGAGCATGATAATAAATTGCATTACAACAAGTTATCTGGAGATGCGTGTTCTGAAGTTTCAAGAGTCTTGAAGAAAATGAAACTTCTTATTATTGATGAAGTAAGCATGGTCTCAAATCTAATGCTTGCTTTTGTGCATTTGAGAATGCAAGAAATTCTTAGAACAGAGTATGATGTGTTATTTGGAGGAAAACACATTATTGTTTTTGGAGATCTATTGCAGTTGACTCCAGTAAAAGGACAACCAGTGTTTAAAATGCTCACGCATGAAGATACCAGGAAGTCCCTTGGAAGCATTGGAAACGTTAATATATGGTTAAATTTTAAATATGCTGAACTGCTTCAAAATATGCGACAGGCAAATGATGAAGATTATAAAAATATTCTACAAGATGTAAGAATTGGAAAAGTAAGCGAGCTTGGGAAAGAAGCTTTACATGCTCGATTAATTTCAAATTTGTATTCAAATGAAAACATTCTTCCAGAGAATATTTTAAAAAAAATGACTGAGAAGAAATCTGGGATATGTTTGATGCCAACTCTGCAAGAATGTTCCATCATCAACAACAAAATGTTAGAGTTAGAAAATGAAGAGATTGTGAAACTAGAAGCAATAGATAAAATAGAGCATATGGGTGCAACAATTGTTTTGTCTGAAAATTTGAAAACTAAATTGGATTCATTAGAGGAAAGTATTTCTAAAACAGCTGGTTTTGAAAAGACTCTGAATGTGTGTTTAAATTGTCGTATCATTTTGAGAAGGAATTTAAATGTTGAAAGGGGTCTGGTAAATGGAGCAATGGGTTATGTTGTTGATTTTGTGAATTATAGAAATAGAGATGGAATTGAATTTTTAAAAATAAAATTTGATGGCATTGAGCAAGTACAACAAATCAGTCGTTGTTCTGCTAGATTTTTGCTTGTAAAAGACTTATATGTTCGCCGAAAACAGTTTCCTGTTTGTTTGGCATATGCAGTAACAATTCATAAATCTCAAGGTTTAAGTGTAGATAATGCTTTAGTGAACATTGGAAGATCTGTGTTTAAAGAGGGTATGGCATATGTGGCATTATCCCGAGTCAGAACTTTATCAGGATTGTACTTGATTGAGTGTGATGAGACAAAAATGTGTGCAGATCTAGATTGTGTTAAAGAATACAATAGATTAAGAAGAGAATATGCTCCACATTTGCCTCAATATCCTCTGTTTGAAAAACGTATGTGTAACGGGGTGTATAAAAAGGGACCGTGCAGGCAGGACTCAGAGCCTCCCGGTGAGGGTCTATCTCGTGCAAAGGGGAAGGCCCCGGGGAGGTCCGAGCTAACTCTTGTTCCCACCCCTCCCCTCTCTCTGTCTCAAACACAGGACCCGTTAGCGAGCTGGACGGAGCCGGAAGACCTGGACTGGCCCTTTAACTCTGATGGACAAGCCGAGTGGGAGGAGCCGACTAACCTGCCCTACCCCTCAAAAGGAGGACCCGACGACACACAGGTGTGCTTGTTCACCTGGAGGACGGAAGGAGAGAGAGTGCAGAAGACGGTGATTCGGGAGGAGGAAGGTATCGAACGTAGGAGGAGCGAAGTTCTGGAGGAGAGACGGGAAGAGGACGTCGGGAACATCGAGATCCGAACAACGGGAGATCAACGCGGGAGTCGGACCCCTGGAGAGGAACAGCGTGCAGAGTCGGCGCCTGCCCAGGACGGAGGAGAGCCAGGAGGCCACCGTTCCCACGAGCCGCCCAGCCACTCACCCAGGGGAGGTGCGTGGCTTCTCCAGGTACGTGACCGCTTAAGGGGCTGGATCGGAGGTCAACGTACGCTAGGTACAAACCCGCGGGACTTGTAGTGTTAACGGGGTACTCAAGCACATTTCACAGCCTGCCACGCGTTAATTGGAGCACCGGGAGTCCCCTCACTTCCTTCCCCTTCACCTATTGTTTTTTTGAAAGCAGACCCCTGACCCTTTTCTTTCTTTTCTTTTCCTCTGGTTGGGTGATCGCTGGAGAGCTACTCCTACCGGCGGGACGGACTCCGAGGCCGAAGAAACCCCTACCCGAAGACCAGAAGGGACCCGGAAGAAGGAGAAGGTCGTCCACCGCCGACGGAGTAGAAGCCGATCTCCGAGGAAGTTTCTTAACCGAAAAAGCTGTACCGATCAATTACTTGCCTCAATAAAACCAAAGTTACCCAGAGCTCGCCTATTGCCATTATCTCCGGCGCCGCAACCCGCACCAAGTGTAACAGTATGGTAGGCCGAAAAAGAAGAAATGAGAGTAATTGCAGTGAGGTAGTAGCAAAAAGACAAAAAGTAGAGAAAACTGTAATTGAAAACAGGAAGAAAAAGAATTGTGAAGAAAATGTTGTTGGATTTCAGTTTGAAAATAGTTCTGGTGTCAACTGCTATGCTAATGTAGTGGTTAATGTTGTTTTTTTTCTTAAAACTTTACAAGAACAGATTGTTGAAAATCGGGATGAAAGATTGTGTGGTTTATTGAATTCTGTGTTTGAGAAATGTAGCAGTGATAGAGCAAAAATAGAAAGTGTAACAGAAATTCGAAATATTTTAGATATGTGTTCTGGTCAAGATAAATTTTCACAGAACATTCAGCAGGATTGTCAGGAATTTGTAATGTATATGTTTGGTGTTTTGGAAGATGAAGGTGTAGATGTAGATAATATTTTCAGCCTTTCTTATCAATGGCAGCATGACTGCCACAATTGTAGTTCATCAAGTACTACTAGAATAGACACTGAAAGATTTATATATTTGACTTTACCTGACTGTAAATCTGTCATTTAAAAATCTAGTTAAAGCAGCAGATCATAATATGGTGTGTACCCAATGTAACTGTACAATGCTGTCCACGTTATTTATACAAAGTTATGGGCAGTATATCATTTTAGTTTTCCAACGATGTAGACCTGATGGAACTAAATTGACAACTTCTATCAAAAATGTTGTGGCTTCTCAGTTATCAATTTCAGGAAGAACCTTTACAACTGAAGCTATTATTTATCATGACGGTTCTTCGACAACCTCAGGACATTATACATGCTACTTAAAATGTGAAAAAGGATGGAGTTACTGCAATGATTCTCATTTAACTTATAAACAACGTTTGCCTTATGACTCTACAAATTCTTATCTAGTGTTTTTAAAACTAAAGTTTTAGTAAAGGGAATTGGCCTTTGAAGACGGGAATAGATACTAAAAGTTAGTTAGTTAGTTAGTTAGTTAATCTAATGTTTTAAATTATTTATCTCATGTAGATACTTTAAGTGGATCTCGAAGTAAAAAATACTGATATATCTGACACAAATTGGCCGTGAGGAAAGTGTAAGGTATGATGTTCTTAGATCTTTTTTCATAGTAAGTCGATGAAATGGAAGTTATAGAGCACAGCAGACTTTTTTTCCACCAAAAGGACCTTCACTATCTTCTATTTGGCCTCACGGAAAAGTAAGTGAATCAAAGATTAGTGTACATATATGAGATGTATGTTTGAATGTTTTTTTTTAAACACAATCTTTTAGATTATGTTTTTTTTTTCCGCTGTTATATGATGAAGACTTTGAACTCACTAATTTAAGTGAAATTCAATATATTCTGAGAACAGCAAAAATAAATAATGTAATATATTGTAGAAGTTATTGTGTAGTTTGCATTGTGTAATTTATATTGTGTTCACATTGTCTCACACTCATTTTCCTTTTTCACCCTTATTTACCTCTCTTTACTCATTTACATTCTCTTTTTTTAACTTTATTTCATTGTTGTTCCTTTACTGTACTTCATTCACAACTTCTCAATCTAATTTGAACTGTCTGCATTTCCTCTCTTCCTTCCACCACTTTTTATCTTTTTCACATTCTCTCAGTACCACTGCTTTAGTTTTCTTACCCTCTCTTTCTTTTTCTCCTTTTTTTTTCTTTCACACTCATTGCACTGTAGTTCACTTAGTTCTTCCCTTTGTTTTTCTGTGTACTTACTCTCTCACTCCTATTTTATCCATTGTTCTATATTAACATCATTCCCTTCATCCCTTCACTCTGTGACTCCCCTTCACTCACTCTTAGTCATCTTCTATTCCTCTTTTTTATTAATAGTTCATCATTCAGACTCCTCTCCTTTTCACTCATTTTCCTTTTACTTTCTTATCTTTCCTGATTTTGTTTTGGTATCTCACATTCTTTTAGTATCTTACTTACCTTTAGTAATTTGTTCTCTTTCTATTTCTTTTTCCTTCTTTTTTCTCTTTCTACATTACTTTATTTCTGTTTTTGTATCCGTCACTATTGCTTCATTTCTTAGTAAACTTTTTTAGATTTTTAAACCTCTTGAACTGTTTCTTCTATTTTAATATATATTTTAAAGTAATTATAACGTGTTTTTTCTTTTGTCTTTCACAGATACAAGTTTTCATTAATTATATGGTAAGTGTGTTTACAAAATGTAGTTTGTTATCACCTTTTGTTTTATTTTCACTACTTTTCTCTCACCCTACCTCACCCCTGTTTCCTTACTTTGCTTCCCTCACTTATTCTTATCCTCCATGTTTACTTCCTACCACATTCAACTTCTTTCAGTACCTCTGCTTATCCACACTCCTTCACTTACCTTTTTTACTGGTTCACTTAGTCCCTTTGTGACACTCCTTCCTTTACTCTCTCTTCTTTCTCTCTGTCACTCCCCATGTCTTACCCTTATTCACTTATATCCACCCTCTTTCACTCCTCTTTACTTACACTCACTGCTATTTTTTTTCCCTCCGTCACTACTGTTTTTTTTCTTTGGTTCCGTCACTATCTGTCATTCCCCATACTTAACTCTCCTTCCTTTTACTTTCATCATCCATTCACATTTTCCCAGAACCTCTGCTTTAGTCTTCTTCCTCTTTCTTCTCTTCTTTTGCTCCTTTATTCATTTTCTTTTTCTCAGTTACTTCCTCTTACACTTTCTCTGTCTTACTATCTATTACACAGTCCCTCTGTGTTCCTCCCTCTAGCTCTCTTTCTCTTAACACCACTCTCTCTGTCCCCATTCCTCATGCTCACTCCATTATTTTTTTAAATTATTTTTTTGTTGGTGCGCTGACGGTACGCGCACCGGGGCGTTCACCGGTACGCGCACCGGGAGCGCTCCAGAGTCAAATATAAAAAAAAAAGTAAAATACTATTTTAAAACAAAAAAATTATCTTAATATACATTATAGTGTTCATTTTTAGAAAAACATACCTTTCTCAGCTATAGACATTTGTGAAAAAATAAGCTTAGAAATTCACTAAAAAGTACATAGGTATGAAGCCCTATAAAAAGTTAGAAATTAGCATTTAAAAAACCTAAGAAATTCACTGAAAAAACCATAGGTTTCACACCAGTTATAGTTAGCTGGAAAATTTACTGATATAAAACCAATGAAATTCCACGTTATAGTTAGTTGGACTCACTATAACTTGCGCGTGTAATGCACTGCTGATGACATCACATACTACATCACTCATGACATGGTCAGTTACATCACTCATGACATCACTGATGACACCATCCTTGTGACACAGTGACTGATCTCCTTTCACTGTAAAGTAACCCTTGAAACACATATTCAAAAATAGAAACTAACATTTTCAAAAAAGTGGATATACCAATACCAGTTACAACCAATTCAGTAATTTCACCATCTATGTACACATTCACACATTCACCAACAGTTTTAAATAGTCACTCATACATATACTCACTCATCATATGTAGTGATACACCTATTCATCCTGTTACACACCGACAGTCATCAAAAAGTTACTCACACATATACTCACATATGCAAATAAACTAATAAACATCCATTTATTTGCATATACAGATATACACACACTACCACCTTACTTCTAAGGAAACTTACACATATGTACTCTTTTAAACAATCACTTATAGAAACACATACTTATTTAAACAGGAACTCTTGCAATCTCTCACTTTCACATATACTGACTTATATACATCAATACTCACATATACTAGATTAAAATATATCTTGTTACTGATAAACACACTACTGAGATAGGCATTCAATCACTAACACACACATATACACACTCATCTACTCATACAGTCCTGCACATATGCTGTTTTCAAAAAACATACAGTGAGTCAGTCTTTGATGCATCTATGTGCTAAGTAACACCCCCACCAAACCATACAGACACTCATACTGATACTAAAAAAAACATATAACACATATACACACACATGTAGCAACTCACCAACCCATACAGCCACTTATACACAAAGTGAAACACTGATACATATACTTACATTTTTAAACATTACGTGCTAATATATGTATTCACTAAGATACACTTAATAAGCCAGTTAACCGATCAATTAAAAAAAAAAATCCATTTAGACACTTATTTAAACATTTATTCTTCAATCAACTTTTACATATACATATGTAAAACATATTTATTTTTCAGAAAAACACACATTAACTGGATGGTGTCATCAGTGATGTCATGAGTGATGTAACTGACCATGTCATGAGTGATGTAATATGTGATGTCATCAGCAAGTTATAGTGAGTCCAATTAACTATAACGTGGAATTTCATTGGTTTTATGTCAGTAAAATTTCCAGCTAACTATAACTGGTGTGAAACCTATGGTTTTTTCAGTGAATATATATATAATGATAATCGAAGTGTAGATACATTGAGGCACTACTTTGGCACATGTGGTTAATACATAGGAGGGAATACTGCAAGATGTAACCTCAATATATATATGTATATATATATATATATATATATATATATATATATATATATATATTCAATGAAAAAACCATAGGTTATAGACCATATATAGTTAGGAATTCGCATTTACAAAACCTTATTTTACTCGCATAAAACCATTGAAATTCCATATATAGTTAGTTGCGCTAACTATATATCGCGCACCCGCAATCCACTGCTGATGATGTCACATATTACATCATTCATGACATGGTCAGTGACATCACTGATGACATCACTGATGACATCTCAAATGACATCACTGATGACATCACTGATGACATCTCATTTGACATTACTGATCACATCACTGATGATATCATTCATGTGATAATACGATGAACCTCTTCAGACTCTAATATAACCTTAGATACAATCAGTGTAAACAGACACTCACAGACTGTCACTCATCCATGGAGTTACTCACACACCTAGTCAGTCATGCAAAGAATCAATCACACCTCCATTTCCTCAACTATACAGTTATACAAACTTTACTTATTCAAACATATACTAACACATATTTACTCTCTTATACAATCCCTGATACAAGTTCACAATGATCCATACAGCCACTCACACATTCACTGGCTCTTATGCACAGTTATTTATATATGTCAACTCTCACATGTACTGTGTTTTACATATGTACTTACTTTGACATGTAGCACTGAGATATCCATTCACTCACCAATACACTCATGCACACAGTCAACCGCCCATACAGCTGTTACCACATGCACTTTTGAAACCATACCTCTAGTGAATCAACTGCTCACACATCTATGCACAGAGTCATACACCTCCCAGCCACCCACACACACACTCAGTCTCCCATACAAATACTAAGGTAACCAATCAATAACCCATATAGTTACTCATATAGCTACTTATCAACACATGCAACAGTTTACAGAACAACAGACATAATGATGCACAAATTAAGACAGTTTAGTCACTAACCCATGCACTCAGTGAGACACATTTAATCACTCACTCATACAGTCAGTCATGCACCTACTAAATCCTTCATCCAGACACTTATACATCCACTCATTCTTCAATATGTAAGACATATTTTAACTTCACAGAAACATACAGTCACTGGATGTTGTCATCAGTGATGTCATTTGAGATGTCATCAGTGATGTCATCAGTGATGTCACTGACCATGTCATGAATGATGTAATATGTGACATCATCAGCAGTGGATTGCGGGTGCGCGATATATAGTTAGCGCAACTAACTATATATGGAATTTCAATGGTTTTATGCGAGTAAAATAAGGTTTTGTAAATGCGAATTCCTAACTATATATGGTCTATAACCTATGGTTTTTTCATTGAATTTCAATGGTTTTTTAAATGCAAATTTCTAACTATATATGGTCTATAACCTATGGTTTTTTCAGTGAATTTCATTGGTTTTTTAAAAGCTAACATCTGTAGCTGTAAAATGTATTATTCTTTAAATCCCAAAATATATTTAGATGTTTATTGATAATTTTTTTTTTAATATTTTTTTTCTTCGCTTCTAGTTCGCGAACCGGGAAGCTTTCCGTTAGCTCATCTTGATGCCGCGATCTAGTCCGCGAACCGGTCAACGTTACGTTAGCGGAACAGTGACGCGCCGCGGAAGCGCGACGTATCACGTTATCGCGTAATGCGTCTAATGACGCGCCGCGTTAGCGCTCCCGGAAGTGCTCCGGACCGCGAACCGGAAGCGATCTGGGACGCGGCGCGCGCCGCGTAACGTAAGCGGAACAGGTCATGTGACTTGTTTATCAAACTTCTCATTGGTTCATTTCACTTTTGGTTTCCAAATGATGTATGACTAGGTCATGTGACCTAAAAATAACACTTTTCATTGGCTCAGAACTTTTGTTTTCCCCAAATCAAGTAAACCCCTCCTTATTTCCTCACTCTGACTTTCATCTTGGTGAGAGAAAGACCATTTATCTGAAGATCCACAATGGCTTCCATTGTTGCTGCAGCTGGTGCACCCCCACCACCACCTCCACCTCCCCATAAGAAGAGAGGACCACCCAGTCAAATTATGACTAACAGAGAGGAGGAAGATGAGGAAGAAGAAGAAGAGGAGAGAGAGGGACAACAATTTGTTGATGAGTTGCCCCGGGTTTCTAAACGAAAAACCAGTTTCATCTGGCAGTTTTTCACCATCCCTCCTGGAACCAAGAAAGTGAATGCAAAATATGCCACCTGCCTCATCTGTGACTACAGATTGTCGAGAGGCACAGAAAAGAAGTACAGTATGGGGAACTATACAATGCACCGTCACATGAGCAGGTGGCATCCCTTGAACTACAGCCGGGCTGAGTTGAGGGATCTTGAAGACAATCCGACGGCAACTCCTGTGGCAAGATCTACATCCACATTGTCTTTGACGGGAAGAGAGGCACAAGAGACTGTGCCAAACATCCAACCTAACTTCCAGCACATGAAGTTGTCTTGTATTTACTGTGGTGCTATGCTGTCATATGGCAACATGAGTGTCAACCTCATGAACATTGCATATGAAAATCATAAGTGCCCTAATGCACCCAAAAAGTAATTTTCTTTTTTTTTGCTCCAGTTGAGCCGTTTTGAAAGCCTGTTTTTTGTTGTCTCCCCTCCTTAAAAAACACAAAAAAAACATAAAACAGTTCTAAAAATACAAAAAAATCAAAAAATGTTCAAAAAATTACAAAAAAAACATAAAACAACAAAAACAAAAAAAAACAGTTCTTTTCAGAACTACCTCCCCTTTCAAACAAAATTGCTAGAATGTTTATCACTCTGGCAAGCTCTATTTCTTTTGGTTCGCTTCAAGTTCGCTGACCGGTTCGCGAACTTTAAGCGAACTAAAAAAAATATTTTTTTAAAAAAAAAGAAGAGTTAGTATAAGGGAAGTAAACAGAGAATAATGTAAAAAGAAAGACAGCTAGAGAGAGTAAATGAGAGATACTGTCAATGACATCATCAGCAGTGCATTGCGGGTAAAAAGAGTGGAAAACATTTACCTTATAATTCTTGTTACCTTTTTTAAATATTTTTTCATACTTTCAATCTGTAAAACAAAGAACAAACATTTCAAAAAATATTAAAACATGTATTTAAAAATTAGAAAAGACAAGGGAAAAGGTTCAAAAACAAACAGTTTTTCAACAACTTTGACATTTACAGAAGTCTCTGCTTCTCTACGTTCCCTACACAATCCTAAAGATATATATTCGAAAGAAACTGTATCTTGATATTGCTGAACTGAGGCCTATTTTGAAACATGATGTTTTTCTTGCACTGCTAATGTCTCACAATAGTGATGCAATAGCAGCGCAAAAAAGATGTAAAGTCATAATAAAATTGTGTCTAACATTGTAAATGATTGTTTTAGGATGCAAATAAGATGTGTGCTTTCAAGAGCTTTCTTTGAGGTGAGGCCTCTTTTTTTTATAAAAAAAAAACACTACCCAGAAGTACAGCACTCTAAGCATTAAAATTGATATTTACAGAACTCACCTTACCCATATGTACCACACATTTCTAAATGTATATCATAAGGACAAAAAGCATAACATTAATTATACATGTTAAATGGTTTATTTTTGCTGTTCTCAGAATGTATCAAATTTCACTTAAATCAGTGACTTGAAGGTATTCATCATGTAACAGCGGGGAAAAAAAAACACAATCAAAATGACTGTGTTTAAAAAACCCATACAACCTAAGAAATCTGATTTCAAAACTTCTTAAAATTAACTTACTTTCAATGACGTCGAAGGATCTCCTATAAACAGCATCCACTCTGTTGTGCTTTAAATATTTTCAGCCCGCCACTTTCTGAAAGAAAACCTCCATCGATACGTGAAATATGTTACATAGAAAAAAAACTTCTCTCATTATATCACATGTTTCCACTAGGCCAAATCATGTTGCCGCGATTCGCAAATCTTGTAATTCTTCCAATCAAATCCCGACATTTTCTATTTTCGCAACTTTCAAAAATAAAATATTTGAGATTATTTTCACAATCCTGGACTACTAATATCTTACTCTTCTTTGTCAGTCATGTTCTCCTTTTCCTATGACACTGATACTGCTTACTATGAAGCAGACTTACTTGCATTAGGTTTATATAGTTGAATTTTTAATCGAGACAGCATTGCAGACTTACATTCCCTCTACTTAAAATTTTGGTTTTAAAAACACCAGGTAAGAATTTTTAAGGTCAAACGGCAATTTTTTTTTGAACGTTACAACAGAATCATTACAGAATGACCAGCCGTTTCCAGACTTTAAGTAAGCTGTATAATGTCCTGATGTTGTTGATGGACCATCGTGATAGATAATTGCTACAGTAACAAAAGTCCTCCCTGATATTGACAGCTGAGAAGCCACAAAATTTTTTATTAAAGTTGACAATTTTGTTCCATCAGGCCTACATCGTTGCATCATTAAAATGACATACTGGCCATATCTACGTATAAATAATGTTGACATCATATCACATTTACATTGGCTACACTCCATGTTGTGATCCGCTGCATTTACTAGCTTATTAAAGGAGACTGATTTACTGTCTGGCAAAGTTAAATATATAAATCTTTCTGAGTCTACACTAGTAGTACTTGATACCATACAGTTCTCGCAGTCATGCTGCCATTGATAAGAAAGCCCAAACAGGTGATCTACATCTACACCCTCAACTTGCAATATATCAAGCATATACATTAAAAACTCCTGACAATCTTGCTGATTATTTTCAGAGAAGTCTGTTTGACCTGAACATTCATCTAACAGATAACGAACTTCAGACACACTTTCTACTTTTGTTCGATCACTGCTACATTTCTCGAAAACAGAATTCAACAAACAGCATAAAATTTGTTCAGAATTCAACAGAATCTGTTCTTTTAAACTCTCTAGTGAAAAGAGAACATTAACCACTACATTTGCATAGCAGTTGACACCAGAACTGTTTTCAAATTGAAAACCGACAACATCTTCAACAGAATCCACTTTCTTTCTGCTAACAATTTTCGGTTCATTGACTTTTAGTCTTTTTGCAACAACCTCCCTACTATTACTGCTATTTCTACGTTTGCGGCCTACCACACGTTTCTCAAACAAAGGATATTGAGGCAAATGTGGCGCATACTCTCTTCTTAACCTATTGTATTCCTTAACACAATCTAGATCCGCACAAATGTTTGTGACATCACAGTCAATCAAGTACAATCCCGATAAAGTTCTAACTCGTGACAATGCCACATATGCCATACCCTCCTTGAACACAGAACTGCCAATATTCACCAATGCACAGTCTACACTTAAACCTTGCGATTTATGGATTGTCACCGCATATGCCAAGCAAACAGGAAACTGTTTACGGCGAACATATAAATCTTTAACAAGCAAAAACCTAGCAGAACAACGACCAATTTGCTGTACTTCCTCAATGCCATCAAATTTAATTTTTAAAAATTCTATTCCATCTCTATTTCTGTATTTCTCAAAATCAACAACATTACCCATTGATCCATTTACCAGACCTCTTTCTACATGTAAATTCCTTCTCAAAATAATTCGGCAATTTAAACACACATTCAAAGTCTTTTCAAAACCCGCTGTTTTAGATATAGTCTTCTCTAATGAATCCAATTTTGATTTCAAATTGTCTGACAAAATAATTGTTGATCCCATATGCTCTAATTTGTCGATAGCTTCAAGTTTCACAATCTCTTGCTTTTCTAAATTCAACATTTTGTTGTTGAAGATGGCACATTCTGCAAGAGTTGGCATGAGACATATCCCGGATTTCTTCTCAGTAATTTTCTGAAAAATATTCTCAGGCACAATATCTTGTTTGGGATACAAATTTGACAGTAACCGTGCATTTAAAGCTTCTTTCCCATGCTCGGTCACTTTTCCAATTCTAATATCTTGTAGAATATTCTTGTAATCTTCATCCTTTGCCTGACGCATATTTTGATGCAGTTCTGCATAATTGAAGTTTAACCATATATTGACGTTGCCAATGCTCCCTAGGCACTTCCTGGTATCTTCATGCGTGAGTATTTTGAACACAGGTTGACCTTTTACTGGTGTCAGCTGTAGAAGATCTCCGAAAACAATAATGTGTTTCCCACCAAATAAGACATCATATTCAGTTTTAAGTACTTCTTGCATTCTCAAATGCACAAAGGCAAGCATGACATTGGAAACCATGCTTACTTCGTCAATGATAAGTAGTTTCATTTTCCTCAAAACTCTTGAAACTTCACAGCAAGCATCTCCAGATAACTTGTTGTATTGTAATTTGTTGTCATGCTCCACCGGCAGCATCAATAGACGATGCAAAGTAATACCTTTAATATTATGTGCTGCCAGTCCAGTAGGAGCGGTGACAACACAAGACAGCGATGACTCAGTCCTTTCCTGCAAATAACAAGAGATTGCTTTAATGAGGAAACTTTTTCCAGTTCCCGCTTCTCCACTCACGTACAGTCGGACAGGCTTCAACGACGTACACGAGCACTCTTTCTTCTCATGACTTAATCCGTGCTCAATTTCCTTGGTAACTTCATCATATATTTTCCTCTGCTCAACGTTGAGTTGTTTTTCCAAGTCTTGTAAGTTAACTGAATCCTCCTGAGCATGTGCCATGGCTCTTTCTACTTCATTCATAGCAGTGGCAGCTTCATTTTCGATAATAGGTCCTCCAAGTGGATCTTGACTCAATGAAACAGAACTCTGACTGTCCTGAGAACTGTCTCTGGCAATCTCGGCTGCAATCGTTGCTTCCTGCTCAATTTCCAAAGTTAGCATTTCTTGATATTTAGAAAAAGCAGGACATTCTATGGACTCCTTGGCTGCATTGAAAGAGTCTTCGTAACAGAGGAAATCTCCAAGCAGTTCCTCTTCTGCACGCCAAGGCTTGAAAAGTTGCAAAAGTGCTAAATAGAAAAACTCCTTTTTTTCTGGAGATTCGCCACTTAATTTTCGATGGTTTACTAATTGGCATTTTCTTTGCTTGACCAGGCATCCCTCACTTCCAATTACAGCATACACTCCTTTCTCAATATCTTCTTTGATGTTCCTCTTGAATATATAATTTTGGAGAACCTCATATAGACAAATATTCTCAAGGTGACTGCTTCGATTTGGATAATATGTATCCAACATGTTGGTCTTCAAAATGTCGGTACTGTTTGGTTCCTTTTCTGCCAAATACTCAATTTCCCGAACAGGTTTTAGAACTCGATTTCGCGTTGCAGCAAGACCAAGACTCGCCCAAACGAGACTCCTGGATTTGGCATAGAGACTTGCTGAAGACAATCGATCAGAACATTCGTAAGCTCCGATTTCTCGATGCGACAACATCTTCAGACTGAAACTGTACAACTTCTTGCTGAGGCTCTTTTCATGGGAAATGTCCTCCCACATATCCTTCAGTTCGGTCTTTTCTTTTTTGGTGATGTAAGATGTCACATACCGAGCCACAGCCATACAGTTGTCAGCCACAAACTGTATATCCATGTTGGCATTCCACATGGACAAAATCACTGGGTTGTAGTCATTGATGTACTTGGACTCTTCGTTCCTTTTCAAATTGTATGTATTCTTGGGTGATTTCCTCGTCACATTATGTCGCAGCGAAGACATCAAACTGTTCACTCTTCCTTTAGAAATCACCGGTCGTGGAAAGTTGAAACGACATTTGGTGTAGAACTTGTCCTTGTTTCTGAATTTACGACGACAGTACTTTCCACAACGATGGCTTTGGAAACGTAGAACTTGTTCTCTTAGACTTTTCTTCTCCGTTGCGTTTGGAACAGCACACGTAGAATACTGTTCGATGAAATTCATCACTAAGTCATCCGGATCTGTTCCAAATTTAGGTGCATCCTTGATCCACAGCAACATATGTATATGAGGGGCACCTCTTGCTTGGTACTCCTTTCTCCAGAAGAAATCCAACACCTCTCCAAGAGGTGGATTCTTTTTATTTGTGATGAAAGACATCATAGCTTCAAATCTATGATTGAAGTACCTGCATACATTCACAGGATCCAAAGAACACAGTTCTCCAGGTGTCTTGAATTCAATGTTTTCAATATTTCCATTTGCCTCTCGTAGAAATTCAAGTAAGTCATCCCAGCCATACTCGGCACAGCTCAGAGTGAGGAACCATGTCGGAGTTCCTAAGTTCCTCAGCATACATTTTAAGTCACCATGACGACGGTACCAGTACTCATTAGTACCACGCTGACACGCCATGAGATTAATTAAGTGAGAATCCAAAATACTGTCTTGGACATTGACTTTATGCATAAAGTCACTTGCCGAGATGTTTCGCATCTGTATACCACTTTTTAAGATGTGGTTCACTGCATATGACAGTCCAGACAGATCGCTTTCAAACAGGAGATGAAACAAATAGGGAATGCATTGCCGAAACCTAGGATCTTCTGCATACAATCGTAAAGTCCGGTATTCAGACGCAGGAATTTCACGAGGTCGCTCATCATATCTTCCTCCTTGACCTGTGGGAAATAGCTGTGGGAAACACCGAGCTTCCAAACTTTCCTCCCAAACACTAATGGGACTCCCTTTGGCTTGTTTCATTTGAAACAACTCAATAGCATTCCCCATCACTTCCTTGGAATGCAAAGGATGAACACTATAATGTTCATATATTTCTTCACTTTTAGAGGCCTCTACTTTCTCAATTTGGCCAGCACACAAATCGCTATCCTCTTCATCACTTACTTCCTCTTCTGCAACATATACATTCTTATAGTACTTATTATTTTTCTTCAAATACACTGTTGCCTTTTTGACTTTCCTAACATCCACTAAATCTTGCCATATTTTCTTATTCTTTGTCGGAACCCCATTAACCAAGATAACCAGAGGTTCCTCTTCCACTTTTTCTATTCCAATTGTGTTAATGTTTTTGTTCAAATCTAGAGGCAAATAAACAACTCTTCCCTTTAATCCTCTCTGTAAATCTGCTGGAGGCAATTTCCCTGTCTTTGGCTCCATTCTTACAATAGCCTGAAAGGGATGGATACTTTGAATCAAAATAGATTCATAAGTATTTAAATCCTTCAATTCAGAAGGAATCTCAACCAATTCCAGATTATTATGAACTGCCCTAGCAGGCATCTGGTTTTGGTTTAATTTATTACAACAATAAGTACACACACGTTGATCCGATCCCAAATCAAAATAATTTTCTACCATCAAGTATGTGGCTAAATCCTTCCATTCACTATTATTTTCCCTTTCACTTTTTGCATATAAATCCACTACCTTAGTCTGATTCTTATAATAAGTGCGTCGACAACATACACAAGTGAAATTAGGCCTCTCACTTGATTTCATCTGAAACGTGGCAATTTCCTTCTGAAAATTATCTGTACTGGAAACCTGTACATTATCTTCCACATTACCCTCTACTTCAGGGTCAATTTGAACATTCTCATCTTTACTACCAAAGTAACAAAACTCAATTTCTTCACAAAGATTCTTCACATCTATTTCAGAACCATGCAAAAGAGCAGCACATAACTGTTTAAGCATAATTGCTGGACTCTTAGCATAATACAACATTCTCACTAATTTTCTCACTTTATTATGATGCACTGCTAGCATCCTGAAATGATGAAAAACACTCTGGCATACTCTCCTGGAAAGACAAGCCAGTGAATGACCACGCAAACCTGTCATTTGTCTCACTCTGCAAGGATCTAAATCTTGCAACAACTTCATTTTCTGCTTCAAACTTTTCTTATTAAATGTCCGTATAAAATCACATAGCAAATTGATGGAAACCTGTCGCACACTGCAAATAGAACTACACTTCCAAATGTACACAGGACCCTTAGGACGTCTTCCTAAAACCTCATCACTTAGCGCCTCTTCTGTCTCTGTTGTCACAAGTTGTTCTTTTTCAACTGGACAACCATCCTTCACTTCATAAGCTCGACCACTGATGTCAACTGCATGCACCAAATCATTATCCTGAAAATAAGTCTCCTCATTAAAAAATGCCTCAGAACTTGAACTATGCATCCATTCTCCAGAAAAAACTTCACAAAAGTTAGTACGATTTACTACTCTCTTCCATCTACTTTTTGTTTTGAAATCAGAAATTACCTTGCTTAGTTTCCTAATTCTATTGATTACCAAAATAAACAACTTTCGCTTGATTTCAAAAGCATGATCAATAATTTTCTCTACATTTTTCTTCTTCCTATAAAATGCCGCTTTCTGTTGGCCTTTCTTTTTAATATTTTTCAATAAATTAACTAATATCCTATTACGGAACATTCGTTGTCGAATGTCCCTAAACTGTTGTTTCCTTCTACTATCATGCACAGAGTTATCTCTTCCTCTACCAGTAACATTTGTGATGGGTCTCTCCTTTCCATTTAAATTACTTCTCTTTTTGTTAAGAGACACATTTTTTTGAGCAAAATTTTTTTTACTACAAATATTTCTTAAGAATGATTTCGTGCTCTTACCCGGACCTTTCTTGGTGTTTTGACAAGTATTTGGGGAAGAGGACTGCTGCAATAAAACATCATCCTGCTGTCTTTGACGTTTTCTAGCCTTTCGTATTCGACTTCTGGAAGGCATTTTCCAAACTATGAAAGAATCTGCAGTTGAATCTGTGAAAAAATATAATATAAAATGTTATTAACCACTATTACCAAACAGTAAATAAATAACAGTCATCTAAAACTTAATGCTGTACTAATTATTTAACATAGCAAATATTTTCCACCAGCACTGCATCACAAAAATGACACTCAATGGTACAAAACAGGCATACAACACTCATAAATCACTCCCTAATATTTTAAATCATTAATTCAGGATGACGATAAGATGTAGCCTATCTAAAGGTTTGTTTAGGCCCAGATCTTTGGACTGGGGTGAATGTGTGTCATTGATCCACATTCAGTCCATCACCTGTTTTGTTTATTTGAGGTGAGGCCAACACATGGTTGCAGATAAGATTTTCACTGAAAAAAAACCAAGGTAAAAAAACATGTGAAGGCCTACCAATGAAGTAAATCATTAAATGAAAACCAATACATTTCTGGAAATATGCACTACTAGTGCTTCATAAGATGTTTTGGATCATATTTATAAGTTATTTGAGTATCTAGTATGCTATTTTACATTCTTCATGGTGCAAATTTATTGTAAATACGCTCCCACCTGCGGTTGGCAAATTTAGATTTTGATTATGGGAGTTAGATAGGCATGTTAATAATTTCCCAAAAATGGTATATAACCCCAAACAACCTTTGAAGCAAATGCTCTTAGCCATGTTATCCACCTCCCATTGGATAACATGGCTAAGAAGTGCTTGCAAATGTGATAAAAAAAGGCCTGCAATGCATGAATAACGCAGAAAAATCAGCGATATTCATGCATTTTCCAACAAATGCTCTTAGCCATGTTATCCACTTCCTATTAAATAACATGGCTAAGAACTGCTCAGGGCACCATGAGGAACGCTTTCCATTTAAAAAGGGAAAAATAACATCAAAGACACTAAAATGCCTTCTAAATATGAACCCAAACAACCTATGAAGCAATGTGAAAAAAAACTGCCGCAATGCATGAATATAGCAGAAAAATCAGCGATATTCATGCATTTTCCAGCAAATGCTCTTAGCCATGTGATCCACTTCCTATTAAATAACATGGCTAAGAACTGCTCAGGGCCCCATGAGGAACGCTTTCCATTTAAAAAGGGAAAAATAACATCAAAGACACTAAAATGCCTTCTAAATATGAACCCAAACAACCTATGAAGCAATGTGAAAAAAAACGGCCACAATGCATGAATATAGCAGAAAAATCAGCGATATTCATGCATTTCCCAGCAAATGCTCTTAGCCATGTTATCCACTTCCTATTAAATAACATGGCTAAGAACTGCTCAGGGCCCCATGAGGAACGCTTTCCATTTAAAAAGGGAAAAATAACTTCAAAGACACTAAAATGCCTTCTAAATATGACCCCAAACAACCTATGAAGCTCTAACAGTACATATCCTGAAATTTAATTCATTTCAAAATTCGTTTTTAAACACAGCATATAAATCAATTGTATACCTGCATTCATGAAGAAATGACTAAAAATGTCCTTGAGACACATGAAAGTGTTTTCTGGAATGCCCTAGCACCATTTTTGGGACACTATTAACATGGCTAGGTAACTCCCATAATCAAAATCTAAATTTGCCAAGCACAAGTGGGAGCGTATTTACAAGACACTTGTCCCATGAGGAACACTTTACATTTTAAAAGGCGAACACAACATCTTAGACACTCAAATACCTTATAAATATGGCCCAAAACAACCTATGAAGCTCTAGCAGTACATATCTAGAAATGTAATTGATTTCTTAAATCGTTTTTAAAAGCAACATATCTGTTTCAGCTTACATAACAGACCATGAAATGGCCTCCATGTATTACAATATCTTGTGTAACTGCATGCCAGAATGTTACACCAAATATGCAATTATAATTTCTCTTTGAAACTAATTCTATTAGTATATCACTAGAGACAAAACCACATTTTAAAAACACAGCTTTCTTCATCATTTTCTCCTTAAATCATACTATTCTCTATCTAAATTAAATAAATCTTTTCTCACCTTAGCAAATATTTTTTGAGTTTTGAAAACAGTCTCAGAAATACACCAAATTGTCTTCAGCAGAAGAAAAAGGATGCACTCCAAAGGCTGCAGCTATTGAAAGCACAGAAATACAGATATTCTTTTCACATATCTCTCATATTAGCCAATCATACCTCTTCCCTCACTTTTTTCAAATCAAAACCCTTCCCCCCTCTGCCCTGTCTGCCTTGTTTCCATAGCAACCACCTCCTGGAAGACCTCTCATGTTTGCAAATTCACACAACAATGTTTCAATTGAACTCTGAACTCTCAGTGCACCTGCGTATCCAGTGCAATCTTTCATTAAATGTTTCTTCCTTGACCATTCAAATTACATCTTTCAAAGAACACATCCATGCACCCTAACTTTCTGTTTTCAGAAATGGAAATGCACCAATCACTGCTAATGAATCATTAGCATTGTAAATCCACAGTTTTTTTTCTTTAGAAACTCCTACTGTTTCAACTGCCCTTTCATTACCACACTTCATCTGACTGCAGAACAACCTTCTTCCACCATGTTTAACGTCTGGATTGTTGGACATAGTTACATCCACTGGGCTCAAAGGTATGCTGAGAGCAGAAATTTACACAACCTCAATTTACAAGATGTGGAAATTAAGTGGTTGGGCCAAAGAGGATTAAAATGTCACCAATTGATACCATTGGTGAAAACCTTTATGCATTTGCCAAAACCTGACCTGTTAATAGTGCACTGTGGAGGTAATGATTTGGGCACTTTGACAGGGGTAGGTCTGGAAATGCTTTTAAAGGACACCTTGGAGCAATTAATGGCACTTTTTCCTCAAACTGCCTTGGTATATTCCAATATATGCCAAAGACAGAAATGGAGGTGGTCCAACCAATTTTGTCCACAAATTGAGAAAGCGAGGAAGCATGTAAACAAATCTGTTTCAGCTTACATGAGAGACCATGGAATGGGCTCTCTGTACAACAATAACTTGCGTTACTACATGCAAGATATCTACAGAGGAGATGGAGTTCACTTCTCAGATGAGGGCAACAGAATTTTCATTCTGAATTTAAGACTGTGCATTGGTACCTACTTATAAGTACCTAAATGTACCATAAACCCAAAAGCTCTTCTCAGAGCTACCCTACATCTGATCACTCACAATTATTATTTTTCTCTAACTTTTTTCACTAATTTTCCACAAAATTCGCTCCCCGGAGCGCTACCCGGTTCGCTAACCGAAAGCTAACCTCGCGGAATTTTTTTAAAAAAAAATTTTTTTCCGCACATATAAGCCTCCTCAGCCACGCTCAGAAAACCTAGGGGGTCAAGATAAGTCTACCATGACCCCTTCTACCCATTCTAAACATTATTTGCCCTCCATCTTGTATCTTAATGCGAACGAAACACAAAATGGTGGACTCCCGTGACGCTTAAGGTTCGCTAACCGGGCAGCTTCCCGGAAAGCGGTCCTAAAAAAAGGCGGGAAAGTAATTTACAGAATAACGACTAGAAACACTCTCACCAAATATAGATTAGCTCATACTACATAACAATCCCTTCCATTCTCACAAATTTCATTGAAATTCCATTTAGCCATTTAGCCTGTAGACCTCTCCAAGTACCGTGAGGTAAATTACTTCACAAAACACATCTGAATTGTTGGAATTGACAACCAATGAAAATGTTACTTTCATTTTCTACTTTTATTACCTGACATTTGATTGGTTATATACCTGTATATATATAAAGGGAGAGAAGGAAACACAGCCATTTTGACTACTACTTCTTGTTGTACCTCCTATTTCAAAAGCTTCAAAAAACTTCAACTTCTTTGTGAAGGTAAGTTATAATTTAATATATTGTGCACTATGACTTAATATAGTAGACTTTTTCTGCTACATATACACTATCCCTCTGTAGTAGTAGTGTCTTGGTTAAATCACATACACTTTTTTTTAGTCCTATTTCCACTCTCATACTATACACTGCCAAAAGATAAATTCACTGATAAAAACTGCCTATCTAAAATTAATCCCAACAGTGCCCTATCTCTACTAATATATATTTTTTTAATCCAAATTTCAGGCAAAATGGAAGGCGAGCAGCAAGTTTCATTTTCGATTGAACTGAAGGAGAGCAGCCAAGACAAACTTGATGACTTTATGGATGACAGTAGAGACCACGAACTTCTACAATGTGTTGAAGCAGTAGACAACTTGCTTCAAAATGAAAAACAATTACACCCTATAATAAATTATGACATTTCTGACAATGAAATGTTAGAAAATTTAATAAAGTATGAAACACAATCATAATAAAAAAAATAAATAAATAAAGAAAACAAAAAAAAACAAGAAAAACAACAAACAATTAACATACAGTATTAGAAAAGTCTTTCATTCTTTTATCCATAAAGTTCGCTGCCCAGAAAGCTATCCGGTTCGCGAACTTGGCGCTTACCACGCAAAAAAAAATTTTTTTTTTTGGACCCTCCTAGGCCCTTTTAAAACCTCCACATAAAACCTAGGGGGTCAACGAGGATCTACTATGCCCCCTTATGGTAATTTCCCCCTTTGTTTTGGCCTCCTCTTGTCTCTCGATCCTACCGAGAGACAAGATGGCGGCCGCTCCGGACTGTTTAGAATGTTGACAGACACCGGAGGGCCAATCAGCTTCTCATCGCAAAGTTCCGTTACGCGAAAGGTTCGCTAACCGGATAGCTGCCCGGAGCGCTGTTACAGATATATATCTTGATTTAAACGTTAATTTCTCAAAATCCACTGAAGCACATATATTGAGACCTAGCAAAGGCACATCGGGCTAACAGTCCCTACAATTTTGCCAAGTTTCGTGAAAATCCATTCAGCCGTTCGGGCTAAAAGTGAGTCCAACCGCCCTATGGAAATTAACATGGGAAAAAGGCGTTTTGGGACCCCCCTTTTTTCTCGGCCCCCCCTCCACAAAACCCCCCCAAATTTTCAAGGTCTGCTCAGAAACAAAATGTGCCATTTTCCTGAAAATTTCAGCCAATTCCGTCCACGAACGCAAAAGTTATTAGGCATAGAATTTTCAGAAATCCCATAGGGAAAAAATCCTAACTATATATACCTACTGGCGACCGCCAGTAGGTAATATATATATATATATATATTTTTTTTCATGGTTATAACTTTATTAGTACACTTCGGATGAGGAATCAAAAAATAGAAGCTTGCAAGCTAGAAACGGTTCTATATAAACAAAAGTACTTTCCTGGCACCCTTTAGGGCATATGTAAACAATAAAGGATCACCCATTCAACAAACTGTTGCAACATCACTGTTACTATGACAATCTATAGCTACAGTTCTTTAGGGCTAGAGATGAAAATCTGTTCATTGAGGCACTCTGCTCCATACCATGAAGTCTGTCTCCTCCAGAAAGGACACACCTCGGAGATGTCTTCATAGTTCCAGTTTAGGATGTCAGGAAACCACACTTAACCCATGCAGTAAACAGAAGACCACCACGCATGCCTATTACAACAATTACACCAGCATTTCCAGATAAAAGCAGACGCTTCATGCAGTTTGTCCAGCCCACTGCCATACAAAATATTTCCATAATACATTTGTAAACATCACGTTTCTAGTAAAACTGCAATTGCGTTTTTGTTTCCCAGAAAATCATTGTTAAACTCATACAAAAAAAACACATTTCCACGATTACATAGGAAAAGACAATGTGATTACTGTAAAACAATACTGTAATTTTTTTTTATCAAGCATAAACACCAGAGGTAACCAGTTACAAAATTCATAAAATAAACCCAGAACGAGCTTTTTGGCACTGCTTTAAGGCACGGGACGGGCAATGCCCCTTGGCAGAAAGGACCTTTAAAAAGGACTCTTCCCCGCTTGCTTCCAGGCCTCTTTTGCTCCTTTGATAGTTTCTCTTTTCACGCATTTCCAGTAGCCTGGCATTCCTTGCTGTTGCTGGACCTTCAAACCACGATGTAGTCTGTTCTTCAAAACTCCGAGAAACTCTCAGTGGCTGAGGCAGTCGTCGCCATCTAAATCAAAGATCTTGAAGATAGTTTCCAAAACGTTTTTTTGAAAGATCCTGCCCTGTGGCAACTTTTACAGCCCTCATGAATTCGGCCAATTTCACAGCGCGATTGGCCACGCTAAACATCTGCATTGTGATTGAGAAGTCTTCCAGAGTGTTCATAAAGCGACAGAAGCTCTTGAATTCTTCCAAACTGATACCCTCCCCAGCTGATATTCGACCTCTCACGTTCTGCCAGTAGATATCGTTATTTTCCTGATCAGTGTAAAGAAGCAACCACTCGGCAAAATCTTCTTTCCTCATGTAATTCATACCTTTGGAGAACTGTATGAATTCCATTTCTTGAACTTCAGTTTGCAAATTTTCAGTGAATCTTTGAAACTCGGAGTACTGAAGTTTCTCTAATCCCCCTCTTCCAAAGAAATGCACCAGCAATGTGGTGTTAATATCCTGGCTTTCCGGGTCAATCTCAGAAGCAGTCGTTAATGCAGTAGGCGCAACTTCATCCTTATGTCCAAGTATCCTTTGCAACTTAAAGAATTCCTTTTTTTCAACCTGTTCATTGTCATCTGTGTCCAGCATTTTGAATGCAATATTAAATCCAGTCTGAGGCCCTCTGTCGCCAAGGTTGCGGAAAAAGGTTGGTCCTGGTTTAGTCTTTGCCGCCTTTGACAAAATAGCATCTAAATCCTTCTTTGTCAGATTCTTGGCCAGAACTTTACCAAGCCACAATTTCGCTGCACTCCTGCTCTCCTACTAAATCGCCTGAATTCTCTGGTCCACCACGGAGTCTTCCAATTGTTGTGGAGGGAAATGGCGTCAGGAGGCGGGGCACAGGGCAGAGGCCAGAAGGCCAGAGGCCAGAAACCCTGGATTAGATGTTTGCAAGACTTCCGGTTTAAATGGGTCCCTTGAAACTCTGACTGAACTTGTTTGAGGGAGGCAGCTTCAATAGCTCGTGAAGCATCCATTATCATGATCTTGTTTCAGCATGCCAGACAAAAGCAAAATGTTATTTAAGGCCATTCTATCACCCAGTGCACAATGTAAACATATCCACTTCAGGTTTTGTACTTAGTCTATGAAGACTATTAAGAATGAAAAGGGGGGGCTCTTGGCCCCCCCGCCCGCATGGCTGTGCGGCGACCGCCCCCTCCTCCGTGCCTCTCGGTGGTGGATATATATATTTTTTTAAATAAATTTTTTATTGAAAACACAAATTCAGAGCACATTCAGCAATATAAATCACAAATGCGAAAGGTGACCCTAATACAGGCATCGGGACAATTCAGAATCGTTTCTGATAATCTGATAGACGCAATCTAAACAAGCATTTACAATGCAATGGTTTCGCCTTTGGAAAAGTTTGAGCTATTGGCATTGTAAATGACAAAATTTGTATTTATGTGTTGGTTTTGAAGACAGATAAATAAATGGCATTGTCATTTACATTGCCATTAGCTTAATCTCTCGCAAATGTGAGACCTATTGTACCCTACGGACGAGCTCAGCAGACAGCAATTACTACCACACATACACACACCCAGAGCCACACAAACACACCCAGAGCCAGCCACACACAAACACCCAGAGCCAGCCCCACACACTCAGAGCCAGCCACACACACACACACACCCAGAGCCAGCCTCACACACACACACACACACACCCAGAGCCAGCCCCACACACACACACACCCAGAGCCAGCCACACACACACCCAGAGCCAGCCACACACACACACACACACACACACACACACCTAGAGTCACACACACACACACACACACACACACACACACAGAGCCACACACACAGAGCCACACATACACATCACATTTTCATAATCGTTCGCTATCACAAGAATTCTTTCTGAATCCAAACATGTTTGCATGAAATAAGTTTGTGTATTAATGTGCATTATTTGTGAATCAGTATAGTTTAAAAGAAAAAACAAACATAACATTAACAAGCACAAAAGTCCTTACGGAGACCAATACATCGAAATCGTAGCCGAAATTACATTATTAACCTAGAGCCCTAAGAATGGAGGTCGATCTAACTATAGGGATGCCCGTCTCCACTTCTAGCCAGCTAGCGCGCTGCAAGCAAGAAACGTGCTCCGCCTTAAAGCCACCCACCACTCTCGAAGTTTGCAACAAGTTAATACATGACCTGTATATCAAAATCAAATAACTAAAAGTGGATCGTGCGCTTAAACAAAAGTGTAATGGAAAGGCCATATCAACAGTCTGCACATTAATAAGGTGGGCAGGTAGCAGAAACAACTTGCACAATGCCAGGAAATGAAGAAACACTAGAATTTAGATCTGGCACTCCATTATAACTTCTATGCACAGGCGCTGAAGTGTCTCCGTGAATAACGAGATCGGTAAACAATGCAAAGATGGTGAGTGGTAAGCTTAGAGGTCTGGTAGGGGGGAAACCCGGGAGATCTGCCGAACCCTTTAGGTGGCTTTAGTGGAGTGTGTAGTAATGAAGGTTCGCGGTAATTAGTATTTCGGTTCTTCGCTCCCATTACGGCCCCTGACGGGCGGGGCTGCAACACGGATCAGGTCATGCGTCGCCCCTGTCGCGAGAAACGCACATCCCAGGCCGGGTCTCTTTATTATCCTTTCTGGCTCAAGTCGGACTCACCTCATCGTCCAGAAAATCCAAGTAGTCTCGCTGCGCCTCGCGCATTTCCCTGTCGTCCACCAAATCAGTCTGCGGAGCTGCGGCCATGCTGGTGCTTCAAGGGGTGTAGGTAACGGGAAAAATTAGCAGTCGGGCGGTGTGGGTTCTTGGGATCACGCAGAGCCGCTGGTCTTCCTTCTGCCCGACTCAATGCTCTAAGCGAATGGCACGAAAACTTCGCCTAGATTTCCCGCCACCATGGGTCACAACACCCACAGATAGTCATGGGTATGCGGATTGGCCAGCCGGTATAGCCACGGCACACGTAGCTGAGTAAGGACAAATCACAAAAGGGCGAGGTCATCTTGCACCTATGCCCCGCCTAATTGAGAGTTCACTATAGAAACGTTTCTATGCTCAATATGGCGCCTTTACAGTATGAAATGCGCCATTTTAGAAAAGAAATTCTTGTAGGAAGTGAACAGAGAATGGAACAGTTCAACCATAAAATAGGAAAAACAAACGTGTAATGTAGAACAGCAAATATTTTTCAAAAATTGTAATCACTTGTAAATGATTTATACTTAATCATACTGCTTGCCGCTCGTGTTTTTCTTTTTTTTAAGAAGGCTGCTCGAGTCCAATAAACTATTATCTTTTTCTTAGCTTCATCCTAAAAAGTCTGGTTTATAAGGCCCATCCATGTCAAATATATATTTTTTTCCTGTTTGCCGCTGCCACTGTTTAACAAGATGCGGGAGTGGGCGGAGCCCAGAAAGACAGGACGACAAAAGGGGTGGGACTTAAAAAAAGACCGAGAAACGCCCCCGAATCGCGTTTTCACGGGGAAAGCGTGATTGACAGCCAATCTCTTCCAATGGCTAGCCTCCATTTATGGAGCTAGCCAATGGAAGACAGAGGCGGGACCAAAGCCCCATATGTAGAGACATAGGATTTCGCCCTGGGCGGAGCACCTGCTTCGCAGGTGCTACGGCCAGGGCGAAACCTAAAAATCAATTCAATTACAATCATAAAAAGACTTCCGAAGACAACACAGGGCAATACACATCATAATACAATAGTCAATACCTATCAGTTTGGGTCGCTATACAGATTTCTCAACCTGTCCATAGCAATGTCCGTAGTGGGAGAGCTTCAGATCTCACCCCTATATGCATTCCATTTACCCCACTTCTTGTCCCATTTCTTGGGGCACCCTCGGAGTTTGTAAAACTGTTTTTTCAGCTTTCATAGCTCTATCCATTTCTGCGGTCCAATCCACCACCAGAGGACAATCAGGAGAACCCCACTTCATCGCTATGGAACGTTTTATAAGGAGACAGCTGAGGGCCAGCCATTGATGTTCTATATCTGTCAGATCCGTTGCCCCCCAGACATTGAGGAGCCCTCCCCTAGGAGTCATTGGGATCTGCTTCCCTAGCGCCGCCGCCATTTTCTTGGTTGGCCTGGTCTACAGGATCTGCACCACGGGGCATTCCCACAAGGTGTGATAGAAAGTACCAGTTAAGCCGCAGCCCGCAGACATAAGTCGTTTGGGCGCCTGCCAAGTTACGCCAGTAGGGGACCGGACATGTATCCTGTGAAGGATTTTGAGTTGTATCAGGCGGAAACGGTGACTAATGGCCGATTTCCTTGGGGACATCAGCGCCGTCTGCCAATCTTCCTTTTCTAAGTGTTCCACATCCCCCTCCCATTTGTCGCGCAGGGCCTGGAAAGAGTCAGGTAGATTGTTACAAAGCTTGCGGTAGGTGCAGGAGATAGCCTTCGTCAGAAGGGGTTCGGAGAGTAACCTGTCTTCAAGGGGTGAGGCTTCGGGGAGGGAAGGGAGATCGGGTACAGTCGTAAGGATGGCGTGTTTAATCTGAAGATATCGAAAGGCCTCCCCTTGTGCCAGTGCATGCTTCTTCTGGAGAGCAGAAAAGGATAGGAGCTTCCCTTTGGGTAGCATGTCTCCCAGGGTGGATATGCCTATGGTGTCCCATTTATTGAAACCTAGGTGGAAGCACAAGGAGCCAAGGGCCTGAGAGGACCAGAGGGTAGTGGCTTTGGTAAACCTATCGGACCATCCCAGACTTTTTGTGGCTCGGTGCCATAAGGCCGTCGTCTGGCACATTGGACCAACATAGCGGTTACGAACGGGTTTACTGTATAGCGACCCCAAGTAACCTTCACGTCCCGTTTGATATCTCTCCAAATTAAATGCTGGGTTTGTGGGTGATCCGTGGATCCAGGAGTTGGTGGCCACCAGCTGGGATGCCCAATAGTACAGGCGCATGTCAGGCAGGGCAATGCCACCGCCATACCATCCCTTGGTGAGTTTATGGAGAGCGACGCGAGGAGCCCTTCCGTCCCACAATAGCAGACGCATGTCTCCTTCCAGCGCGGTCAAAAAGGAGTCTGCATAGGAAAGGGGCAGTTTTGGAAAGCGTATAAAAAGCGCGGGAGGGCCAACATTTTGAATAGGGCGGCTACACCGGGGAGGGACAGCGGCAGACCTCCAGTGAGAGATATCATCATGTAGTCGTTGCAGTGGACCCCCTGTTTATGATCATAGCATAGTTTTGGATCTGGAGTAACAAAGTTCCCAAGGTATTTGAAACCATCGGGTGCCAGGGGAATAGAATAACCCCGGGGCAGAACGGATGGGGGGCCATGTAATAAGTATAAGGCAGACTTTGACCAGTTAATGGAGTAGCCGGAATATTTCCCTAAGTTCATAATGACATGAAATAGGCTGTTAATGGAGGATGCCGGGGACGTCATGTAGACCAAAATGTCATCAGCATATAGGGAGATTTTGTCGATAATACCGTCGTTCCATTTAAGGCCCCGTATGGAAGCATCAGAACGGATCCAGTGAGCCAGCGGTTCCAGAGTGAGGGTAAACAGCAGCGGCGACAAGAGGCAGCCCTGTCTGGTCCCTCTATTTAGCGAAATTGCCTGGAGGTATGATTGTTAACTCGTACCTGTCCCATTAGGTCGGTGTACAGCAACCGGACCCATTGTATGAATTTAGAGCCAAAACCAAACCACGGCAGAACTGCGAAGAGGTACAACCATTCGGCCTCCTCCTGTATATATGGCATTCTACCCAACACATTATTGACTCTGCGGAGATTTAGGGCGGTGTTACGCTCTGGAAGGAATCCCGACTGATCGGCGTGAATTAAAGATGGAAGGACCGTGTGGAGCCTGGTTGCTAGGAGTTTGGCCAAGACTTTGGCTTCCGAGCTGATTAACGAGATCGGTCTGTAAGAGCCACAAACTGTAGGTGGTTTATTAGGTTTGGGAGGGACAACTATGGAGGCCAATCGCTGATCTAGCGGTAGAGAGCCTTTCTCGCGGCTCTCCTCAAACATGTGTTTCAGGTGGGGAGTTATACCTAAGGCTGTGGCCTTCAGGAATTCAATTGGGATCCCGTTGAGGCCCATGGGGCCTTACCGGATTAAATCGCAAATATAGCATTATTGACCTCCTCCAACGTGAGCTCCGCGTCTAGCACCTCTCTCTCAGCTTCGGATATAGTGGGCAGGTGCATCTCTTTCAAGAGTTGCAGACAATTTTCGGTGGTGTACTGCGCTCTGGCCGTATAGACCTGTTCGAGGTGATCAGCAAAGGTTTCGGCCACCTCCTGGGGGTCTGTGACACCGGAGTCGTCGGAACGGAGAAGCAAGGGGACCCATCTCGATCCCTGCTCACGACGTTTCAGCCACGCCAGCATTTTGCCAGCGCGATCCCCTAATTCATAAATTCTGTGGCGGGTGTGGAGGAGCCGAGCCTGCGACAACTCTGAGGCCAGTGTCCTGAATTCCAGCTGTTTTGTCAGGAGCCGGCGAGCCGTGTCCCCTGAGGGATCGGCGTTGTGGGCAGATTCCAGACGAAGCAAATCAGCCTCGGCTTGAGTCACCTGCTAATTGTATTTACGCACATAACCTATTTTGAGGGCCAGGGCCCTGCCTTTGAGGACAGCTTTTTAGGCCTCCCATATCGTAGTTGCTGACGATACAGAGCCAACGTTCTCAGAGAAGTAGAAGTCCGTTTGTTCGATAAGGTCATCTTTGATATCTGGGATCTTCAGAATCCATGGGCTAAGGACAATCGGTCCGCGGGAGAATTGTTGGTCTGTAGGTGAGGTCAACACTGAGGGGGGAGTGGTCGGATATACAGCGAGGAAGACCTCGCATGTTTCGGAGGTACCCCACATCCGCCGAGGGGCAGAGAAAATAATCAATACGAGACATACTTTTATGGGCATTCGAATAGTGTGTGTAGTGGCAGGGTGCTGTAGCCGCCAAAGGTCTTCGAGTCCCATTGCTTGTGTAAAGTCTGCCAAGTCAGACCCTGGCTTGTGGGAGCGTCTCTGGGGGTGTCTGTCCAGTTGATCATTCATTGTCAGGTTAAAGTCACCCCCTATTATCAATGTCCCTTGGGGGAGGTCCAGCATGATCTTGCCTAGGACTCGCAGAGCCTCCCCAACTAGTGCCGGCAGAAGGTAAGCAGAGATTATATTCAAGTTCCGACCCTCCATGTAGCATCAATATTATACGATGTGAACATGGTGATGGGCGGTTATGAAGTAGATAGGAATATATAATATTCATAAATGTTCCTATATGAATACGTTTCAAAGATAGAGATACGTGCACAATGTGTACCGCATGGAAACATGAATTTATCATTGCGGGGGGGGGCTCACTAATTTATATGATAAATGTTTTTATTCCACATAACTTACAATTTATAAGGATTGGAGATGAAATGTGACGTGAATGTACTCCACATTGAAATCCGTAAAAGCGATACCATGTAATTATTCAAATTCGTGATTGCCAACAATGACTCCATATGATGTTTACAATGTCAATGTAATCATGTGCTTAATCTATTTCACTTTATTTCTCATTTTATTTCTTATTATTGTTTATTAGTATTAATAGGATTGCAGATGAATTATTTGGTTATTATAACCTTTTAATGTTGAAAGCCGTCATGAGATGTTTAACATTGCAAGTATTTTGTCTCTCTCTTTCTATGGGCCTGTAAATCTATTTCTAAGGGAAATTGGAGTATAGGAAGTAACTTGATGAAGGCAAACACCGAAACACGTCGTCTTTAAAAGTTAGTGCACAATCAATTATTGTGCCGTTTACTGGTGTGCAGTCTCTTGATTTTATGAAGGTGTTGTGGAGCAAGAAACTGAGTGGCCGCTGTTGCCACAGACGGCATCAACATCGTAGGAAGGGAAACCGCTCCAGCAGCGACTTGGTGAGCGGAGATAGATATGCATTATTTAATGATTTTTTTTTAATTACCCAATCCTAGTTGACAGCTAAGGCTGTCAAGCCTTCCACAGAAATCTACCAAGAATGATTACAGTGCAAATCTTCTACCACAGGGTTTGTCAAATGTGGCAACCAAGACCAAATTCCTTCCTGACAAGGGTAACGTGAGATGTCCTGTAAAAAATAAAACTGACTGCAGGGTTTAATATGGTGCAAAAATAATCCACCCTTTAAGGCCTAATGGCTTTATCATATATGTTACGCTGTAAATAAATCAGGCTTACTGCCTTCATTATAATGTTTCCTAACAAATAGATCAGACTTATGGCATCTGAAACACCTTTTCCTGGTGCACCAATAATGCATAGAACTTAACATATAACATTGACATATAACATGTGTAATTGTGTAAAGTGCATGTTCACCCAGAACGGTATCTTGGTGCTGAATAACGGATGTTTATTGTTACTCAACTCAATGGTATTCAATTCAATTCAAAAATATTTTATTCGGGTTTACCAAAATCAAACCATAAAAGCAACATTACAGTGATAAAAAGACAATTTTAAAACCCAGGTACAGTAATGGTAAACATGTATTTTAAAAGAATCATGAAAATATTGGTATAGACCTAATAAGAACCTGGTACCCATACAATTTATGTAAAAAACTGGGATAGAATTTTACCATTTAAAACAGTGGCCACGGTGTGTAAAACCATTAATTTGAAAAACTCTTCCTCAGTCTCAAAGCTGATTTTAAAAATCCAACCACAAATAAAGTACTTCCTGGTTTTAACATTTGCAAAAAGCAGAGGACTGGGCGGACCTGAGTAAAATTAATCTTTTTTAAAAGAGGCTTTAAGAAGAACCTCCTGGGGGCATATTAGTGGCGGCAAAAAAACATAAAGTGAGTCAGATCCTGTGGAGATGAATCATCGCAGCCACAGGGAGACAGCACCTGGCCTCTATGGCTTCCCTCATGAACAGCCAATAGGAGATGATAATAATCAAGCCTAAACCTTGTTCATAGAAACCGCTCGTGAGAAGAGAGGGGCCACATAAGGTGTGGTTCCAGCGATGGAACGGTTTTAAGTAACATGAATTTGCGTACCCTGGGTTTTACCATAACTGCCCCATCTCTATTTGATTTTTGCCATAGGGAGAATGTATTTTTTATGTAATCCACATCCCCAGGGGTAATCTTTTCAGGATTTAAAAAGAGGTCTGGACGCCCCAAATCATTAAAACATGTTTTTAGATATTTTAACCAGGGGATATTGAGCATGTTGTCCATGGACATGGCCTCTTTGAGCAGCTGGTGGTTGAGGACAAGATCTTTATTCAACCAGCACTTAAGCCAGAAGAGCAGAGGGGGCATATTCATTTTATAGACATCAGAAAGATAAAAGGCTGAGTGAACCTGCCAGGATTTGAACCTGTGACCATGCCGTCAAACACAGGCCCCTACAGAGGACGCATTTGTCCACTAAGCCACCAGACCCGGCTGTTATCATTGGCCTGTCATCATAACCAACTCAACTATATTGAGCTTAAGCTTTTTCACAAGGCAACCATCAGGCACACAGTCATAAAATTAGAGTTGTATACAAAATTATAGTTGGAAACGCAAAATATTATCTCTGTTAAGAATCTAACAAGGATTCGCACAGTGCATATCTCCTACACCCATTGTTTGGCAGAGGGGGTAACAAACACTAAAAGCACTGCCTTTTAAAATAATCTGTGAGATTCCTTATAACAAAATACCTACTAGTAGGCTTAATATTGTGTAATGACAATCCATCCTGAAATGCCTATTTACTTTAACATATGCTTATCGCAATCAATATGTCACTTTCATAACTGTACCTTTTCATAACAAACAACCATGCCAATAACTTTCATCGTTAGTTTGTCACCATAACCAACTCAGATTTTTCTATGCTGGGCATAGGGCTTCCCATAAGACAACCATCAGGTATACTGTAATAAAATGACAATGATGTGCGGAATTTCAGTTGTCAAAACACTATATAAATTCCTTTTGGTAGAGCATAATAAGGATGATCATAGTGCCAATCTTCTATCCCTATGGTTTGTTCAGGTGGGCCACCAACATCAAAGCCATTGCCTACTGCCACAATGTTAAAGATTCCTTACAGCAAAATAACTGCCTACAGTCTATCACACTGAAATAGCTATCCATCCTTAGAAGCCTGTTGCCTTTAACAGATGCTGTCACAATAAGTACGCCAGGCCTAGAAGGAAGGGGGGGCGGAGGGGGGAGATTTGTGTTCATTGATCGAGGTGTTCTCTTTATCTCTATAAAATGTACAAATATTTGCTGGCAACTTACGGAGAAAATGTTACGATGATTGTGTCAGCTGAAATGATATGGACATGTAACATTATTCTGTATAAGCCAAAGCTTTACATGCTTATATTAATGTATAACGTGGTTATGTGCCATAATGTGGTATGTATACAACTTTTTGAAATGCCAATAAAAAATACACATATTCCAAAAAAGTATGTCAGGCCTATTGGCTTGAGCTTAATGTTTCCTAATAAGCACATCAAACCTATAGAACAATCAAGCACACGCTTCCCACTAAAACTAAGTCCTATAACATTTATCATTGGCTTAACACCACAACCAATACAGGCCTACTGAAGTGCACATAAACTGGCAACCATGTGTACAGCATACAGTTATAAAATTACAAATATATATTAAATCACAGTTCGCATAATGATATAGGCCTGCCTTTCAAGAGGCCAAAAAAGAATCATCACAGTGGAAATATTATTTCGTTGGCTACCCAGAAGCATCCCAGTGCTATTAGCATCAGACAGAACAGCAGGCTAGTAGCTTATGGGGCGGCTTTTTGAAACAACCAGTTTTTGAGCAGCTTCCAGAAAGAGAGTTGGTGGGTCCTTGAGTGAAGATGTGGAGGTAGGGTGTTCCACAATCTAGCAGTCTTTTATGAGAAAGAATGACCGCCACATCTTTTCATTTTAGGAACTAAGGCTAAGAACAGGTTAGCCGATCGTAGGCATTGCCTGGGACAATAGAAAATTATGAGAGCGTGATTGATTGGTGGCCCTTTCCCCCAGAGGGTCTTGTGGGCTATGCACAGAGATTTGAACTTTATTCTCTCATTAATTGGCAGCCAGTGTAAGGTCTTCAAAGCTGGTTTGGCAGACTGGGTTTTGGGGATATTAAGCAGCATCCGAGCTGCACAGTTCTGCACGACTTGCAACAACCTTAAAGATGACTAGGGGCCCCTAGATAGAGGTATTTTCCGTAGTCCAGGAGGGACAGAATCAGAGCCTGGATCAGGATTCTCCTTGCCGTTATGGGAAGGAGTGGTTGACTTTAAGTATTCCAATAATGCCATAGTAGGTTGCTGCCAGTTTCACTGCTTGGTGGTCCATCTTAAAGGGCTTGTTCAGCCAACCATCGTTTTAGGGGCCAGAGCAGGGCCAAGACAGTTTGGCCATGCCAGTCCGTGATCAGAGATGGAAGGGTTGCCCAGGACCGTTAACTCTGTTTTATCTTCATTAAGCGCAAGACAAGAGTAGCTCATACAATTAGTCACTTTCTCTAGACAGGGTTACAGACAAGAAGTTCTGGGAGAGGTTAAGAGCGACCACCAGTTGCGCATCGTCTGCATTGTGACAATGTTAATCCCGAATGGCAGGACAATCTACGCAAGAGGTCTCATATACACATTAAAAAAAGTGGGGCTCTGTGACGAGTATTGGGCCACTTAGCAGCTGAGCGACAGGGTCTTGGAGGTATTGCCTCCTTCGAAAACCTGGAACGTTCTGCCAGCTAAGAAAGACTAAAACCAGGTGATGACGCCACCTGAGACTCCAACATTTCTAAGTCTATTGATAAGGATGTCATAATTGACAGTATCAATTGCGGAGCTCAGGTCGAGGAAGATAACAGCTACTGCTCCTCCTTGGTCAAGGATTTCTTAGATTCTTCGACTACCACAAGAAGGCCAGTTTCTGTACCATGCTGTGGTCGTAATCTTGTTGGGAGAAGAGCAGTATATTATGAGTTTCTAAAAACTCGGAGAGAACCTTATTGACGGGGGCGCTAGGTGGCGCACTAGCAGATGGCCGCTCTGTAGCGAGCTCCTGCCGTCCGGTGTTATTTATCCTGTAAATCATCCTTTTATTGGCCCAACTAGGTGACTGATACCCCAAGCTTGTAGTGCTCATCGTGCAGCACCTCCGGACCGAGTCTTGCTCTTATTACCCGCTCGCTGCCACTGAAATCTGTGCCGAGAGGAGACCCCGCCTGACAGCAAGAATCCCGGTGCTGGTGATCCGGCCTCGGAGGCTACCCGGCACCGAGGCTGTGACGCGGCTGACTGGGCCGCGGCGGCCGTAACTCTGGATCGCGGCCGTGGAAGCCGGACCTTGATGCCCGCGGCGTTGCTACTGCTGTCCACTGTACCGCGGAGGTGAGCATATGTGGAGCCGACCCCCCCTGGCGAACGTCGGGGAGGAGTTTTGCTGATGACCGCTGCAGCTTCAGGCCTAGATGCGGCCTTAGAGAAGGAAATACCCACCCTGGGTGCCGCTGGAAGGCGCGGTGTCCCCGTCCCTGCTCTGAGGAGACCGCGGCAGAGCCATAGAAGCTTCCCCACACCGGGGTTGCGGTGCGGCTGGTTGATTTGCGTCTGGGAGCTTGGCCCTTGCGGTTTGCGGCGCTGCCGCTTCTGCCCGCCACACAGCGGAGGAGATCCTTGTGAATGTTGGGGTGAGTGCACACTGGTGCCCATCGCTGGTTCTGGACTCGCTGCTGCAATTGCGGTGGCGCCGGCCCACGTAGCAGTACCGCTAGGCCTCTACGCGTTGCTGAGAAGTGCGGCGTCCCCATACCCAGCCCAGATCTGTGGGAAACGCTGTGGTGCCTGTACACTACAGTCGCGCCCGGCTGATTGAAGCGCTAGACGGAGAGAGTGCAATCCCAGCTGCCATACTAGGCCCCCAGTCTGCAGTGGTACTGGGGGGCTTGGTGGAGCGCATTGCATAGTGAAGACAGGAGGGACATTTCCTATCCTCACGTATTGTTGAAGCCAGAGTCCTGTTGTTGCTCCCTGGAACGAGGAGAAGAGGCGCAGCAACCACCTTCCGGGGAGGACTTCCTTCTTACAGGAAGCCCCTGACGTGAGCGCACCTACCTGTTCAAAACGACGGGCCTGACCACTCAGTGACTTGATCCTCCTAAAGCCTCCACGCATATCCTAGCTGAAATTGTGCACTGCGGGTACGAGGGAACAGTGATCCTTGTCACACCCATTTGGCGCGATAGGCAAGCCGGACACACGCCAACCCAAAATGACCTTCGAGGCTGCCAAGAAAGCGCTCCGGCGTAGCCAGGGGGATCGGGAACAGCCTGGACGCACTGTGGATGGAGCAGCGGCACGTATAGGAAATCCTTCGAGAAGTCAGGCAGGGATTTGCCACTATTGTGGACAAGGTGGACAGGCTGTCATCACGGATGGATGCCATCGCCCACAAGTTAGATGGGCATGAAGAGCGGATTACGGAAGCAGAAAGACGCATCTCTGACTCTGAGGATGTCACTGCCACTTACACGTCCCAGCTGTCTCGCATGGATAATCTTCTCCGCAACATAGCGGCCAAAAATGAGGACTTTGAGGCGCGCAGGCGGCGCAATAATATTCGCCTTATTGGTATTCCGGAGTCCACCAACATGCGGCGTATGGAAGACTATGTGGAGAAGTTGCTCCAGGAGGCCGTGGGTGCTGAGGCTTTCTCTGCCCAATTTATTGTCGAGCGAGCGCACCGCTCCCTGGCACCCCGACCCAAACCCGGTGACACTCCCTGTCCTATAATAGCACGCGTCCTAAACTACAGAGACCGGGATACGGCATTGAGAGTGGCACGCAGCGGACGAGAGCTGGCCTATAACGGAGTCAAGTTTTTCATATATCCGGATTTCACTCCGATGGTGCAGGAGGAACGCCAGAAGTTTTTGGATGTCAAGGCCAAACTGCGGAAAGCGCAGATTGATTATGCACTTTTGTATCCGGCGAGACTGCAAGTTACTCATCAGGGGAAGCAGCGGTTCTTTACGAAGCCACAGCAGGTGGAGGACTTTCTGAAACACCTGAAGAGATCGGCTAGACATGATGCAGCCGCAGATGATCCTCGAGATTCCCCGATGGCCGACGCAGATGCGGAACAGTAGTAAGATCTATGTATTTTGTTCATCTGAGTTGGAAATGATTTTTGACTGGATCTGAAGTATAAGCTGACGAGAGAACTGTTCTGCCCCTGTATGTCGGGGTAGCTGTAAACTCACCCCTGGGGTGAAGGTGGGGAAGGTCACTTTTACGGTCTCTTTAGATACATGCTTCTTGATAGATTGCTTGATCCTTATCTGACTGTGAACCTTCTTTTGGATGTCAGGATGGTGCTGGACGCGTTGCGTATATATATGGGGGGGGGGGGTGTCTTTGTTTGACCTGGTGAGTACCACATTCCTTAACATCGGGCACCTCGGTCTACTTGCTCAAAAGCTCCTGCTTCTGGCTTGTGAGACGGGGCGAAGTTGTGTCGCCACCTTGGACGGCCCCCTACGGGTATTACCCCGATCTGGTCCACTACAAGAGCTTAGTGAGACCTAAATTATTGTTGTTCTTTTTGTTTGGGGGATGGGGGGATACAGGGGGGTTGGTGTAAGGTACTGGCATGGTTGGGATGCTTCAGAGGGGTGGGAAATGGGGTTGCGTGAATGTTGTGGTGAACGGTTGGCTGTACATTTCCATGCGCTTCTTGTTTCTAAGGCTGTGCTTATCGAGTGGCTATGTGTGCCCTACATTGCGTTTAATGATTTTCATTTCATTCTTGAACACTGCGTTTTTATCTGGCTGGAAATGCTCTATTTAATTACTTACTCACACGATGACTCATAGGGGAACACCGCTGAACGTCCTTACATGGAATGTCCGGGGACTGGGGGACCCTCGAAAGAGAAGGCAGATCATAGCTTACCTAGACCGCCACCACATCCACATAGCGATGCTGCAGGAAACCCATCTCTGCCCATTACGGGCCCCTGCCTTTGCTTCCCGCTGGTCAATGCACAGGGTCTCCTCATCCTATTCTACCTACGCCAGGGGCACCGTCATACTGATTAAGAATAACGTGCCTTTTGCTGCAGTAGGCTCCTTCAGTGATGAGCAGGGGAGGTTCTGCCTCACCTGGGGGCGATTGGGACTGGCCTCGGTGACGCTTGTGTGCTGTTATATGTTAGATTCCCCTGTATTCTTCTCTTCACTATGGGACAAGGTGAGGGAGATTGGCTCTACCAATATCATCTGGGCAGGAGATTTTAATGTTACCCACGCTCCTACTGCCGACAGATCTAATCCCGCGCCACACCAACGCACCAGGGCAGCCACGACGCTCCACGATATCATTTCTGAGAATTATTTGTTGAACGCTTGGCGGCACGTTTATCCATGTCGCCGAGAGGGCACTCACTTCACCGCCCACGCTGCTTCTTGGGCGCGACTAGACTACTGGCTTTTATCTCGAGGCCTGGGCCCTCTGGTTAGTGCGGTGCAGCACTTAGCCAGGACTTACTCTGACCACGCTCCGGTCCTGCTCACCCTCTCCCCCGCGTCCTTTGAATGTCCGCGCAGCGCTTGGCGCCTAAACACACGTATGCTGCTGGATGAGGCCTTCCGAGCGGAACTGGAGGATGAGATCAGGGAATTTTTCGAGAACAATCAGGGATCTGTTCAGAGTGTTGAAACGATCTGGGAGGCATTCAAAGTTACCACTAGGGGAGTTTGCATCTCTAAGGGAGCTGGAGTTTTAAAAAGCATAACTTCCTCCCTCCTTAGATTAGAACAGGAACTCCGCAGGCTAGAAGCTGATTTAGCTAGACGTCCAGAAGGAGACACTCAGGATAAATACAGAGAGACACTAACGGAATACATGGCGGAAGCGCTCAGAAAAGTCCTCTTTCGTGGTAAACATTGGGTGGCACGTAGCTATGGGGAAGGGGAACGTCCCGGCAGAGCACTTGCGGATGTGGTCAGACACCCACCACATTCCAACTATATTAGACTTAAAAAAATCAGACGGTACAAGATGCTGGGATACCCCCGCCATCCTAGATGAATTCACCAACCACTACACCACCCTGTACACGAGTGTTGGCCAACGTGATCTGGATTTGGATTCCTATCTTGGTGATATTACTCTGGGGTGGCTTAGCGATGTGCACCGCAAATTCTTATGTGCTCCATTTGAACTAGATGAGGTCCGGGACGTCATAATGGGCATGCACTCGGGCAAGGCCACTGACCTTGACGGCATCCCGATTAAATTCTATAAAACTTACACAGATCAGATGGTGCCTATTCTGCGCGAGGTCTTTGAAGAATCTCTGGAAGTGGGTGTCCTTCCGCCATCCATGAGAGAAGCACTCATGGTCTCCCTCTTGAAGCCCGAAAAACCATCCCACTTGTGCGACTCTTAACGTCCCCTCTCCTTGCTCAATTGCGATGCAAAAATATTGGCGAAGCTCATTGCCAACAGATTGACTCTGTTGCTTGACCACTGGATTTGTTCAGGGGAGGTCCACCTCTCATAACCTGCGCACGCTTTTTACTGTTTTGGACACCGTTTCCCCTGATCTTCCTCTGGCGGCGGTCTTTCTCGATGCCACCAAAGCTTTCGACTCTGTCGAATGGGATTACATATTTGGTGTCATGCAACGGATGGGCTTTCCCCCATTATTTATTTCCTGGATTAGGTTCCTATACTGCCAACCAGGCGTTAGGGTACTGATCAATGGGCACTTGTCTGCCCCCTTTCCGATTGCTAGGGGCACCCGACAGGGATGCCCCCTGTCGCCTCTTCTGTTCGCACTGGTCACTGAACCGCTGGCAGCACGTCTGAGGCAACGGCACAATGTCATGGCTCTGCGTTGCCCTCTGCGGCAGATTCTTATATCTATGTATGCCGATGACATCACTCTGTATGTTCGAGATCCCGGTTCCAATCTCAATGTTCTCCTCCGAGAATTTGTTGCTTTTGGTGGTATATCTGGAGTCCAGATAAATTGGGGTAAATCATGTCTCTTTCCCCTCACAGACTCGACGCCACGCTTCCCTTTAGACTACCCACTGGAGTGGTGTGATGACGAGCTCCGTTACCTGGGGATTGGCATCACAAGGGATAAAGACAACATTAGGAGACGTAATTATGGGGTTGCATTAACCCTTATCACTGACAAAGTGTCCCGCTGGATTAAACTCCCCCTGTCACTGGCTGTTCGGGCGTCTTTTATTAAAATGGTCATACTCCCACAACTACTCTACCTTTTCCTTAACATCCCGTACCACCCGGGGCGCCACTTCTTTGCATTATTGAAGACTCAATTGATTAGATTGGTGTGGGGGGGAAACAAGCTTGACTACAGTGGTCGATTCTCACCAGGCCTTATGCCGCAGGTGGCTTTGCTGTTCCGGACCTCGAATTGTACTATATATGCGCTCAGGCCCATTACCTATATTATTGGATAAGGCGCCCCCGATATATGCCGCAGCTGGCAGCCGAGCATTGGCTCGCACACCGATCCCAATAGAAGGGGTCTTATTTGCTGACCTACAGGCTCGGGTGCGCACTCGAAACACTGTAAATGCCACGATCACGGTGTGGCACTGCATTAAGAAGCGCTTGGGAGCGGATTCTTTATATTCTCCACTTTTGCCATTGGCCTACCACCCTGCTATGCCATTACTGCAGGAGACGATTTTTCATAAACTTAAGGACAGGGCTGCTCTTGTCACTTGGGGTGACTTGTACAAAGATGGCCATTTCCGCACGTCGGATTGCCTCTTTCAAAATTTGGTCCGCACACCGCTAGATAGCTTTATATATTTACGACTCCAACTTGGGATCCGAGCCTTGCATGCTGCTTTCCCAGCGGAGCCCCCCCCATGCTTACACCCCTCCACCAGCTCCTGCAGCGTGACACCCCCACAAAACTGGTCTCCTTGTTGTACCGTACTGTTCAGGGGCTGCAGGTAGTACCGCCTCCAGAGTCTCGAGCGCGATGGAGTGAGGAATTGGGGGTCGAGCTCACCGATGATCAATGGGAGTTTTGTTGCCTCCAAACAGAGCATATCAGCTAGCAGCAGATTGCGTGTTATACACTACAAATACATCCATCGGTTGTACTATACACCGGCCAAAATGCACCGGTATCGGCTACGAGACTCGGACACTTGTGATAGATGCCATGCGTCCAATGCGGACATGTTACACTTAGCTTGGAGTTGCCCGGTAGTCCGGGCCTTCTGGGAGCAGGTCTTAAGGCTCTGCATCAGATGACAGATACGATTAGATAGTACACCGCTGTTAGCAGTACTCGGTTATGTCCAGCCCGTTCTACCACTATCTCGTAAGTACATAGCGTTGTCATTGTTGATGGCAAAGAGAAGGGTGGCGTGCCGCTGGGGCAGAGGGAGAGCGCCCAAGTTTAAGGAATGGTTGGACGACTTGATCTTTTGTCAGGAACAGCTCTCCAATTATACTGAATTGCTGCCTGCCTCCTCTAGACCTCGCGACATCTGGTCACCTCTGCATTCCTACCTTGCAGCCAGGGCGGCAGACGCTGGTGCCACAGACTCGGCTGATCAGCCCCTGTGATGGCCTAATCCTTTCAAACATAGCTCAACTGTGTTATACGCACCGCTCCTCTTTCTTAGATATGTGCTGGCGCACCCACTGGCATGTGTTGTTGCTCATGTAGCTTGTTGTTGGGTTCTTGACTGTATGGGAGCCTTCTTGCCCTAATATTTGGCGAATGCCCCCCCCCCCTCCTGTATGTTTCCCTTTTGGAGGACTCTATTTATAAGCTTGCCAGCATGAACCTGCCTGAGAATGCAGTGACTATTGACCACCTGTGTTTTTCTCTTCTTTCTTTTTACTTTTCGTTTTTGCTTGTGCACACAGAATGTAAATGTGGGTTCATCATTAGTTCGTGTTTCGGATGGTACATGTCACATTGCAGTGATTTTTGGCAGATTGTTTGACACGGCCGGCCCGCTGTGGTTGTAGGCGACTTGCTGTGTATTAGGATAATATTGGTTCTTGCCTCGTGTGATTTGCCTCTCTGCCCGGCGGCCGGCCACTCTGTGGATGTAGGCCAAGGCTCCTGTGTCTGTTATGTTCACCATAATAAAAGGTTTTTTAAAAAAAGAGAACCTTATTGACATTTTTCTAAAATCTTACTTATCCCAGGGACAAGAGAGATGAGAAATTACCCAGAACTTCAGAATTTAAGTAAGCCTTTTTAAGCAGTGCCCTCACCATAGGATGTTTCCAGAATGGAGGAGGGTCTTGGCAGATTTCACTTGGGAGACGATGTCTAATAAGGTGTTCAAGTTCGTGATTGGAAATATATTCCAAGGGTTTGTCATTATGGGTGACCAACACCATAACCCTGGCCTACTATGGTAACCTGTGAGATTAGATGTAACAAAATATCCATCTACAATATGTAACAGTGTGATAACAATTCACTGACAAAGGCCTATTGACTTTATTAAATTCTTTTCACAATAAATAAGCCGGGTCTGTTTTCGGTCATATCTTTTAATAATAAACATATCAGACATACCACATCTGGCATAATATTCAGCAGTGCAGCAATCAGGTCTTTAACTTGTCACCATAAGCAACTCAGGTCAAACGTGTGAGTAAACTTTCCCACAAGGTAACCTTCAGGCGTACAGTCACAATTCCAAATGTACAGAAAAATGCCTTACCAGGATCCCTACTGTACCACATTTCCACGGTTTTTCATGGGGGTAACCAACACCAAAACCCTTGCTACTATGATAATCTGTGAGATTCCATCGAACAAAATACCTGGCTACAGGCTTTATCACAGTGTAATAACTATTAATCCTTAAAACTTATTGCCTTTAATACATGTTTTCCACAATAAGTAAGCCAGGTCTACTCGCTTGATCAGAACATTTCATAATAAAAAGATAAAACCTACGGAATGTGGCATCATTTATCCCAGTGAACCAATCAGGCTTATAGCCTTTACCATAGGCTTGACACCATAACCAACAGTTCTATTCAAGTGCACATGAACAGGCAACCATTACGCATATAGGCGGACAATTACAAATATGTAGCCAAGTAGAGTAAAAAGCCCTGTGTAAGAGGTATAATTCTAGAGCGGGATGGGGGCAGGTTTCTTTTTGCATGGTCTGCACAATAAAATGGTCAGTGAATGAATGAATGAATTCTTTATTTGTGTGGTTACTTAAAACCATTACAAAAATACAGTTTATATAATGGCAGTATAAAATCTAAAAATTTAAAAGAGCAAGTGTATATATGACACAATGTTAAAATTCTCTTTTGCTTTGTTAGGTAAAAACAATCCAGTGATGATCAGTCTTTTATATTAAATCAGTCTGTTTTGAGAAAGGGGTCGAACGGCAGTCCCAGCAGTGTGCTTGGCAGCCTAGTGAAGTAAACAAATTTGCCAAACTTGGCCAGGTGCTTCACTGTGTCCAACATGTAGAAGCGAAGTACTGCCTCCTGTACCGTGCGAATGATAAAAAATAGTCCTTGAGCAGGTAAATAAATATGAAGGAGGCTACTAACGAAAAGGATGTCTGTACCACCATTTTAAACAGATCTCTCTCTTCCTAGGATTCCAAGGTTACGCCGACTTAAGTGGAACATACAGACTAACTGCATGTCCACAGAAAGATTTTTTGCTCATTTACGTCCTCGGTTTACTTATCTATGTCATGGAATTATGTCATGTAAAGTGCTCTGGGGCTCCCTAAAGTGGAGGAAAAAGAAATCATCTGCTTTCTGAATTAATAATAAATGCATAAAAGCTAAAACACCTGTTGAACATGGCCTTTAAAAAAGCCACCAGTCTTGTTCACTACATTCTGGTGTTCCATTTCAGGCTTGCAGATAACTTTAAGGCACTATCAGGACATGATTTTGGACACGTTCTACTCTCTTACATTTTAAACCCACCTATAGCTTGTAATGTGATGTGATTACAGCATTACCAAGTGGTTAGGGTAGTATTTGTTAACTGCACAAGGAATGAGAGTTCAACGTCGGTTATCTCCGACAAGTTGCAACTCGGACGCGCTTCATCTCCCAGGTTTGGAAATGATTTCGTGACACCATGCAAGAGAGGAGTATGCAACCACTGTGGATTATTTTTTCAGCCCAGAATGCATTTTCAATATTTTGGGTGGTGATCAGCGGCACGCAAGGGCCACGTAGGTCTAAATACTCTGGAATGCAAGTGAAGAAGTAGATAAACTGCTGAATACCTCTGTGACACATAAAACCGATTTTGACACCTTTGGGAAAAACACTAAAAATTACAAACGTGCACAATTGGTGCTCATTATACATTGAAGAGTCTTGAGAAATAGATCATAAATACACTTTGTTACTGCAGCACAAAAGCATGCAGAAGTATGTAGACTAGATGATAATGCGTGTTTGAATAACTGGTTTGTGTTTACTAAGTTCCATGGTGTATTCTTTTAACATGGAATAGAATTGTGAAAGTGATGACTCTTGTATTATAGAAGTTCCATTAATACACGCTTTTGAATAATAATATATGTGCAGAATTAACAGAACTAAATGTAAATTAGATAACCTTATGAATGTTTATTAAAAAGTTTGGTTTTACCACTGTCTTTGCTCATGTTAAATTGTGCACCGCCCGAGAAAGAAATTTTGCTGCACGTTTATGTTAATTCCAATTTCACTGAAACTTTCAGAGAATTATCTTCATATATGTACTAATGAGAATTACTAGAAAAGACTTAGGGGCATATGTATGAAAATACCTGTTTGCGATTCTCAAAAGATGATCTTTTGAGAATTGCTATTTGAGAAAGGCAAAAAGGGATGTATGTTAAAAAAAAAAAAGAATAAATAAATAAATAAATTAAAAATTGCTATTTTTTTTGGAAATTCTTAGTATTCCACAAATTGCGAAATAGCAATTAAGGAATACTTTCCCATTCATTTCTATGGGCCAGGAGGCCCGTAGGAATGAATGTGAAGTCATTCTCAATTTGCGATTCGCAATTTGAGAATCGCAAATTGAGAATAATTTCAAAGGTGTCATAAGGACACCCTGATTCACCCCTGAAACGAACGTGTGCGCGCATATGGCACACATACATGCTCTAAGAGCATGTATGTGCGCCACATGGCACCTTCACAAATGCCAAAAAGTGCTTTTGTGAAAGAAATCGCAAATTACCACCAACTTAAAGGTGGTGGTAATTTGTGATTTCTTAAAGTGAAATCGCAAATCTTGAGTGCTTCTTGCATAGCATTTAAGGAATCGCAACTGTTGTGATTCCTTAATTTTGCGATGAGATTTTCCTCACACATCCCGTTTTCCGAAATTTTAGAAGTAAACGCTGCATTTTCGCGATTCGCAGCGGTTGCGACTAAAAATTCCGTTGATACATCTGCCCCTTAGTGACTTCACGTTTTGAAATAATTTTATACTTTGGATGTCTTTGGAATGTAGTATTGTGCCAGAGTCGCATGCTAATTGCAACAAAAGTAAAATGCTTTACAAGTAATAAATTGAAGATAAAATATTAGATGTAAGAACTCTAGAATGAAATATTTATTTTCCTTAATTTACATTGTGTATTTCATGAACAAAAATGTTATTTGGGCCAGCATTTTCTTTATCTTGTTCAATTCTGTTCTCATGAGAAAGCATCATACATTTGCAATGTGGGAAGAAACTATGTTTCATAAGAAGAGTTTCCATGCACATAGCAGGACTATTCGCAGCTACTTTGGGAACATCTGCTGTGAGAAATTGTCCTTTTCAACTCACTCATGTGCCTCTGCTGAAAGCAGATTGTTTATAATTATACATTTTGAACACTTTGACTGCTTAAGTGATGATCTCCACCTTTTCGCTATAAAATGGGTCATCCTATACGAACGGACTAATGGACGGAGTGGTCTGACCAGATGAGGTGACCCAGAAGGTGTCACCCCAGAACTTGGAAAATTATATTACATGTTGGCCTGAGGATAAGGAGCGGCATTCTTTGACACTTTGCCATTGACGATTGCTTCCTTGCGGACTGAGAGACTTTCCTTGGTATGTCGCATCTGCTGTGTGCGATACTCCGGGACTCTTCTCCCTCGTGGGCTAATAAGGAAGATGTCCCTTCCTGAACTCTGTCCTTTGAACTTTTGAAATTTATGGCCAGAAAGAGATTCATTTGATTTGGTACTCTTAAATTCAAATGCCTGATATTACTTCCTCAATTTACTGATTGATTTTAACCATTCCTAAATCCACTTTCTGTTTCTCAATGACTTGTCTCCAATTAACTGATAGTGCATTCCAATAGTATTAATATAGGATAGGAATTATAATAAAGAGGTCTTACGTCAACAGGTCCTAATGTTACTGTTTTGTATAGCTTTAACATAATTTCTTGTTTGTATGGATCTATCCTGACTGAATTTCTTCAGGAGATTAGGTACAGCAGTAAAAATCTTCTACCTGTACAGTGTAGTATTGAGAGTCATATATATGAATCCAATTACGAGCTTGTGAGTCAGTTACCCATTTCCTGGTCCTCATTTGATAATTGGATTGGATCCCCTATATTCAACCCCTCTCAGCATGCTTCAGGATCCATCAGGGGACCAAGCAAAGGTGGAGTGCCAGGAAAAATAAAGATTAAGGTAGATGGGCCCAGTAGGTATATAGCACAAGTCTATGAGAAAAGCCAGATTCAGCTATCTTTTTTATGGGCTACACATTCCTTTTAAGTTCATTTCATCATATCAATCTCTATTATCCCCATTTAGGACTTAGTTCCAGATGCCTTGGGATCCCATCCAAGGTACCGGTAACTCCAGCAGAGAAAAGTTATCTGGAGAATTTCAACTCAGAAATAACGGCGGGCGGATGGATCAGTAATATTTAGTCCAATTCAAACAGTAATTCCTCATTTTCTCCACGAGTTTTGTCTACAGATTTCAACCACTTTCATCTGGTGGACACCCTGAATGAAACAAAAATGTTGTAGAAGGCCCAATCAGAATTACGAGGTAATTCGTAATTGAAGCCTTAGTATAGTACTAGGTTATTCCTTCTCACTTACTTTCAGCATTAGTAGTCCGAAGCTGCCCTCTACTCGTGTGAGCTATGTTGAGTTTCTAATGCTATGGGGTTAGCCACAAACGCTTCCCAACTATGACATTTTCCTAAAATTATGAAGCAATTTCAGTAGGTTTAAGGATACATAAAATTTCACAGGTAGTATAGCATAACCGTGTTTCTCAAAGATGTACGTTACTCACTTGCAAAACATAAATTCAAAACTAGTTCTACATTTTTCAGTGTGAAGTATGCCAAGAGCTAAGCAAAATCGTGACTACGGATGACACCTTAATGTCTGTATACACCAGGGACATCAATTCCATGGGGCCCGTTAAAGGATCTAGGATGGCTTCCATATAGCACATTTGCCTTAATGATCTGCTGTAGCAGCAAAAGAACGGCAGCGGCTCTGCTCTGGAAGCGCATTAGCAGGGTCTTGCTGGCACCCTGACAGGAAGGATGCTTTCAGGTTTCAATCTCTGTGACCAAAGTAATTATTCCCCACACCCCTCTCCAAAGCGTTTAATTAGCAGGCGACCAGTTCCACTGTCAGAGTTTTCACATTCCTCTAGGCAACCAAATTCACAAGATTGTTATATACAAGATGCTTGCTAACTACCAGCTGTACTACATAAAAGTTTGATTGTGATCTCTTCATTTTCAAGGTTTTTCACTTTCCAAGAGCCAGATGTACTAAGAAAATTTGCAACAGCAAACCCTGCAATAGCCAAGTCACATGGTTTGCAACTGTAAAATAGTAATTTCCAATGTACAAATTTTGCAAACCATGCTGAATTGCAATTTGGAAGGGGTTTGAAAGAGGCACTCCTTCAAACTACGATTCTGTATGATATGCTACCACAGTTACACTTGCAAACCCTTGACAACTTACCGACTTACCAAAGGAAATTGTGACTGATTCACAAGGGGGGGGAAAGAGACCCCTTGACATCCCTTCCACTTTGGGAATCGTTCTGGCAGCCTCAGGGAGGAGTAGGCAGTGGTTCAGGGGACCAGGGGATGTTTTCCCAAATGGGAAGCCTTTTACTTTTTTTAAAGCAGTATTAGTTCCTTTCAGGAGCTTGGACTGCTTTAAAAAAAAAAAGTTGTGAGTTTGTGAATGCAAACACAGGGATGGTGGTCTGCTATCCCCTGCAAGCTTCCATACCTTCACTTGTAGTTTATCAAACAAGGCTGTAAATTTCTATCTGCCCAATTAATATTCATTAGGCAGGTGATCACCTGCAAATGGTGAATTTGCAAAACAACCTAATTATACATTCGTGGGTTTGCAAAATGTGTAACTTTTTTACGAATGGACACTGCTTCACAAGCCTTAGCTAAACAGTAAAGATCACTTGCTGAGCCTGGTCAAGGTCCTACTGACACCAGCAGCAAACTACAGCAGACCCAGAGTGAAAAGAATGGGATTTGCACATCACTTCAAGTGGGTAACAGAGTTTGATTTTGGGGGGAGGAAGTCTTGTTAACTTGGAAAGAGGGGCTGAAAGACTTTGCAAGTTCTACTGAGTGGCACGTTGGGCATTCAAGGGCATACATCTGCACTGGATTTGCGTAATCCCTTGACAACATTTTTAATACCAAAACTCTGATTTAGCTCTACCTTCTGCTCTATATGCAAAACAACATATTGGTAGTAATGGCAAGACAACACAGGGAAGATAATCAGCGGAGTGAGACATCTGTGGCAAACAGCAGAAAATCTAGTGAAGAGAACAGTATTTCCCATAGCACCATCTAGCAGGGAAACAAGAGGAGCAAACGTATTTCCCATTGTATAATTAAGGATTACAGAGTTATTAGGTTTTTTCTGGAAGGCATTCAATCAAGGCTATATATCAGTCACTATAGGTGAAAAATCTCCTGTAATTCCATTTCACCGTTGGCTACTTAACATGCCTATGGGCAGTGCCTCGATGTCTCTCAAATTTAGGTCGGTCTTTAGGATACACCACAAATCAAATAGAAATAGCAAAGAAGTATTGTAGTACGGGAGATCTTTGCCAAGACCTCACATCACATCCAAAGTCAGAAATACATACCCAGAATAAAGAGACCGGACTCCTTCTTCACTATAGATCCTGAACAACGCATGAAACATGCCTCTATATCGGATCTCCTTATAGCGAACATCTGTACTCTGGCCTTGCACCTGAAGGCGTGTTTTTGTCAGATCAATAGGGAATGTTCCTAAAAACAAAAGAACAATTCAATACAGTGGAAGATATCATGACTTGTAACAATTAATGGATATGGAAGGAGTAGGAGAACAGAAGTTAGGAGAGAAATAAAGATTAAGCAAGTTATGATAGGGTCCAGCCATCTCTAAAATGCTTTTACTTATCAAAGGGAAATCCATCAGTAGTTCAACTAACCAGAATGTTTTTTCCCAGGAATGTTTACCATATAGGAAAACTTAGAAGCATTGCAACTCGATATTGAAAGCATTTTCTACAATGTAAACTACTAACATGAATGTTGTTATTCAGCCACTTTTAGGCATCACCTAACTTTTCCAGCACATACAAAAAGCAAAACATTGACTTAAATAATTTTTAGGTAAAAGGGAAATATTTACTCAAATAGAGGAACAGAGAGTCTTAGTCCATTCTGAAAGGCGTTGAGCCAAGCTCCACCTATTGTGCATTGGGTGGGTCCATAAAGAGGTGCAGGGAACAGCAGCATGTTTTATCTGTTCCAACTGAATGTTCATATCCTTTTCTTGCTCTATGTTTAATGCAAGGATCTACAGAGTATTGCAGGGGTTCTCTCACCTTAAGATTCCAGAAACAAAAATAGATGGAAGGACAAGTGTATTTTACTGCTGACTTAGAATCCATACAGAATGACCTGTAGCTGGGGTACTTCTACCTTACCTTTAACAGAGGTATGAGCAGAGGCGGTCACCCCTTGTTTTCTTAATATTACATGAATGCATTTGCTGGATACCTTATGTCGGTTTGGCATAGAGGTACATTGGTTACGCTAATTTTTTTCATTGTTCTTGACAGTTTTATTGGTGGAGACTGATCTAAGATCCGGCAACTCAATAATGTACCCATAGAAGTGGGGAAAAAAGAACTCCCGACAGATAGACTGGTGCCAACTGTACATTTTTTCCAATGCTTGAGACAGCTTTCCAACTCTGGATTGGGGTATATCAGGTAAGAAGGAACACAAACAAGGATACGACAGGAAGCAAATACAAAGGGCAGGCTTAACCCTTTGGATGCGTCGAACGGCTCCCGGCTGCCGGACACTACGGGTGGCGTGTGCGGATGGCCGGGAACCCTCAGTATTGCACATGCACAAAATTTTCCCGCAGTGCGGGAAAATTTTGCACGCATCCATGGGGTTAAAGGCCACATTCACACACAAATAGCTCTTAACAAGTTGATTCCCTAAAACAATTAAGTTAGATTTAACTGTATCTGTAAATAACCAAAACCCAGATGAGTAGACTAAATTTAGGGTGTAGATATTGCTGTACATATGAACCGTTCGAAGATTTGTGAACAGGTGTGAAGGATGACTCAAATCTTTTGTACAGTGGTTAAGACAAAGCTAATTTACAAAATAAAAACATATTTGACATTTTGTAGCTGCAAACACTGTAGGCCTTTGAAAATTGTAAGACAACTAAATGTGCACAGATTTCTCTTTCTGCAAAGTACAAAATGTTTGTGAATAGATTTTCATCTGCCTGGTCTGTTAGTATGTTGTATCCTTTTCTTGGTTGACTAGAAGTAACATTTTCAAGGGCAAAATCTGTAGTGTGCTCGGCTAATGTAAGCGCTTCCATTTTTATATTCTATGACGCTTCGATTCAGCGAGAGCCCCACGGGGCTGTTCCTGCCTCACCTGGATCCAGACTTCAATTGCCATCGTTCTGCTGTCTATATCAGCCAACGCCTTTTCAGGTATGTGATGAGCATCAGCATGGGGTGCCTTACTGGAACCTCAGTTCATCTCGCAGCACCAGTCCTGCTTACCAAAAGTGGCACACAAGGCTCTCACATAAGATGCCCAGCTCCACAAGAGAGAGACAGGTATCTTATCTGTTTAAAGTTTGAGAATAGGTGGAGACCATTTCAGCCCCAAGATCACTAATCATTCGCTTTAGCAGTTAAAACTAGGGTTTCCAAGCACCAGCAGCTATCCTGCGGGAAACTTCAGAGTGAAGTAGCTGATAGATAATTTGGTTAGTCTTTCACCCGATTTTCCCGTCAGGACTACTTTAAACCTCCACCAGAGTAGGGCCGAAGCACAGTTCACCATCTTTCTGGATCAATCACACATGTGCATACTTCACCTTCCCAATGGAAAGGGTGAGACGAAACGGTGATGCCCTCGCCACCAGGGAATCCCATTTCAGGGAGAGCGTGTCAGCCCTCACCTTCATCTAGCCATAGGATTTAAACTGGCCTTCCAACTTGAGTACTGTTAGACTCCTTGGTCTGTGTTTAAAGATGGGTCCGGTGGGTAACTCACATCGCCAAAGTCCCCTAGTGTCTGGTGTAGGCCTCACCGTCGGGCAAGCCGACACTAGCTGGGCAAATTGAGTACAGTCTGCCCTAGTCAACAGTTGCACCAGGAACAGAGAAAACCACCCCTTCCACACCTAAACACACCCTGAGAGGGACTGGGGTAGTTTCCTTGGGAGGGAATGGAGGCGGTCAATCTCCCTCAGCCCCGTGGGCACGGCGAAGCTGCTGCCATGGACCTGTACCAGTTGATTCCAGAACAGAGAGCCACATGACACTGTGAAGACTTCACAGCCAACCCGAAGCCTGTTATGGTGCACTGGTGCAGAGCAAATGTGCCCTGCGGGGGCGGAGGTGCCCGTGCAACAGATCTACTCTCCTGGGACACTGCTGTGTTGAATTCTCTAGGCATAATGCATGGACCCCACAAGCAGCAGGCAGGCATGAGGCCCCAACTGCAGCGTAGGCAGGTAGCTACACCGCCAATCCCCCCAGACACCTCTGACTGGACCAGTTGAGTCTTCAAACCTCAGCCTGGACACAAAGGACGGGATAACAAAGTATGCAACAATGAGGGCGGTCCACCCCACCTGCATGTCGGCCGTTTGCCACCCAACAGGAGCTTGGAATCAATGCCTGCATGTCGAGAGTCCACAGCTTATCCAGCTGCCCAAAACCAAGCTGGCAGCATGCCCCAGCCCTGGTGAGAGGCATAGGTGAAGAGCCAGGTTCCCCCATGAAGTCAAAGTGATGGGGCCCACACACGCAAGCCCAATCAGCTGGAGGTGGCTTCTCTTTTCATTTTATTTATTTACAGAGTTTGATATAGCACGGACTTGACCCTTGGGTATCAGAGCGCTTAACATTTACATTTTGAACATAATTTTGAAACAATTGAGTTACATAGCGAAAAGCAACATTATTATAAATAGTATTCCTGTACATGTTTTTCTTGTCATTTTCAGCAAACATACATTTTTACACTGTTTAACAGTATTTCTATCCACACGGTTCTGATGTGCTTTCCATTATTTCTCCCGCAAAACCGGTTCATGATCGAGCGTTTGGGTCATAGACATGATGAGAACGAGTGCAGTCTCGTCTATGGAAGGAACTTGCTCATTAGGAAGCTCTTTGCTTCCTTCTTGAGTGTTGCTATGTTTGGAATTTTTCTAATGTTTGGAGGGAATGAGTTACAGATTCTGGGGGCAGCTCCGGAGAAAGCTCGTCATATGTTTTCTTCTTCCGGAAGATGGGTGGTTTCAACAGCAGATCTCTGGCACTCCTAGCTGGTCTGCTTCCCCCTGAGAGCTCTATTTTCTGAGCTAAACACCTTGGAGTTTTGTGGTGGAGCGCTTTGTGTGTTTGAATTGAATTCTAGCTTCGTATGGTAGCCAGTTTAATGGCTACCATACGAAGCTAGAATTTAAGTATTTTATGTATGGTAGCCAGTTACTATAATAACACTTTATTTGATTTGTAAAAATCATAAAAGGGTGGATCTTACCACCGTGTGATCAACATCAACATCTTTGAGTCAGCATAAAAAGAGCATAAAATGACATGATAAAACGATCGATAAAATGACAAGTCGTTAGCGACTTTGCACAAGTATACCAACAAAAATAATTTTAAAAAACAGGTATAACACTTTGTAAGGGGATAACTATCTCATTAAGACATGGGGACCATCAAATGAGTGTTGTGACAGGGGATACGATATACTTGGGGGCTTATATTTAATTAGATGTAACTGTCACCTATTGTCTCAGATAAAGTGCATTTGCAGGGGGAGTGGGGAAGAGGGTATCTATTGAGAAAATGAGGGAGAGTCCAGGACCAGCCGCGGGGAGACAATGTGACCCAGTTATTGCTGCCTTTTTTTCAAGCTCTTGGGCAGCAAAAGCCAGGAATTTTATAGTTTTGCAGGAAAGTTGTATCGAAGACCCGCCAAGGCATTTTATCACAGCTGCCCTACAGGTCCTGACTAGTGCTTCTCTTAGGAGTGGTTTCAAGAGGATCTTCCTTTGATTTTGTAATGCCGGGCAAATGCATAATAAATGCAGTAACAACTCTTCACCCTTGTCACAGAGGCGACAGTCTGAAGTTGACCACGTCCGTAACCATTTGGGGGTAAGGTCTTTGCTCGAGAAACAACCAAACCTCAGAAGACTTAGTTTCCTCTTGTAATGATCCCTGAAACATTCTTGCAAATAAGGTTGTTGTTTCAGTTGGTTGTATGTTGGCATCACGATCCAGGCATGGCTTTTACCAGCCACTAAACCTTTGTCCATTTGCAACGATGCTTGTTTGATAGCTTTGTTGGTAATTTGTTTAAAAGTATTGTAAGGCATAGGTGAAAGCCAAGCTTCTTCCAGATTTAACGATAGAAGCGCTTGCCTAAGAGTCTTACATGTGGAGTTGGAGTGCCTAGTCTGTTTTTCGACTTCTTCCCAGCAGAGGTGGGCGAGTGTGTTATCTTCGGCATCCCTCATACGCCAATAGTATTTGGCCAGGGCCCCTTGTCTTGCCGGAATCTGATTTGTTAGCCCATATTCCAGACGTATTTGTGCTTGCGAAATATGTCGCGGAATTGAGAAGAGGTTTTTAAACAGTCTTGATTGGGCAAGGTTTAGCACTGTAGAGTCCCCGGTAGCCATCATTTCCGAGCCGTATGAGCGAGGGCAGAAATTTTGCTGCTACAGTCTTTAGCACGTGACCGGTTGAACTTCCGCTTAGGTGTTTTTGTATAGTTTTAAAAGCAAATTGGAGTGGTTTTGATTTTGAATTCCCACGGTCTAAATGATATTTATACTTAAGTTCATGATCTAGTAGGATGTCCAAGTATTTATATTTATCTACCTGGGTTAAAGTACAGGAATTTATCCTCCAAACAAATTTTGGTCGTTTTTTTTGAGAGCTGGAGAAGCACAGAATGTTTGATTTTTTGAGGTTTATTGTTAGTTGTGCATTGGAAATGTACAGCGCAAGTTTAGAAATCAGTCGTCGTAAGCCAAGCGGAGTTTGTGAGAGGAGCACAATGTCATCTGCATATTGCAGGCTCGCTATGGGTGTTTTATCCCAATTTCGGTGGGTCTCCCTGGATTGTGCGTAGGTCTCGCTCTAGGTCAGCGGTATAGATGTTAAATAGGCTAGGGGCCAGCAGGCATCCTTGCTTTAGCCCGTTGAGTGTTGGAAATTTCTTTGTTAGGTATCGACCATCCCCTTTTTAGGTCGAGCAGACCTACATTCAATGCGTAAGCATTGATTGTGCCTGCTTCAGACCTATTGTGACCCGTATTTAGGAATGAAGACACGACTCAGACGCGCGCTTTTGCAGTCAGTTTTGACCGCGGGAGCGCGCTTCTGACCCGCGCTTGCGCAGACGAACACACAGCGCCTGCTCTCGCATCCCCCTGCACACACACACAGACACGCACGCCGCCGCCCCCTACCCCCCTGTACGCACACACAGACACACAACCCCCCCCCGCCCCATGCATCGGGATATCTGCACACACGCCGCCGCCCCCTACCCCCCCTGCACGCACACAAAGACACACACCCCCGCCCCATGCATCAGGATATCTGCACACACGCCGCCGCCCCTACCCCCCCTGCACGCACACACAGACAGACACACGCCCCCGCCCCATGCATCGGGAGATCTGCCATACAATCGGTACTTACGCCAGCCTCCGCCAACATCGCAGGGTGCGGCGGTTGCAGGCCCCCAGGCCCCCAGCGTAGGAAACAGGCCCCCGCGGTGCACACACTGGGAATCGGAAAAGGGGACGAGATCCACAGTTTCCACAGTTTCCACAGTTTCCACAGTTTCCTCTTTGGCATCTTTCTTATAAATGTTTTAGATTTACTCAATGTCAAAAGCAAGATAGGTCCCTACTGAGGTTTTTGTATCTTTTGCCTGATGGGTGCCAGTCACTAAAACATTGTTGGTGCCCGGGTCATGCTGATGATTGCGGGTGTCTTGGGAGTATGCTGTGGCCTTATTATGAAGGCTGAAAGGTTGACATGCACATTGTGTGTGTGTTTTTATTTTACACTTTTGGAAAAACGGTATAGTGGGATGCTGCGGCAGAAGTCTTCCATAGTCACAACAGATGTATGCATAATCTGCCATGATCGGGTTTTTTTTTTCTAATGTATGGTGAACCATGCTTTTCATCCAGACACGTTATCTTTTTGATCACATATACAACCCTCGATTTGAGGTTGCACATTTTTTTTTAAATCCTATTCATTTGAGCAGCACCGTGCCTGTGTGTTAGATACTCTGATGTGGTTGTTATTTCATTAAGATAACAGGCATAACAATGCGCTTCTAAAAGTATAAGTGACTGATTTAAGTAAGTTCAGCAGGAACAGTAGCCGAATTATGTTCTAAAGATGAATTTATAGAAGTGTTGCCTAGTGTTTTCACCGCAAATAGGAAGAAATGTTAGAGCAGGCCATTGTGCACTGTTGCTGCCTGGGGTGTATCGGTCTCATCCCGGGCTGTCACACACGACGGGGGGGTGAAGCCCGGTGAGTCCAATGGGTGTTGCGCACCTGCTCGCGGGACACCACCACATCACTCGCGGGACACCACCACATCACTCGCGGGACACCACATCATCACTCGCGGGACACCACATCATCACTCGCGGGACACCACATCATCACTCGCGGGACACCACATCATCACTCGCGGGACACCACATCATCACTCGCGGGACACCACATCATCACTCGCGGGACACCACATCATCACTCGCGGGACACCACATCATCACTCGCGGGACACCACATCATCACTCGCGGGACACCACATCATCACTCGCGGGACACCACCACATCACTCGCGGGACACCACCACATCACTCGCGGGACACCACCACATCACTCGCGGGACACCACCACATCACTCGCGGGACACCACCACATCACTCGCGGGACACCACCACATCACTCGCGGGACACCACCACATCACTCGCGGGACACCACCACATCACTCGCGGGACACCACCACATCACTCGCGGGACACCACCACATCACTCGCGGGACACCACCACATCACTCGCGGGACACCACCACATCACTCGCGGGACACCACCACATCACTCGCGGGACACCACCACCTCACTCGCGGGACACCACCACCTCACTCGCGGGACACCACCACCTCACTCGCGGGACACCACCACCTCACTCGCGGGACACCACCACCTCACTCGCGGGACACCACCACCTCACTCGCGGGACACCACCACCTCACTCGCGGGACACCACCACCTCACTCGCGGGACACCACCACCTCACTCGCGGGACACCACCACCTCACTCGCGGGACACCACCACCTCACTCGCGGGACAACACCACCTCACTCGCGGGACACCACCACCTCACTCGCGGGACACCACCACCTCACTCGCGGGACACCACCACCTCACTCGCGGGACACCACCACCTCACTCGCGGGACACCACCACCTCACTCGCGGGACACCACCACCTCACTCGCGGGACACCACCACCTCACTCGCGGGACACCACCACCTCACTCGCGGGACACCACCACCTCACTCGCGGGACACCACCACCTCACTCGCGGGACACCACCACCTCACTCGCGGGACACCACCACATCACTCGCGGGACACCACCACATCACTCGCGGGACACCACCACATCACTCGCGGGACACCACCACATCACTCGCGGGACACCACCACATCACTCGCGGGACACCACCACATCACTCGCGGGACACCACCACATCACTCGCGGGACACCACCACATCACTCGCGGGACACCACCACATCACTCGCGGGACACCACCACATCACTCGCGGGACACCACCACATCACTCGCGGGACACCACCACATCACTCGCGGGACACCACCACATCACTCGCGGGACACCACCACATCACTCGCGGGACACCACCACATCACTCGCGGGACACCACCACATCACTCGCGGGACACCACCACATCACTCGCGGGACACCACCACATCACTCGCGGGACACCACCACATCACTCGCGGGACACCACTGTAGGAGAGTAGGGTCTGCAATCCTATGATCACCCAGATTTTTAGCTTTTTGTTTCACTGGTTTACGACTTTCTCTGGCTGTGGGCCCGCTAATCGGACCCACAGCCTGGCTGTTCTCTTTCTAAATTACGATATGTACCCTAGGTGCATTTACCAATTGGTACTGGGCCACCTTATCAGACCCCGTAACGCAGGGCATAGGTGTACCCAGGGCCACCAGGAGCTGAAGCATGTATTATGCCACCCCTGGCTGGCCTCCTAAATTTGACACAACTGGCTGCACGACAGCTGGGGCGAAGACGTGTAACCACCCTTCGCTTTAGGTATAGTAGCTCTATATCTAACCGTACAATGGACACCCGAGTCCCTATCAGTCACTCCTATGGCAGGCCTTAACAATCCTGAAGGCAGAGTGCGTGGGCTCGTGTGAGCTAGGTTCAGGCCCGAGCCGAGCCCGGTTGCAGCTTGCGGAATCAAGACCCAATAGCTGTTCCATGATAACGCGTACCATATCGGTAACTCCGGTGTCGCGTTATCAAGGCATGTCGAGTAAGGTGTCATACGAATCGGGGTGCTGCCCTCTCACCAATTCTGGCGATGAGGTTAGCATCCCACCCTTCTAGAGGGACACGACATGTACGTAACTGTGAACCCCGGTTAAAGTTAACTGAAGCCTCAGCTCCACAAAATGGATGCTGCCACCACAGACACGAGTCTGACCTCCTGCTGCTGGGAGTCCTTCCAGCGAGGAGCACTTGGACAAAGGGTTTCCTGTCGAGGGCGCTGTTCGCACCGTCCCAGACAGGGTTTGTGTATTCTGGGTAGGTAGGGCTTTGGCGAGAAGGTGACTGCGGAGTGGCACCCCGGTGCTCACTACGCATCTGCCGGTTAGAACCAGTTCCAGGGGCGACAGCCCTGGCCTGGGGAAAGTCCGGCAGGGGAGAGGGGCGTAACTACCCCCCTTCCTGGTCCCACCCTTAGGGCAGGACCTAGTCATGTACCCACCCCTTTCTTTAGGATAAAGACCGGAGCGGGGACCCTTCCAAATTAGATCATCTTTGAATTAAGAACTACTTTCTACGAAAGGACACTCAAGACTCTTCTCAAGATTTCTCCCTTGTGGCTAAGGAGTAGTCACCCTGCATCAGCGGGCACCATCTAAGAACTCTGCGGTTTGCTGCAAGTCCTTCCTCAAGGATCCGACGGCCCAGCTCGACGAGAACCGGCTTCCCTGGCACCTCTGACCTCTACCCACGTCATCAGCTCAGCTGTGATCGGTGGGTGCGACGAGACCTCGAGGGACCGGCCATCATCAGAACCTGCACGCTCTTACAAACCAGCACGACCATCGAGGTAACTCTCTGGTGAGTGCTCTGGGGTCCGAGAAGCCCCGACCCTGAGCCGCTCTAGCACCGAAGTGCAGTCTCCCAGCATCTCCACGATCTGCGTGGGGCCCTTCTGCTCGCTGCTCAGCACGTTGTCTGGTCACTCGCCGCTGGCTTGTGCCCTTCTGTGACGACATCCGAGAATCATCACTGCTGGTCTGGTTGCTCCAGACTGGCCCTTGCTTCCATCTTTGCGAGAAGCACCCCGGACCCTCCTGGTCCACTCAAGACGCCATCTTAGGCCCACCACGTGGCCCTGAGATCTGCCAAGGCTTGTTGCCCCATCCTGGGCCCAGCGACGCCGACAGCATCATCCTTCGTGGGACAGCTCGCACCTCCACCGTGGTCGCCGACAACGCCTCCTGGTCCGTGAGACTGCAGAGCCTAGCGTCGCCCACTCACCTGGTCGAGGTGACGGCCAACCGGTGCCTTCCTGGTACCCTCTGACTACTGGCTAGTAGTACGAACTTGGTCCCCTCTGCTTTCAGGTTTCATCAATCTCCGATCCAGGCTTGGATCTCTACGAACTATTCAGCACTGGTCGCCGGCCAGCAACTCCTTTCTTCCGGCTCCTGGCTCGTCAGCGAAGACCCCGACGCCTGTAAGACTTGTGCAGCCGCAGCCCTCGTGGCTAGGTAACTCGGCATTTCGGTGCCTGCATAGCCTCCTTACTCTAGGGTCCCGAGTCCCTCGCTTCCGACTTGCCTTATCGGGTCCGCCCGAGACCTTAACCTCTCCGTGTCCCCGGACACTTGTTTTAATTGTGCACTTGAAGTATTTGCTAAAGAGATTTGGTTTGTGCTTAGTACCCTGTCCTCATAAAGAGTACAGGGCTGTTGTGATTCTTAATAAATATCCTGTTTATTTTCATAACACTTGTGTGGTGTCCTTTCACTTGGTGTTCAAGGGGTACATGTGTGGTAAACAGCTGGCTTAACACGCCCTCTCGAGTCTTTAGCCTTAGACTGCTCGTATCCACGCTACTAGGATAGCTGGTCTATAGGTTGACTTACAACCAAACACCATAAGGGTCGGTGGAACGATACATAGCGGTCGCTAGAATAGCGAACGTTGCATATCGGGCCAACTTCTCACATTGGTGAGCAGCGGTTGGGATTTGAGCTTGCTGTTGTTTTACCACACGTATCCTAAGAATATCTTGTTGAAAGATCGCACAAGTACTGTTAGTACATATAACTAAAGCTTAGAATACTCTGAGTTCTACTGAACCAGCTGTTGTAGCTCCTCAAGGCTTAGCACACCTTGGCTACAACTCTTAGCAAGGGTACAGTAGGTAAACACGTAGTGTAGGTAGGTGCATCACTTACACCACACTAGAAACAGTATGTCGGACAAAGGAGGAAACTCTGGGTCTCCCCTTGTGTCAGTTGACCCTCCACAGGTCATCCCTTCAGGATATACTGTGCTGAGCTTCAAGGAGTTAAGACGACTGTGTCACTCCAGGAAGATTCAGCAGGGGTCTAACCCCACAACGTCCTTTCTGATTGGTCTCTTGGAGACTTATGATGCCAGAAGAGCTGAGAAACTTCGTAGCTCTTCTAATCCAGAAGGAGACATGCCTCCCCTCGAGGGAACCCGGGACGATCCTGACCTCATCCACCTCGCAACTGAGAACGAAGATGTGGAGGAGGATGAGGATGAGGATCTCTCAGGGGATGAGGCAGATAAGGGACAGGTAGAAGTCGTCAGACTAAGCAGGTCCAACTTAAGCAAACATGATAGCGGTACTGGGGGACCCCTGGGGCCACTATCAGGTCAGCTTAACATTGGGAATGGACGAGCCAGATCTCTGTCAAGAGGCTCTGGCAGATCCCTTCAAACCAATGGCTCTCACAACTCGTCTCAGAGAGGGATGACGTCCCCTCAGAGGAGAGTGTACGAAGCTAAGGAAAGGGCAGCCAATCTAAGGATTGAAAGGGAAGAACTTGCCCTGGCCAAAGAGAGGCTTGCCTTTGCTAGAGAGCAACAGTTAAGTGGGGCAGTCCCCACTGGTGGCAGCAATGTACCTAGTAATAGGGAAAAGAGTTTCGATACGAAACACCTTGGTAAGATAGTGCCCCCCTTTAAACAAGGGGACGACATCCACAAATGGATTACTGCTTTGGAGAGGGCCTGCACTGTGCAGGGTGTTCCCCAGAGTCAGTGGGCAGCTATCTTGTGGCTCTCCTTTGAAGGAAAAGGAAGAGACAAGCTCCTCACCACAAGGGTAGAGGATGCTAACAATTACCAAATCTTGAAAAATACACTCGTTGAAGGGTTCGGCCTAACCACTGAGCAGTACAGGGTGCTGTTCAGGGATACCCAGAAAACGCAGTCTCAAGATTGGTCTGATTTTGTCGATTGTGCCACTAAGGCTTTTGAGGGCTGGTTGCTGGGCAGTAAGGTTACTGATTATCAAGGATTGTATAATTTGATGATGAGAGAACAAATTTTAAACAATTGTCAGAACCAGTTGTTGCATCAGCATCTTGTCGACTCGGATCTGACCTCTCCCCAAGAATTGGGAAAGAAGGCAGACAGATGGGTTCGTACAAGAGTTAAACAGAACCAGGGCCAGAATCAAGGTGGTCAGAAGAAAGCAGACCAGAAGGGTAAAGATTCTAAAGGGGAACAAAGTGACCAGAAGTCTTCGACAGGTCCCCAACAACCCAAAGAGGGTGGGGGTCAGGCTCCCCAAAAGAAGAAAGAAGGCCAATCCAAAAGATGGTGCCAGTACTGTAAAAGTAAATCTCACTGGTTTAGTGAGTGCACCAAGAAAGGAGGAGGGCAGACTCCTGCCACTGCAGCCCCTAAGGCACCTGTGCCCCCTAGTACAGTCAGCAGTGGTAGTGCGCCTCCCAAGGGTTTAGTAGGGTTAACCCTGGGTTCTGAGGGGCGTGACAACTTAGTTGGCACACTCACTCAGGCTGTCCTTGTCGGTACAGGGGACGCGGACGTATCCCCTGACGTAAGCCCCAATACTTTGGGCAAATACCGACAGACGCCTTTCATAAATGGAAAGATGGCTCAGGCCTATAGGGACACTTGTGCCAGCGTCACCATGGTGACGCCTAACTTTGTGGACCCTGGACAGATCATGCCAGGTACAGAATTCCTGGTGACCAATGCAAGCAATGTCACTACCAATCACAGTATGGCAATTGTAGCTTTCTCCTGGGGAGGGGTAACTGGCCAAAAGAAGGTTGTAGTTAGTCCAGACCTCCCAGTGGATTGTTTGTTGGGCAATGATTTGGAGTCGTCACAATGGTCAGAAGTGGAGCACCGGACTCACATGGAAATGTTAGGTTTGCCAGCACATGTGTTCGCTGTGACTAGGTCACAGGTCAGGAAATGCCCCACTGAGCAGGTGCTGGATCCTGGAACAACGGACCAGACACCTCCCAAGAAAAAGAGCAGTAGGGTTAAGGCTGCGCCTTCCCCCTTGCCCCAGGTCGAGGATCAAGTCTCAGAGGAGGCTGACCTACAGGAATTGCGGGAAACTGAGCCTAGGGAATTCGAACTTGATCAAGTTGAATTCTTGGGTTCAGGGGGACCCTCAAGGGAAGACCTGGGGAAGGACCAGTTAGACTGCCCTTCTCTTGAACCCCTCAGACAGCAGGCTGCTGCTGAGGCTGCTGGGAACGCCACAGGTACCCACAAGGTATACTGGGAAGATGGACTCCTGTACACTGAGTCAAGAGACCCCAAGCCTGGCATGACCAGGAGGCTGGTTGTACCCTTGTCTCAGCGTGGTTTCCTACTTACCTTGGCCCACGAGATTCCCTTAGCAGGTCACTTAGGCCAGACGAAAACGTGGGACAGGCTTGTCTCACACTTTCACTGGCCTCACATGAACGAAGATACCAAGGAGTTTTGCCGCTCCTGTGTCACTTGCCAAGCCAGTGGTAAGTCAGGTGGCACGACAAAGGCCCCCCTTATACCAATGCCTGTGGTGGGGGTACCCTTTGAACGGGTGGGGATCGACATCGTCGGTCCCATGGAACCACCTACAGCGTCAGGACACAAGTTTATACTGGTGGTAGTGGATCATGCCACCAGGTATCCTGAAGCTATTCCCCTTAGGACCACTACAGCACCTGTTGTGGCAAGAGCCCTAGTTGGAGTGTTCTCCAGAGTGGGCTTCCCTAAGGAGGTCGTCTCCGACAGAGGTGCAAACTTTATGTCGAGCTACTTAACTGCTATGTGGAAGGAATGTGGTGTTAACTACAAGTTCACTACACCCTATTATCCACAATGCAATGGGCTTGTTGAGAGATTCAACAGGACCCTAAAAGGGATGATTCATGGACTACCAGAAAAGCTTCGGCGTAGATGGGACGTCCTGATCCCCTGCCTCTTGTTCGCCTACAGAGAAGTCCCGCAGAAGGGGGTTGGCTACAGCCCTTTTGAACTTTTGTACGGGCATCCTGTAAGGGGACCCCTGTGTTTGGTGAAGGAAGGATGGGAGAGACCTCTCAAAAAGCCTGCAGCCAACATAGTGGACTATGTGCTCGGCCTCCGCTCGCGGATGGCTGAATACATGGAAAGAGCATCTGAAAACCTTAAGGCCAGCCAAGAACTCCAGAAAGCTTGGCATGACCAAAAGGCTGTCTTGACTGTTTATCAGCCCGGACAGAAGGTGTGGGTGTTGGAGCCAGTGGCCCCAGCAGCACTCAAGGACAAATGGTCCGGGCCCTACACCATCCTGGAGAAAAAGGGAGAGGTCACCTACCTGGTCGACCTGGGAACTCCCCGGAGCCCCCACAGGGTGCTTCATGTCAACAGGCTAAAAGCATATGTCGACAGGAAGGACATGAGTTTGCTCATGGCCCTAGATGAGGGACAGGAGGAGGAGAGTGACCCTCTCCCCGACCTGCTCACTCAGAATCCTGACGATGGATCGGTAGATGGTGTTGTCTTTTGTGGCAGCCTCTCCGAACATCAACAGAGAGACTGTAAACAGGTTCTTCAGTCTTTCAGACATATGTTTTCTCTAACACCCAGCCAGACCGATTGGTGCACCCATGAGGTTGACACTGGTGACAGCCTGCCCGTGAAGAGTAAAATCTACAGGCAGTCTGATCACGTTAGAGACTGCATCAAGAGTGAAGTGCAGAAAATGTTGGAGCTGGGAGTCATTGAACCCTCGGATAGCCCTTGGGCTAGTCCCGTAGTTCTAGTGCCGAAACCTCACACCCAGGGTGGTAAGAGAGAGATGAGGTTTTGCGTAGACTACAGGGGTCTCAATGCAGTCACTAAGACTGACGCCCACCCAATACCAAGGGCAGACGAGCTTATCGATAGATTGGCTTCGGCCAACTACCTAAGTACGTTTGACCTGACAGCTGGGTATTGGCAAATCAGGTTAGCTGAGGACGCCAAGCCTAAAACCGCATTTTCAACCCCTGGTGGGCATCATCAGTTCGTGGTGATGCCCTTCGGTCTGAAAAATGCACCTGCCACCTTCCAACGGTTGGTGAATCAAGTCCTTACTGGGCTGGATGACTTCTGTGCGGCGTATCTTGACGATATCGCTGTCTTTAGCTCCACCTGGGAGGATCACCTGGTCCACCTGCGGAAGACGTTAGAGGCACTGCAAGCAGCAGGTCTCACTATCAAGGCCACCAAGTGCCAGATAGGGCAGACACAGGTTGTATACCTGGGCCACCTTGTAGGTGGAGGTCAGGTTCAGCCACTGGAGAGCAAGATACAGTCAATCAGGGACTGGGCTCCTCCAACCACCCAGACTCAGGTTCGAGCTTTCTTGGGCCTGACTGGTTACTACCGGAAGTTTGTCAGGAACTATGGTTCCATTGTGACACCATTAAACGAACTGACAAGTAAGAAAATGCCAAAAAAGGTTCAGTGGACAGCGAGCTGTCAAAAAGCATTCGATGACCTAAAGCAGGCCATGTGCACGGCGCCTATCCTCAAGAGTCCGGACTACTCCAAACCATTCATTGTCCAAACAGATGCTTCTGAGTTGGGTGTGGGAGCTGTTCTTTCTCAACTGAATTTTGATGGTCAAGACCAGCCCATTGCTTTTATAAGCAGAAGGCTGACCCCTAGAGAGAAGAATTGGTCAGCTATTGAGAGGGAGGCCTTTGCTGTGGTTTGGGCCCTGAAGAAGCTGAGGCCATACTTGTTTGGCACTCACTTCAAGATTCAGACCGACCATAAGCCCCTCTTGTGGCTAAATCAGATGAAGGGTGAAAACCCCAAACTGCTTAGGTGGTCCATTTCCCTACAGGGGATGGACTTTACAGTGGAACATAGACCTGGTACTGATCATGGCAATGCCGATGGGCTCTCCAGATATTTCCACTTAGAACAAGAAGACTCACCTGGTCAAGGTTAGCTTATTATTCCGACGTTTGGGGGGGGGGGTCATGTAGGAGAGTAGGGTCTGCAATCCTATGATCACCCAGATTTTTTGCTTTTTGTTTCACCGGTTTACGACTTTCTCTGGCTGTGGGCCCGCTAATCGGACCCACAGCCTGGCTGTTCTCTTTCTAAATTACGATATGTACCCTAGGTGCATTTACCAATTGGTACTGGGCCACCTTATCAGACCCCGTAACGCAGGGCATAGGTGTACCCAGGGCCACCAGGAGCTGAAGCATGTATTATGCCACCCCTGGCTGGCCTCCTAAATTTAACACAACTGGCTGCACGACAGCTGGGGCGAAGACGTGTAACCACCCTTCGCTTTAGGTATAGTAGCTCTATATCTAACCGTACAATGGACACCCGAGTCCCTATCAGTCACTCCTATGGCAGGCCTTAACAATCCTGAAGGCAGAGTGCGTGGGCTCGTGTGAGCTAGGTTCAGGCCCGAGCCGAGCCCGGTTGCAGCTTGCGGAATCAAGACCCAATAGCTGTTCCATGATAACGCGTACCATATCGGTAACTCCGGTGTCGCGTTATCAAGGCATGTCGAGTAAGGTGTCATACGAATCGGGGTGCTGCCCTCTCACCAATTCTGGCGATGAGGTTAGTATCCCACCCTTCTAGAGGGACACGACATGTACGTAACTGTGAACCCCGGTTAAAGTTAACTGAAGCCTCAGCTCCACAAAATGGATGCTGCCACCACAGACACGAGTCTGACCTCCTGCTGCTGGGAGTCCTTCCAGCGAGGAGCACTTGGACAAAGGGTTTCCTGTCGAGGGCGCTGTTCGCACCGTCCCAGACAGGGTTTGTGTATTCTGGGTAGGTAGGGCTTTGGCGAGAAGGTGACTGCGGAGTGGCACCCCGGTGCTCACTACGCATCTGCCGGTTAGAACCAGTTCCAGGGGCGACAGCCCTGGCCTGGGGAAAGTCCGGCAGGGGAGAGGGGCGTAACTACCCCCCTTCCTGGTCCCACCCTTAGGGCAGGACCTAGTCATGTACCCACCCCTTTCTTTAGGATAAAGACCGGAGCGGGGACCCTTCCAAATTAGATCATCTTTGAATCAAGAACTACTTTCTACGAAAGGACACTCAAGACTCTTCTCAAGATTTCTCCCTTGTGGCTAAGGAGTAGTCACCCTGCATCAGCGGGCACCATCTAAGAACTCTGCGGTTTGCTGCAAGTCCTTCCTCAAGGATCCGACGGCCCAGCTCGACGAGAACCGGCTTCCCTGGCACCTCTGACCTCTACCCACGTCATCAGCTCAGCTGTGATCGGTGGGTGTGACGAGACCTCGAGGGACCGGCCATCATCAGAACCTGCACGCTCTTACAAACCAGCACGACCATCGAGGTAACTCTCTGGTGAGTGCTCTGGGGTCCGAGAAGCCCCGACCCTGAGCCGCTCTAGCACCGAAGTGCAGTCTCCCAGCATCTCCACGATCTGCGTGGGGCCCTTCTGCTCGCTGCTCAGCACGTTGTCTGGTCACTCGCCGCTGGCTTGTGCCCTTCTGTGACGACATCCGAGAATCATCACTGCTGGTCTGGTTGCTCCAGACTGGCCCTTGCTTCCATCTTTGCGAGAAGCACCCCGGACCCTCCTGGTCCACTCAAGACGCCATCTTAGGCCCACCACGTGGCCCTGAGATCTGCCAAGGCTTGTTGCCCCATCCTGGGCCCAGCGACGCCGACAGCATCATCCTTCGTGGGACAGCTCGCACCTCCACCGTGGTCGCCGACAACGCCTCCTGGTCCGTGAGACTGCAGAGCCTAGCGTCGCCCACTCACCTGGTCGAGGTGACGGCCAACCGGTGCCTTCCTGGTACCCTCTGACTACTGGCTAGTAGTACGAACTTGGTCCCCTCTGCTTTCAGGTTTCATCAATCTCCGATCCAGGCTTGGATCTCTACGAACTATTCAGCACTGGTCGCCGGCCAGCAACTCCTTTCTTCCGGCTCCTGGCTCGTCAGCGAAGACCCCGACGCCTGTAAGACTTGTGCAGCCGCAGCCCTCGTGGCTAGGTAACTCGGCATTTCGGTGCCTGCATAGCCTCCTTACTCTAGGGTCCCGAGTCCCTCGCTTCCGACTTGCCTTATCGGGTCCGCCCGAGACCTTAACCTCTCCGTGTCCCCGGACACTTGTTTTAATTGTGCACTTGAAGTATTTGCTAAAGAGATTTGGTTTGTGCTTAGTACCCTGTCCTCATAAAGAGTACAGGGCTGTTGTGATTCTTAATAAATATCCTGTTTATTTTCATAACACTTGTGTGGTGTCCTTTCACTTGGTGTTCAAGGGGTACATGTGTGGTAAACAGCTGGCTTAACACGCCCTCTCGAGTCTTTAGCCTTAGACTGCTCGTATCCACGCTACTAGGATAGCTGGTCTATAGGTTGACTTACAACCAAACACCATAAGGGTCGGTGGAACGATACATAGCGGTCGCTAGAATAGCGAACGTTGCATATCGGGCCAACTTCTCACATTGGTGAGCAGCGGTTGGGATTTGAGCTTGCTGTTGTTTTACCACACGTATCCTAAGAATATCTTGTTGAAAGATCGCACAAGTACTGTTAGTACATATAACTAAAGCTTAGAATACTCTGAGTTCTACTGAACCAGCTGTTGTAGCTCCTCAAGGCTTAGCACACCTTGGCTACAACTCTTAGCAAGGGTACAGTAGGTAAACACGTAGTGTAGGTAGGTGCATCACTTACACCACACTAGAAACAGTATGTCGGACAAAGGAGGAAACTCTGGGTCTCCCCTTGTGTCAGTTGACCCTCCACAGGTCATCCCTTCAGGATATACTGTGCTGAGCTTCAAGGAGTTAAGACGACTGTGTCACTCCAGGAAGATTCAGCAGGGGTCTAACCCCACAACGTCCTTTCTGATTGGTCTCTTGGAGACTTATGATGCCAGAAGAGCTGAGAAACTTCGTAGCTCTTCTAATCCAGAAGGAGACATGCCTCCCCTCGAGGGAACCCGGGACGATCCTGACCTCATCCACCTCGCAACTGAGAACGAAGATGTGGAGGAGGATGAGGATGAGGATCTCTCAGGGGATGAGGCAGATAAGGGACAGGTAGAAGTCGTCAGACTAAGCAGGTCCAACTTAAGCAAACATGACTGGGGGACCCCTGGGGCCACTATCAGGTCAGCTTAACATTGGGAATGGACGAGCCAGATCTCTGTCAAGAGGCTCTGGCAGATCCCTTCAAACCAATGGCTCTCACAACTCGTCTCAGAGAGGGATGACGTCCCCTCAGAGGAGAGTGTACGAAGCTAAGGAAAGGGCAGCCAATCTAAGGATTGAAAGGGAAGAACTTGCCCTGGCCAAAGAGAGGCTTGCCTTTGCTAGAGAGCAACAGTTAAGTGGGGCAGTCCCCACTGGTGGCAGCAATGTACCTAGTAATAGGGAAAAGAGTTTCGATACGAAACACCTTGGTAAGATAGTGCCCCCCTTTAAACAAGGGGACGACATCCACAAATGGATTACTGCTTTGGAGAGGGCCTGCACTGTGCAGGGTGTTCCCCAGAGTCAGTGGGCAGCTATCTTGTGGCTCTCCTTTGAAGGAAAAGGAAGAGACAAGCTCCTCACCACAAGGGTAGAGGATGCTAACAATTACCAAATCTTGAAAAATACACTCGTTGAAGGGTTCGGCCTAACCACTGAGCAGTACAGGGTGCTGTTCAGGGATACCCAGAAAACGCAGTCTCAAGATTGGTCTGATTTTGTCGATTGTGCCACTAAGGCTTTTGAGGGCTGGTTGCTGGGCAGTAAGGTTACTGATTATCAAGGATTGTATAATTTGATGATGAGAGAACAAATTTTAAACAATTGTCAGAACCAGTTGTTGCATCAGCATCTTGTCGACTCGGATCTGACCTCTCCCCAAGAATTGGGAAAGAAGGCAGACAGATGGGTTCGTACAAGAGTTAAACAGAACCAGGGCCAGAATCAAGGTGGTCAGAAGAAAGCAGACCAGAAGGGTAAAGATTCTAAAGGGGAACAAAGTGACCAGAAGTCTTCGACAGGTCCCCAACAACCCAAAGAGGGTGGGGGTCAGGCTCCCCAAAAGAAGAAAGAAGGCCAATCCAAAAGATGGTGCCAGTACTGTAAAAGTAAATCTCACTGGTTTAGTGAGTGCACCAAGAAAGGAGGAGGGCAGACTCCTGCCACTGCAGCCCCTAAGGCACCTGTGCCCCCTAGTACAGTCAGCAGTGGTAGTGCGCCTCCCAAGGGTTTAGTAGGGTTAACCCTGGGTTCTGAGGGGCGTGACAACTTAGTTGGCACACTCACTCAGGCTGTCCTTGTCGGTACAGGGGACGCGGACGTATCCCCCGACGTAAGCCCCAATACTTTGGGCAAATACCGACAGACGCCTTTCATAAATGGAAAGATGGCTCAGGCCTATAGGGACACTTGTGCCAGCGTCACCATGGTGACGCCTAACTTTGTGGACCCTGGACAGATCATGCCAGGTACAGAATTCCTGGTGACCAATGCAAGCAATGTCACTACCAATCACAGTATGGCAATTGTAGCTTTCTCCTGGGGAGGGGTAACTGGCCAAAAGAAGGTTGTAGTTAGTCCAGACCTCCCAGTGGATTGTTTGTTGGGCAATGATTTGGAGTCGTCACAATGGTCAGAAGTGGAGCACCGGACTCACATGGAAATGTTAGGTTTGCCAGCACATGTGTTCGCTGTGACTAGGTCACAGGTCAGGAAATGCCCCACTGAGCAGGTGCTGGATCCTGGAACAACGGACCAGACACCTCCCAAGAAAAAGAGCAGTAGGGTTAAGGCTGCGCCTTCCCCCTTGCCCCAGGTCGAGGATCAAGTCTCAGAGGAGGCTGACCTACAGGAATTGCGGGAAACTGAGCCTAGGGAATTCGAACTTGATCAAGTTGAATTCTTGGGTTCAGGGGGACCCTCAAGGGAAGACCTGGGGAAGGACCAGTTAGACTGCCCTTCTCTTGAACCCCTCAGACAGCAGGCTGCTGCTGAGGCTGCTGGGAACGCCACAGGTACCCACAAGGTATACTGGGAAGATGGACTCCTGTACACTGAGTCAAGAGACCCCAAGCCTGGCATGACCAGGAGGCTGGTTGTACCCTTGTCTCAGCGTGGTTTCCTACTTACCTTGGCCCACGAGATTCCCTTAGCAGGTCACTTAGGCCAGACGAAAACGTGGGACAGGCTTGTCTCACACTTTCACTGGCCTCACATGAACGAAGATACCAAGGAGTTTTGCCGCTCCTGTGTCACTTGCCAAGCCAGTGGTAAGTCAGGTGGCACGACAAAGGCCCCCCTTATACCAATGCCTGTGGTGGGGGTACCCTTTGAACGGGTGGGGATCGACATCGTCGGTCCCATGGAACCACCTACAGCGTCAGGACACAAGTTTATACTGGTGGTAGTGGATCATGCCACCAGGTATCCTGAAGCTATTCCCCTTAGGACCACTACAGCACCTGTTGTGGCAAGAGCCCTAGTTGGAGTGTTCTCCAGAGTGGGCTTCCCTAAGGAGGTCGTCTCCGACAGAGGTGCAAACTTTATGTCGAGCTACTTAACTGCTATGTGGAAGGAATGTGGTGTTAACTACAAGTTCACTACACCCTATCATCCACAATGCAATGGGCTTGTTGAGAGATTCAACAGGACCCTAAAAGGGATGATTCATGGACTACCAGAAAAGCTTCGGCGTAGATGGGACGTCCTGATCCCCTGCCTCTTGTTCGCCTACAGAGAAGTCCCGCAGAAGGGGGTTGGCTACAGCCCTTTTGAACTTTTGTACGGGCATCCTGTAAGGGGACCCCTGTGTTTGGTGAAGGAAGGATGGGAGAGACCTCTCAAAAAGCCTGCAGCCAACATAGTGGACTATGTGCTCGGCCTCCGCTCGCGGATGGCTGAATACATGGAAAGAGCATCTGAAAACCTTAAGGCCAGCCAAGAACTCCAGAAAGCTTGGCATGACCAAAAGGCTGTCTTGACTGTTTATCAGCCCGGACAGAAGGTGTGGGTGTTGGAGCCAGTGGCCCCAGCAGCACTCAAGGACAAATGGTCCGGGCCCTACACCATCCTGGAGAAAAAGGGAGAGGTCACCTACCTGGTCGACCTGGGAACTCCCCGGAGCCCCCACAGGGTGCTTCATGTCAACAGGCTAAAAGCATATGTCGACAGGAAGGACATGAGTTTGCTCATGGCCCTAGATGAGGGACAGGAGGAGGAGAGTGACCCTCTCCCCGACCTGCTCACTCAGAATCCTGACGATGGATCGGTAGATGGTGTTGTCTTTTGTGGCAGCCTCTCCGAACATCAACAGAGAGACTGTAAACAGGTTCTTCAGTCTTTCAGACATATGTTTTCTCTAACACCCAGCCAGACCGATTGGTGCACCCATGAGGTTGACACTGGTGACAGCCTGCCCGTGAAGAGTAAAATCTACAGGCAGTCTGATCACGTTAGAGACTGCATCAAGAGTGAAGTGCAGAAAATGTTGGAGCTGGGAGTCATTGAACCCTCGGATAGCCCTTGGGCTAGTCCCGTAGTTCTAGTGCCGAAACCTCACACCCAGGGTGGTAAGAGAGAGATGAGGTTTTGCGTAGACTACAGGGGTCTCAATGCAGTCACTAAGACTGACGCCCACCCAATACCAAGGGCAGACGAGCTTATCGATAGATTGGCTTCGGCCAACTACCTAAGTACGTTTGACCTGACAGCTGGGTATTGGCAAATCAGGTTAGCTGAGAACGCCAAGCCTAAAACCGCATTTTCAACCCCTGGTGGGCATTATCAGTTCGTGGTGATGCCCTTCGGTCTGAAAAATGCACCTGCCACCTTCCAACGGTTGGTGAATCAAGTCCTTACTGGGCTGGATGACTTCTGTGCGGCGTATCTTGACGATATCGCTGTCTTTAGCTCCACCTGGGAGGATCACCTGGTCCACCTGCGGAAGACGTTAGAGGCACTGCAAGCAGCAGGTCTCACTATCAAGGCCACCAAGTGCCAGATAGGGCAGACACAGGTTGTATACCTGGGCCACCTTGTAGGTGGAGGTCAGGTTCAGCCACTGGAGAGCAAGATACAGTCAATCAGGGACTGGGCTCCTCCAACCACCCAGACTCAGGTTCAAGCTTTCTTGGGCCTGACTGGTTACTACCGGAAGTTTGTCAGGAACTATGGTTCCATTGTGACACCATTAAACGAACTGACAAGTAAGAAAATGCCAAAAAAGGTTCAGTGGACAGCGAGCTGTCAAAAAGCATTCGATGACCTAAAGCAGGCCATGTGCACGGCGCCTATCCTCAAGAGTCCGGACTACTCCAAACCATTCATTGTCCAAACAGATGCTTCTGAGTTGGGTGTGGGAGCTGTTCTTTCTCAACTGAATTTTGATGGTCAAGACCAGCCCATTGCTTTTATAAGCAGAAGGCTGACCCCTAGAGAGAAGAATTGGTCAGCTATTGAGAGGGAGGCCTTTGCTGTGGTTTGGGCCCTGAAGAAGCTGAGGCCATACTTGTTTGGCACTCACTTCAAGATTCAGACCGACCATAAGCCCCTCTTGTGGCTAAATCAGATGAAGGGTGAAAACCCCAAACTGCTTAGGTGGTCCATTTCCCTACAGGGGATGGACTTTACAGTGGAACATAGACCTGGTACTGATCATGGCAATGCCGATGGGCTCTCCAGATATTTCCACTTAGAACAAGAAGACTCACCTGGTCAAGGTTAGCTTATTATTCCGACGTTTGGGGGGGGGGGTCATGTAGGAGAGTAGGGTCTGCAATCCTATGATCACCCAGATTTTTTGCTTTTTGTTTCACTGGTTTACGACTTTCTCTGGCTGTGGGCCCGCTAATCGTACCCACAGCCTGGCTGTTCTCTTTCTAAATTACGATATGTACCCTAGGTGCATTTACCAATTGGTACTGGGCCACCTTATCAGACCCCGTAACGCAGGGCATAGGTGTACCCAGGGCCACCAGGAGCTGAAGCATGTATTATGCCACCCCTGGCTGGCCTCCTAAATTTAACACAACTGGCTGCACGACAGCTGGGGCGAAGACGTGTAACCACCCTTCGCTTTAGGTATAGTAGCTCTATATCTAACCGTACAATGGACACCCGAGTCCCTATCAGTCACTCCTATGGCAGGCCTTAACAATCCTGAAGGCAGAGTGCGTGGGCTCGTGTGAGCTAGGTTCAGGCCCGAGCCCAGCCCGGTTGCAGCTTGCGGAATCAAGACCCAATAGCTGTTCCATGATAACGCGTACCATATCGGTAACTCCGGTGTCGCGTTATCAAGGCATGTCGAGTAAGGTGTCATACGAATCGGGGTGCTGCCCTCTCACCAATTCTGGCGATGAGGTTAGCATCCCACCCTTCTAGAGGGACACGACATGTACGTAACTGTGAACCCCGGTTAAAGTTAACTGAAGCCTCAGCTCCACAAAATGGATGCTGCCACCACAGACACGAGTCTGACCTCCTGCTGCTGGGAGTCCTTCCAGCGAGGAGCACTTGGACAAAGGGTTTCCTGTCGAGGGCGCTGTTCGCACCGTCCCAGACAGGGTTTGTGTATTCTGGGTAGGTAGGGCTTTGGCGAGAAGGTGACTGCGGAGTGGCACCCCGGTGCTCACTACGCATCTGCCGGTTAGAACCAGTTCCAGGGGCGACAGCCCTGGCCTGGGGAAAGTCCGGCAGGGGAGAGGGGCGTAACTACCCCCCTTCCTGGTCCCACCCTTAGGGCAGGACCTAGTCATGTACCCACCCCTTTCTTTAGGATAAAGACGGGAGCGGGGACCCTTCCAAATTAGATCATCTTTGAATCAAGAACTACTTTCTACGAAAGGACACTCAAGACTCTTCTCAAGATTTCTCCCTTGTGGCTAAGGAGTAGTCACCCTGCATCAGCGGGCACCATCTAAGAACTCTGCGGTTTGCTGCAAGTCCTTCCTCAAGGATCCGACGGCCCAGCTCGACGAGAACCGGCTTCCCTGGCACCTCTGACCTCTACCCACGTCATCAGCTCAGCTGTGATCGGTGGGTGCGACGAGACCTCGAGGGACCGGCCATCATCAGAACCTGCACGCTCTTACAAACCAGCACGACCATCGAGGTAACTCTCTGGTGAGTGCTCTGGGGTCCGAGAAGCCCCGACCCTGAGCCGCTCTAGCACCGAAGTGCAGTCTCCCAGCATCTCCACGATCTGCGTGGGGCCCTTCTGCTCGCTGCTCAGCACGTTGTCTGGTCACTCGCCGCTGGCTTGTGCCCTTCTGTGACGACATCCGAGAATCATCACTGCTGGTCTGGTTGCTCCAGACTGGCCCTTGCTTCCATCTTTGCGAGAAGCACCCCGGACCCTCCTGGTCCACTCAAGACGCCATCTTAGGCCCACCACGTGGCCCTGAGATCTGCCAAGGCTTGTTGCCCCATCCTGGGCCCAGCGACGCCGACAGCATCATCCTTCGTGGGACAGCTCGCACCTCCACCGTGGTCGCCGACAACGCCTCCTGGTCCGTGAGACTGCAGAGCCTAGCGTCGCCCACTCACCTGGTCGAGGTGACGGCCAACCGGTGCCTTCCTGGTACCCTCTGACTACTGGCTAGTAGTACGAACTTGGTCCCCTCTGCTTTCAGGTTTCATCAATCTCCGATCCAGGCTTGGATCTCTACGAACTATTCAGCACTGGTCGCCGGCCAGCAACTCCTTTCTTCCGGCTCCTGGCTCGTCAGCGAAGACCCCGACGCCTGTAAGACTTGTGCAGCCGCAGCCCTCGTGGCTAGGTAACTCGGCATTTCGGTGCCTGCATAGCCTCCTTACTCTAGGGTCCCGAGTCCCTCGCTTCCGACTTGCCTTATCGGGTCCGCCCGAGACCTTAACCTCTCCGTGTCCCCGGACACTTGTTTTAATTGTGCACTTGAAGTATTTGCTAAAGAGATTTGGTTTGTGCTTAGTACCCTGTCCTCTTAAAGAGTACAGGGCTGTTGTGATTCTTAATAAATATCCTGTTTATTTTCATAACACTTGTGTGGTGTCCTTTCACTTGGTGTTCAAGGGGTACATGTGTGGTAAACAGCTGGCTTAACACGCCCTCTCGAGTCTTTAGCCTTAGACTGCTCGTATCCACGCTACTAGGATAGCTGGTCTATAGGTTGACTTACAACCAAACACCATAAGGGTCGGTGGAACGATACATAGCGGTCGCTAGAATAGCGAACGTTGCATATCGGGCCAACTTCTCACATTGGTGAGCAGCGGTTGGGATTTGAGCTTGCTGTTGTTTTACCACACGTATCCTAAGAATATCTTGTTGAAAGATCGCACAAGTACTGTTAGTACATATAACTAAAGCTTAGAATACTCTGAGTTCTACTGAACCAGCTGTTGTAGCTCCTCAAGGCTTAGCACACCTTGGCTACAACTCTTAGCAAGGGTACAGTAGGTAAACACGTAGTGTAGGTAGGTGCATCACTTACACCACACTAGAAACAGTATGTCGGACAAAGGAGGAAACTCTGGGTCTCCCCTTGTGTCAGTTGACCCTCCACAGGTCATCCCTTCAGGATATACTGTGCTGAGCTTCAAGGAGTTAAGACGACTGTGTCACTCCAGGAAGATTCAGCAGGGGTCTAACCCCACAACGTCCTTTCTGATTGGTCTCTTGGAGACTTATGATGCCAGAAGAGCTGAGAAACTTCGTAGCTCTTCTAATCCAGAAGGAGACATGCCTCCCCTCGAGGGAACCCGGGACGATCCTGACCTCATCCACCTCGCAACTGAGAACGAAGATGTGGAGGAGGATGAGGATGAGGATCTCTCAGGGGATGAGGCAGATAAGGGACAGGTAGAAGTCGTCAGACTAAGCAGGTCCAACTTAAGCAAACATGATAGCGGTACTGGGGGACCCCTGGGGCCACTATCAGGTCAGCTTAACATTGGGAATGGACGAGCCAGATCTCTGTCAAGAGGCTCTGGCAGATCCCTTCAAACCAATGGCTCTCACAACTCGTCTCAGAGAGGGATGACGTCCCCTCAGAGGAGAGTGTACGAAGCTAAGGAAAGGGCAGCCAATCTAAGGATTGAAAGGGAAGAACTTGCCCTGGCCAAAGAGAGGCTTGCCTTTGCTAGAGAGCAACAGTTAAGTGGGGCAGTCCCCACTGGTGGCAGCAATGTACCTAGTAATAGGGAAAAGAGTTTCGATACGAAACACCTTGGTAAGATAGTGCCCCCCTTTAAACAAGGGGACGACATCCACAAATGGATTACTGCTTTGGAGAGGGCCTGCACTGTGCAGGGTGTTCCCCAGAGTCAGTGGGCAGCTATCTTGTGGCTCTCCTTTGAAGGAAAAGGAAGAGACAAGCTCCTCACCACAAGGGTAGAGGATGCTAACAATTACCAAATCTTGAAAAATACACTCGTTGAAGGGTTCGGCCTAACCACTGAGCAGTACAGGGTGCTGTTCAGGGATACCCAGAAAACGCAGTCTCAAGATTGGTCTGATTTTGTCGATTGTGCCACTAAGGCTTTTGAGGGCTGGTTGCTGGGCAGTAAGGTTACTGATTATCAAGGATTGTATAATTTGATGATGAGAGAACAAATTTTAAACAATTGTCAGAACCAGTTGTTGCATCAGCATCTTGTCGACTCGGATCTGACCTCTCCCCAAGAATTGGGAAAGAAGGCAGACAGATGGGTTCGTACAAGAGTTAAACAGAACCAGGGCCAGAATCAAGGTGGTCAGAAGAAAGCAGACCAGAAGGGTAAAGATTCTAAAGGGGAACAAAGTGACCAGAAGTCTTCGACAGGTCCCCAACAACCCAAAGAGGGTGGGGGTCAGGCTCCCCAAAAGAAGAAAGAAGGCCAATCCAAAAGATGGTGCCAGTACTGTAAAAGTAAATCTCACTGGTTTAGTGAGTGCACCAAGAAAGGAGGAGGGCAGACTCCTGCCACTGCAGCCCCTAAGGCACCTGTGCCCCCTAGTACAGTCAGCAGTGGTAGTGCGCCTCCCAAGGGTTTAGTAGGGTTAACCCTGGGTTCTGAGGGGCGTGACAACTTAGTTGGCACACTCACTCAGGCTGTCCTTGTCGGTACAGGGGACGCGGACGTATCCCCTGACGTAAGCCCCAATACTTTGGGCAAATACCGACAGACGCCTTTCATAAATGGAAAGATGGCTCAGGCCTATAGGGACACTTGTGCCAGCGTCACCATGGTGACGCCTAACTTTGTGGACCCTGGACAGATCATGCCAGGTACAGAATTCCTGGTGACCAATGCAAGCAATGTCACTACCAATCACAGTATGGCAATTGTAGCTTTCTCCTGGGGAGGGGTAACTGGCCAAAAGAAGGTTGTAGTTAGTCCAGACCTCCCAGTGGATTGTTTGTTGGGCAATGATTTGGAGTCGTCACAATGGTCAGAAGTGGAGCACCGGACTCACATGGAAATGTTAGGTTTGCCAGCACATGTGTTCGCTGTGACTAGGTCACAGGTCAGGAAATGCCCCACTGAGCAGGTGCTGGATCCTGGAACAACGGACCAGACACCTCCCAAGAAAAAGAGCAGTAGGGTTAAGGCTGCGCCTTCCCCCTTGCCCCAGGTCGAGGATCAAGTCTCAGAGGAGGCTGACCTACAGGAATTGCGGGAAACTGAGCCTAGGGAATTCGAACTTGATCAAGTTGAATTCTTGGGTTCAGGGGGACCCTCAAGGGAAGACCTGGGGAAGGACCAGTTAGACTGCCCTTCTCTTGAACCCCTCAGACAGCAGGCTGCTGCTGAGGCTGCTGGGAACGCCACAGGTACCCACAAGGTATACTGGGAAGATGGACTCCTGTACACTGAGTCAAGAGACCCCAAGCCTGGCATGACCAGGAGGCTGGTTGTACCCTTGTCTCAGCGTGGTTTCCTACTTACCTTGGCCCACGAGATTCCCTTAGCAGGTCACTTAGGCCAGACGAAAACGTGGGACAGGCTTGTCTCACACTTTCACTGGCCTCACATGAACGAAGATACCAAGGAGTTTTGCCACTCCTGTGTCACTTGCCAAGCCAGTGGTAAGTCAGGTGGCACGACAAAGGCCCCCCTTATACCAATGCCTGTGGTGGGGGTACCCTTTGAACGGGTGGGGATCGACATCGTCGGTCCCATGGAACCACCTACAGCGTCAGGACACAAGTTTATACTGGTGGTAGTGGATCATGCCACCAGGTATCCTGAAGCTATTCCCCTTAGGACCACTACAGCACCTGTTGTGGCAAGAGCCCTAGTTGGAGTGTTCTCCAGAGTGGGCTTCCCTAAGGAGGTCGTCTCCGACAGAGGTGCAAACTTTATGTCGAGCTACTTAACTGCTATGTGGAAGGAATGTGGTGTTAACTACAAGTTCACTACACCCTATCATCCACAATGCAATGGGCTTGTTGAGAGATTCAACAGGACCCTAAAAGGGATGATTCATGGACTACCAGAAAAGCTTCGGCGTAGATGGGACGTCCTGATCCCCTGCCTCTTGTTCGCCTACAGAGAAGTCCCGCAGAAGGGGGTTGGCTACAGCCCTTTTGAACTTTTGTACGGGCATCCTGTAAGGGGACCCCTGTGTTTGGTGAAGGAAGGATGGGAGAGACCTCTCAAAAAGCCTGCAGCCAACATAGTGGACTATGTGCTCGGCCTCCGCTCGCGGATGGCTGAATACATGGAAAGAGCATCTGAAAACCTTAAGGCCAGCCAAGAACTCCAGAAAGCTTGGCATGACCAAAAGGCTGTCTTGACTGTTTATCAGCCCGGACAGAAGGTGTGGGTGTTGGAGCCAGTGGCCCCAGCAGCACTCAAGGACAAATGGTCCGGGCCCTACACCATCCTGGAGAAAAAGGGAGAGGTCACCTACCTGGTCGACCTGGGAACTCCCCGGAGCCCCCACAGGGTGCTTCATGTCAACAGGCTAAAAGCATATGTCGACAGGAAGGACATGAGTTTGCTCATAGCCCTAGATGAGGGACAGGAGGAGGAGAGTGACCCTCTCCCCGACCTGCTCACTCAGAATCCTGACGATGGATCGGTAGATGGTGTTGTCTTTTGTGGCAGCCTCTCCGAACATCAACAGAGAGACTGTAAACAGGTTCTTCAGTCTTTCAGACATATGTTTTCTCTAACACCCAGCCAGACCGATTGGTGCACCCATGAGGTTGACACTGGTGACAGCCTGCCCGTGAAGAGTAAAATCTACAGGCAGTCTGATCACGTTAGAGACTGCATCAAGAGTGAAGTGCAGAAAATGTTGGAGCTGGGAGTCATTGAACCCTCGGATAGCCCTTGGGCTAGTCCCGTAGTTCTAGTGCCGAAACCTCACACCCAGGGTGGTAAGAGAGAGATGAGGTTTTGCGTAGACTACAGGGGTCTCAATGCAGTCACTAAGACTGACGCCCACCCAATACCAAGGGCAGACGAGCTTATCGATAGATTGGCTTCGGCCAACTACCTAAGTACGTTTGACCTGACAGCTGGGTATTGGCAAATCAGGTTAGCTGAGGACGCCAAGCCTAAAACCGCATTTTCAACCCCTGGTGGGCATTATCAGTTCGTGGTGATGCCCTTCGGTCTGAAAAATGCACCTGCCACCTTCCAACGGTTGGTGAATCAAGTCCTTACTGGGCTGGATGACTTCTGTGCGGCGTATCTTGACGATATCGCTGTCTTTAGCTCCACCTGGGAGGATCACCTGGTCCACCTGCGGAAGACGTTAGAGGCACTGCAAGCAGCAGGTCTCACTATCAAGGCCACCAAGTGCCAGATAGGGCAGACACAGGTTGTATACCTGGGCCACCTTGTAGGTGGAGGTCAGGTTCAGCCACTGGAGAGCAAGATACAGTCAATCAGGGACTGGGCTCCTCCAACCACCCAGACTCAGGTTCGAGCTTTCTTGGGCCTGACTGGTTACTACCGGAAGTTTGTCAGGAACTATGGTTCAATTGTGACACCATTAAACGAACTGACAAGTAAGAAAATGCCAAAAAAGGTTCAGTGGACAGCGAGCTGTCAAAAAGCATTCGATGACCTAAAGCAGGCCATGTGCACGGCGCCTATCCTCAAGAGTCCGGACTACTCCAAACCATTCATTGTCCAAACAGATGCTTCTGAGTTGGGTGTGGGAGCTGTTCTTTCTCAACTGAATTTTGATGGTCAAGACCAGCCCATTGCTTTTATAAGCAGAAGGCTGACCCCTAGAGAGAAGAATTGGTCAGCTATTGAGAGGGAGGCCTTTGCTGTGGTTTGGGCCCTGAAGAAGCTGAGGCCATACTTGTTTGGCACTCACTTCAAGATTCAGACCGACCATAAGCCCCTCTTGTGGCTAAATCAGATGAAGGGTGAAAACCCCAAACTGCTTAGGTGGTCCATTTCCCTACAGGGGATGGACTTTACAGTGGAACATAGACCTGGTACTGATCATGGCAATGCCGATGGGCTCTCCAGATATTTCCACTTAGAACAAGAAGACTCACCTGGTCAAGGTTAGCTTATTATTCCGACGTTGGGGGGGGGGGTCATGTAGGAGAGTAGGGTCTGCAATCCTATGATCACCCAGATTTTTTGCTTTTTGTTTCACTGGTTTACGACTTTCTCTGGCTGTGGGCCCGCTAATCGGACCCACAGCCTGGCTGTTCTCTTTCTAAATTACGATATGTACCCTAGGTGCATTTACCAATTGGTACTGGGCCACCTTATCAGACCCCGTAACACAGGGCATAGGTGTACCCAGGGCCACCAGGAGCTGAAGCATGTATTATGCCACCCCTGGCTGGCCTCCTAAATTTGACACAACTGGCTGCACGACAGCTGGGGCGAAGACGTGTAACCACCCTTCGCTTTAGGTATAGTAGCTCTATATCTAACCGTACAATGGACACCCGAGTCCCTATCAGTCACTCCTATGGCAGGCCTTAACAATCCTGAAGGCAGAGTGCGTGGGCTCGTGTGAGCTAGGTTCAGGCCCGAGCCGAGCCCGGTTGCAGCTTGCGGAATCAAGACCCAATAGCTGTTCCATGATAACGCGTACCATATCGGTAACTCCGGTGTCGCGTTATCAAGGCATGTCGAGTAAGGTGTCATACGAATCGGGGTGCTGCCCTCTCACCAATTCTGGCGATGAGGTTAGCATCCCACCCTTCTAGAGGGACACGACATGTACATAACTGTGAACCCCGGTTAAAGTTAACTGAAGCCTCAGCTCCACAAAATGGATGCTGCCACCACAGACACGAGTCTGACCTCCTGCTGCTGGGAGTCCTTCCAGCGAGGAGCACTTGGACAAAGGGTTTCCTGTCGAGGGCGCTGTTCGCACCGTCCCAGACAGGGTTTGTGTATTCTGGGTAGGTAGGGCTTTGGCGAGAAGGTGACTGCGGAGTGGCACCCCGGTGCTCACTACGCATCTGCCGGTTAGAACCAGTTCCAGGGGCGACAGCCCTGGCCTGGGGAAAGTCCGGCAGGGGAGAGGGGCGTAACTACCCCCCTTCCTGGTCCCACCCTTAGGGCAGGACCTAGTCATGTACCCACCCCTTTCTTTAGGATAAAGACCGGAGCGGGGACCCTTCCAAATTAGATCATCTTTGAATCAAGAACTACTTTCTACGAAAGGACACTCAAGACTCTTCTCAAGATTTCTCCCTTGTGGCTAAGGAGTAGTCACCCTGCATCAGCGGGCACCATCTAAGAACTCTGCGGTTTGCTGCAAGTCCTTCCTCAAGGATCCGACGGCCCAGCTCGACGAGAACCGGCTTCCCTGGCACCTCTGACCTCTACCCACGTCATCAGCTCAGCTGTGATCGGTGGGTGCGACGAGACCTCGAGGGACCGGCCATCATCAGAACCTGCACACTCTTACAAACCAGCACGACCATCGAGGTAACTCTCTGGTGAGTGCTCTGGGGTCCGAGAAGCCCCGACCCTGAGCCGCTCTAGCACCGAAGTGCAGTCTCCCAGCATCTCCACGATCTGCGTGGGGCCCTTCTGCTCGCTGCTCAGCACGTTGTCTGGTCACTCGCCGCTGGCTTGTGCCCTTCTGTGACGACATCCGAGAATCATCACTGCTGGTCTGGTTGCTCCAGACTGGCCCTTGCTTCCATCTTTGCGAGAAGCACCCCGGACCCTCCTGGTCCACTCAAGACGCCATCTTAGGCCCACCACGTGGCCCTGAGATCTGCCAAGGCTTGTTGCCCCATCCTGGGCCCAGCGATGCCGACAGCATCATCCTTCGTGGGACAGCTCGCACCTCCATCGTGGTCGCCGACAACGCCTCCTGGTCCGTGAGACTGCAGAGCCTAGCGTCGCCCACTCACCTGGTCGAGGTGACGGCCAACCGGTGCCTTCCTGGTACCCTCTGACTACTGGCTAGTAGTACGAACTTGGTCCCCTCTGCTTTCAGGTTTCATCAATCTCCGATCCAGGCTTGGATCTCTACGAACTATTCAGCACTGGTCGCCGGCCAGCAACTCCTTTCTTCCGGCTCCTGGCTCGTCAGCGAAGACCCCGACGCCTGTAAGACTTGTGCAGCCGCAGCCCTCGTGGCTAGGTAACTCGGCATTTCGGTGCCTGCATAGCCTCCTTACTCTAGGGTCCCGAGTCCCTCGCTTCCGACTTGCCTTATCGGGTCCGCCCGAGACCTTAACCTCTCCGTGTCCCCGGACACTTGTTTTAATTGTGCACTTGAAGTATTTGCTAAAGAGATTTGGTTTGTGCTTAGTACCCTGTCCTCAAAGAGTACAGGGCTGTTGTGATTCTTAATAAATATCCTGTTTATTTTCATAACACTTGTGTGGTGTCCTTTCACTTGGTGTTCAAGGGGTACATGTGTGGTAAACAGCTGGCTTAACACGCCCTCTCGAGTCACCACATCATCACTCGCGGGACACCACATCATCACTCGCGGGACACCACATCATCACTCGCGGGACACCACATCATCACTCGCGGGACACCACCACATCACATCACTCGCGGGACACCACCACATCACATCACTCGCGGGACACCACCACATCACATCACTCGCGGGACACCACCACATCACATCACTCGCGGGACACCACCACATCACATCACTCGCGGGACACCACCACATCACATCACTCGCGGGACACCACCACCTCACTCGCGGGACACCACCACCTCACTCGCGGGACACCACCACCTCACTCGCGGGACACCACCACCTCACTCGCGGGACACCACCACCTCACTCGCGGGACACCACCACCTCACTCGCGGGACACCACCACCTCACTCGCGGGACACCACCACCTCACTCGCGGGACACCACCACCTCACTCGCGGGACACCACCACCTCACTCGCGGGACACCACCACCTCACTCGCGGGACACCACCACCTCACTCGCGGGACACCACCACCTCACTCGCGGGACACCACCACCTCACTCGCGGGACACCACCACCTCACTCGCGGGACACCACCACCTCACTCGCGGGACACCACCACCTCACTCGCGGGACACCACCACCTCACTCGCGGGACACCACCACCTCACTCGCGGGACACCACCACCTCACTCGCGGGACACCACCACCTCACTCGCGGGACACCACCACCTCACTCGCGGGACACCACCACCTCACTCGCGGGACACCACCACCTCACTCGCGGGACACCACCACATCACTCGCGGGACACCACCACCTCACTCGCGGGACACCACCACATCACTCGCGGGACACCACCACATCACTCGCGGGACACCACCACATCACTCGCGGGACACCACCACATCACTCGCGGGACACCACCACATCACTCGCGGGACACCACCACATCACTCGCGGGACACCACCACATCACTCGCGGGACACCACCACATCACTCGCGGGACACCACCACATCACTCGCGGGACACCACCACATCACTCGCGGGACACCACCACATCACTCGCGGGACACCACCACATCACTCGCGGGACACCACCACATCACTCGCGGGACACCACCACATCACTCGCGGGACACCACCACATCACTCGCGGGACACCACCACATCACTCGCGGGACACCACCACATCACTCGCGGGACACCACCACATCACTCGCGGGACACCACCACATCACTCGCGGGACACCACCACATCACTCGCGGGACACCACCACATCACTCGCGGGACACCACCACATCACTCGCGGGACACCACCACATCACTCGCGGGACACCACCACATCACTCGCGGGACACCACCACATCACTCGCGGGACACCACCACATCACTCGCGGGACACCACCACATCACTCGCGGGACACCACCACATCACTCGCGGGACACCACCACATCACTCGCGGGACACCACCACATCACTCGCGGGACACCACCACATCACTCGCGGGACACCACCACATCACTCGCGGGACACCACCACATCACTCGCGGGACACCACCACATCACTCGCGGGACACCACCACATCACTCGCGGGACACCACCATATCACTCGCGGGACACCACCACATCACTCGCGGGACACCAGCACATCACTCGCGGGACACCAGCACATCACTCGCGGGACACCAGCACATCACTCGCGGGACACCAGCACATCACTCGCGGGACACCAGCACATCACTCGCGGGACACCAGCACATCACTCGCGGGACACCACCACATCACTCGCGGGACACCACCATATCACTCGCGGGACACCACCACATCACTCACGGGACACCACCACCTCACTCACGGGACACCACCACCTCACTCACGGGACACCACCACCTCACTCACGGGACACCACCACCTCACTCACGGGACACCACCACCTCACTCACACCACAACAACAGCATCACTCAGCACCACAACAGCACTGTCCTTGCTTGCTACCAACAAGCATTGCCATAGCCAATAGGACTCGCATTAGGAAAGTGTAAGCTATTAGCTTTGTGAATAACAATGCTATTAATTTATATATTTGCAAAGCCAACACATATTTAAAAAAATTGTCATTTACAATACCAATAGCTCACACTTTCCTAATGCGAGACCTATTGCATTGCAAATGCTTGTTTTATTTGGACCCAGGTATGCGAGTATAAATTGATAATTGCTCTTAATAAGTTAGGAGGTGCACCCTAAGCTTTCATTTTGGTCCAAAGTTTAGATCTTGGCACTTTATCAAAAGCCGCTTTCAGGTCTAAAAAACATGTATATAGAATGGTAGAGTTGTCAATTGCCTTTTTAGCAAGGAGAGTTAGCGCTGATAGGTTTGTTAGGGTGCTCATACCTGCCCGGAAACCTGTTTGTGTCATTGGGATCAAACCTTTGCTGCTGACCCAAGACTCCAGGTCTGCCAATAGATTAGATGCATAAATCTTAGCCTCAACATCTATTAAGGCTATTAACCTATAGTTGTTAAGGTCTGAGCGAGTCCCTGATTTGTGAATCGGTTGTAGAATAGTGCCCCTCCAAGAGTCAGGAATGTTCCCGGTCCTTAGGCTGTTACAAAACAAGGGGGATAAGTAACTAGACCAAAACATGGGATCTTGGGAGGAGGAGCTACGCTAGCAACCAAGATGGCCGCGTAAGCTCCCGGCTGCGCCGACCTCCGCCAGTAGCTCGTAAATCCTGACAATGATCCTGAATTCGCACCTGACTCCCTTGTGAATGAGGCGCTCTTGAGTCTAAAGGCGCAATCCCGAGATTTCCATCGTCTCGAATGATGAAGATACGCGTGTTTCATTTTCGGCCTAACCCAGCGTGGAAGCCGGGGCCTCGATTTCTAACCCATCCGGGTTGGAGTTGAACAACATCGGCCGCGAAACTTGGGCGCCGTCCAGTCTCCTGAAGTGGAGTATATTCTGACCATTTTGGATGGTGGTACTGTGGTTGGTTGATCCCGAAGCTATAGCGGCGTGACGCACCGGTTGCTGTGGTCGGGGGTCCGCAGCCCGGAGACCCCGCTGGGCTCCCGGGGTCGACGGGCTTGGATCCTCGCGGGCAGCGAGGGTGTCGAAATCGCGAGATTGAGAGTGCCCACCGTTGTCATCGGCCTCACCTGTGCCCGTTACCCCGGAGTAGTCGACCTTCGTGGTTCAATACCTGCTCTGTCGATTCGTGAGAGATGATGGAGCGGGTGGAATGTACGCCGTCGCTGCAGACTGTAATGGCCGCCATTGGGGCGCTCCACTCGCAGGTCACCGCCATCATCCAGAAAATGATTGTTACAGTTGAACTCATGTGCCTGAGACCGGACTACGGCCCTTCGATAGTTCTGGAACAAGCTGTGTTACCCGCGGAACAGGGTATGTCTGAGACAGAGGGCCCCGTGCGGTAGCCAGATTTGGTATTTTTTGTCGACTCCCAAACAGCAGCTAGCGAGTCTGGAACTACCAAAAGCTCATCAGGCTCAATGCCGATTCCGCCCAAGATAGACATAGACGATCTTATACTCCAGAGTAAGTTCTTCAGTGACTGTCTGAGTGATTCATCATCCTTTTCCTCCCAGTTGGTTCAACTACGTTCTAGTGACTTATTTTTGGTGGGCAGCGATCTCCGTCTGACTTGTGGACTTCGAGTACTAATATCCTGGTTCCGATCCTGCCGTACTGACTTTGATCTTTTTGAACGTTTTGATTCTTCTATTGAGATGGCGGTTCGAGCGGAGAGGGCTCGCACGAAAAATCGGAGTGGCCAGGGTTGAATTTGACTGTTTGGGTTTGATAACATGGCTTCATTTGATACAGGACTTGTAGCCTATAATGATGTGGGAGTCGGGTGGTTCTCACAAACTCCCCCGGTTGGATTGTAATTGCAGCTTTATACTGTCTTGACTATATTTAGGGGCGGTTTGCTTCTGGCGGGGGGGTAAGGGAGACCGGGGGCCTGTTTGACATCTCCTCCTCCACTCTTTTCGTACTTTTAGGTCTAGTTTTGGGGCGACAGGCACGCTGCTACTGGGGTTAGGCCGTAGCCATTGCAGGGGTGCAGGGTGGGGGGATAGGGGAGGGTTTTTTTTATTTTGTCTTTGTTTAGTTCTATGGCCTTTTTCTTTTCTTTTTCCATTTAACGAGAGGTGGATTGTTTATCCGGTATCGATTTTTCTCACTTATCTGGGTGTCTACTTTGGTCTTAATTATCCTGAATCAAGGGTGGACGGGCCTTGCAGACTGCAGTTTAGCGATGCTGTTGATCGTACTGTCTCTCCTCTTTCATATACCTATCTATGTTGACGTTGCATACTCCTGTGAATTGATTTCTCTGCATTGGCCTATTCGCCCACATACCGTTGTAATGTATTCTTCGTATGAAACCCGATATGTGTAATATTTCCTCTTGTCTTTCTTCAATAAAAAGAATTAAAAAAAAAAACATGGGATCTTACCTAAATTGAGCGTTGGGTAGGCTATTTGGTCCGGGGGCCCCGTCTGCTCTCAGGTGGTTTATAGTCCTCGAAACCTGCTTTGGTGTAATCTGGTCTATTTCTCCTGTATGCTCCAAAACTGGTGACTTGCTGGCTGCTTTGGTTTGAGAAGACTTTACTGGGTTTGAGGCTAAAGTTACCACCAATATCCGACTATGGGTGCGGGGTGAGTCTTTTTACATGCTGGGTTTCCACGCTTTTGCCATTGTTCTCGAACTTGCAGTTGGAATAAAATCTATTGGGGTCGCAGGTGTGTTATCTATGGGTTTATCCAGTGTGGAGTTGTATGTTAGATCAATGTGTGCGCCCCAAATCTGGTCTGTCATATCAGAGTTGAACTGTCGATGTTTGCCATTAAGCATAACATTTATGTTTGCCCAGAAATCTTTAGAGTTCCGCAGCTTGCAAGCATGGAGTATAGTGCACTCTAGTTTTTCCTTATACCTTTGCTTGGCCGCTTTGGTCTCGGGTTTTAGCTCCTTCTTTAAATATTCTATTGATTTGAGAGTTTGTTGTGATAATTGGGGATCCTTTTTTCGTAAAGACCTAAGATATGAGTTGAGTTGCTTTTTTAATAAACGCATTTTTGGCGTGTACCATTTCCCTCCTCCATTTCTTGTTGTTTTATGTCCACTGTGCTTAATTTGGTATTTTTTATTGATGTTAACTACAAAGCACTCCCAGGTCTTTACTATATCTTTTGATTCTTCTGATGGTGAAAGCAGTAAGAGACATGCCATTAAATTAGAAATGTTGTCTTCATTCCAATGTAATCTTTGTAAGTTGAAAAGTTGAGTGTTCAATGTTAGGGGATGCGCTTGCTCGAACTCTTTTGGTTTGAATGATAATGTAAATATCTGAGGGTAGTGATCGCTTTCACCCCGTTCCAGGATATGGAAGTCTTTGATATAAGGAAATGAATCGGGATCTGCCAAAGTGTAATCTATTGTTGAGCCTGTATTCCTAGTGACCCTCGTTAGGGCTGCTGATCTGTCCAAGGGACCCCTTCCGTTTAGTGTGTGCAGGAAGAGGGCTTCCAATTCTGCTGCACATTTCCTCCCTGTTGCGTCTTGTCTACTTTGGTTGCCCTATCGTGGCTCAATAAAGTTCGGTAGGGTTCCCTCCTGTCCTTGGATTAGGTTCATGTTAAAGTCACCTGTTATTAACATGTTGCTTGGGTAGGTGGATTTCAATGTGGTAATTGCAGCTATAAGTTCCTTAATCCCTTTCCCTTTATGTTTTCCACCTGGGTGCATGTATAAGTTTAGGATCAATAGACCCATGGTAGGAGAAATTTAAATTTTGATGCATTGCATCCATGTACAATCTAATTCGATACAAATGTCTCTCCAAAGGAAAATCGGTGGATATAAAGATTGATAGGCCTCCCTTTGCCCTACCCGGCCATGCCTCCTTATGTGCTGGTATAAAATATTCTTTATATCCCACAAGTGGCGAGTTTTTTGTCTGCCATGTTTCCTGAAACAGAAGTATGTTATATTGGGTGATGAACTCTATGAAGTTGTCTTTCTAGTTCAAGTTCAAGTTGAAGTTAATAAATTTGTATAGCGCACTACTCACCCAGAGGGTCTCAAGGCACTTGGGGAGGAGGGGGGGTACTTACTTCTTATCAAATATCCAAGTTTTAAGTTGTTTTCTGAAGGAGAGGTGGTTCTGTGTAAGGCGGAGGTGGGTGGGGAGAGAGTTCCATGTTTTGGCCGCTAGGTAGGAGAAGGATCTTCCCCCCATGGTGGATCTGTTAATGCGCGGAATAGCGGCTAGGGCTTGATTGGACGAACACAGTTGGCGGGTGGGGGTGTAAAAGGACAGGCGCTTGTTGAGGCATTCGGGTCCTAGGTCGTAGAGGGCTTTGTGAGCGTGGGTGAGGAGTCGGAACGTTATCCTCTTGTTGACGGGAAGCCAGTGGAGGTCTTTCAGGTGACCGAAGATGTGAGCTTGGCGGGGGATGTCGAGTATGAGTCTGGCAGAGGCGTTTTGGATGCGTTTTTTCTGTAGTTTGGCTGTGGTTCCGGCGTAAAGGGTGTTTCCGTAATCCAGTCGGCTTGTGACCAGTGCGTGGGTAACCGTTTTTCTTGTTTCGGTGGGGATCCAACTGAAGATTTTTTTGAGCATGCGAAGGATGTTGAAGCATGATGAGGAAACAGTGTTGCCTTGTCTGGTCATTGAGAGGGAGGAGTCCAGGATGAAGCCGAGGTTGCGTGCGTGATCCGTGGGTTTGGGTGCGTTACCCAGGGCTGGTGGCCACCATGAGTCGTCCCAGGCAGAAGGGGATGATCCTAAGATGAGGACTTCCGTTTTGTCCGAGTTCAGTTTTAAGCGGCTGTTCTTCATCCATTCGGCCACTTCTTTCATCCCGTCGTGTAGGTTGGTTTTGGCGGAGTTTGGATCTTTGGTGAGGGAGAGGATCAGCTGGGTGTCGTCTGCGTAGGTGATGATGTTGAGGTTGTGTTGGCGCGCGATGGAAGCGAGGGGGGTCATGTATACGTTGAAGAGGGTGGGACTGAGTGAAGATCCTTGTGGTACGCCGCAGATGACTTCTGTGGCCTCTGACCTAAAAGGGGGGAGGCGGACTCTCTGGGTTCTTCCGGCGAGGAACGAGATGATCCAGTCCAATGCTTTTCCTTGTATTCCGACGTTGTTGAGGCGTTGTATAAGGGTGCTGTGACAGACCGTGTCGAAGGCTGCGGAGAGGTCCAGTAGGATGAGGGAGACTGTTTCTCCGTTGTCCAGTAGTGTTCGAATGTCGTCTGTTGCTGCGATGAGGGCGGTCTCGGTGCTGTGTTTGGCTCAGAAGCCAGACTGTGAAAGGTCGAGGGATTTGTTGGATTCGAGGAAGGTGGCGAGCTGACTGTTGACGGCTTTCTCAATGACTTTGGCAGGGAATGGGAGGAGCGAGATAGGGCGGTAGTTCTTAAGTTCAGTGGGGTCTGCTGTGGGTTTCTTCAGAAGGGCGCTGAGTTCGGCATGTTTCCAGCTTTCCGGGAAGGTGGTGGAGTTGAGAGAGCAGTTGATGACATCTCGGAGATGGGGTGCGATGATGGAGTCTGCTTTGTTGAAAATGTAGTGGGGACATGGGTCGGTAGGCGATCCTGAGTGGATGGAGTTCATCAGGTGGATGGTGTCTTCAGTGGTGATTGGGTCCTAGGCGTAGAGGTTGTTGGAGGGGGGATTTGGTTTGGGGGTGGGTGGGGTGGATTGGTCTCTGGACTGGTTTTCAAAGCTGTTATGTATGTCGGCGATTTTGTTGTGGAAGAAAGAGGCTAGGGAGTCGCAGAAGTCTTGGGATGGGGTGATGTCGTTGGTGCCGGCGGTGGGGTTGGCAAATTCTTTGACGATGTTGAAGAGTTCTTTGCTGTTGTGGGAGTTGTTGTCAAGTCGATCCTTGAATGCTGATTTCTTGGTGGAACGGATCAGTTGGTGGTGTTTGCGGGTGACGTTCTTGAAGGTGGTCAGGTTGTCATTGGATGGGTTTTTTCTCCAGGCTTTCTCGAGGGTACAACAGGGCTTTTTGGATGTCTTAAGGTCATCGTTGAACCAGGGGGCTTTTTTGCTACTTTGCTTGATTTGATGATTTTTCAAGGGAGCTAGTTCGTCGGCGCTGTGGGTGATCCATTGTGTAAGGTTGGCGGCAGCTTGGTTTGGGTCCGATGTTTTGGCGGGAGGGTTTTTGTGAAGCGAAGTAAAGAGCTGGTCGGTGGTAATTTTATTCCAGTTTCTTCAGGGGATGGTTGAGGGAGGTTGTGGGTCGTGGTTTTTTTGTAGTTGAAGTGAACGCATCTGTGGTCCGTCCAGTGGAGCGCTGTAGTGTGGTTGAAGGAGACGTGCTTGCTGGAGGTGAAGATTGGGTCCTCCAGCTTTGCGTTTAATCCATTAACATTCCACGAACAGATCTTGCAGCCCTGCTCGTTTCCTGCTGTTGGTTTTCCGTTAATTCATTCTACACTCCTCTGGGTTGATACCAGGGGGGCTTGTTGATGCCTCTCGAATGTGGCTGCTTTCTGGTGGGCAAATGTGATTGTAATTTGCCTAGATGGGTGACCTTCTTCTGCGATGTTGCTTCTTTGGTCTGGGCCTTTCGCGCCTTTTAAAAGGCTCCGTTTAGGACTTGGTTTCTGCAGCGGACTGGGGTATCGTGCAGGCTCCACCTTTTTTAACTCTATGCCCCATAACGCGAATTCCTCCCTATGCAGCAGGATTCGTTCTGTAAAGTTGTGTTCGGTCCATGTTATAATCGTGGAGTCGGGCCTGGTTGGTGAGGGTTTGGTTTGAATTCGATTGACTCCAAATCGCCAGATTTTAGATGGCGCAAGCCTGGTAATTCTTCTAAGAGTTTTAAAATGGACCCTCTGTTCAAGATGTCATGTGGCCCTCTCGAGCTGTATTGCGGAATTAGTTCAACTTTTTTGCTTGGGATGCATTGTATTTGGTCTTTTTGTCTTTTACTCTCTCCGGCACTTGAAATGGCTGTTTCTACTCGGTCAACCTCTAAATCAAGTGTGGCCGAGTTAAATAAATGTTGGAAGCCATTGGACTCAGGACCGTTGGAGTTCGTGACTGATGGTGCTTGTATTTCTCCCCTCAGCGTAGCCCATTTCTTTCTTCCATTAGGCTTCGCAAATTTGTCTAAATCAACTTGTCTATTGTTTGTGGTCGCTTGCAGGATAGAAATGCTAATGTTAGCTTTATTACCATGCCCAGTATCTATGTTTTTGGTGACTCTGAACTTAATGATTTGAGTTCTGCTTTCCCTCTTGAAAAATTGAATATCCTGAACACTTTCCTTGCTTGCTGAGTTGGACTAGTACGTTCAGTTGGGCCGTCTGAGGTAGTGAATTCCTGGGGCGCTAGGTGGCGCCGGACCAAGATGGTCGCACTGCAGTGAGGCTCTTGTCTAGCCGAGCCTGAATCTATCCTTCACATCATCCTGACCGGCGAAAATTGCCCTACCTGCAACGGGACCTTGTCCACCTTCCTGGGCTGAACGTTCCGATATCAAGATCTTCCGAATACCACTCCCGGAACCGGAGAAAATCGCCTTTGATCTGGCGAGCGGCGTCTCACGTTCTCCTATGGTCCTGTACTCCCGCGGTGACGAACAAGGAAACACCGGGGATCTGGGGCCTGGACGCGGCGGCCCGACCTTCGGACGGTGAGCCTACTCCCTTGCTAGATCCCGCCGCAACCATTACCTCCGGCGTGGGGGCCCAGTGCTGCCTGAAGAACGATCGCGCTGCCTAACTGGACGGCCGCCGAGAGACCTTGGTAGTGCCGTTGCCCTGGAAGCCCCGCACAACCACACTGGCGCGGCCGCTGCCACATCGAGACGGCCATTAGACGCGAGTGAGGGTCCGGCCGCCCTTCACCCTCGCAGCTTCCACTCTGTCTGGCTTTAGCTGTTGGTGCGGGACGGACAGCCGGGGGAACCTGCCGGGGCCTCAGTCTCCATCGCACGCCCCCCCTCTACCCCCCTCCCCACCACAGAACTGTCAGGAGGGACGCCAGAGGCCATAAATCCTCCCGCCAAAGAGGCCATTTTGTCGGGGACCATCGCAGCGGAGGTTTGAAGTGCCCGACCGCGTTTTTCAAGCCCGTGGCTTCTCCCCCAATTCCTGCTCCGTGATCAACACAAGCCTGGTTGATCCCAAGATCCCAAGATCGCATCATCACGAACGCCGAGGCGTGCCATGGGTCGTGGCGACGCCAAACAATCCAGAGCACTTGCATCCGCTGTTAATCCCTTTAGATACCACAACTATATCACTACACTGCTCGACGAACACAATACACCCCAGCGTAGTTTACCTGACCAACTTAGGATACTCGCTGACCATTACTCCACACTCTACACCTCCCAACGGTCCACTCCAATAAACTTAAACGCCTATCTAGATGACACTGCACTAGCGTCGTTAGGCCCATCCCAACAAAAATTCCTACATCACGTACTTGAATTGGAGGAAATCACAGACGCTATAATGTCCATGAAATCGGGTAAATCGCCGGGTTCAGACGGTCTACGAATTGACTTTTACAAGGCCTACATGCACCGCTCCCTCATATATCCGGAAAGACAACTGCTTATAGCATTGTACGCCGACGATATGACCCTTTACGTCCGTAAACCTCAGGAGAACCTTAATCCTTTGCTACGCGAGATTATCAAATTCGGCGGTTTCGCAGGGATACAAATAAACTGGTCGAAATCAGCCCTGTTCCCACTGACTGAAATCACCACGCAATTCCCCCTTGATTATCCTCTAATCTGGGAGGCAGAGGAGATCAAATACCTAGGTATCAACGTGACAAGGCACCGTGATACTCTTATCAGAGCTAATTACGGTACGGTCCTGGACAAGCTGACTGAGAAAGTCACCAGGTGGATCCATCTCCCACTATCGATGGCAGGGCGCATCTCCCTGATCAAAATGGTAGTGTTACCTAAACTACTGTGCCTTTTCACTAACATTCCGTGTAACCCGGGCGCCCATTTTTTCTGTGCGCTTAACTCACAGATGTCGAGACTGATATGGGGTGGCAAACAACCTCGAATTGGCATGAAAAGGCTAATGCTTCCCTACCACCAGGGGGGATTTGATGTACCCAATTTCCGGAGATACTATGATTGCGCGCAAGCCCACTTTGCTGCGTACTGGCTACACCCCCCCCCCCTTTATGGCCCATCTGGCAGTCGAGGATGGCTACATGAGGCCAACGCAACCATCGCGCTACCTCTACTCGGACTCCAAAATTGTAGACCGTGATCCAACTACGGTTGATTGCACGGTGCTTGCTTGGAGGCGCTTAGCGGACGCTATGGGAACGCCGTTCCTATACTCACCGCTTATGACACTAGCACACGACCCACGACTACGTATCACTTGCGAAGAAATAGGCCGTAAAATGCTCACGAGGTTGGCACTCCACACATGGGGAGACCTGTATCTTCAGGGCAGTTTCCGAACATCAGCACAATTCTTTGGAGATGACTCCCCCCTCAGTCATGGATACGTTTCTATATGTGCGACTAAGGCAGAATGTAAAGGCAGTCACCCCCGCCTTCCCGGACGAACCGGACACAGTACAGCCCCTCCATTCTTTGCTCCAATCAGACACACTGAAACATGTTGTCTCTATGCTCTATAAGCACACACAGACATCTCCATCCCCACCCTCACTTAGAGCACGACGTGACTGGGACTGTGACCTAGATGCCCAAATGTCGGATGAACAATGGGAAGAGAGCTGTGCACATACTACGGCAGTGACAGGCAACGCACGCCTCAGACTAATATACTATAAATTCTTACATAGGCTTTACTATACACCGGCCAAACTGCACCGCTTCCGACTCCGGGAGGATGACAGGTGTATGCGCTGTAGGGCCGAGGGAGCGGATTTTTTCCATCTCGTGTGGACGTGCCGCGGAGTGGCGGCTTACTGGGAGGAAGTATTTGCGGCTATGTCGGACATGGTCGGGGTGAGTGTGTCACCCTGCCCGAAAGTCGCATTGCTGGGGCAAACATGCCCTGCGCTGCAGACACACCGTACATTTTTTGCTTTGGGCATTCTTCTTGCGAAGCGGCAGGTGGCATGCCCCTGGGGACGCGGACGAGCACCCAAGTTTAAGGACTGGCTGACTAAAATAACAACATGGCAAGACCAACTGCATAACTATGCAGAGCTTCTCCCCCATAAATCGAGGCCCAAAGACGTGTGGGTCCGCTTACTGCATACCTTCTCCATCTACAAGACACTACACAGCCAGACGCGCCGGGCCAGGGGGATGCCTCTGCAATACCGCACACTGCTCCTCATATCTAACACATAGCGCTTGCGGAACACATTTTAGTCTGTATGCCATATCCGCGGAATGTAATGCTAACTACGCCTCTACATGTTGGCCCGCCGGTGCTATATTCAGTAACGTCCATTGTGCCCATATGGTATAGAACACCTACACTACATTTCCAATCTATAGGTTGAAAACATGGCGAGCAACGATACTCCACATTGTCTGGCTAGTTCATATGCCCCTTCCACGACACCCGACGAGTGTAGACTTGACATAACATACTACTGGCCGCGTTTCATCTTCTCATTACCTAGTTCAGTCCCACCTCCACGAGCCCTCCTCCTCCCCGAACTACAAGATTTCTCCACTGGGTATAGTGGAATCAGTGTAGGGCCCTCATAGCTAAGACATGATTAACGCTGCGGGCTCGGTCTTGCACCTAGACACACCCCTCCTTTCCTCAATATACGTCGGGTGGGCATATGGAGGGTAGACCAGACACACTAGACCCACCAGGTTGTTGGACCACATAGTTAAGTTGAAGTTGAAAATAAGAAAAACCAAAAAAAATAAAAATCGGAAACCTCATGCATTCTCTGCTCTATGTACCTTGTCATCTCCATCATTACTGAATGCTGCCTCACACTGCTCCCTATAGTCCTCAAAGCGGCCGGCCCTGATGGGTTGTAGGCGGCTTGCTGTGTCAGAAATAAGCCCCCTCAATGAACAATTTGTATTGCGGAAACTGTAATGGCTGCCGGCCTGACTTTGCAGGATGTAGGCGAAACAGTTGTGTAATTTATAAATGCCTCAATAGAGGTTTAAAAAAAAAAATTAAAAAAAAGGTAGTGAATTCCTTTATTGGCGAGTTGACAGTTGGAGTTGGTCCAGGCACTGGCTTTATTTTGTTTTGAGAGGGGTCACCCTCAATCCGTGCTTTATTTTTGATGTTGTTGGAATCAGAGTTTATTTTTTGAGGGTGAGTTACTGACGCCCCTCGGATGTTTGATTTGGTTTTTCTTGCTTTTCTCAAGCGCTTCCTTTCTCTCTTTGTGAGAGAGGTTGCCAATTTTGTTTGTTTGGGGCTTATTTGGCCATTTGTTGGTGAGTCTTGGTTTTGTGGAGCTTCCTCTCGCGTGTCAGACTGAGCTTGTTCATCTGAGATTGCGGACGTCATGATGTCATCTGAAATGGGAGAGTACGATTTATCTAGTATGTCTGGGCTCGCTTCACTGCTCCAGGCATCGATTGTCCTGCCAGATCCCTCCTGGCCGTCTTGTTGAGCTTTTTCTAGGCTGGTGGTTATCTTGGTCTCATTTGGTGGTTCCTTGACAATCCCCAGTATCTGTGTCATCAACGTGGGTACTGTTGCCAGTTTGTCAATTATTTGGGAACAATGACAAGTGTGAAAGGTGGTCTCCTTGTTGAGTTGCACCTTCATTATCATGCTGTTGAGGTCCTGTAGGTTTGATTCTATCCCCTGGACGTGGGTGGCCAAGATGTTAAGCAGTTCAACTTGCGTATGTAGTTTGTCTGCATGATAGGACATTGCTCTGCCTATGGTTTCCATGGTGTTTAATAGTTGCGGCCATATGGTGGCCGTTTGAGTACTTTCCGGTGTTTCCCCTTGTGTTTGGATTAGAAGGGTTTATTGTTCAAGATGCTCAAGATGATCTATGTGGGTGTAGTGGTCATGCAGTTGGTCGCTCCTCTGAGGTGTCCTGTTTTGAATGCCCTCTTCCTTTCCTGAGCTGGACTCGTTTGTTGCTGGAGACTGACACATACTTTGTTTGCAATCTAGTGTTTCATTTGCTTCTTGTGGCTTCGGAATTTTAATTTCTTCGGTTTCTAGCCCTACGAAGAGAAGACTATGGTTTCCAGCCATGTTGTCTTGTTTCTATGAAAATTGGCCTCTCATTAAACTGGGAAAGTACACTATTGAAAGTGGGCTCGGTTCTTGGATGCGATTTTGGTTATACAAGGAGCCTCCTTCTGTTACTTTAAGTGTCATTGTCTGGGCTGTCCAAGGGCTTTGCTGCAAAAACAAAACGTATTGTTACTTATATCAGGATCCCAGTGGACAAGGGCACTAACCATTTGAGGATGAGTTGCTTGTTGAGCCTTGGGAAATGGTTGTACCGAGGTTAAGTCCGATCCTTTGACTGGTTGTGAGCTGCTCGAGTCATCTAGCCCAGGAGGACCGGAGCCCGCGTCCCCTGGGTTGTCTCTTGTTTTAATTTTGAGGGCTTTACAGGGCTCGCTTTGGCTCCTTAATTTGAGCAATGAAGATGTTGATTTGTCACTGTTGTTCGTGACCTCCATAGCGACATTATGTTTGTTAATGTTAGAGTTAGAGCTAACATTATTTTCTGAGTGTTCCTTACTACTCCCTGTGGAGAGTCTATGGCATACTTTGAGAAAATCGGTAATTAGTGCCCGTTTGCTAGCTTTGAGGTCTGGGCCTTGGGCGTTGTGGGCCTGGGAGGCCATTGCATCGTTATCTGTTTCACCCTTATTTTTTTTTTGCGGGTCTGCATTCTGTGGTGTCCCTGTGAAAGTCCTTTGCAACAGGGACTGGGCTCTGTGACCCTTGTTTTGTATAGTCAGGGGAGACTGAAAGATCTGTATGTGTAACCAGGCTGATGTCTGGCTCTTTCGCAGATGTTGACTTTTGGACGCTCATACCCCTGCCCGAAGATGTTCCTGCGTCTGCCTCTTTGTTTGTGCTCAGTGGGTCCCCGTTTCCCTTTTTTGTCTTCCCCTGTGGTTTTTCTTCGCCACCTTGAGGCTTCCCTGATCTCATAACCAATTTACTTAAGATTGACTTTTGTCAGACGATAAAGTTATTGCTGGAAGGTTCCCAGTTGTCTCTTAATTCTACGAAATTCCATTGATCCCTCTAAGAAGGGTATTTCCTGGTTTAAAGCTGTGGATCTTTGTAGCACCCTGTGGTTTTCCTCTTTGTTTGTTTTATTCGATAATAATAATAGTAAAGGAGAGCATGGGCCCTGAGCCTCCACACGATACTCCTGGGGCTCCCTCTTCACTACTTTCGCAGTTCTCGTGATTTAAATACTCTCTTGTTTGCAGCCTTATAGGCTATTCCCTCACCACAGTTTCACCCTCTGAGCTACAAACCCCCCCCCCCCTGCCAAAAACGCTCACCTCCTCACTCGGTGGGCAGGGGTCGAGACTGATGTCCTTTCTGAGGCGCGGGAGAGACAAGCTTCTTTAGGCTTCTTTAAGCTTGGGGGGCTTAGGGAAGTCGGCAAACCCTAGGTGCTTGTTGCTGTCCCCCTTGGGGGCTGCACTTATTTCCTGCTTCCTTTGCAGCTGCTGCCACAGCCTCAACCACTCCTCACCTCACCTCTCTGGACAGTCTGGCAGTGTGGCAGCGTGTTGGGACAGCGCAAAACCAGGAACGGAGTAACAAAGTAAGGAACACAGACACAGGAGGTACAGGACTGCTGAGCGGCCACACCAGCCCCCTGCGAACATGAGTTCACAGCAATCCACCGCTGAGCCTGCTCGTGATCCGCAGTACGCCGCCCCCTGCAGTCTCCCCCAGCCTCGTCTCACGTCTTGCCTGCAGCCAGTTTGCGGCCCGTTTGCCACCCGGCTCGGTCGTCTTCACTCAACCCGTGATGGGGAGTGATCAGCGGGGCCTGGGGTTGGGGCTGGTGCTGAAGGCTGAGGGCTGGCGGAATCGAGGGAGGCGATGGAGCAAACAGCTTCAGCGTCCTGCGTCCTGCTTGGCGCTCACAGCACGTCCTCCTCCTCCTGCGGCTGCTGCTACGGTCAAAGCAAAATTGCGGCAACTGGATCCGGAACTTGTTGCATGCCAGTTTAATGCTTTCAGGTGAGGAGAGATATGGTTGTATTTTCTGGTTCCAGTAATATGTCTTGCTGCCGCATTTAGACATGCTTTTAGTGGAGCTGTGGAAATGTTTGATAGACCTGCTAGAGTTGTACATCCATATTCGATCCTTGAAATAACTAATGACAACTGCCAGTTTGAGGTCCGCCGTAGAGATGAATGGTTTCACTTTTCTAATATAGTTCAGGTGAAACCGGGCACTTTTTGTCATTGACTTGATGTGGGCTTTCATGTCAAGGTTCTTATCAAGCTTGATTCCTAGTGATTTTGCAGATTCGACTAGTGTAAGGGTGCAATTTAATGCTGTGATCAATTTGGTCCATTCCTTAACTTCCCTGGATTTCTTAGGTGGTGAAATTAATAGGAATTCCATTTTTTGTGCGTTTAGTTTCAGATGATTATTAGTTAACCAGTGTAGTGACATTCTCAATGCCTCATTCATTTACTTTATGTCTTCCAGTGACGTTATTTTGATGTAGATCTGAGTGTCATTTGCGTACATGTGATAGGATATGTTTGCGTCTCAGAGAATTTCTGTGAGGGGTTCAACATAGAGGTTGAATAGTGAAGGGGATGGTGTAGATCCTTGAGGGGCTCCAATCGAATTCGGGCAAGATGGGGAAAGCGACTGGTTGACTATGAATCTTTGGGTTCTGTTCTGGAGAAAGGATTCAAACCATTTCCGAACAATTCAAGATAGTCCCATCCTGTACTGAAGTCTGGCTAGCAATTTTTCATGGTTTACCGTGTCAAAGGCAGACAACAGGTCAAGAAGAACTAATAGGCAAGGTTGATTGTGATCTAGGGCCTGCAGCGCATCATCCACTATGTGTAAGATTGCAGATTCTGTATTGTGGCCTGATCTGAATCCGGATTGGCAGTTGTCTAGCAGCTTGAAATTGTGCGATGTGCTTGCTCAGTTGATTTTGTACACATTTCTCGATTAGTTTGGCAAGTACCGGAATATTGGTTACAGGCGAAAGCTATTCGGCTCTGTTGGGTCCGCAGTAGGTTTTTTGATGATGGGGATGACTTGACCAGTTTTTAGACATTCAGGAGGATCCCTTGCGATAGTGAGGCATTTATTATTTGTGTCCATATTGGGTCGACAATATGATTCATTCTTTTCAGGCATTGTAGTGGTGATTAGGTTTGATATCAGATAGCGTTTTGTCAATGGTATTCTGGTCATATAGCTCGAAGGTTGCCCATTGTGCGTTGTTTATAAATCTGTCCTGATCGTTTGTCGTGGTAACAATGTTTTGTGCTAGTGGTTGTCTAGGAAGGTTGTCGGCTGCCAACCTGAGCTCTCTTTCTAGCGTGTTGGCCTTATCATTGAAGAAAGTTGAGAATTCTTCGCAGCTCAATTGAGTTTTAGTGGTTTCTTGTGCAGATTTAGCCAATTTGTTTGATTGTTGTTTTAAAATCTCAAATAGTTTCTGCAGTCTGTTTTTGGCACTGTTTAATTCCTATCTAAAGAATTCCTTCTTGGAATTGAGCACTTTTTTGTTGTACTCGTTTCAGATCTTTCTGAGTGTTTTACGTTGGGGGTGATGATGGGTGCTGTCTACATTTTCTTGCTACAAAAAACAATACGGTGGAGGAGGACCTAGGGGAAGTTTAAAGACCAAGCTCTGGGTACAATCCCCACTAGAACTTATAAACAATAGAGGTACCAGAGGGTCTCAACCAGTATGCCCAGAAATAAAGAAGACCAACCAAAGATTCTCACAGGGCGCGTCACAGAGAGTTCTCAGAGGATGAGGAAAAATACCCATCAGTCACCATTCGGATCCGCCCTTCATCATTTGGGATTTTATCCGTACCACCCGTCAGAGATAAACTGTGCCCTACTCAGAGGTCAACCCGGTGGTAGGGGGTATCCTCAGTGGGTGCAGGCAACGCCAGTGTGGTCTGCCGCCCGGTGTGGGTGGGTGGCAGTAGAAGTGGGACTGGGGTGTGCAGTGCAGAAAAAGTGTGAGTGAAGAGAAACCAAGAAAAAGTGTGTTTTAAAATTGGTTTTGAAAGAGCACTAGACAAAATTTATTCCAAGTGTGCTTGACATACCAATGTTAAAAATAGTGCAACCTAAGGCTGTCTGTTTATGTAGACCGCCTGAGGTAAGGGTGGTCGACAAGTTTCAGCAATCTATGGACTCTTGCGTCCTTGCCTTCATCAGGACCAAAGTACAACAAAATACTACTGCACCAAGTGAAAAGTAAACTAAGTGAAAGGTGACACCAAAGAAACATAAACAAGTGCACACGGTCACCTGAATGCTCCGGGTGCCCTTACAGTCTGTGTATGTCACTGTGGAGGGAGAAAAGGGAGGTATAGTTATCAATATTTAATGGGCTAAACAGTAAAACCATGAGTTATGGTTTAAACTAAAAATCACACATGAAGTGTTGATTTAAGAAAGCACTTTATATAGATGCAGATAAAGTTTAAATACATTTGGAACAAGATTTTTCAGATACCAAACGTTGTTCAGCTCTTACCTAAATCTGTAAGGCAGGCTGGCCTCACCCCACCTGGCAGAGGCTCAGGGGAAAATGAAGCACCGCTCTAGAAAACATGCAGGACACACGTTAAAACGTAGAATGCACATAACAGAACAAAACACTTCTCACTGCCAATAACCGGTATTGCATGGTCACAGTATCCAAAGGAAGTGGTGTCATTCTCAGCAGTAACGGAGGAAAAGCTCCGTCTTGGTAGAAGCACCTATGGTGGACAAAGCGCGCAAATGCGGCAAGGTGGAAGGGCTCCGCTCACCTAACCGTCGGTACTCCGAGCCGGCGTCCTGGCCGTCTGGGGAGGTACCGATGGCTAGCGCGAGTCTGTACATAAACCGCGCAGCCATTGGACACATTGTCACGTGGGGCGCTACGTAGCGTCTTTCGATTGGTAGCGACGCGTACTAAACTCCACGCCCTCTAGTTGACAGGCCGATAGGCATTGGTTCTTCCGTAGTCAGGGAGACGTGGATAAACATGTACGAGCCGGCGAAGGGCTGTTCAATAACTCCGCTCCCTTAAGTTGCGTGGTCACGTATGGTGCTGATACGCCTCTAGTGTTTGTAAAAGATGCGTACAGACCTGCAATACTATTGGATAGCGGGCCGAGGGCTGATGTCTGTAGGTAAACCTGCTCCTCGAATTGAAAAAAATTTCGTTTCATGGCCAGAGTGGCACAGGCCATTATAAATTGGACGGGAGTGATGCTGTTAAGTTCTCTGGACTCAAGAAGTTGGTGTACCACGTCCAGTGTCTCATCCTGCGGGATGGAGGTATAGAGTGCCTCAACATCGAATGAAACCAAGAGGTCAGTGTCCCTGTCAAACTCGATGTTAGGTATCAACCTTAGCAGGTCGGTAGTATCTTTGAGATAAGTGGGCATTTCCTGCACCATCGGTCTCAAGAAGTGATCCACAAAGGTGGAGAGGGGTTCCAGGGCTGATCCTATCCCGGAGATTATGGGACGTCCTGGGGGCGGTCGTTGCTCCTTATGGACCTTGGGTAAGGTGTAAAAATAAGGCATCTTGGGGTGCTCAGTGCATAGGTACATGGCTTCAGCTGGGGTGATCCATCCCTCCGAAGACGCTTCTTCCACCATGGCAATAATTTTCTGGTTTATCGATTACCAGCACTCCTTGGCGTTTCGCCATAACCCCTACTGCTATTTCCAGTGGTACATGAGGGTTGCATGTCTGAGTTAATCTAGGTTCATACCTTACCCTTCAGCGTACTTAAGCCGAACGCTGTTTACATTCCGGAGTCTCACTCCGATTGTATTTAGTCCCCTAACATGTTTACCCTGATCTCCTTGACCACGCTACAACCAATCTAACCTCATCCCTCGGCCCGCTATCCAATAGTATTGCAGGTCTGTACGCATCTTTTACAAAAACTAGAGGCGTATCAGCACCCCACGTGACCACGCAACTTAAGGGAGCGGAGTTATTGAACAGCCCTTCGCCGGCTCATACATGTTTATCCACGTCTCCCTAACTACGGAAGAACCAATGCCTATCGGCCTGTCAACTAGAGGGCGTGGAGTTTAGTACGCGTCGCTACCAATCGAAAGACGCTACGTAGCGCCCCACGTGACAATGTGTCCAATGGCTGCGCGGTTTATGTACAGCCTCGCGCTAGCCATCGGTACCTCCCCAGACGGCCAGGACGCCGGCTCGGAGTACCGACGGTTAGGTGAGCGGAGCCCTTCCACCTTGCCGCATTTGCGCGCTTTGTCCACCATAGGTGCTTCTACCAAGACGGAGCTTTTCCTCCGTTACTGCTGAGAATGACACCACTTCCTTTGGATACTGTGGCCATGCAATACCGGTTATTGGCAGTGAGAAGTGTTTTGTTCTGTTATGTGCATTCTACGTTTTAACGTGTGTCCTGCATGTTTTCTAGAGCGGTGCTTCATTTTCCCCTGAGCCTCTGCCAGGTGGGGCGAGGCCAGCCTGCCTTACAGATTTAGGTAAGAGCTGAACAACGTTTGGTATCTGAAAAATCTTATTCCACATGTATTTAAACTTTATCTGCATCTATATAAAGTGATTTCTTAAATCAACACTTCATGTGTGATTTTTAGTTTAAACCATAACTCATGGTTTTACTGTTTAGCCCATTAAATATTGATAACTATACCTCCCTTTTCTCCCTCCACAGTGACATACACAGACTGTAAGGGCACCCGGAGCATTCAGGTGACCGTGTGCACTTGTTTATGTTTCTTTGGTGTCACCTTTCACTTAGTTTACTTTTCACTTGGTGCAGTAGTATTTTGTTGTACTTTGGTCCTGATGAAGGCAAGGACGCAAGAGTCCATAGATTGCTGAAACTTGTCGACCACCCTTACCTCAGGCGGTCTACATAAACAGACAGCCTTAGGTTGCCCTATTTTTAACATTGGTATGTCAAGCACACTTGGAATAAATTTTGTCTAGTGCTCTTTCAAAACCAATTTTAAAACACACTTTTTCTTGGTTTCTCTTCACTCACACTTTTTCTGCACTGCACACCCCAGTCCCACTTCTACTGCCACCCACCCACACCGGGCGGCAGACCACACTGTCGTTGCCTACATCACTGAGGATACCCCCTACCACCGGGTTGACCTCTGAGTAGGGCACAGTTTATCTCTGACGGGTGGTACGGATAAAATCCCAAATGATGAAGGGCGGATCCGAATGGTGACTGATGGGTATTTTTCCTCATCCTCTGAGAACTCTCTGTGACGCGCCCTGTGAGAATCTTTGGTTGGTCTTCTTTATTTCTGGGCATACTGGTTGAGACCCTCTGGTACCTCTATTGTTTATACATTTTCTCGCTGCCAGTCTCTGTTTACGCCTATCTTCATTCAAAGACTCATTAAACCATGGATTTTTATCCTTCTCAGATATTCTTTTCAGTTTTAGCGGCATGGTGGAGTTGACTAAATTAGTCATTGATTTAGTGCAGTGCTCAGTGAGTTCCTTAACGTTCAGTAAGCTATTGGGCGGATTTAGTTCCTTCTCACATCTTGCTATTAGTAGCTCAATATTAGGCTCTTTGGTGTCCCGGGTCCATTTTTTCATACTGGCAGGATGTGTGGTTCTGCTCTTTTTATTGTGGGTATCAGGAAGGGTATGGCAAGGTGATCTGACCAATCACAAGGAACAATTGATTGGACTGTAACGTCTTTACTCCTTAAAATTATCCAATCAAAAGTTGCCCCTTTCGAGTGGGTTGGTTGTGTGCAAGCTTGAGTAAGGTTTAGATCTGTTAGAAAGTCTTTTAGTGCCATGATCTGTTTGTCCTTATTGTCATCCCAGTGTAAAATGAAGTCGCCAAGAATATATTATTAGTGTGACTGTTAGAGGCAGCTGTTCAATGAAATTAGGGTTATTTCCTGGTGGATGGTAAAGCGCATGCAGGTTGTATCTTTGATTGTCTGCAGTTCTTACATTGAGGCCTAGGAATTCACATGATTCAAGAGGGTCGGATTGTATTTGGTTGATCTCTTTATCCGATCGGTGAATGCAGGCTATACCGCCACCTGTCTTTTTTCGTCTGTCTAGTCGGACAATGTTATAAAGAAGTGGAACCAGAAGATCCATGAACGGGGAAGAGGATTCAGTGAGCCATGTTTCTGTTAGGATTGCTACGTCTATTTTCTGACTAACAATGAGGACAGCGATGTCAGAGGCATGTTTTGCTGCGGACTGACAGTTGAGCAGTAGGCATATTGGTGGTTTCCCTGAGCTACTGGTGTTCATTTCATGAGTATTGGTGGTTAGCTGGACTTGTTGTAGGTTGTTATGGTTGGGTTTCCTATTCTTAGGCCAAGATATTCTACTGGCATTGATCAGGACTGACTTAATTTCTTCCTCTCTGCTGCGAGCTTCCGGCTCATATGATCGTATTAAGGTTAAGGTTTCTTCATCTGATAGGTATTTAAGATTTCTGTCTGGTCGGTTATGCCTATTTGACAGTGGCATGGTTGTCTTTCTACTCTGCTCTTGAGAGCTATGTACTAGTTTAACGTATTCGACTTTGGCGTGGGTGCTTACCGTGATATCCATAATTTCTTCTAACGATTGGAATGCATTAAAGATGTCCTGTGCCATATTATCCACTTTTGTTTGAAGAGCTTCGATTTCTTTCTGAGATTGTGAGAATATTTTGGGAATGTGTGTCTGCCTATTTTGAGTTTTGCTTTTGTCCTGGGGCTTATGAACTTTGGTTTCTTCATTTTTAGGTCGAAGCCTGCATTGCAGGGCATGGCCCTGCTGCAGGCAAAGACCTATTGTGAACAGGGGGATTTCAGTACTGCGTGAAACCACGCCCCCTTTATCCATTGGCAGGCCTCTTGAAACGGAGGCCTGCCATTGGAAAAAGCTCCTGTTTAGCAGATTTGTCTGCTCAGGATCCCACCTCTCGAGGACTCCATGACCTGCCTTACGGTAGCACAGCAGTATTTTCAGAAATATTGCCTTGGCAACCATGAGGCAGGTCAGGGAGTCCTGGAGGGGCGGGAATCAGTATCGTGCGCCTCAAGTAACAATTATCACAGCATGAGACCCCACTTATCACAGCATATCAACAGGCGCCCCAGGCTGCTGGAGCACTCAACTATAATTAATGTGCAGTTGAGTGCTCCAGCAGTGTGGGGCGCCTCTCTGCATGCTGTGATAATTATCACTGTGGGGCCTCATGCTGTGATAATTAGGGCAGCATGCTCTATTTGCAGCACTGAACATTTTCAAAGAAGGCAAAGCAGCGACATTCATTGGAGACACCCTCATGCCCTCACCCACCTCACTCGCCCTCACCCCCTCACACCCCCTGACCCCTCACACACCTCTTCACCCTCACACCCCCTCACTCTCACACACCCTCACACACCCTCTCACCCTCACACACCCTCTCACCCTCACACCCCCTTACCCTCACACCCCTCACCCTCACACACCCTCTCACCCTCACACCCCCTTACCCTCACACCCCTCACCCTCACACACCCTCTCACCCTCACACACCCTCTCACCCTCACACACCCTCTCACCCTCACACACCCTCTCACCCTCACACACCCTCACCCTCACACATACCCTCACCCTCACACATACCCTCACACACCCTCACTCACCCTCACACCCCCTCATCCTCACTCACCCTCACCCTCACACATACCCTCACCCTCACACATACCCTCACACACCCTCACTCACCCTCACACCCCCTCATCCTCACTCACCCTCACACCCCCTCACCCTCACACCCCCTCACTCTCACACACCCTCAATCTCACACACCCTCACCCTCACTCTCACACACCCTCACCCCCTCACCCCCTCTCACCCTCACACACACTCACTCACTCTCACACCCTCACCCTCACACCCCCTCACACCCCTCACCCTCACACACCATCACCCTCTCACCCTCACACACCCTCACCCTCACACGCCCTCTCACCCTCACACACCCTCACACACTCTCACCCCCCTCACACACCCTCACTCACCCTCACACCCCCTCATCCTCTCACCCTCACTCACCCTCATACCCCCTCACCCACACTCACTCACTCTCACACCCTCACCCTCACACCCTCACCCTCACACCCCCTCACCCTCACACCCCATCACCCTCACACACCATCACCCTCAAAAACGCTCAACCTCACACACCCTCACCCCCTCACCCTCACTCACCCAAACACACACACACACACACACACACACACACACACACACACACACACACACACACACACACACACACACACACACCCTCACACACCCTCACCCGCATAGCATAACAAAACATAGCATAGCATAACGAAACACAGCATAGCATAGCATAACAAACAAAAGCATAGGATAGCAAAAGCACAGCATAACAAAACAAAGCATAGGATAGCAAAACAAAACATAGCAAAACAAAACATAGCATAGCAAAACACAACATAGCATAACAAAACACAACAAAACATAGCATAACAAAACATAGCATAACAAAACATAGCATAACATAACAAAGCATAGAAAAACAAAACATATCATAGTAAAACAAAACATAGCATAGCATAACATTCCATCTTAGGCCCCTCAATCCAGGCAGTTATCAACACCTCCCTGGCCAAAGGCCAAGTCCCCATGGAATGGAAGACTGCGGTAGTAAACCCAATCCGGAAGAAGGTGACCCTACCCTGGACGGATCTATCTAACCTCCGACCTATCTCTCTCTTGCCTTACATTGGCAAATTAACAGAGAAGCACGTGAACACCCACTTTTCCAACTATATCGAGACAGCGGATGGCCTAGATCCTTCACAATCTGGTTTTAGGCCCAACCATAGCACCGAATCCGCCCTACTGGCTGTCACCAATAACATCAGGATGACGCTTGATAGTGGAGGGTCGATGATTCTGGTGCTATTGGACTTATCCGCTGCCTTCGATACGGTGTCTCACGATTTGCTTCTCTGCCGTCTTAGAGAGATAGGATTGGGAGGCATGGCCCTGTCCTGGATGGAGAGCTTTCTCTCCGGCCGCTCTCAAGAAGTCAGATTGGGCCCCCATAAATCCATCGCTAGGGAGCTCACCAGGGGAGTGCCACAGGGCTCTTGCCTTAGCCCCACATTGTTTAATGTGTACGTGGCCCCCCTGGCTGACTTAGTGAGATCTTTTGGGTTTATACCGGTGACCTACGCCGATGACACCCAACTTCTGTTCCCCTTTAAGACCTTCTCTCCTGCTTTACAAAGAACTTTTGCAGAAGGGATGAGGGCAGTGTCCAAATGGATGGCCAACAACTGCTTACAATGCAACGTGACCAAAACAGAGGTTGTACTTTATGGGGAAGCAGTGACACTATGGTCCAATGAGTGGTGGCCTCTTGAACTAGGACCTACCCCTATTCCTAAACAGACTATAAGAAATCTGGGAGTGCTATTTGATCAGTCACTGACCTTTAAAGATCACGTCAACCAGGTTGCTGGTACCTGTTTCGGGGTTATCTCTCTGCTGAGAAGGGTCTTTCCTTTCCTCCCAGATCACCACAGAAAGACCTTGGTCCAGGCTCTGGTCGTCAGTAGATTGGACTACTGTAATGGCCTTCTTTTATCAGCTAACGAAGGCCATTTTAACAAACTACAGGTGGTCCAGAATACGGCCGCGAGGTTAGTCATGATGGCTCCTTCCAGGACTCCCTCCCGTCCACTACTGATGGAACTTCACTGGTTGCCAGTGCGACTGCGGACCAAATTTAAAATCTTGTGTACAATTCACAAGTGTCTGATGGGGAAAGGCCCGAAATTTCTCTCCACAGCCTTCCTTCCTTATGTTCCTGGCCGCTCACTACGATCGAGCAATCTCCAGCTCCTTAAGGTTCCAAAAATTAAAAAAATTCGCCAAGGAGGCAAGGCGTTGGCATACGCAGGGCCTGTTCTTTGGAACACTCTCCCCCTTGCACTAAAGCTTAGCACTGACCACCTGTCTTTTCGAAAAACCCTGAAAACCTATCTTTTTTCCAGCATTTAATTCATTCCCTTCCCTCCACCCACTAGTACTGTTCGTGCATAGTAGTCGGTTCTTTTGTATGGCAAAGCGCGGAGATACCCCTTTGGGGGTCTATTCAGGCGCTATATAAGCATATAAAAATAAAAAAAATAAATAAACATAACACAACAAAACATAGCAGAACAAAACATAACATAAAACAAAGCATAGCATAACAAAACATAGCATAACAAAACATAGCATAACAAAACATAGCAAAATACAGAAAAACATAGCATAGCATAACAAAACAAACCATAGCATAACATAACATAACAAAGAATAGCAAAACAAAACATAGCATAGTAAAACAAAACATAGCATAGCATAACATAACACAACAAAACAGCAGAACAAAACAGCATAACATAACATAAAACAAAGCATAGCATAACAAAACCTAGCATAACAAAACATAGCAAAACACAACAAAATATAGCGTAGCATAACTAAACACAACAAAACATAGCATACATAACAGAACGCAGCATTGCAAAGCATAGCAAAACATAGCATAGCATAAGAAAACACAACAAAACATAGCATAACCAAACACAACATAGCATAGCATAACAAAACAAAGCTTAGCATAACAAAACATAGTATAACAAAGCATAGCATAGCATAACAAAACATAGCATAGCAAAAGAAAGCATAGCATAATAAAACACAACAAAACATAGCATAACAAATCATAGCAAAACACAACAAAACATAGCATAGCATAACAAAGCATAGGATAGCAAAACTAAACATAGCATGAGAGGCGCTAGAGGGCGCACCAGCTAATGGCCGCACTCTAGCGTGGCTCTGGCAGCCTGGCCAGGCAGATCCTGCATTTATCCTGTTCTCCTGCGAATAGACGCCCAGAAATCGCTACATCGGTGGCCCGACCTGTGCTGCTGCTCCGGTCCAACTTTGGGAGCGATCCGCCCTCGGAAGCCTGAGATACGGGGCTGGGCGACCGGACCGGTGAGCGCTGTTGCTGTGCACGGCGGTGGCGCCCGGACATCGGCCCACGCAAGGCCGCGGCTCTCCACGAGGCGGCTAGGCCTCGGGACTGAGAGGCCTGTATCCCGGACGGAGGGCACTGCTGGCGGCCCTCGAGGGACTGCGGAGGTGAGTCTCTCCCCCTGCGGAGCCGCTGCACAACCTGTGGGGGCTCTGAGCTGCTCCGGCGCATTTCAACGAGACCGGGAGACCATCGCGGGGCACGCCTGCAGCCGCCGTGTGGGGCGGCCATCTCCCCGCAACCCCGCTGCTGACACCGATCACTGCCGCCACCTGTGAGTGGGGTCCTGCGACGCACCAGCGGACACTCTGAGGGCATAGTGGTTGCCCGGACTGCGAATTCTACCCCGCGCATGTGGCGCGTTGATCTCCTCCTAGCCTCAGCGGCCTGCCGCCACCCCCTGTTGACTCTCCCTGGGCTCCGGACCGCGGTGTCGGCCGCGGCCGCCCACCTCCCATAGCTGATACGCCGGAGCGGGGATCCTTGGGACGAGGGGCTACCTGGGACAATCGGTACACCGAGGAAGGGACACCCCTCTGGACGTGGCTGCCGCACGGGGGGGCCATCAACGCGCGCTCACTGGGAGCTACAGACACGTGCTAAACAGCCAGCTGCGGTGCCCGTGTGGGTGCTTCCTGTCGCGGCACTATGGGCAAAAATGACAACAAGCAGCCCAAGCTCTCTTTCGAGCCGGCGACTACCAAAAAACCGCTACGCAGCACGTCGGGGACCGGCGGAGCCCCAGGGCCGTCGAACGCTGAGCCCCCCACTGCCCCCATGGCCCCGGAACTTAAGTTGATGATGGAGGAAATGCGGCAGGGATTCGCTACGATAGTTGACAAGGTCGACCGCCTGTCCTCCAGAATGGATGGGGTTGCGCAGAAACTGGAGGTCCATGAAGAGCGCCTGGGGGAGGCGGAGAGACGCATTTCTTCCTCTGAGGACACTGCCGCGTCCCACGACACGCGCCTAACCAGAATGGATAACATCCTAAGAGTAATAGCGGCAAAGAACGAGGAGTTGGAGGCGAGGAGCAGACGCAATAACATACGCGTCACGGGGGTCCCGGAATCCACCAACACTGGACGCATGGAGGACTATGTGGAGCGTATCCTCCTCACGGCAGTGGGCAAGGAGGCCTTTTCCAGCCAATTTATTGTCGAGCGGGCGCATCGCTCCCTGGGCCCGGTCCCAAAGCCGGGGATGCAGCCGCGACCCATCATTGCCCGGTTACTTAACTACCGGGACCGCGACACGGCATTGCGTGCAGCCCGCACGGCTCGGAATCTAGCTTGTGACGGAGTGCAGTTTTCCCTGTATCCGGATTTCACACCGATGGTGCAGGACCAGCGGAGGAAATTCCTAGACGTGAAGAAAAAACTGAGGGACATGCAAGTGGACTATGCACTACTATACCCGGCGCGGCTCAGGGTGACCCACCAGGGTAAACAACATTTTTTTACAAACCCACAGCAAGCCGAGGACTATGCCCGCAAGCTGCGCACCGCCAGGAGGGACAGGCGAAACGAGGGTGACGAGGAGGCAGACGTGAACCCGGCTGACCACGTGGATCCCTAACTGCGTCCTTCTGAACAATGGATTGCTGGCTCTGAACTATGGATTAGAGATTGTACTCAGATCGGAGATGCTTGCTGCCGGTGAGGGGATCAGTAACTGCCAGTGATGGCTCTTATGGTGGACCTGCGGTTCTGCAGGTCACTGGTGAGCGACGACTGCTTTGGTATATACCTGCCCCTCTGCTGAAGTTATTCTAGAGCTGGCCACACTGGAGGCAGAATTTGTACTGAACTGGGTGGCGATTGCTCCTGTGATAGACCTCCTGAATCTTTTGGTATTTTTCCTGGCATGAGGGGAGGGGATATGAGAAAATGTCTTGTCATATGGGTACTAACCTGCAGGGGTAACATATGCCAGGCACCGCCCCACCTTCTCTGTCTTCTCCGTATGGTGCATGCGGGTCGAGGGAGGAGTGTTGGGGTGTTGGAGTGCGTTCCTCTGGTGTCCTCAGAAGGGGATTCCCCAAAAGGTTTTTCAATAGCTCTTGATTGTTGGGGTCGGGGAGGGGGGGGGGGGATGTGATACTGGCAAGATTGGGTTGCTTCAGTGGGTGGAGGGGGGAGCTGGGGGTTGGGGGCTGAACAGTTGTGCGTGGGGGGGGGTGCGGGACTTGGATGTTGGGGTGCGAGTCGTTGTTGAACGTAGAATTACTGTTGCGTATGGAATGAGTGACGAGAGCGCAGGTACTGGACTCCGTCTGTGTGAACGGTCGGATGTTTGCATGACGAGAATGTTTTGGACAGCGGAAAGATCTGCGACAGGTGCATTTCGGTCGAGAGCTGCAGGGTCGGCTAAAAGCTCCCTTCAGGGATATGTTGGCAAATACAGGTGATGACACGCCGAATACTGTTTCCATAATGTCCTGGAACGTCCGTGGCCTTAATAACCCCCGCAAATGCAGGAATGTGCTTGCTTATTTAGATCGGCACCATGTGCAGATAGCAATGCTCCAGGAAACCCACCTTAACCCGAATGGTATCCCTAAGTTTGCGAGCAGATGGGCGAGTGTGAGAGAGTTTTCCTCCTATTCCACTTACTCTAGGGGGACTGTTATCTTGGTCAACAAACGATTACCGTTTCAAAAGCTGGGTGTGCGGGTGGATAATGAGGGGAGGTATGTCATTCTCTGGGGAAGATTGGGCACTGATGTGATAATACTTGTGAATTGCTATGCCCCTAATGTTGACACTCCTGGATTCTTTTTGTCGCTGTGGGGCCATGTGCTGGACATTGAAGCTACTCACATTCTCTGGGGGGGGGACTTCAACCTATCGTTATGCCCTATGGCGGATAGATCGGACGGCAGTACACAATACAACACGAACGCCAGGGATACACTTCAGGGCATATTGACAGAGGCTGGACTAGTGGATGGCTGGAGGCACACACACCCAACAGTTAGGGAGGGTACACATTTTACGGCACATGCGCGCTCATGGGCACGGATCGATTACTGCTTTATCTCACGAGGCCTCGCTGGAGGAGTTGTTCGGATGAAACATCTGCCTCGTACCTACTCGGACCATTGCCCAGTCCTGACGGTCCTGGAGATGCCGGGGTACGCTAGGGTGCGCCCGCCGTGGCGGCTCTTTCCCTCAGCCTTGCTGGACCCTGTTTTTAGACATGAACTAGGGGAGGAGATTGAAGCCTTCTTTCCGAGGAACAAAGGGTCGGTCGATAAGGTTGAAACGATCTGGGAAGCCTTTAAGGTGACAGTGAGGGGGATCACGATCTCTAAAAGCTGCGGGATACTAAGGGGCATTGTGCGCACATTACTTAAAATTGAAGCAGAGCTTAAAGCGCTGGAGGCACAGATGGTTAGGGACCCCTGCCGGGATCCATGAGGGAGGTGGCGATAACGTCGCTGTTGAAGCCGGGGAAGGATCCGAAGGACACGGATTCCTATCGCCCCCTTTCGCTGCTAAACTGCGACGCGAAGATCCTCGCAAAAGTGCTGGCGACGAGGCTGTCCCTGCTTATGAACACCTTGGTGTTACCTGATCAATCTGGCTTTGTCCCGGGGAGAGCTACGTCCCACAACTTGCGCACACTGTTCTCCCTTATACCCACCATTTCTCCCGACTTGCCGATCGCGGCCGTGTTCCTGGACGCCACCAAGGCGTTCGACTCGGTGGAATGGGGTTACCTACTTGCCATACTTGGCAGAATGGGGTTCCCCCGTATCTTTATAGCCTGGGTGAAGCTGCTCTACACCTCACCTGTAGCCAGGGTCGTAGTCAATGGGGTGCTTTCGGCACATATGCCAATCACGAGAGGAACTAGGCAGGGCTGCCCCCTGTCGCCCCTGCTTTTCGCCTTGGCGATAGAACCGTTAGCTTGTAGAGTGCGACAGTTGCACAAGGCCAGTGCTTTTAACTGCCATCAGCGGCAGATAAGTATTTCGCTCTATGCGGATGATGTCACGTTATACGTGCGTAACCCACAAGATCACCTTAACTCGCTACTGAGGGAGTTCGTGGCGTTTGGCGGCATATCAGGGGTACATATAAACTGGAAGAAGTCGCAATTCTTCCCCCTCACACCTTCAGTGGCTCGGTTCCCGCTGGATTACCCCCTGGAATGGTGTGATTCCGAATTGAGATACCTGGGCATAGAGGTGTCGCTCGTTAAGGACGACACTATTCGGTCAAACTATGGGGTGGCTATCTCGCAGCTGACTGATAATGTATCCCGCTGGCGGGCCCTACCAATTTCAATGGCAGGGAGAGCTTCCCTGATTAAGATGGTCGTCCTCCCCCGGTTCCTCTATCTATTCCAAAACATTCCCTACTACCCAGGGGCCTATTTTTTTAAACGGCTTCGTTCTGAGCTCTTGCGCCTCTTTTGGGGTGGAAAGCAACCACGCATTAGCTGGAGGGTCCTGACGCAGCCATACGATAGGGGCGGATTCGATGTGCCCGATATGGAATTATACTATCTCAGCGCTCAGACTCAACACTCCTATTATTGGGTTAACCCCGCTCCCTTCATGCCGCAGATCGCTGCCGAGGACTGGATCGTTCATCCGCTCCCGCTTAAGGGCATGCTGATGGGACTAACTGGGGATGTCGAGACGCCTGCTACTACTGTTACCTGCACCATTGATGCCTGGCGGAGGGTAACTAAACTGCTGGACGCCCCCTTACTTTATTCCCCGGTACTGCCCCTTGCGTACCATCCGAAACTTTCACTTCTAACGGAAACCGGATTTCGGTCCATGTGCAAACGCATACACCTCAATACATGGGGTGACCTATTTCTAGAAGGGACGTTCCGTACAAAAGATCAGATGTTCCAGGCTACCCCCCCGACGCCCATGGAGGTGTTTTACTATATCAGACTCAGGCAGGGCATGCGAGACATACTCCCCAACTTCCCGGAAGAACCTGGGACTGTGCTGCCATTGCATACCATGCTCGTGTCGGATGGCAAGCACTTAGTGTCTAAACTGTATGCCGCCATACGTGGGCAACGCCCATCGATGTTGTCACAGGCCCGTACTAACTGGGACTCCGAGCTGCCCTCTGCGCTCACAGATGAGCAGTGGAACTACTGCTGCTCGGGCACGGCGAGAGTCTCCTCCAGCTGCCGGCTGAAAATAATTCATTACAAGTTTGTGCAACGCTATTATTATACTCCAGTCCGGAAACTCAGGTTTCATCTTTCGGAAGATGATAGATGTGTAAGATGCCGTGCGAGCGGCGCGGATTTCCTCCACCTGGCTTGGGAATGTGGAGCCATACATACGTACTGGGAACAGGTACATGCCGCACTCCAGATAATGATTGCTAGCTCATTGCCCATGGAGCCAATAGTGATGCTTTTGGGTTACACCAAACATGTGCCCAAACCGGATCGCAAATTTGTTGACATTGCGCTGCTCCTTGCTAAGCGGAGGATAGCTTGCAGATGGGGGAGGGGGAGAGCGCCAAAATTTAAGGACTGGCTTGAAGACCTCACATACTGCCAGGACCAACATGGTGTATATGCGGAACTGTTGCCAACCCGCTGCACGCCTGGCGACTTCTGGTCTCCCTTGCAGGTATACTGGCTGTCCCAGGCGACACATAGCGAATCCTCTGGAGATGACGAGCCGGCCCCGGGCCTGTGAGCATGTAGACGATGTGCATTGTATTCACCATATTACTTCATACATGACGGGGGGGTACTCATACCGCCTAACGTACGATGGGTGGCCATGACGGTTGATTATACACTGATAGTGTAGGACTGGGGATACCTGAAGACCTAGGGACATTGGGGTAGGGAGGGATCTCCTGCGCCCATCCAGATCCTGGGATAGAGGGGGTGGGCACTCACACGGATGGCCACATACACCCAGAGCTGCAATCGATGCTTGAGAAGGGGGACGATGGGCACTGCCTAGCGCTGTGATTTGCCCCGCATATCCCTTCACTGGAAATTGGCTGCATTACCTGACAGGGAAGTTGCCGGTGCTCTGGCAACCCATTGCTGTACACATGATAAGATGCCTGTATTGTAGTGAACTGTGCGAAGCTGTTGCCTCTCTATTGATTGTACCATGAGACTTGCTCTACTGTATGGCAAATGCTGTCACTGTCATGTTTCTTTTTTTTTTTTGTCATTTCTGTACTGTGCGCAACTAATAAAGGTTTAAAAAAAAAAAAAAAAAAAAAAAAAAACTAAACATAGCATAGCATAAAATAACAAAACAAAGCACAGGATAGCAAAACAAAACATAGCATAACATAACAAAACATAGCATAACAAAACACAACAACACATAGTAGAACAAAACATAGCATAACATAACAACATAGCATAGCATAACAAAACAAAGCATAGCATAACAAAACAAAGCATGGCATAACAAAACAACAAAACATAACATAGCATAACAACACACAACAAAACATAGCATACATAACAAAACATAGCATTGCAAAGCATAGCAAAACCTAGCATAGCATAACAAAACACAACAAAGGATAGCATAACAAAATACAACATAGCATAACAAAATACAACATAGCATAACAAAACACAACATAGCATAGCCTAACAAAACAACGCTTGGCATAGCATAACAAAACATAGCATAACAAAGCATAGCATAACAAAGCATAGCATACCAAAGCATAGCATAACAAAGCATAGCATAACAAAGCATAGCATAACAAAACATATCAAAACAAAGCATAGCATAATAAAACAAACATAGCATAGCATAAAACAAAATAGCATAACATAGCATATCAAAACACAACAAAGCATAGCATAGCATAACAAAACACAACAAAGCATAGCATAGCATAACAAAACACAACAAACCATAGCATAGCATAACAAAACAAAGCATAGGATAGCAAAACTAAGCGGAGCATAGCATAACAAAACAAAGCATAGGATAGCAAAACAAACATAGCATAGCATAACAAAACATTGCATAAAATGACAAAACATAGCATAACAAAACACAACACATAGCATAACAAAACAGCAAAACACAACAAAACATAGCATAGCTTAACCCCTTAAGTGCTGCGCCTATACCAGCGGCCGACGGCACCACTACCTCGCGAGTGCTGCCGTCGGCCGTTGGACGTTCCAACTGCACCTGCGCAATGGAACGTTCAGCACTGGAGCTGGACGTTCCAAAGCAGCTATGGTGTTAACAACACACAACAAAACATAGCACAGCAAAAAAAACATATAATAGCATAGCAAAACATAGCATATCAAACACAACAAAACATAGCATAGTATAACAAAACATAGCATAGCAAAACAAAGCATAGCATAATAAAACACAACATATAGCATAGCATAACAAAACATAGCATAGTATAACAAAGCATAGCATAGCAAAACATAGCATAACGAAGCATAGCATAGCATAACAAAACATAGCATAGCATAACAAAACATAGCATAGCAAAACATAGCATAGCAAAACAAAGCATAGCATAGCAAAACACAACAAAACATAGCATAGCATAACAAAGCATAGCATAGCAAAACACAACAAAACATAGCATAGCATAACAAAACAAAGCATAGGATAGCAAAACATAGCATAATAAAACAAAGCATAACAAAACATTGCATAGCATAACAAAACATAGCATAGCAAAACAAAACACAACAACACATAGCATAACAAAACATAGCAAAACACAACAAAGCATTGCATAGCATAACAAAACAAAGCATAGGATAGCAAAACATAGCATAATAAAACAAAGCATAACAAAACATTGCATAGCATAACAAAACATAGCATAGCAAAACAAAACACAACAACACATAGCATAACAAAACATAGCAAAACACAACAAAACATAGCATAGCATAACAAATCATAGCAAAACACAACAAAGCATTGCATAGCATAACAAAACAAAGCATAGGATAGCAAAAAAACATAGCATAGCATAACAAAACAAAGCATAGAATAGCAAAACAAAGCATATAATAGCAAAACAAAACATTGCATAGCATAACAAAACATAGCATAGCATAACAAAACACAAGAACACATAGCATAACAAAACATAGCAAAACACAAGAACACATAGCATAACAAAACATATCATAACACAACAAAACATAGCATTACAAAATATAGCATAGCAAAACAAAGCATAACACACACAACCACACACACACAACCACGCACACACAACCATCTATCTATCTATCTATCTATCTATCAATCTATCGCCCTCACTCCTATCTATCTGTCTATCTCCCTCACTCTATCTGTCTATCTGTCTATCTCCCTCACTCTATCTGTCTATCTGTCTATCTCCCTCACTCTATCTGTCTATCGGTCTATCACCCTCACTCTATCAGTCTATCTAATCGCCCTCACTCTATCTATCTATCTATCTATCGATCGCGCTCACTCTATCGATCGCCCTCACTCTATCTTGCTATTGCCCTCACTCTATCTATCCATCGCCCTCACTCTATCCATCTATCTATCCATCCATCCATCGCCCTCACTCTATCCATCTATCTATCCATCCATCCATCGCCCTCACTCCATCTATCTATCCATCCATCCATCGCCCTCACTCCATCTATCTATCCATCTATCCATCGCCCTCACTCTATCCATCTATCTATCCATCTATCCATCGCCCTCACTCTATCCATCTATCTATCCATCTATCCATCGCCCTCACTCTATCCATCTATCTATCGCCCTCACTCTATCGCCCTCACTCTATCGCCCTCACTCTATCGCCCTCACTCTATCGCCCTCACTCTATCGCCCTCACTCTATCGCCCTCACTCTATCGCCCTCACTCTATCGCCCTCACTCTATCGCCCTCACTCTATCGCCCTCACTCTATCGCCCTCACTCTATCGCCCTCACTCTATCGCCCTCACTCTGTCTATCTATCTATCTATCTATCTGCCTCACTCTATCAATCTATCTATCTTTTACCCTCACTCTATCTATCGCCCTCACTCTCTATCTATCTATCTATCACCTTCACTCTATCGCCCTCACTCTATCTTGCTATCGCCCTCACTCTATCGCCCTCACTCTATCTATCTATCTATCTATTGCCCTCACTATCTATCGCCCTCACTCTATCTATCTATCATTCTATCTATCTATCTATCTAGATACTTATCGCCATCACTCTGTCTAGCTATCTATCGCCCTCACTCTATCTATCGCCCTCCCTCTATCTATCTATCGCCCTCACTCTATCTATCGCCCTCCCTCTATCTATCTATCGCCCTCCCTCTATCTATCGCCCTCCCTCTATCTATCGCCCTCACTCTATCTATCTATCTATCATTCTATCTATCTATCTAGATACTGATCGCCATTACTCTATCTATCTATCTATCTATCGCCCTCACTCTATCTATCCCACTCACTCTATCTATCGCATCACCACAGCATTACTCAGCACCACCACAGCATCACTTAGGGGCACAACAACATCACTATGCGCTACCACAGGATCAATCTGCGCAACCATTCAACAACAACTGGGTCAAATATTTTCTCTCAATGTTTCAAGCTTTATTACAAATGTCACAAAAAGAGGTTAGTATTTCACTTCTGTTCTTGGATTTTCGTCACAATAAAATACACTGAACATATTCTTCACAAAAGTTATTTACAAAAGTTTAAGCTATTGCCATTATAAATTACAATAACTTTTAAGTATTAATTATTAAAAAAATTAAAAGCCATTGTTATTTGTAATATCAATAAATCTGAGTCACGTGAATACAACACATATTGCATTACAAATGCTATAGGTGTCACAAGTTATAACTATTGGCACTGTAAATGACAAAGCTATTATTTTTGCTATTTTCAAAACCAACACATAAATAAAAAATGTGTCATTTACAATACCAATAGCTCAAACTTTCCTAATGCGAGACCTTATGCATTGCAAATGCTTGTTCTTATTTGTGTCATTGGTTCGGGAGTTACTGTCTTCTCTGAGTCGTGGGATGCGCTCCCTAAGACCCGCGCTCTTGATCTTAAGTTACGAGGATAAGATATTCTTAAGGTCCTTGGTGTACTTTGTGAGTATGTTGATTGAGATATACTAGGGGGGTTAGCCGTCATATCTTTTATTTCTTGAGGGCGGTTCATGTTGTCTGTCTTACGTGTAGGAGGGTTCTCATCTTGAGATAGATGCGTTGATTCTTCTCGCTGAGGAGTCATCCGATCCCGGGATAGAGGTGTTGATTCTTCTCGTTGAGATAGATGCGTTTATTGTTCTAGCTGAGGCTGCGTCATATCCCTAGATCGAGGCGTTGATTCTTTTCTCTGAGGTGGTGTTTGGGCGGTATTGGCATATGGTGTAGAATTTTCACCTGTCTCGGTATCATTTCCGTCTAATGAGCCTCCTGTTAATGTTGTCCCGTTGACTGTCCTACGTGTAGGAGAATTCCAATCTTGAGATGGATGTGTTGATTCTTCTCGTTGATGTGGCATTAAATCCTGAGATAGAGGCGTTGATTCTTCTTGCCGAGGTGGCGTTGGGCGGTATCTTGCTGAGGTGGTGTCGGGCCGCTATTGGCATATGATGTGGAATTTTCACCTGTCTCTGTATCATTTCCATCTAATGCACCTTCTGATCATGTTGTGCCTCCTGGTATCATTGTAGATTGTGGATCTATAGGGTCTCTGATTGTTGCGACGTCTGTGGAGGTATTGTTGGTGGTGAGTAGTGTGGTCTGTTGTTGATTAGAGCGTTTAGAGTTATCTACCCACCGTTTTCGCGTAGAAAATAGGTTGTCGAACTTTTCTAGCTCGTTGTTCGCTGCTTGTATAAATACAATGCCGTTCTTGTAGATAGTTATGTAAAGGTCCGGTCTTAGTCATGGTGACGGAATGATCTTAAATTTTGTGCCAAGTGGAATGTTGTTCGTCACTTTTACATTAAGCATCTTCGAAATGATAGTGCGCCATTTTGCCATTTTTCTGGTGAAAAATATCAAGTCATTAATAATTATGCCTTTGTTTAGGTTGAAGTAGGGGTCCGAGATCAGCGTGTCTGGGTGTTTTCTAATAAGGTTGTGTTTGAATTTTTTGGTTGCATTCTTGGATGGGCTAGGTGGGTATTTTATTAGAAATGTGTTTGTGCCTGCTGGTTCTAAACTGGTTCCTGCCATAATCAAAAAAAAAAAAACTACAGTGGTAATCTCATTTGTATGCTATTCCTTGTCTCTCGCAGCTTGCAGCTCTATTAGTCGTAGTTTTATCCTCTTTGCCCCCTAGGTCTTATATTTCCTTTCAAGTGGTTTAAAATAGGGCACTTCCAAGATGGCCGCCATCCTAGTAGTTTAGTCTCATCTCATGGCTGTGAGGACCTTTACTCTTGCTGTGTCCAGTCCTCTTTCTGTAGCCCTTAGCAGTGTAGATCTTATTAATGGGGGTTGAATTGGGCTGTAACAATGTGGTGATCTCCTTTTTGTTTTATTTCAGACTGTTTGTGGCGCTGGGTAAATTGAGAAACAGCAGCTGATGGCTGCACTATTTTGATAGTGCCCACTCATATTACATCTATGTCCGCGGCGGCCGCCATTTTAGAGTCAGGCAGCCAGCAACGCGGTGCGATGCCACTTTCCATGGGAGAGAAACAGATCAAATTCTCGAAAAGTACTTTACTCACACATTACCGGCAGCGTAAGTTTCGTCGATATGCCCGACTCCTGAGGGGCACCCAACCGTCTATGTGGGAGGAAAACGAAAGTGCCAGAGGAGGTCTGCACGTCGGCCGATGGCGGTTCATCCAGCTTTGCCCCCACCTACTCTCGAGCTCCCTGAGGGATCCACTCACCGGTGTCCGGCCCCACAGGAGAAAAACTTCTCTCATCGGCGGGTGTGCGGCGTATCCAGCGGGGGGGGCTTGCCAGACAAAGGACGCAGTTCAGGGACTTTGCCTGATTGTCCACCGCGCCGATGCCGCCCCCCGTTTGAATTGCGGCTCCAATTTACTGCAGGCAGGACGATAGCTGGCTAACATGCAACCCTCATCTGGTGAAGCATCGCCCTGCACTTAGCCCAGCATCGAGGCAGGAGAGGGGATGGGCGCTGGACGATCCTCCTGTGGTAAGTGAATATTTCCTCTTTATTTTTTTTCCTTCGCTCCCTGCAGTCCGGTTAGTTGTGGCAAGACGGGTGAGCCGGGTAGATGAGCCCGGTAGATGGGTGGATGGCGGGGCTGGTCAGGGGATTTAAACCAATTTGGTTATCCCCAGATCCCTTGTGGCCCTGGCTCCTACTCATTCAGGCTGCCCGTCCCTTGCGAAGGGCCACTCCTCCGACATTTGAAACCGGGTCGAGATCTGGTGTGGGAGGGCCCATGTGGTAGGACCTTTAGGTGGGATGTTATTGTGATTCAGTTCCCCTGGTGTCATGCTGGGTAAGCATGGGTTCCATCTTGGGAGCTCTTTCTGTCGCACTGTACCCACCTCCCCACCCTTCTATCTACTCAAGGGGCTGAAGTTGCCGACCCCTGTCCCTTGCAAGTCAGTCAGGTTCTTTTAAGTGGAAAAGTGCAGCCTGCACCCAATCCTCACCCAAGTATCCAGCAGCCCTAGAACACTCCAGCAGCCAGCACATGAGGGAAAGGCTGGGACCTGTACCTGTTCCTGGTGGCAGGGTCAGTTGCTCGGGCCACTACACCATTAACCGCTTCGGTGCTGCGGGCGGCCCCCGGCCTTCCCACGGGACGGTGGCCATGTGGGGAGGACGGCCAGGGGCCGTCCGAACGCAGCCCACTGATTACAACACCCGCACCGCGGCTCGGTCAACGGGTTAATGATCCTTTAGCAGGATGATCTAAGGAAACCTTGGTATGACTTAATTCTTCTAGACAGTCAAGTTTGATTGGTGCTCCGTCATAGCCGCTGCAGACCGCAGCAGGGCCGATCCGAAGACTTCATTAATCCATCCAATCGGTAGTAGCAACAGACAGAGTGTACAATGGGCAGGGACTTAAATAACACAAGCTAATGACCTGCTCTTACTGAGATTTCTTCATTCATGAGAAATAATGCAATCCCCCAATGCTTATCACGAACGGAGTTCAGCAGACTTTAGAGAAGGGCAGATGCACACGGATATGTCCAGTGTATAGAATGTGCAGAAATCTAGGGACAGCACAGACCTGTTATTATACAATTTCCTGGGGCTGAATGTCACTTGTCCCTCTAAGAACTTGAACGCTGGGTTTAATTATGCCAGCTGGAACTAGGGCGTGCGGCAGAGTCAGAGTTTCTTGCCCTGCCGAAGCAGGGGAGACCTTCCCAGACTTACTGGATCCTGTCCTGGGCACTTTGCAACATGACAGGCTAGCAAATGGACTTAAAGTCCAGGGGGTCCTTGCTAAGGCCCACCAGAGCACTACCTAGTCTAGCCCGTGCACACAAATGACAAAGATGGACATTCAAGAGACTGTATTTGGCCTCCAGTGGCCATGACTAAGTTTGAAGCTTCAAGTGGGCCCTCACTTTGAATCCAATTTCAGCTCACAATTCCGAGCACTGAGTCCTGTCAAGGAAATTATGTTTGTTATTTATTTATTTGAAGTACTAAACATCACCAGTGACATTGGTATGGCACATTTTGAGCTGCCAGTGTATGGGGTGGCGAACGTCTCACAGGCTTAACGTTATAGACACCTTATGATAATTTTGTTGAGCCAGACCGACTAGAGGCACCTTCCACCACCTGAAACTTCAATTTAATCTCGGTCAGCATAACTGATCTTGCAGGATCTTTACTAAATGAAGTCTTGTGATGCATCCTGCTAGGGACTTTTTTTGTCCAAAAAAAGAGACAAACACCTAACATTTTGCCAGACTAAACCTATGAATGACATCCAATCTTGTCCACTTGTACGTTGAGCTTGATTTTAGCCCAGGTTATCCTAAAAGGAACCAGGCTTTCACAGTTACTTTTTCTCACTGCATTAAGGTCTGTAGGGACAGCTAATCCTGGTTCCGATCATTGGCATATACATATAGGCCAACAATCCTCCAATTATTCCACAGAGATCTGACCTTGGCATATAACAAAAACAATGGTTCACTGTATAACTATTTCAGAGGCAATATTACGAAAGTATGTTGATGCAGCCTCTAACCACTTACGAAACATTAGTCATGTTATTAAAGAATAAGATTTCTAAATTGAATGTCCATGCAAGTAAATGCAGAAATCAACCAGAGAAAACTTGTACTGGATAAAATGTATTATAACAAGCAGATAATTACATGAATCAAGTGATCAGACATCGATCACAGAATATAAGGCGAGTGAAAAAGTGACAAGTGCATATACTGAAAGAAGCTACATGACCCTCGACTCCAGGGGCCTATTTATAGGAGCAGGATCAATTACAGTCTATATAACGTCTTTAGTCAATGGCGTTTCGACCTCGGGTGACTGTGAAGTTATAGTCAGTCAAAAAATATGGGTCTGGACTTCTGAATGGGTAGAAGTAGGAATAGGGTGACCCAAGAGCATCAAATTGGTAATGGTTGAATATATATCTCAAAATAAAGAAGATGCACAACCCATGAAAAAACAATTGAGGAGGAAAGAGCGAGTCCTGCCAGGACATAACCAATAGGTCAAAGAGTAGCCAAATAAGGGATTACTCATGGTTAACAATCTGTAGGTAGGGGGCAGCTGACGGCCACACCAACAAGCAATTAAAAACAGTGTGGGAGAGTTACACATACTTAACTCAGGAATTAAACAAAGTATTGACGCCCCGGCAATAGGACTAAACTACAGAGTCAATCTGAAGTAGGATCAATGGCAATTAGGATGGAGCAGCTGTTGTGTATCGATTTAGATTCCGTATGCGTTTCCTGATTCATGCCCTTATATAGGTATAATTCACATTGCCCTTTTATAGGCATAGAAATCCAGTCCTTATTTAGGCATAGTCCATGCTACCCAAATACAGGCATGGCTACTTACATCCGTTCATCTACGTCGCAACGATTTCTTGGAAAACCAGACTCTTAAGCTGGAGGGACTTCCCCTTGCCTGGATATTGATTTCTCGAAGAACTCATTTATTATGCATGAACATCTATTCCTTAAGGGTTCATTCATGACGTTCATATGTCTGACTTTTACGTCAATACTGGCATTCCTAAACACCTTCAAGGTATAAATATACCTTCACTTGCTATGGCAAAACACAGTGTGGTTTGGTGCAGTTCGACTACCTACTTGCACGACCCAGCTCGCCACAGCATGTACCGAAGGAAGCCAACTCTCTAGCTGACACACTGACTAGAAGCGGTTATCCTCCTGCCGAAAATCCAGCTCCCGTGTTTCAGACTACCCTTGCAGGGTGTTAAGAGATCGAGTCCAGGGAAAGAGATACTAACCTCTCTCATTCTAAGGTATGGAGCTGATTATAACCTAGAGAAACCTTTGGCAATTCTTGGCAGAACTAAACTATAGCTAAGGCAACACCTACTTCTTCCCTGGTACTAGACCTAGGTGAGGTACACTGGGGTAGGATTATTTTAGAAGCACCAGTCGAGTATTTTAGCCTGTGTTATTTATGTATGCACTTTAATAAATATGTGCTAGCCACAAAACCATATCTATTACAATATTATTTGATATTACTGTTCACGCTGTACATTTTACACCTCGCATTCTGTCTAACGATTGTAGCAGTACATATCTCTTGCATGAGAAATAAGACTGTTCAATAAATGCTTTTATTGAAACGCCCTTCTCACTATTTCTGTGCAACTCTGTAGAAACGAAGCATGCACGATTGACTGAGTGAAAGTTATCTATTGTTTCCACGACTCTGAAGATATTGTTCCGGTTCTAGGGGAAACAAAGTTGTCATGTACGAAAAAACGAAGAGTAGTCATGGTACTCTACTATGAACCCATGTTATTGGTAATCCACTCCAAAACAGACACTAAACTCTATAGACAACAGATCCTTAATAGCTCCACTTGGTGGGCGAAAGCTCCTTGGATGAGAGAGGAAAGTTAGTGACTATTAGTTGGCTATGATGAACTCAGACAGATCTATCAGAGCAGAATACAAGGTACATGCTTCAACAGCTTGTTCATAAGAGGCACTTTACGGCTTGAATTAGTTAGAAGGTGGGTGGGTGTTTCAAGTATGGGGAGGTTGGCGCTTGTTTAGGAGCATTGTCCTACTTGTCACAAGCTGAACTGAAAATATTGTAAGACATGCTCATTCTCTTGATATCATCAAATTGCAATTTATGTAGTGTCCTGAATACAGTGAAATACTGTGTTTCATGCAAACCGTATAAAGATTATCTTAAAAAACTAAGCTGGTCCTGCAGCACTTTAATCTAGGTTCATTTTATGTTGATTTTATTAATTGTTTTTTCTTCAACGTTCTTGGCACTGTCGGCATAAATGTTGCAGGAAGTCATGTGAACACGTTGTAGGGTACTCATATCATGGACATTCTCAAGCAAATGAGCTTGACGAGGCTAAATCCAAGGCTGATACTATGCACTTTCCTATCCCACCACATTGCATAAGCTCTTTAGTCCACCAAGCAGAATTTGCTAGATTAACTTAATCTTTGAAACTAACTGACTCACATCAGTAACCTGCAACCGCAAAGTCATCAAACTCCGCCAGACCAACCTCCACCTATCACAAGGCTCAAACCTAAAACAAAGTTCAACGTCAAATGTACATAGAGAGCCCAGCAACTCAAAGATGTCTTAGTAATCCCCATTCCATTTCTGAACAGTATATGGTGTAGCAAACATGCATGGGTCGTTCTGCTCTTTCTACAGATCATCCTTTCATTGACTACTGCAAATGCACAATAAACCTTCAAATGAAGACGGAATTACACCTGCATTGAGTTCAAAACAAGTTAGTCTCACCATCTACCTAAACTATAAACAACGATAATATAAAACCATGAGGTCACTGCAATAGTGTCGGATCAGGCAAAGGGTGGTATTCAGAATTGTGTCTGATTCACAAGCCCATGATGAGTGGCTTCCACCCACTACCAAACTAAACTGCAGCTCTATGTTTTAAATCCTACATGACGTCTGCTTAAGGAGTAACACTGGAGTCCCTCAGTTTTGGGAATAAGCCTTTGCATTCTGGACTCATCTTGGCCCTTAGCAGAGCTCTTGGTAAGCTGTCATTATAAATGGGTACTCCTATCTCAAGGTAATCTAAGTGGTGGTCAACATAGAGAATAATCTTAACTTGACGGGTGATGTTTTCAAGCCGATTAAGTCATCAATAGCAGGCAGGACTACTAGTGGCATAAACTCACCTTTTGCCACAGAAGGAGTATGAGAAACTATCATGTTGATTCCCTGCCCATCTATCAAATGTCATGTTACAAATACTATTTATCAAATAGGATTACTGAGAGCATTAGGTGAAAATGTTCTTCAATACGTCAACCCTTTTTAGGTCGAGGGACCTATAAGCTGCGCAAAGCGCAGCTTCCGGTCCGGAGAATTAATGTTTCTTAGTAGGGCTTTACAACCCGCCTCCCTGCCCTGTCTCTCCTCCATTGGCTGGCTTCCTAAACGGAGGCCAGCCATTGGAGGAGAGAGCAGTCCCTTCAAAGAAGCTCCATCTTTTTCGGATTTGGGGGCGTAAGTTTTGCTGTTCTTTAGCTTGTGACGTCGTTCGTCACTCAGGACAGCAAAACACGCCCCCGAATCCGAAAAATTTCGGCAGCTTGAGGCCGCCATTTTGATTCCACCCGCAGTGAAGGTGAGCCGTTCCTCGCTGTCCTCTTGCCTTCTCCCCCCTGATTGCACTCATGTTTTTCTTGTTTCACTTGTCCTGTCAATACTTCTTTTCCCTCTTCTGTCCCTGTTCCTTTTACTTTGCAGATCTGTACATTTAAATGATATGATGATGCTTCTAATAAGATTTCATGATGAGGAAGGTTTCTTCAAAATTTTGCAGCACTCTAGGATATCACTAATGTGGTTAACTATTACTTAATACCTTCTATTTAGGGGTTTTAACTCTGGGACTAATGGCGATTTGCATGCATTGCCACACATTTTATTTTATATGAAGATGAACTGAAGTACTCCTTTTGGAGTGGAATTTAATGTTATTTGGCTTACCGGAATAATACATTATTGTGACCATACTGGCTATTGGACCCGCCACTTGGATCGCTATTGGAACGATAGCCAACACAGATGGCAAGGCGTTTCAAAATATTTCTGACTATAACAGATTACTTGGAGGAATCCCCATGACAATGGGTCTCCGGTATCGTCATTAGTATTCGTGTAGGTTTGTTTAATTGATTTCATCTGGACGAGGAGTTGTTGGTTTAAATTAATTATATAATGAAGGAACGGATTTCGAGTTCTTACTTTGATTTACGGTAATAAATACGTTATGGTGATGTATCTGTATGGTATCACCGTATGGATTGCAATCTGAACTAACTCCACTTTAAGATGGCTGCTCGTTTGAGCCTACTGTTGACCGGAACAGAATAGCAGCAGCGCTCGCGTGGTCACGTGATTCGTGACACGCTCAGCTCCCCCTTCTTTCCTTTAAACATGGCGGGACCCATCACCTGTCGCTCTCACCGGACTTTGGTGAATGTTGCGGCTGCGCCATATCACAGGTACGATACCAATGCCGCCTAGGCTGCGAGGGTTCTTTGTCTTTCTGGGGGCTTCACACAACCGGAGAGCGGGCGTAACAACTCTGGTTTCCTCTACCTATAGGTGCCGCGCTATTCATTCATCCTTATCGTGGAAGACACGCCTGGTGGATTTCAGGTATGATGGTGACGCCGAATACTTGCCGGCTGCAGCTCCCTTCCCCCCTTTTGAAGGCAGAGCCGCAGCCCGAGGCCTGCGCCCTTTCATGCACCCTATGCAGCCGGTTTCATTCTGCTTTGGGGGATAAGTGGTCTTTTGCTTATAGCCCGGCGAGTGTGCGTCTTCCTGGGGGATAAGGCTGCCTGCTAATTGATTAAGTATTGGAAATAGTCAACGGCAGGGCCGTTTGTGTCTCTGTCTGTGTGTGTGTGCGTGTGCGTGTGGCTGTGTGCGTGTGGCTGGCTGGCCGTGCGTGTGGCTGGCTGGCCGTGCGTGTGGCTGGCTGGCCGTGCGTGTGGCTGGCTGGCCGTGCGTGTGGCTGGCTGGCCGTGCGTGTGGCTGGCTGGCTGGCTGTGTGTGTGTGTGTGGCTGGCTGGCTGTGTGTGTGTGTGTGGCTGGCTGGCTGTGTGTGTGTGTGTGGCTGGCTGTGTGTGTGTGTGTGTGTGTGTGGCTGGCTGTGTGTGTGTGTGTGTGTGTGGCTGGCTGTGTGTGTGTGTGTGTGTGGCTGGCTGGCTGTGTGTGTGTGTGTGGCTGGCTGTGTGTGTGTGTGTGTGTGTGTGGCTGGCTGTGTGTGTGTGTGTGTGTGTGTGGCTGGCTGTGTGTGTGTGTGGCTGGCTGGCTGTGTGTGTGTGTGTGTGTGTGGCTGGCTGGCTGTGTGTGTGTGTGTGTGTGTGTGGCTGGCTGGCTGTGTGTGTGTGTGGCTGGCTGGCTGGCTGGCTGTGTGTGTGGCTGGGGCTGGCTGTGTGGCTGTGTGTGTGTGTGTGTGTGTGTGTGTGTGTGTGTGTGTGTGTGTGTGTGTGTGTGTGTGTGTGTGTGTGTGTGTCTGGCTGTGTGTGTGTGTGTCTGGCTGTGTGTGTGTGTGTCTGGCTGTGTGTGTGTGTGTGTGTGTCTGGCTGGCTGTGTGTGTGTGTGTGTGTGTGTGTGTGTGTGTGGTTGGCTGGCTGGCTGTGTGTGTGGCTGTGTGGCTGGCTAGCTGTGTGGCTGGCTGGCTGTGTGTGTGGCTGGCTGTGTGTGTGGCTGGCTGGCTGGCTGTGTGTGGGGCTCGCTGTGTGTGTGGATTTCTGTGTGTGTGGCTCTGTGTCCGCGAATACTCTCTACTACTCACCTATTGCCATTGTAAATCACAATACCATTTATTTATGTTTTAAAAAAAAAAAAAAATGTCATGAGCAATGCCAATAGCTCTACCTTTAATAATGCCGAGACCATTGCATTGTAAATGCTTATTAATCAGTTGCATGAACGAAATCAAGGCGGGGCGTGGCTTGGACGCCGATGGCGATGGTCGCCTGAGAGCTCGGCTCCGGGACTGAGCCCGCTTTTATCCTGCAGATCGGGGACCGTGGGGCACCCCGACCCCCACAAACCGAAGATCGGGTTGGAGTGGACCTGCTGAGACACCCGGAGACACTTGAACACCAGTTGTTCCGACGAAAAAGCGAAGTTGCGAGGAACACGGAGCGGAGCCCAAGATGGCACCCGGACCTTCTCGATGGCTTTGCCGAGACCCCAGACCCGTGGACGCCTAGCAGATCTACATGCATCTTCTCCACATCCTATCTTCCCGAGAAGCGACCGTCCGGTTGATGGTTTGGAAGTGTCTGGGCACCGTGGCCATCCCTGAATGGATTGTTAGTCGAATTTTTCAGCGCAGGCTGGTCATGAATGGCCGGAGGCCCTGAGCGGAACGACAATACCACGAGAAACGCCCGGCTGCCTCCCACTGCGTACCTGAACTCGCCGGAGCCCCGAGCACTTTATGGGCAGCAAGACGACCTGGCGCCATAGAGTCTCCGGCAGCACTGGTGACTCTCATTCGAGGTCTTCCTCGACCCGACGGGCCTACCCAGATAGGCGCCGATCGCCCCCGCCTCCCCCTCCCCCTCGTTGGCCTCCGGGGACACGGCGGTGGCACGTCCCGAAGAGTCGGAGGAGTGGTAGGCCTTGGCGAAGGCGATCGAAGGCCCTCTTCACAACGGCCACGTACCAGGAGAGCCATAGTCGACGCCCACACTTGGTAGTGACTCTGCCGAACTTTCCCCCACGAGACTCATCCGCCATTGGGAAACCAAGGGGGCCCAAAAGGACCACCCCGGCCGACTCGGACACGGAGGCGCCGGATAAGGATGATCGAGTTGACCCGGAGAGCTCTGGTCCCCACCTACAACAACAATTCGACCGGGTCCTGGAGGCGATCGCAAACACGCGATCAGCCCTGCAGCAAGACATCGCCCAGGTTGCGACGAGTTTGGGCCTCCTCAGGGCGTCCACGGCAAGCTCTCGGACAGAGTTAAGGAGGCAGATAGCTCAGTGAAGGTTCTGGAGCCAGCACAGAAGACTCTGGCCGCGACGATGAAGGATGCCCTGTCCCGGATCGATGCCTTGGAGAAACGGGCGGAAGACGCTGAAGGGCGTAACAGACGGAACAATATTCGGGTGGTGGGCCTGCCGGAAAAGATCGAAGATGGCGACATGGTGGCCTACCTGGAAGCTTGGCTCCGGGACACGGTGGCTCCAGAGGGTCTGTCCTCCTTCTATACCCTGGAACGAGCACATAGGGTGCCGGCAAGGCCGCCGCAACAAGGTCGCTCCCCACGCCCGGTGGTGGCGCGTTTATTGCATTTTCGGGACAGGGACCTGCTCCTCAACGCTGCCAGGCACAATGGCCCTCATCAGGTGGAGAAGAGCCAGGTGAACATTTTCCCAGACTATACGTATGAGACCCAACGAAAACGGACCTCTTTCCTGGCGGTCAAGCGAGAGCTCCGGAGCGAGGGTATCCAGTACTCGCTCCTCTTCCCTGCAAGGCTCCGTATTATCCTTGACGACAAGACCCAGTTCTTTGATACCCCGGAGGAAGTCTGTAATTGGCTCGAACTATATAAAGCTGGCAAAGATGGTTTCGGCTCATCATCCCAGTTGACTACGGAACCCGGACAACAACGTCGTTCCAAGAGACTCCGAAGCCGCCGCGGCAAACCAGGCAAGCCTTCGACTGTGGAGACTATGGCGGAGCGGCGGGGAGTACTGGAAATGGTTTCTAATCTGTCTGGTTCACAAGGCGGCCCCATTGTTGAAGAATCGGAACCCGGTGGCGAGGGGGCTCATACGGACACAGAGGAGTCAGAGACCGATAGTGTTCACTTGCCAGTGGTTACTCCAGACTCGGCTGAGGGCATGCTGGACGGGCAGGGATGACTGGGTGAGCTAATTCCATTTGGGCGGGGGTTTGCAGCGGGGGTTGTGGAGGATGCGATTAATGCCTTGATCCGCTGATGGGGTTGGGGGGCCCCGATCGGGCTGACGCTTTTGGACTCAGGGCTCAAATTAGTCTCGGTGGTCCGAGACTCGAAGGCCCATTACTGGCGCCCGGCCCGCACCTAGCCCTTAAGGCTTCCCTGCGGTGGCGACCGCAGGATTAGTCGGGGATCGGGGGTTGCTGGGGACACTGTTTGGATGGGAACTAGATGGAGCTATTTGGGTCCTGTTCTGGGGTGGGTGGGATGGGGTTTGTTTCAGACGGGTATTGGGGTTTTGTTGGGGAAGATGGCCGCCATCAGTGATGACTTGACTGTAGCTTGTTTTTTGTTTGAGCGTTGGTGGGAAAGCCCGGGACAGACAATGTGGGACAATGGCTGAGATCGATAATGTAAAATGCATCACTTGGAATGTACGGGGGCTTCACACTATGTCCAGACGTCACAAGGTTCACGCTTATCTAGTGCGTAGAGGGGTGCAGATAGCGCTGCTGCAGGAGACACATCTCACCAAGGCGGAGGGGCGGCGCTGCAACGTAGATGGAGAGGGCAGGTCTACTGCACTTCATACTCAGCTTACGCGAGGGGGCGCTAATATGGATAAGGGCTGGGGTTCTCATGCAGGTTACAAAATCGGTGGTGGATCCGGAGGGTCGCTATGTAGCTATCTCCGGCACATTGGGGGGTAGGGACCTGAATATTTGTTGTGTTTATGCACCTAATGTGGACCAGCTTGCCTTCCTCTCCGGGTTATCGGGCTCATTGGCCCATTTTCTCTCGGGAACCCTCTTACTAGGTGGTGATTTTAACTCAGTAGTGGACGTGGAGGCCGACCGCTCACACCCCCCCCTCCCGGACTCTCCAGTCCGGCGAGTGGCTAAAGGGAGGAAGGTATGGCAGACGCACTGGGGGCTCACGGACATCTGGCGAGCGCAGCACCCCGACTCTAGAGACTATTCCTATTTTTCTGGCCTACACGAATTGCATGTGCGGCTAGATGGGTTTCTGGGATCGGCGGAGTTGGTGTCTGCAGCGGTGCGCTCTGAATATTTGACTAGGACCATCTCGGACCACAACCCCCTCCTAGCGGACTTCCAATGGTTTCCCGGGACCCCTAGTGTGCCCACCTGGAACTTGCGCCCGGAGATCTTAGAGGACATAGTCTTTAGGGCGGACCTGGAGGACAACATTTCTGATTATTTTGCGACCGATGGGGGCACCGCTGGATCGAGAGCGTCAGAATGGGACGCGTTTAAGGTAGTGGTCAGGGGCTATTGTATTTCTAAGAAGGTGGGTATGAGACGTGTCATCCTTGATGACCTGACCACGGCTGACCGGAAGCTCCGTGAGATGGAACTTCACCGCCCCGGCCATCCTGAACTCCAGGAGCGTACGGCTGCGGCGAGGGAGGCAGTGGCGGCGGAAGTCGAAAGACTGCGCTGCTTCGATTATAAGGCCTACACCACTAGGTCGCTCACGGAGGGGGATACGTCGGGCGCACTGCTAGCATGGTTGGCCAATCCCACGCGCCGGACCTCTCTGACGACGTATATGCGCACGGCGGAGGGGCTTGAGGTGCACACCCAACCGGAGATATTAGGCTGTTACCAGCGCTACTACGAACGACTATATCACAGTAACCCGACCAGAGACCCCTCCCTGATTGATGATTATTTGCAACCCTTGGAGATGCCAGCGCTGGAGCCCGATGTGGCGAAGGCCCTGGGCTCCGACATCGAACTGGGGGAAATCAGTAGCGCCATTAAGGGGATGGCGAGGAATAAGACCCCGGGCCTTGACGGACTTCCGGTCGAATTCTACTCCACCTACATAGACCTATTGGCGCCCCGACTGTTGATAGTCTACAGAGAGGCGAAGCGTTTGGGACGTCTCCCCGGCTCGATGTGTGAGGCCTTAGTAGTTCCCCTCCTCAAACCTGGTAGAGAGTCAACTGACCCGGCGTCTTACCGACCGTTATCAATGTTAACGGTCGATTATAAAATTCTAAGCAGCATATTGGCATCGAGGCTGCTAGGACACATGCGCTCTTTAGTGCACGAGGACCAGGCAGATTCATACCCAAACGTAACACGACCATGAATATTCGCAGGTTGTTTCGCTTGTTAGGGGAACCGCACATGGAGGCCTTGTGCCCGATGGTCCTTTCGGTCGATCTGGAAAAGGCCTTCGATAGTTTGGAATGGGATTACCTGCGCAGAGTGTTGCTGCGCTTTGGTCTAGGGGAGGGCTTTGTCAGGTGGACCACGGTGCTTTATGCCTCGGCGTCGGCCAGGGTGAGAGCAGGCCCGCTGATCTCCCAACAGTATCCAGTGGAACGAGGCACGAGGCAGGGATGCTCGCTGTCCCCATTGCTCTTCGCGTTAGCGGTGGAGCCACTCGCGCTGTCAATCCGGTCCAGAGTTTCTTTCGGCGGTTTGCAGACCTTATCTGGCCAGCATTATATCTCGCTATATGCTGATGACCTGCTGCTCTTCCTCGAGGCTGAGGCACTGACGTCTTTCGGAGAGGTCTCGGGCCTTCGGGTGAATTGGGCCAAGACTTGTCTGTTCCCGGTTCGCAGGGGAACGCCCAGACCCGACACCAGCAGAGAGATTAGGTGGGAACCTAGCTGCCTCACGTACCTGGGGGTATACATATACCATGACCCCACCGACCTCCTGGACGGCAATATAGCCCGCTGTACTCGCGCGTTGCGTGGTAGTATGGAATTTTGGGCTACCCTGCCGCTTTCGGTGGCGGGGCGGATTGCACTATTGAAAATGGTGGCACTTCCCCGGTTGCTATACTACTTTCGGACGCTTCCGATTTGGATCCCGCCGGCCACCTTTCGGCTATTGCGATCCATGGTGGTGGGGTTCCTTTGGGGATCGGGCCGCCGGAGAGTGGCTCTCAAGACGCTGATGAGACCAAAGTCAGAAGGAGGCCTTGAGGTGCCAGATTTTGAGAAATATTATCTGGCAGCTCAATTGCAGACCTTCACCCAGGAAATCGCGAGGGAGTTTCGTGGCCCGGAGGTTGGGAGGGGTACGGGAATGCCTAGGCATGTTATTTCCTTCATCGCACTGCGCCAGCGTCTGGCCCTGCAGGACCTGACGCTCGAAGAAAAGACTATTAGATTATGCTGGAATCGCGCCCACGCCCGGGGACAGCTGAGGCTTCCATATGCACCAGAAATACCGCTGGGGATGCTGACGGCCCTGCCTCACGGGGGAGACTGGTCGCGCCTAGGACAGTGGGAAGACGCGGGATTGCAATTGGTGGGGGACCTTTATGAAGACGGGGTGTTACTGCCCTTCCAAGAGATTCTAGACCGTTTCGATGTTCCCCGAGGCGACTTCCTCCTGCACACGGCTCTGGTTAGAGCGATTCAGACGTACTGGAAAAGTGGGCTAGAGGAACCACCTACGTCTCTGTCCGCGAGGACGGTCAAGGCAGTCACGTGCCTGTATAACAGATTGATTAACGAGGACTTGCCCCCCCTCACCACACTGTGGAATCGTTGGGAGGCCGACATAGGGAAAGAGATACCGGAGACGACCTGGCACAACTCATGCGCCGAGCCTGGAAGGGAGCAAGCCATGCACGGTTTCAACTGGTTCATTTTTACATACTCCACAGGGCTTACTTGACCCCGGCGAAGATTCAGCAGTACTTCGCCGCGGATTCAGCGGATTGCCCCAGATGCCGAGCGCCTGAGGCAGACCTCATTCATATGTTGTGGTCCTGCCCGGCGCTGTCCTCATACTGGCTTTTGGTCGAGGATACTCTAAATAGGATTACGGGGAGAACTTTGTCGGTCGACGCGGCGGTGGGGCTCTTACACTGGTTCCCGCATACCCCTAAAAATAAAATTTCGACAAACTTATTGATTTAGGGCTCGTCCTCGCTAAACGGGAGATAACCAGGAATTGGAAAGCAAGAGTTGGTCCGACGGGAGCTAAATGGCACAACGAACTTCTGAAGTGGGCTGCGGGGAGAGCACTCTGCGATACCAACTGGCGAGGCGGCAGCACAACGAGAGGGCGCTAGAATCAGCACTGGAATGGGAGACAATAGTGCAGGCCCTTAGAGATTACTGCGCTTCCAGCGATTCCGAAGGTGATGATGCAGCACAACCTGAGTCCCGTTAGACGTCCACGATACGGATCTCAATACAGTCATCTGGGGTTTTTCCAATAAGCTCTTTCTACACATACCACTGCACACTGATGGCGGGGTTGGGTGGGGGGAGGGAGTTGAATCATGAGACTGTTGGGGGGAGTTTTTTTTTCTGTTAGGTTGATCTAGAAAAGCAGATGAAGCCCGTGGGATTATCCGGATCAGCTTCGACGTTCTACCAGATCCCCACCTGTGTTCTATGTAAGAAGACGCCGCCCGACCCTTGGGTTGTGGGCTGAATGGCTGTGTACCCACGATATTTTCTCACGGGGGATCGGATGTATCTACCCTTTTATTCCTGCAAATGTGTTGCTGATCTGACATGTAACTTTGGCTAATTCCTGCAATAAAAATATATTTAAAAAAAAAAAAAATGAACGAAATCAAGGCCAGAAACTATGGCATCGGGTAAGACTACCGTTGATTAGGCTTCGGATCTTAACATGTCTGCAAGCTGGATTTCAGAGAGTTGGAAACTGTACATTGTAGCACAACTAAACTTACATCTGCCCCAGTGAGTTCCAACTAGATCTAACTTGGTGTTATGGCCAAGAAGAACATTTGCATGTATTGCCACTAGTGTGTGACCAAACAGAATGTTCGACTTAAAGCATGTACTCAAGTGCAAGATAGCATGATACCTTTTATGGCTTGAATATATGGTCCTGTGCTTGCTGAGGCCAGTGTTTAAGGAAATGCTTCAGAGGTTTGTAATGTATCTAATTCGCAAGCTGAGATTAATAAATGTGGTAATCTTTGTGCTCTTGCATGTAATATAGGAAAGTGCTGGAGGAAACAAGAAGTGCAAAGTACCAAGTGGAAGACCAAAGTTGGGAAGTCAAAGAACAGACTTTTCATTAGGACCGCAATGAGTGTGGAGAAGTGTAATACTTCACTACAGAAAATGATGAGGCCTTGGATACTGTTCTGCATGTAGACTATTGCTTCTTGACAGAATCCTATCTCCGGTAAGGAGCATTGCTCTTAACTGGTATTCAATGGGCAGGGCAGGTTTTTGTTTAAACTGCATAGCTATGTAGGTTTTTGAAGATATAGTCTCAAAAATAAGGATTGAGAGAAATTATGATCCTGTACACTCTCCCAATCATATCAATAAACAAAAAAGTTCTTTGCTGAATCTTTTATGAAATCTGACCTTGGGGTTGCTATTCAGTGACCCAGTAGCCTTCTGAATTGGTGTTGGAGTAAATATTATATAATGATGTGAAGGTAGACTGGTAAAGGGGGTGGGGCGGTAACATGCAATATAGAGCCCCTTGGAACATAGGGGCCTACATCAAAGGTTAAAAACACTCAGAATAGTAGGGAAATTATGTTCCTTCTATTTTCATGAATTTGTGAACATGTTTTCTGCCGATCTAGTTCACATCTGGATCAATGGCAATTCATCAACCTTGCGTGCTTCGGATAGCCCCCAGCTGTCCGACGTCACGGTGGGCTTGTGCGGAGGACAGCCGGGGGCCGTCCGAACCCCGCCCACTCATTAATTCGCCTGCACAGCGGGGGAATTCGCGCAGCCCGCAAGGAGTTAAACTACCTAATCTCTTTTGGGTGGGTATCAATTATATTGTCCATTAGTGCTCCCACAAACATGTGAATGTTCACTCAATGTTTGCTAAAAGGTTGCGGTCAATCGCATCCCTTATTAAGAAGTGTTGTCACGTAAAAACACCAATGAGCCAATTCCATTAATCAAAAGACAATATGGGGAATTGGGGGATCTTAGACTACCGGAAGGTCATTGCACTTATTTGTAGTCCTGGCTGTTTTGCCTTCCCATCTCTACGATCCAGGAATGACCCATTCACCCACACTAAACAATGTAAGGGGTGGAATGAAAATGAGAATTTCACAAAACACTAATAGATGAAGAAGGGTAGGCTGAAATCCCCTGTAAGTATAGTATACATATACTTTTAGTCAAACCTAAAGTGCCTGTGCTGAAAGCTGTTGAACGTAGCCTTAGCTCAGCCAGAACCCCTAAACAAATCCCTAAATTGATGAGCCCCAGACTGGTGCATCTTTGGGATGTTGATTCAAGAAGGAAGGCAGCAGAGTTGGACAAGGAGACCTTCATGAGTTACGTTTCATGGAAATGCATTGACGAAGATCAGTTACAGATATGAACCCCAGTCTTGCCAGACACTTCTGCATCCTCAATATGCAGTGCCATTTCAGCTGAACTTGAAGGAGAAGTAACCAATATCGAGCACAGCATAGGCTTTAACTCATGGGTTTCCAACTTCTAGACACCTCACTCAGCAAATGCTCATTTTATATGCTTTCAAATGGAAACAGTAATCCTTTAAAAAATAATGGAAATAAGTATGCATGCTGGACAGTCAGGATATATATATAGAAAAGGGAGTTTTTCCAGTTTTAGCGAACCATGTTGGGACGTCAAGCAGTTACTTTAATAAGGTTTAACATTGAAGCTTTATTTTACAACAAGCCGGGCACGTTATTGACCTAAACCTAGGACTTTAAAACAGCAGACGCTGATCTAAGGGGTGAGCTCTGCAGGTGTATTCTAGGCCGAAAATTGGTCCTGTAATCTATTCAGAATCTTCAAATCCTAACTAAAAATACAACATCTCCAAGGGCATTTAATACACACACGCCATCTCATTGATCTCACAATTAGTTTCAGACTACTTTTAGTCAAGCCCTAAAAACAAAACTGATCACCTGTAAATAGTTTCTTCAGATTCTGTGGTACAGGGTACAAATTAAGCATTCCATACACTCACCCAAGCCCAGCCAGAGGAAATTCATACATTTTCATTTTGTCTGAAAATGGCCCATTATAAAGCACTTTCATTACAGGCTCCAATCCAAAATGACTGCCCGACTGAAAATTGTCACTCTATGCAATAACTCGTAATACTCAAATTTTGGCACAAATATCAACATAAGAGCTTTAAACGAATGGCCCATCTCACAGTACACTCAATAGAGCTTGCAACCCTTAACCAAGGACTAAATGCAATTGCATTGACAGATACTTATTAAAACTATTGGCAGAACTGTATTCATTTATTCCATGAAAAACATGCATGTTCTTTAACGAACGTGTGGAAAGAATATTAAACAATCATTGACAAACTCAACAGGTTTGGAGTGGACTGCAGCTTTTTGACTTTGTCAACGCTTGTTTTGTAATGGTTTTTGAAAACTATTGCTTGGAAAGCTGCCAAAAGATGGTGAATGTTAACAAATAAATGATAAAAGCAAGCATATGTATATGGCCTACAAAAGTGTAAACTGACTAGTACTTCCCGGCACCAAAAGGAACTACTTTGAATGTGGATGTGCTTCTTGTCAAAGGGCAGAATGCCTAGCACCAGTGAAATTAGCCAAGGCCACTGCAATTATGCAGCAGGTTACTACCAAATTATGTGCCAGCGTTGATCAAATTATGCATCAAGAAAAAGCAAATTCTGCGCCATAATTCAGCATATTTTGTGATAACATTACTTCCATATTTTGTCACTTTGACACAGGTTAACACGGTTTGGTCAAAGGTTTTAGGTTTAATACTAGTTTGAAACAACGATACAGCAATAAGCAACAGTAACTTTTGATACGAGACCTGCTAAATTCTAAGATTATGTAGCACCTGATGGATAATGTGGCAAAAGCACATATCCTTAATTATTCGAAAAATGCTGAAGCTACACAATTGCATAATTCCAGTGGCCCTGAAGTAAGCCAGTGTATCAAATGGGCTGACCCACTACCCCTTCATATAAGCTGTATTAGGAAGGACACAATTGTGTTGTGAGTAAACACAATAACGAACCAACGGATCAAGATTGCTGTCTGAAAACTCCTATAGGTACACATATGAATTTAATAAAATCAAAAGGCCCCTATAAATAACGGACCTAAAAAAATAACGTCAGAACACGGAAAGCATTGATAAAAAAAAACATTTTACAACACATGGTATACGCTAGATGATACATGCTTACCAAATTCAGCAACCATGGACGCCAGACCTCCATACAAGAAGGGTTGCCAGTGAAGACCGGCCATGGTCTCCTCTTACACGTCTAGCTTCAAACCCTGTTTTAGACAAAAAGGGACACAATCATATCCGATTTCTAATTAGTGTACCTCATGCAGTGCAGCTCGCCCTCCAAAAATTCAGTTTTGGTTCTAGAACATTTTTTAACCCATAATTTCGGCAAATGTAGCTCACTGAACTCAGGCGCTTTGCTAGGCTGGAAAGAAAAAACAATTTCCCTGCCTTCTGGAGTATCTTTAAACTTGCTTACCTCGGAAGACTCTCTCTGTAGATACCGTTTACAGCAGGTGAACTTAAGGGGAGCTATGTCTGAGGTTTCATTTTGGCATGCTCCCATAGCTAGAGTTTAACTGGACTGTTGTTATGGGATTATATGTCTGGCGCGAGCCGAGAGGCCGATTGATGCTTGCATTGTTACTACGCTGCATGCAAAACTTTTGTTGTTCATTGAATGGATAACTGTGCTCACACCGCTTGAAATTTCAATAAATAATTATTGCAGAAAAAATTGCTGACCTCACAATCATAGCTTCTGTACTGTAGGTCAGAGTGAAATTAAATGAAATTTTATTGTTTACGTTAATTAAAACCACAACAATACATTTTCTAATAAGTTAGTAAACTGTAACAAAAATTAATATTATATGATTCATAAAACGGACTTTAAAACACTTGTTTTTAACTGTTATCAGCTCTCAATTCTGTATAAAATGCCATCAGTCAGTTAGTCAATCTCTTGGTGATATGCTGAGGTTTCCAGATGGTCGTAGTTAGCAGGTGATTAGATCAAAGCTTATTTAATGCCTAGTCAGCTGCACAAGGGGGAATGTTTCTACAGACGTTCTTGGCCAACTGTTCAATTATTTTTTTTAAATGCAAGTTCTGGGTCAGAACCAGTCAGTCTTGATGTTAAGGTTCCATGCTCAGGGACCATCATAGTTTATTTATTTGTTATTATTTGTTTATTTATTTGTTTTTAATATGTTCGCATGTGCAGAGAGGAACTTTATTAATTGGCAGTTCAATGGGATATCTGTTGGGTCCAAGCCTGCTATGAAAGCAGATCTGCATGTCCTTATGCCTCTGAAGTTCATAGCATGTTTTAGAAAGGTGGTTTGTGCTTTGGTAGTTTTGGACAAATGCAGACTAGATGAACGAGGTCCTCTTTACTGCTCCCGTATAGTCTGCAATCTTTCGGCCCTTTGTGTGCCCATGTTGGCTAATCTGTGATGGACGGCAGTTTGCCTAGGCGCAGGGCCATTAGTTGTAGCTTCCGGTAGGCCGAAAATGTGATATTTAAGTACGGCGCTGGGGTAAGTGTTTTATAGTTGGTAATTACCATCCAGGCATGTTTTCTGTTACGGAGGATGTTTTTGTCGACTTTGGCTTTCATTACTCCTAGCAGGGGTTTAAATGATGGCCCCCTTCAGTTTTTTTGCTAGCGACCTGAAAGCAAACGATAGGGCGTTTGTCCTCTGGGCCATGTATGCTTTTTGCTCCCGGTGATTATTCCTGTTGTCAATGTAAAAACCCAGGTACTTATAATTAGATACAACTTCTAGTTTTTTGCACTCTAATTGAAGTTGCTGATTGGCCGTTCGATGTCTAGTGATCAACAGTGTTTTGCTTTTTTAGGTGTTTATCTCTAGCCTAGTGTTGGCTATGTATTCCAGCATTCCTACTAGTGATCTTTGTAGGCTAATCTTAGTTAGGCTTATCAGGACGATATCGTCCGCATATGATAGGTGAGATAATGATAAGGAGCCTAATTTGGGTGGATGAGATATAATCCCGTTAAGTTTTGGTGCCAGGTCTGCCATGAAAAGATTTAAGAGATGCGGGGCCAGAACACATCCTTGTTTTAGCCCTTTGGTGGTTGTAACCTTTCTTGATAGCCTTGAGCCGTCTCCTAGCTTTACGCTCATCCATGTGATCGAGTATAGAAGTAGTATTCCTAGGAGTAATTTTTCCGGGATGTTCCACTTGCGCAGTTGTGACGGTCCACCCTGTCAAATGCCACCTTTAAGTCAACAAAACAGAGGTGAAGCTGTTGTTTCCTCCGAATATATTTGTCGGCGATCATCGAAAGCGACAGGATGTTTGTGATTGTCCACCATCCTTTTCTGAACCCTGTTTGATTAGGGGGTATCAGTTTTAAAGTTTCAGACCAGATCGTCAGTTCTTCTAGTAATAAAGAGGCGTAAAACTTTCATCCACATCCAGAAATGCTATTAACCTATAGTTGGACGCGTACATTCTGTTGCCTTCTTTGAAGATTGGGGTAATTACTGCCCCGAGCCAGCTTGAGGGAATTTGTCTTTCTTTCTCCACCTCATAAAATAGGTTTATGGGGGATGCCATTCGGACCTGGGGCCCAGTTTCCACGGCCATTCAAGATTACTTTTTTACATCTTCAACACTAAAGCTTTGGTGTCCAAGTGTGGACCAAGAACCACTAGCTTATTCCCATTGTGTGGCATCTATGTTTTGCAATTCTGGTGGATTGCAAGTTGGTCTGATATTTGTGTTTCGTGAGATAATCCTAACGTAGTCGGTTTGTTCCTCTTGTCCCTTGGTAATTACTTGCCCCTTTTCTCTCCGTGTTTGGCGGTTCAGCGACTCAAGGTCTGTGTATGTCAGAGTGTTAGAGCCAGCCAGGCTGTTGATGGCCCTATACAGCATATAATGGGCGTCAAAAAGAGACATGCCTCATTAAAATCATGAATCCGTGATTGTACACCCAAACAGCCTGTGTGCGTGCGATGGTAGGATAGTTAAATAAATGAACATGCAATGGAACAAAACTGCATAGACACAATATATCTGAGCAATAGCAAACTGAACGGATCAATATGAGTAAAGAGTTAAACCAAAGAACCATGTTTACAAGACTTTCGAAATAAAATGAATTTGAGGTGGTGATGTAAGTGGTGACAAACACATTTATAGGCGCTGTTAACAAATATTTTCTCTCCCCCCCCCTCTTTCTCCCCTCTCTCTCCTCGCTCTCCTCTCCATCGGGAATGCTGTGATTGGCTGGATTGGATTGTGATTGAGAGACTTATGCAACTAATCACAGATCCATTGCGATACTGATGCACCCACTCAGATACACTGAGGCAGTCATGAAGATCATTACAAAAGCATTGATAGACTGATGCACCGTCTTACAGATTTACTCAAATACTTATGCAATGAATGAGAGACTTACTGATACAGTGATGCATGCAGTTATAGATTACACTGAAAAAGGTATGCACTGTGTTATAGAGATATTAAGGGAGTTGTACATGCTATTATACAGTCATTTAAATAGTAATGTGTTTAGTGTGTTGGTTATAATCCATTTTTCAGTTATTTTTTAATATGGCTGTGGCTATTGAATGTCTGGATTTGTTTTGTCCTTTCGCAACGAATTTGCGGTGAACGCGGCTACTGATGTCACTGCTTCGCCCAGCGCCACAGTGAAAACGGAGAATAGCGTTCAATGATTGTTTTTATACAAATTCCTTCAGAAATATGACTTTAAACAGTACAGTAATAAATCCCTTGTGCCTAAAATACAGTAAAATATGTGCATACATGTGTTTTACATCTCTTTAAAAAGGCACGATTATTGCAGTTACCGAAGTCATTGCGACTCTTGGAGTCATCGCGAACACAGGAAGTTGGGTTCAAACACAGTTTTTTAAAGTTAGTACAAATATAAGTGTGCAAACATGTTCTCTAAGTTAGAAATGTGTGTACTGCAATAGTTAGAATGAATTACATTTTTTAAGTAATCATTTTTGAAGGTGGTGGTCGTTGAATGTTTGCATTGGTTATGCGATTTTGCAACGTGATCTTGACATCACCGTGGGTATTGCGACGTCGCAACCTACGCTTATTAATCCACTGAAGAAAATACCAGGTTATAAAAATACACTTTATATAGCCATTTTAGATAGAAAATACACATTTAAAACCTTAAAATGTAATTAATAAATCATAGGTTACTTGGATGTTATAGATGGGTAATAGAATTTGAAAAACCTTAGTAATTCAATGAAAAATCTAAAGGTTACAGGGACACTATAGTTAGGAAATAGCATTTTAAAAAACACAGAAATTCACTGAAAAAAATTAAAAGTTACAGGGACGTTATAGTTAGGCTGACATTTCACTCACAAAACCAGAGAAATTCAGCAGTTATAGTTAACTGAGCTAACTAGAACTTGCGCCCCCCCCCGCAATGCACCTCTGATGACCTCACATAATACATCACTCATGACATGGTCAGTGACATCACTAATGACAGCACTGCTTAATTTAGCATGTAGCGCTGCTAAAGTGGACTACTAAGGCCAAACTTGCAAACTGTAGTGTGGGGACTAGTGTGAGCAGCATCTGAATGTCACCTCCAGTATCAAGTGGGGGAATAACCAGTCTCACTAGAAGCGATAGACTGCCCAGGACGACCCTAGCTCACCGACCTCAGGAAACTGTGGATATTATTTAGGGTGTTGCCACTATGCTAGGTGTGCTTATATTAAAATACTACTTATTAGACCAGACAGCCTTTGGGGGGCTCTTCCCCCAAAGTTTTTTGTCCTATCACTTGGTTTGCTAAAATTCGTTTTTGTTGATTTTAGGACTGCGCACTTTACTACTGCTAACCAGTGCTAAAGTGCTTGTGTTCACTCCTTTAAACATGGTTAAATTGGCATACACCCAATTTAGTACATTTAATTTACTTATAAATCCCTAGTAAAGTGGTATTTAATGTACCCAGAACCTGTACATTAAATTCTACTAGATGATACCTGCATCACATATTGTGTCACCCACTAAAGTGGCTCTTTAAAATATGCCCATGGCCAGCCAAGGCAGCCTGTGTGCAGTTTAAAACTGCCAATTCAACCTGGCAAAATAAACCCTCTGCCATGCCTAAACCTCCCTAGTTAATACATATAAGTCACTCTTGTGGTAGGCCCTAGTCAACCCATAGGGCAGGGTGAAGTAAGTAAAACGTTGGACATGTACTTTTAAATTTTATTTATTATTTTTTATTTTATTTTTAGCTGTTTTATAACGCGCTCCGTTACTACCAGAGTGTCCTGGCGCGGTAGGAAAAACAGGCATGTGGTCAGATAAAAGAGAATGAGAGTTAAACTAATAAGCAAACCTAAAAAGATGGTTTTTCAGGGCCTTCTTGAAAGGGACAAAATTCTGGATAGATCTCAAAGAAATGGTAAAGTATTCCAGGCGGAAGCGGCAAGAACGCCGATAGACCGACCACCAAGTCGTACCCGCTGAAAGCGCGGAACCTCCAGCAGACTCAGATCAGCCGATCGAAGAGCGCGATTGGGGACATAGCGTCTAAATCTTTTCTTCAGATACGAAGGCCCCAGCTCATTAACTGCCTTAAATGCCAATGTCAATATTTTAAAAGTGATTCGTTGAGAGACTGGTAGCCAGTGTAGTTATTTCAGATGGATTCTAGCACTTTCCCTGCTAGGCACATTACAAAGTAGTCTCGCTGTAGCGTTTTGAATGACCTGCAAACGGGAAACCAAAAAAGCTGGAGTCCCACTGAAGAGAGAATTGGCATAGTCGAGCCGTGAGAGTATAAGAGCTCTCGCGACAGAATCTCTAGCAGCGGAAGGAAGATACGGAAAGAACTTCCTCATAGCCTTAAGAGACCCAAAGCACATGCCCGTAAGTTTCTTTATATGTACTTCGAACCTCAGATCCTCCCCAAACCATACACCTAGGTTCTTATTTGTCCTGATAGTGAAAAACTACCAATTTATTTTTTGCTGCTGGAAGGCTAACCTCTCCCATAGGCTTACATTTAATAAGTGATAATGTTTGTTTGGGAGCAGGGACAAATATCATGTTTGGTCTCAAAAGAATTGTAATTTAAAATCCTCTGTAATAGTGAAGTTGGAGTCTAAGTCACATTTCTGAAAATGCCACTTTTATAAACCTGCTGTTACTTCTCCTAACCATTTGGAGGCCACGGCCTGTGTCCTGGGTCACATGACTGAATAGTTGGCAGTTGCCTTTATGTGTTCCTCCCAAACAGTGAGACAAAGGGGGACTATGTGTTGGCAAGATGAGCCAGACTGCCAGGATGGGTGGCGCAAAGCGATTTCCTACCCCACTTACATTTCAAAGGAGCTGCCTCAGCACACTCGCAAATAACTTGACACAAGTCCTTGTTACCTCAGAGCTCTTAAAGCCTGGGAAGGGGAGGAAAGAAAATTCCAGAACAAGATGTGGGTGGAAGTCTAGACATTTATAACACTTCAAAGGCTGGCACTAGGTATAAATATTGGACCCTCAGTTCACTTCTGAACCTGATGAGCACCCCCAAAAGCACTGCCTTCTACATCAGAGAACTGGCCTGCTTTGCACCTCAGAGGACGGCCATGATTCAATAATCGGACTGCCCCGATGCTTGAAGCCTGTCTTGTACCCTCAGAGAACTGCCCTGCCCCAGTCTCGCACAACTAGATGTCCACTGTTGGCCCTTGGTTCTTTTAGGTGCTACTTTTCAACTTCTTAACTCCGGTTCTACTGACTTTGTTTTGGTGTCAAATAATTTATGAAAACATTCTCAATTTCTCTAAATTGATTTAGATTTTTCTTCTATTGTATTTTTACTTTATTACTCTTTGAATGCTGCATAAATACCTTAGAAATTGCCTCGAAGGTAAGCTGAACTGCTTTTGTGGCAAGTTCCCAGAGGGTTCAGCATAGGTAAATTAGGTGACTTTATGGTTTACTTTGACAGACATTGAGGTTGTTGCCTGAGAAGCATCTTCACCCCCTCGATAAAAAAACAAATTTCCTACACAAATTATTAGGTTGAAGTCTTCCAGACAGCACACCTGTCTGATATGAAAAGACACCTCGGGAGCATTCTGAAAGCTTCCCTGTGAATACATTCCGCTCATTACTTACCATTGGGTTTGTGGTTTATAACTCACACTTTTTGGCTGTCTATTTGCTGGCTTTATTTCTTTAAGGCTGTGAGGTAATATGAATTTTCATGTTCAGTTGTGTCCCCTATCGTAGACCCCACCGGCTCCATGTACGTGCTTCAAGTACATGTATGTTCCCTCCACTTCCAGCTATGAAGACGCAAATACATTTGCGTCCAACGTTAACATGTCCTCTTTCAGATCCACCATGAATGGGTCAGATATTCCGTTCCTAAGTGTGCCTTGCCAACGTCTTTACATGGTGCACTTTCATGTTTTTCTAGCTCTGGCGAGTTAGGCCCTGATTTCTGCCATCGAGCCTCTTTCTGCCTTCTGCCTCCGAAAGCTGCAGTCTGCCGCTCCCTGACCCTTGACTTACTCCCTGCGCGGCGAGCGGTGCCTGACTCGACCCGTTTGCCTGCCAAGACTGTATTCAACCTTCAAGTTATCTGCTCCGCTCCTCGAAAATACATTCCTGTCTAGTAGTTTACGAAAACATCCTTCCCAGCTGCAGAGCAAAGGGCCCGGCCTCACTGTCTCCATGCAAGTAATTCATAGCTCCCGTTACCATGGTAGGCACATGGCCCCTCACATCTCATGTAGACACGTAGTCGCATATGCACGCACTAGCAGTCAGTATAGAATAGCCTCTGCCCGAGAGACCTTTCCTTCTAGATAATACAGTTCCTCAAACACAAGATATTAGATATGATTTGGGATTAGGTTGTTCTGACACCCCAGACTTCTGTCTCCTCATGTAGGGCTAAATGTCAAGTCCCCTTCACCCTCCAGTTCCACGTCAATCACACGTCACACTGCTGCGCGCGCATCCCTGCCACATATTTCTGCTGACACTGCAGGATTCTTCTATGGATCCACCCACCTGTGATACGTTTCATATGACGTTGTCAGGCACGCCTTCATGCACGCCTTCTGTTACGTACATATGTCTTTATCTCGTTTCTCTCAGCTGTTACGCCTTCTGCATCTGTCATTACTGTAATGCATTGACTATATATATGATAACCTGTCAATAAAGTATTGTCTATCCCTTCCTGAACCTTCGTGGTGATGGAACATGATTGCCTGGTTCGAACCAATTCCTTTTTAAGGAATAAAACCCCTTTTAAAACCTCAAATACCACGGATTCTGTCTCTTATTTTTGACTGAGTTATTCTTATTGAACTTTACCGCATAAATTAAGTATAGGTAATTCAGATTTACCACATAATTGGCGCCCGAACAGGGACCCCTCCCCCACCTTACGCGCCGGCGGTGCGTTGCAGGCCGGGTCCCCTGCCACAGCCGGACGGACAACTACGCGTACCCGCAGGATTTCCTGTATCTCCCTCAGGCCAACGGAGGTGACTGAGGCTGCGATCAACACCCAGACGAGGCTGTAAGGAGTGCGGAGGATCCCGACCAGAGCCTAGCTGAGAGAGCAAAGTCCGAGGTATTCAGAGGCCCACCAGGTTCCGAAGTTCCGAAGTATCTACGTCACGAGTCGAGTCCAGTCCAGTCCGGTCCAGTCCAGTGTCGAGTTTCCGAGGCCTTCTGTTCCGTGCTTCCCGGTGAGTACCGTTGCTGGGGACGCATCTAGACGTGCGCATTAATTTGTGCCGGTCAAGACGGGTTTGGGTACACAGACCCGGTCTGCACTGTTTTAGCGGTGTATCTGTACTGTTTAGCAGTATATCCGGTCTGCACTGTTTTAGCGGTGTATCTGTACTGTTTAGCAGTATATCGAGTATGTAGGTAGCTAGTTTTATTCTGATTATTATCGTTCGTTTTAAAATGTCTTAATGTGTTTTAATGTCGTGGTATGAGTGATTGTTCGATCTACAGTATTGTGTTTTATTGTATTAATTGTGTCCAAGTCCAAGTAAGTATCAAGTATCAAGAAGTACGGCTGAAACATGCCGCTGTTCTCTAAATTAAGACAGATAAAAACTAGAAAAGGGATACTAGAGGAAGCTGTTCCCATTCCACCTAGGGACACTCCAGGGTACTTTATGTACTATAAGCATGGCCTAGATGCCGTATTATATCTCGATTTGTGGGTGGACTACACCAAAGATTTGGCAGAGAATCAGAGATGGCCCGCTGCTGGGACATGGGATGCCGATTGCATCATGAGAGTAGAAGAAGCATTATGGAAAAAGAAAGCCAGACAGTCACAGAAAGATGCAATTGAATTATGGCGTAAAGAGTCGCATAGACGCACAGAGAAAGCACTCAGAAAAGAAGAGAAAAGTAGAGAGGATTCAGACAAGGCCCGAGAAAACGTATTAGTTGAGGAAGGTATACGAGTAAAAACAGAACAAGTAGATCGACAACGAAACACTCTTATGAATGGTATGTATCCTCTTCTGGCCGAGGGTTTACCTAAGGCCACCCCGGAAGTACCAAAAGATCTGCCACCTCCATTGCTCCCGACTAAATTACGTCACAAAACCGCAGAAGACATATTCCTTTCCTCCTATCTAGACGATGTAGCTCCTGCATATACAAATCCACGTGTCCCTGCTCCTGCGGACGGCACTCCACCCCGAGATAATCTACCCCCACCTCTGCAACAACATACTCCTCCTCCCGTTCCACACCTTCCGCCTGTTCCTCCTCTCCTTCCTGCACCTATTCTCCCTACCATTCACCCAACAAATCCTTTTGGACCTGGCACCTCAGGAGGTGCGGCAGGAGGTTTTCAAACACCGCCACAAACACATCGATTGACTTATAGGGATCTAGCACAGCAACGTACACCCCAAACAGCGAGTTATGACATCCTTAAAGTGCCTCTTACAGACTGTAGATATGATCCGGTACCTGGTATAGACGACAGAATGATGCTGTCATCAGTACGTCTACGACGAGTTGCAAACTATTTAATGATATTACCAGGAATGATTGATCATTTAGACAGAATATATCATTTTGTCCAAACAGGGCAAGGTCCTGAAAGTATTGGCGATGCCATGGCATACCAGAAAGTTGACACTCAAAAAATGATATTACGTTTCTTCATAAACTGCTTGATAAGAAACCAAGATAGGCCTGGTGTAGACCCGGAAGAAATGAAAGCACTTAACAAATGGGGTCAGAATATAGCAGACGGAAAACATGATAAACAGAGTTGTATAGAAAATATGTACCGAAGGATCCGAAAAGCAGTAGAACAAATACACGAAAGAAGACAGCCTGAAAGAGAAATAGATACAGATAAAAATGAAACCTCAGAGGAGGAGGAACAACAAGAAACGACAACAGGAACATTACAATTACCAGCTAGAGAAATGATAGCATATGTAGGTAAGGGAAGACCCTTTAATAATTCAATGCGTCCGGTACGTCCAGAAAGTAAGAGACTTTTTCAAGCTGCTATGTCAAATCCGAAGACGCCAGAACACCTGTTTCAGGCTACCGATAAAATACTTCAAGAACGAATGGGGTACCATGTACTCAATTCTATGGATGAACAAGAATTAGCCAGGTCAGCAGTACAATGGGCTGACAGTTCCGATAAATATAGTGATGACGCATTAGCACAAACGTTTTTGAATCTTTCTCCAGATGAACAGCGTTTAGCTGGTATGTACATGATACAACACCTCCTTATATTGTATAAAAGCCAACATTCTGATCCAGGTCCCCTACCTGATATATTAATAGAACTACTCATGAATAAATGGAGAGGCCTAGGTACCGATTTAATCAAAATAATTCTAGAACATCGGCACAGATATAGTGCCTTCCTGTGTTCACAGTTCGATCCAGCCCCATCCGTAGACAGAAAAATGTATTACATAGTGTAGGAAGGTGGATATCTGACTATGGTTACCCCCAAACTTTTTTGCCTGGTGTTTAGCTGGTTTTTGACTTAGTTGGCCTGGGATCCTGCTATTCAGGGCCCCAGGCTGATTGCTCTCCTTAAAATGGACTCCATGTACCTTAGGTGCATAACACAATTGGAATTGGTTCACCTTATAGGCCCCTGTAACAGTGTACCATAGGTACCCAGGGCATAGGTGTAGCCAAGGCCTACCAGGGGCTGCAGCATGTATTGTGCCACCCCTGGCCTGGCCTCCATATTTGACACAACTGGCTGATCACTCAGCTGGGGTAAGTTGGTGTAATCACCTCTTACTTAGGTACAGTATGCCTGTGCCTAACCCTAAACTGGACACATATGTTCCTATCAGCCACTCCTATGGAAGGCCTCATCAATCCTGGAGGCAGAGTGCTTGGAAATATGTGAGATGGTGCTCTGGCATGAGCTGAGCCTGTCTGCAGCTGTCGGGAACAACTCCCTAAGCTGTTCCGGGATATTGCCATACCATATACTCTTAAGTGCATTATAATCCTCGCGGTTAAATGCTAACTTTGGTTTGGCTTTATCAAAACATGTCGAGTAAGGTGTCATACGAATTGGAATACTATCCCCTCGCCAATTCTGGCGACGGGGATAGCATTCCACCCTTCTAGAGGGACACGACATGTGCGTAGCCTTAACCCCGGTTAAAGTTAAACAGAGCCTCAGCTTCACAAAATGGACGCTGCCACCACAGACACAAGTCTGGCCTCCTGCTGCTGACCGAAACTCGGCAGATGGTGGCCTGGACAAAGGGTTTCCTGCCTTGGGAGGTGCGAGCACCACCCCAGACAGGATTTTGTGTATTAGGTAGGACAGGGCTGAAAAGAATCAGACATGCCCGGGGCACACAAGGTGTCCCCGTGCATAGGCCAGTCCAAACCGGTTCTGGGGCCTTCCAGCCCCAGTCCTGGCGCGGAGCTGGACAAAGGAAAGGGGGTGTAACCGCCCCCCTTCCTGGTTCCTCCCAGAGGAGGGACCTAGTAGGTGATCCACCCCCTAGATTGGAATAAGAGGGGGAGCAGTGCCATTGCACAGCAGATCATCCCGAAATCAACTTAAACTAAGAAGAAGACTGGACTTCGACATTCTGCTGCACAGAAGACTGAAGAAGAATCTCCCTTGTGGCCAAGGAGTGACCACCCTGTGAACACAGGTACCAACCAGCGACTCGACGTCTGCTTTGCCGCCGCCTCCCGCCGGAGACCGAGCCCAGAGCCCGACAAGAACCAGACTCCCAGACCTCTCAGAGCCCGATCCACAGTCCCTGCGAAGAAGGGACCCGTGGAGGCACCGAGCGACGTGGGACCGGACCTCTTGAAAGACACCCGACAAGCTGACTGCGCAGCTTCTGAGTCATCCTCGACGTTGTGCTTTGGGGATTGAGAACCCCCACCACCGAGCAGCCCTTGCACCGAAGATCAGCCCTCCAGCATCTCCACGATCTGCGTGGGGCCCTTTTGCATTGTGCCACTCGACGCGCCATCCCGGCCACTAGCCACGCGGCCAGCGGCCATCTTGGCGACGAACCCGAAGATTTAAACAGCAGGTCTGGTTGCTCCAGACCTACCCAAGCTCCTGTGAAAAGGAGCACCCGCTCTGACCTTGCTGGTCCGAGTGAACAGCATCTTTCAACTTCTGCGTGGCTTGCATTTGCCAAGGCCTGTTTGCTCCGATCAGGTCGCCGACACCGCCAACAGCGAGAAGCCTACGTGGGACAGCTCGTGACCGACTCCTGGACGTCCTCGACCCCGGGTATCCACGTGGCTGCAGAAAGAAGCTACCCGACAACGCCTGTTTGCACCCGACATCACCTGGTTTCGCTCTGGTTCCACGGCAGTCACTGGCTAGTGACTTTGAACACTGTCCCCTCTGCTTTCAGGTCTTCACATCTACAGATCCACCCTTGGATCCACCGGAACTCTTCTCCTCGAGCCGCCTGCAGCATCTTCAGCTCCAAGCACCATCGACCAACGTGACGAAACCCGACACATCTTCGACCCTGTGCACCCGCTTCCTGTGGGTGAGGTAACTCAGCTCCGCCGGTGCTCCTGCACTGGTACACATCCCAAGGGCCTGTGTTTTAAGTTTCAGCTCCGTAGGTCACTCGGAAGGTTCCTAACTTTCTAACTTTGTGCTTTTTACGCACCATAGACTTTGTATTGAGAAGTGCGTGCACTTTGAACACTGCACCCGAGTCCCGTGGGCCTTTCCCGACTTAGTTATTTCCAGTCTCGAATAGCTCCAGCGATTCCCAAGGCCCTAGGCCTCTTCACTTTCCTCCTGGTATCTCTTATACCACTTATTTAGTATATGGTTTAGGTGGCCCCTAGGGCTCATCCATATTGTGCAACTTTTGTATATTTTAAACTGTCTTGTGATTTAACGTTTGTGCTTCTGTGCTCATAAAGAGTCCAGGGGATTTTATAGTTAATAAATCAATATATATTTTCAATATATATCTGTGTGGTGTCCCTTTCATTTGGTATTCAAGGGGGTTGTGTATGGTATAACAGCTGGCTTCACATGCCTTTCAGAGTTTAGCCTAAGACTGCTTTGTCCACGTTACCACTAGGATAACTGGTCTACAAGGTTGAATTACAACCATCATCATAAGGGTTGCTTGGCATGGTACAAAGTGATCACTAGAACTAGTGAGCATTATATACCAGGCCAACTTCTCACATTGGTGAGCAGCGGATTGGGATCTGAGCTTGCTGTTGTTTTACCATTACAATCTTTGAGATTATCATTTGAAAGATCATACAGGTACCTGCTAGGTACATATAAAACAAGACTAGTATACTTAAGTTCTACTGAACTTAGTTGTTGTAGAGCAAAGGGAGTAGCACACCCTAGCTACAACTACTAGATAGGTTTAGTAGGTAAACACCAGTGTAGGTAGATTGCAACACATCCACCCACACTAGAGCAATGTCTGGAACAGAGGGGTCCAGTGGACTTACTCCTGTTGAGAGTGACCCTCCAAGGGCACCATCCCAGTTTGCTATTTTTCCCTTTAAGGAATTAAGACAGCTTTGTGTCTTAAGGGGTCTGAAGACAGGGCCTTCCCCTACTACAGACCACCTAAGAGAGCTCTTGGATCAGTCTGAGGCTCTAAAGACCTCTAAAGCAAACCCCACAGGGGATGCTGAAGGAGGCCATCCTTCAGAGGATGACACTGTAGACACCCCTACCCCTATCATCCTAGTAGATGAGGAAGCCTCCACCACTGGAGCTCCTCAGGTAGATGAAGAGGAAGAAGAAGAAGAGGAGGAGGAGGTGGAAAGCAGTGAGTCAGATGATGACAGAGATAGTCAGGTGCTGGTCAGTAGACTGAACCAGGCTAACTTAAGTCAACTTGGGAATGAATCAGGTAACAACCCATTCAGACCCCCAGGTGGACTTAACCAGGGCCATAGGAGGAGAAGGCATCACTCAGGTGAATCCAATACCTCCCATGTCTCTAGAGGCTCTCATGGTCACTCCAGAAAGGAGATGACTAGCCCTCAGAGAAGGGAACATGAGGCCAAGATGAGAGAGGCTGAGCTTAGGATCCAGAGGCAAGAGTTAGAGGTTGCCCTGGCCAAGGAGAAGCTTGCTAGAGCAAGACAGCCTAGAGAGAGTGGATTAGGATCCACTGGTGGCAGCAATATCCAGAAGGATAAAGACAGGTCCTTTGATACAAGAAACCTGAGTAAGATTGTGCCCCCCTACAAAGCTGGGGATGATATCCACAAATGGATGACTGCACTTGAGAGAGCCTGCATGGTACAGCAGATCCCTCAGGAGCAGTGGGCAGCAATCTTGTGGCTCTCCTTTGAAGGTAGAGGCAGAGACAGACTCCTCACAGTTAGTGATGAGGATTCTAGAAACTACATGGTCCTGAAGAGTGCTCTGATTGATGGGTTGGGCTTAACCACTGAACAGTACAGGTTAATGTTCAGAGACACCCAGAAGACACAGACTCAGGACTGGTCTGAATTTGTTGAGTGTGCCACTAAGGCTCTGGAGGGCTGGTTGCTGGGAAGTAAGGTTACTGACTATACAGGATTGTATAATTTAATTATGAGAGAGCAAATCTTAAGTAATTGTCAAAATCAGCTTCTACATCAGCACCTGGTTGACTCTGATCTGACCTCCCCACAAGAATTGGGTAGGAGGGCAGACAAATGGGTCAGAACCAGGATCAGGCCTAAGAACCAGGGTGGTGACCAAAAGAAAGAGACTACCAAGCCTCAAGAGAAGGGTGGGGATAAAAGTAAGGAAAAGACTTCCCCAGGGCCCCAAAACTCCAAGAATGGGGGTGGGTCCCAAGACACTTCTACAACCCAGAAAAAGCCTTATTGTCATACCTGTAAACAGGTGGGGCATTACAAAACAGATAGCTGTTGTCCCAAGAATGGCAATAAGGAGAATATACCTCCAGGTAAGGCTCCAACACCTCCTGTCACTGTTAGCAGTGGTCCCCCAGGTGGTGGGAGCACCCCCAAGAATTTGGGTGGGTTTACTTTTGGAGGACAGGTGGACTCTGGCCTATCCAGGTCCCCTAACTCAGATACTCTTGTCTATGAGACTGGCATGGGGTTTGCCAATTTCACTGCTTGCCCAAACACTTTGAGCAAGTATAGACAGGAGCCCCTCATCAATGGCTTGAAAGTTGAGGCCTTCCGAGACACAGGGGCTAGCATCACCATGGTGGCTGAATGTCTAGTCCCCTCAAGGCAACTTTTACCTGATGCCAAATATCAGGTGACAAACATTGATGGCATAGAAACCAATCATCCCATGGCAGTAGTCAATCTTAGCTGGGGAGGTGTCACTGGCCCAAAGAGAGTGGCAGTGTCAGCAAACTTGCCTGTAGATTGCCTACTGGGTAATGATTTGGAAATCTCAGCCTGGGCTGAGGTTGAACAGCAAACCCATTCTAGAATGGTAAATCTCCATGGAAAGGTTAGTGGGGCTGTAATGGCTACAGCCCCAATTCAAGATGTCCTTCCTGAAAAGGTTGGGAGGGCTGAGCAAACCTCAGCCCCATCTTTAGATAACTTCCCTCCTGGAAAGAGTAGCAGGGCTGTACTAGTAACAGCCCATACCCAAACTGAGTCTCCTCCTGAAAAGGTTGGTGGGGCTGTGATGGCCACAGCCCAAACTCAAACTGATACATGGGTAGTGAAGCCTGAAATGATGGATCACTCCACCCAAACAGAGAGCATTGAGGAGGAAGAGAAATCTCCCTCTCACCAGACTTTAGGAAAGGATCAGCCTCCTCAGGGAACTGATCTTACCCCTGATGAAGGAACTGTCCCAGAGGTTGTTAGGCCTGGCCTAACAGAGCCTCTGATGGCAGTGGACCCTTCTCAGGTGGGACCCAGTCTGAAGCAGGTAACCTGCCCCTCTCTACCTTGCCTTACTCAGCCCAGGGCTGCAGAGGACAAGAAGGACAGTGAGACCCAAAGGGCCCCCTGTCAAATAAAGCACCCCCATCAACAGATTAGGGTCACCGAAACTAGTAGCCCTAGTGAGGTGCAAACTTTAAAAACTCCTGAGGGATCCCCCTTAAAAGTAGTTAGGGACCTCCCCCAGATGGATATTGTTGGGCACAGCCAAACCTGGGACCAAAAGGCCCCAAACCTGACCTGTCCCTCCAGTAAGCCAAACAGAGGGACCCAGCCTCCAGCTTTAGGTAGCCAGAGGTTGACCCTGAGAGCACAGTGCAACTCAGTCAGAGAAAGAAAGGCACACATGGTGGAGAGTGATTGGAGGAAGCTGAGCCCTACAGAGGAAACTCACTTCAGTACTCCATCCCAACACCAGCCTTTGACTTTGCAAAGACACACCACAGGTAGAGATTCCCTATGGTGGAGACCCTCAGATACCCTTAGGGTGAGGGATTGCTTAGTGGACCATGAGACAGGGGGTTACCAAGCCAGAGCTGGTACTTCCTTATATGGCCACTTAGGCAATATAGGCTTACCTGGTCAAGGATAGCCTTATCTCCTTTCGTTTGGGGGGGGGTTATGTAGGAAGGTGGATATCTGACTATGGTTACCCCCAAACTTTTTTGCCTGGTGTTTAGCTGGTTTTTGACTTAGTTGGCCTGGGATCCTGCTATTCAGGGCCCCAGGCTGATTGCTCTCCTTAAAATGGACTCCATGTACCTTAGGTGCATAACACAATTGGAATTGGTTCACCTTATAGGCCCCTGTAACAGTGTACCATAGGTACCCAGGGCATAGGTGTAGCCAAGGCCTACCAGGGGCTGCAGCATGTATTGTGCCACCCCTGGCCTGGCCTCCATATTTGACACAACTGGCTGATCACTCAGCTGGGGTAAGTTGGTGTAATCACCTCTTACTTAGGTACAGTATGCCTGTGCCTAACCCTAAACTGGACACATATGTTCCTATCAGCCACTCCTATGGAAGGCCTCATCAATCCTGGAGGCAGAGTGCTTGGAAATATGTGAGATGGTGCTCTGGCATGAGCTGAGCCTGTCTGCAGCTGTCGGGAACAACTCCCTAAGCTGTTCCGGGATATTGCCATACCATATACTCTTAAGTGCATTATAATCCTCGCGGTTAAATGCTAACTTTGGTTTGGCTTTATCAAAACATGTCGAGTAAGGTGTCATACGAATTGGAATACTATCCCCTCGCCAATTCTGGCGACGGGGATAGCATTCCACCCTTCTAGAGGGACACGACATGTGCGTAGCCTTAACCCCGGTTAAAGTTAAACAGAGCCTCAGCTTCACAAAATGGACGCTGCCACCACAGACACAAGTCTGGCCTCCTGCTGCTGACCGAAACTCGGCAGATGGTGGCCTGGACAAAGGGTTTCCTGCCTTGGGAGGTGCGAGCACCACCCCAGACAGGATTTTGTGTATTAGGTAGGACAGGGCTGAAAAGAATCAGACATGCCCGGGGCACACAAGGTGTCCCCGTGCATAGGCCAGTCCAAACCGGTTCTGGGGCCTTCCAGCCCCAGTCCTGGCGCGGAGCTGGACAAAGGAAAGGGGGTGTAACCGCCCCCCTTCCTGGTTCCTCCCAGAGGAGGGACCTAGTAGGTGATCCACCCCCTAGATTGGAATAAGAGGGGGAGCAGTGCCATTGCACAGCAGATCATCCCGAAATCAACTTAAACTAAGAAGAAGACTGGACTTCGACATTCTGCTGCACAGAAGACTGAAGAAGAATCTCCCTTGTGGCCAAGGAGTGACCACCCTGTGAACACAGGTACCAACCAGCGACTCGACGTCTGCTTTGCCGCCGCCTCCCGCCGGAGACCGAGCCCAGAGCCCGACAAGAACCAGACTCCCAGACCTCTCAGAGCCCGATCCACAGTCCCTGCGAAGAAGGGACCCGTGGAGGCACCGAGCGACGTGGGACCGGACCTCTTGAAAGACACCCGACAAGCTGACTGCGCAGCTTCTGAGTCATCCTCGACGTTGTGCTTTGGGGATTGAGAACCCCCACCACCGAGCAGCCCTTGCACCGAAGATCAGCCCTCCAGCATCTCCACGATCTGCGTGGGGCCCTTTTGCATTGTGCCACTCGACGCGCCATCCCGGCCACTAGCCACGCGGCCAGCGGCCATCTTGGCGACGAACCCGAAGATTTAAACAGCAGGTCTGGTTGCTCCAGACCTACCCAAGCTCCTGTGAAAAGGAGCACCCGCTCTGACCTTGCTGGTCCGAGTGAACAGCATCTTTCAACTTCTGCGTGGCTTGCATTTGCCAAGGCCTGTTTGCTCCGATCAGGTCGCCGACACCGCCAACAGCGAGAAGCCTACGTGGGACAGCTCGTGACCGACTCCTGGACGTCCTCGACCCCGGGTATCCACGTGGCTGCAGAAAGAAGCTACCCGACAACGCCTGTTTGCACCCGACATCACCTGGTTCCGCTCTGGTTCCACGGCAGTCACTGGCTAGTGACTTTGAACACTGTCCCCTCTGCTTTCAGGTCTTCACATCTACAGATCCACCCTTGGATCCACCGGAACTCTTCTCCTCGAGCCGCCTGCAGCATCTTCAGCTCCAAGCACCATCGACCAACGTGACGAAACCCGACACATCTTCGACCCTGTGCACCCGCTTCCTGTGGGTGAGGTAACTCAGCTCCGCCGGTGCTCCTGCACTGGTACACATCCCAAGGGCCTGTGTTTTAAGTTTCAGCTCCGTAGGTCACTCGGAAGGTTCCTAACTTTCTAACTTTGTGCTTTTTACGCACCATAGACTTTGTATTGAGAAGTGCGTGCACTTTGAACACTGCACCCGAGTCCCGTGGGCCTTTCCCGACTTAGTTATTTCCAGTCTCGAATAGCTCCAGCGATTCCCAAGGCCCTAGGCCTCTTCACTTTCCTCCTGGTATCTCTTATACCACTTATTTAGTATATGGTTTAGGTGGCCCCTAGGGCTCATCCATATTGTGCAACTTTTGTATATTTTAAACTGTCTTGTGATTTAACGTTTGTGCTTCTGTGCTCATAAAGAGTCCAGGGGATTTTATAGTTAATAAATCAATATATATTTTCAATATATATCTGTGTGGTGTCCCTTTCATTTGGTATTCAAGGGGGTTGTGTATGGTATAACAGCTGGCTTCACATGCCTTTCAGAGTTTAGCCTAAGACTGCTTTGTCCACGTTACCACTAGGATAACTGGTCTACAAGGTTGAATTACAACCATCATCATAAGGGTTGCTTGGCATGGTACAAAGTGATCACTAGAACTAGTGAGCATTATATACCAGGCCAACTTCTCACACATAGACAGACAGAATCCCTTACGAGAAGTGCATCCAGTTAGGAATGAGGACAATACTCTTAGACACGTGTTTGTGTACACGCCCATAACTAAAATAGAACTATTGGAAATGAAGAAATTAGTGCCAAGCCATGACAAAGATCCAGCAGGTTTTCACCGTGAAATAAAAGACATGTTACTCATGGGTGATTATACCTATCCCGATATCATGAAAATATTGAAAGTATTATTGCCTGCCGGTATTTACGAGAAACTCAAAGAAAAAGAATGGGAGGTGGGAGAGCAAAAGATTGTTTGGGCTGATTAGAGAACGAAGAAAATACTCGAACCCCAGGCCTAGGGCTTGGGGACAAAACTAAAGCTTTACCAGGATTGTTAGTACAAGTATTGCCGCGTTTATTAGCAACGAAAAAAGAAGACTGGGGTGCAATCTCAGCCTTCAAACAGAAACCCGATGAAGACACTAGTGATTTTTATTCCCGATTTGAGAAATGTTTTGGTATTAACAGTGGCCTATAAGCAAGTAGCGAATCATATCCACATCTTTTTGTAACAAAATTAGTCGAGAATTCTCTGCCCCAGGTTAAGAATTGTGTTCTGAAAGTCGAGAGCACATGGCAAGCTAATACCCCTTCACAAATGTTACAAATGTTACAGTACCACCAGAATAGAATTAGAGAGGAACAAGAGCACGAACAAAGACGTATGAAGGACACGAAAATGAAAATGCTAGTTGCTCAGTCAGTTCCAGCTGACGGTCAGAAAAAGGGTATGACACAGTCCCATACTTCAGCAGCTCCTGTTAAAGGGATATGCAACTATTGTAAACAGCCAGGTCACTATATAAACGATTGTGCAGTTTTGAAACACAATATCTCTACCGGTAAAACTAAAGAGAGACCGCGTCCTCCTAGGCAGGACCAGGTCCAACAACAAGTACCACAGAATATCCAGCCTATGCAAGCTCCACAACAGACAGTACAGACCGTAGCAGTGCCACAGCCACAGCCCATTGCGGCAACACAAAACACGACACAACAGATGTACCAGTATGCACAAAATGATTATCCCGACTATCAGCGATACACATGAAACAGCCTAGAGAGGGAAGTTGGCTTGCCTCTTATTGAGGTTCCTGTAGATCAAGAAGGTCCTTATGTACATAGTCAAGTATTAGGGAAAGACAGAAAGTTTTTAATTGATACAGGGGCAAGCAGGACAACTATAAGTCACGACGAAGTACCAGGGGCACCCCTCTCAGGCTCACAGAATGTTTCTCTTGGATTTTCAGGAAAGCCTATTATTAATGAAGTATCGCAACCACTTCCCCTTGCAGTTGGTCCATTGACACGTACTACAGATTTATTGCTAACGAAATCATGTCCGGAAAACTTGTTAGGTATAAAGACATTGAAAGCTCTAGGAGCTGTCATTTGCTGTTCTCCAGAAGGTGTAAGACTGTTTTTGCGCGACTTTAAAAGGTCACTATGTGTTGAGAGATATTGATCCCAGATTACAGAATGTTCCTGCACATCTATGGGCACAAGGCCCCACTGATGTAGGTTGTATGCACATTACACCATATCGAGTTACACTCAAGCCAGGAGTAGTCTTACCGCGAATCCGACAATACAAGTTACCCCCAGATGCTGTAGTGGCTTTACTGAAAATCATTGACGAGCTCATTGCACAAGGAGTGGTCGTAGAAACCGACTCCAATGTATGTAACTCCCCCATCATTCCAATTCTTAAACGTACTGATCCAAAAGCACCTCCAGTTTATCGATTAGTTATCGATTTGCGCGAATTAAATAAATGCATTATACCACAATATCCCGTGGTCCCAGATATCTCGTCTTTATTGACTGCTATTGATTCCGAAGCAACGTTCTTTACTGTAATTGACCTGAAGAACGCCTTCTTTAGTGTTCCAATTGCCCCAGAAAGCCAATACCTTTTCGGATTCTGTTTAAATGGACGAAGCTTCAAATTTGCACGCGCACCTCAAGGATTCACAGAAAGCCCCAGCATCTATAGCCAAGCACTGAAAAGACAACTAGACAGTATACACATGCCTGATAACACTGCCCTGTTACAGTACGTCGATGATCTATTGATCACCGCCCGCAGCGAACCTGAATGTGAGCAAGCGTCACTGACGGTTTTGCATTTCCTGGCTGACAAGGGACACAAGGTGTCCCCTTCGAAGCTGCAATTCTGTGTTCAGCAAGTTGTTTACCTTGGGCACTTGCTGTCCAAAGGGGGGAAGACAGCTAACACCTGACCGCAGCCAGTTAATTGTAAATATGTCACAACCCAAGACACAAAAAGAGGTGCGAGCCTTTATAGGCCTCACTTCTTACTGTAGACAATGGATTCCCCAGTACGCATTTCAGGATCAAGCAGGTTCACACAAACCGTGTGCTTATTTTTCTAGTACATTGGATCCAGTAGCCCAGGCTCTGCCTGCGTGCTTGAAATCAGTAGCAGCAACAGCTCTAGCAATCAGACAAAGTGATTCCATAGTGTTAGGACATCAGTTGACAGTACAAGTTCCACACTCTGTGGAAGTTCTTTTAAACCGAACACAGACCCAGCACTTGACTATAGCACGACTGACAGGTTATGAATTGACATTGTTTCAGCCACACATAGAAATCAGACGTTGCAACACATTAAATCCTGCTACACTTTTGCCATTAAATGAGACAGATCCATTGGCACATGATTGTATTGAAGTCATTACCATTACGACGAAACCCAGACAAGATTTGACAGACACTCCATTACCGGATCCAGACCTGACACTTTATGTGGATGGTTCATGCATGAGAACAAGTACAGGAGAATTAGTGGCCGCTTACGCAGTCACGACAGAAACTGAAGTCATAGAAACAAATTGTATTGACACCCTGTCAGCCCAAGCAGCAGAGCTCATCGCTCTGACTCAAGCCTGTATTCAAGCCAAGAACAAGAGAGTTAACATATACACAGATTCACGTTATGCATTCGGAGTTGTACACTACTTCGGTGTATTATGGCGAGAGAGAGGTTATTTGACTTCTCACGGTGCCAAGATTCAACACGGTCCCCTCATTCAAACTCTGTTAGATGCAATACATCTGCCTACAGCGATATCGATCATGAAGTGCAAGGCACATACCAAAGTCACAGATATCATTTCCCAGGGTAACGACCTGGCAGACCGAACAGCCAAGCATACAGCTCAGACTCAGACTCACGCAACTGACTTGACAAAGACAATAGTCCAGACACCGACACATTGCATGACAGTTAGGGATCCCGCCCTTGATGTAATAGATATACAGACACATGCTACACCAGACGAAATCAAGAAATGGACTGAACTAGGAGGGATCCAAACAGATCAAGGATGGATGACGAAGGGAAAATCTACATGGTTTCTCCCTGACTCTATGGTTCAAGTTATCATTAACACCGTACACAGTCCTGCACATTTAGGAGAAAAAGCCATGTTAGACAGTATTCAAAACATCTGGTTCAATAAACATTTACGAACAGCAGCCAAACAGAAAGTGCGTACTTGCATGATTTGTTGTCAGTTCAACCCAGGTAAAGGCATTCCCGTAGAGCAAGGTGGATTTCATCCTCCCGATCACCCTTTTGAAGTCCTCCAGATGGATTATATACAGATGAAACGTTGTCGAGGATTCAAATATGTCCTCGTAGTTGTATGTGCACTCTCCCGTTGGACAGAAGCATATCCAGTCCCAGATTACACTGCTCCGACCACTGCCAAGCAGCTGGTTCGTGAATTTTTCCCCAGATATGGTTTGCCCCGCATCGTATACTCCGATAACGGTCAGCCATTCTCGTCCGAGTTAATGAAACAGGTATCTCTCCTGCTCGGCTACCAATGGAAGTTCCATTGTGTCCGACATCCCGAGGCAGCAGGTCTCGTGGAGCGCCATAATCAGACTCTGAAAATTCGCCTTGCCAAGATCTGTAGAGAGAAAGGAGTCGACTGGATAGTAGCTTTGCCAGTCGCACTCTTGTATTATGCTGACCGATTACCTTGCCTCCTTGATGTCTGCACTACAATCATGTCGTTCACAGGTTGCTGCAGCCTTTCCCGACAACACCGAGGTGAAGCCCCATGAAGTGGTTCCAGTAGAATACGTCTTTATAAGGAATTTCGACCGAAGAAGTCCGCTGGAGCCCCGTTGGCAAGCACCAAGACTAGTACTTCTGACCACAAGGACAGCAGTGAAAGTGGAGGGCCGCAAGGGCTGGCTCCACTCGAGTCACATCAAGAAATTTCATGGACTGCCTCCAGATTTGAATTCTCAGCCGCCCGGCCCTCCTCCACAGACTGACTCAAAACTCCCCCTGGCCGAGAAAACCTCTTCCCAGGAATACAGACTAAAATTGAGGTCTAGCAAGTCAGACAGTTTAATTGTTTAAGTCCTCCCCTAGGTGAATCGGTTAGACGAGTTTCTGACATGTATCCCCTAGACCCCAATAGAGAGAGAGATAGACAGAAACAGCTCAAGAAACGTGAATATTGTAAAACTCTTCGCAGCCATTGCATTGTGACACTATTGATTATGTTTTTTCTAAGTCTTCTGATTATTGCTGCGAGTATACTGTTACATATCTACTACCCTATTTTCAAGCGTGCACATTCTCCCTTCAATGTCACTGCCGAACACTCTTTCAGTGAACTGCCCCCGCATGAATTGTCTTACCGACTTGCGCTGCGCAACAACACATTCATTAGTATGTTACATCATTCCCATCAGACCAGCAACGCTACAAATTGTTGGATATGTGGCCGACTCCCTCCCTATCAGAAATACAAGGGAGTTCTGCCCCTCTTCCCGTACCCGTTTACACACAATGGCTCCTGTGGGGCATGGTTTAGTTTAATAAACTCTCTAGATTCCAATTCCGTAGTTTACCAGGGCAACTGGGTATGGGGAAATCTGAATGCCGTTCTGCATAAAGTATGTTTCCCTGACAAGGAGGGTCTACCAAAAAGAACAGGAACTGATCTAGAAAATGAAGTATATGGATTAGGTAACTTTACACTTAACCTCATGATTCTGAATATTGAATCCGCATCTGAACCAGTCTTGCCTGCTATGTCCGTATTACCAGTCAAAGGTGAATTATGTGTCAGAAAGAATGGTTCAGTACACCTGGGTCATAGTAAATGTACTACTGTGATCGAATTCAGTGATAAGGGCAAGTCTACATTTAAAGCTTCACGTCATTCCTACTTTGTTTGTGGTCATACCGCATATATACGCTTACCTCTAGATTGGGATGGCACCTGTTACATTGCCTTCCTTCTGCCACCTGTTTTCCTAGCCCCTCCTGATTATCATAGGAACACCCATCTAGTACACAATAGACCACAGAGAGATCTCCCGATTGTCGACTATACTGAAACGGCATGGGAACAATATACAGACTTCAATAAAGGTTTCTTTCCCTACTTAGGTACTGTCTTTAATAGCAAACTGATACGAAGATTAACCAGAACCCTCGAAGCAGTAGTGAATGAAACTACTTCCGCCCTAGGTAACTTAACAGAGGAGCAGTCTGCTATGCGGATTGTTGTTCTTCAAAATCGTCTCGTCCTTGACGTCATCCTGGCCGATAGGGGCGGAGCCTGTAAGGTCATCGGGTCGAGCTGCTGTGTTTTCATTCCAGAAAACGCGCCATCAGTATATAGAGCCATCACTCGTCTTCACAAGATTGCAAGTCTGATACACCAGAATCCAGGCACCTGGACTTGGTCCGGTTGGTTCTGGCCACGTTGTCAGCCTGGGGATGGAAGGTCCTATCCTTCCTAGGTATTGCCCTTCTCATAGTATTCAGTTGCTGCCTATGTCTGCAATGTGGGCCGGCGATTTGCGGCCTGTGCGCCACATCATGTATTCCTCATTCAAGTCCTCATTCAAAACGCCGTAAGAAGAAAGAAGAGCAAATGATGTTACATGAACAGATTGATAGATTAATGAGGATTGATATATCATGAAGGGTCCGTAGGGGACAAGGAGGGAATGAGGTAATATGAATTTTCATGTTCAGTTGTGTCCCCTATCGTAGACCCCACCGGCTCCATGTACGTGCTTCAAGTACATGTATGTTCCCTCCACTTCCAGCTATGAAGACGCAAATACATTTGCGTCCAACGTTAACATGTCCTCTTTCAGATCCACCATGAATGGGTCAGATATTCCGTTCCTAAGTGTGCCTTGCCAACGTCTTTACATGGTGCACTTTCATGTTTTTCTAGCTCTGGCGAGTTAGGCCCTGATTTCTGCCATCGAGCCTCTTTCTGCCTTCTGCCTCCGAAAGCTGCAGTCTGCCGCTCCCTGACCCTTGACTTACTCCCTGCGCGGCGAGCGGTGCCTGACTCGACCCGTTTGCCTGCCAAGACTGTATTCAACCTTCAAGTTATCTGCTCCGCTCCTCGAAAATACATTCCTGTCTAGTAGTTTACGAAAACATCCTTCCCAGCTGCAGAGCAAAGGGCCCGGCCTCACTGTCTCCATGCAAGTAATTCATAGCTCCCGTTACCATGGTAGGCCCATGGCCCCTCACATCTCATGTAGACACGTAGTCGCATATGCACGCACTAGCAGTCAGTATAGAATAGCCTCTGCCCGAGTGACCTTTCCTTCTAGATAATACAGTTCCTCAAACACAAGATATTAGATATGATTTGGGATTAGGTTGTTCTGACACCCCAGACTTCTGTCTCCTCATGTAGGGCTAAATGTCAAGTCCCCTTCACCCTCCAGTTCCACGTCAATCACACATCACACTGCTGCGCGTGCATCCCTGCCACATATTTCTGCTGACACTGCAGGATTCTTCTATGGATCCACCCACCTGTGATACGTTTCATATGACGTTGTCAGGCACGCCTTCATGCACGCCTTCTGTTACGTACATATGTCTTTATCTCGTTTCTCTCAGCTGTTACGCCTTCTGCATCTGTCATTACTGTAATGCATTGACTATATATATGATAACCTGTCAATAAAGTATTGTCTATCCCTTCCTGAACCTTCGTGGTGATGGAACATGATTGCCTGGTTCGAACCAATTCCTTTTTAAGGAATAAAACCCCTTTTAAAACCTCAAATACCACGGATTCTGTCTCTTATTTTTGACTGAGTTATTCTTATTGAACTTTACCGCATAAATTAAGTATAGGTAATTTAGATTTACCACAGCTGTCCAGCTTGAGTTTGCTCCCCCCTTCGCCCCCAAAGGAGCAAAGCTTGTTAACACTACCTCTCCTTGTATTCTGCCGTGAGAGTTCCTTTCTGTATACAGGCCTGTAAAACGTGTTATTTTCTTTTCAAATGTTGCTGTACATCTGAGACGGAGGTCAGACGTCAGGCTATGTCTTCCGAAGGAGCTTGGTGTTTACTTATCTTTCTCACACTTCAAAGTGAGAGGATTTATGTGATAATCTTGCTAGACACTGGGGGGTAGCACACAACAAAATTTAAATGAACTGTGCAAGTATTTCAGAATATACAGAAATTAGGAAAGTACAAGTGAAACACATGTTTTGTTAATTCTGAAGTGTTGGATACAAATACTTTAATATGATCAAAACAAAATCTATATACTAGGTGATGCCATTTCCACACACTATCATATGTACATAGCTAAGTTTTAATACTAAAACTATATGTCTGTGCAAATGAAATGGTAATTTCAATAGAAAATGTGCTACCACACCAAAGATACTCCACTCTACACTGCACCACTTCACTCCACGCCCCTCTTTTCTACACCACTCCATTCTATGCCAATATACTCTACGCCACTCTACACCACTGCACTCTTAGCCACTGCCCTCTAAGCCACTCCAGCCTAGACCACTACACTGTACTCTGCAACACTGCACTCTTCATCACTTCCCACTATGCCAGTATACTTTACACCAATGCACTCTACCCTGCACAACTCCACTCTACGTCATTGCACTCGACTATGAAACAATCTACTCTGCTTTACTCTGCGCCACTCACACTATGCGGCTGCACTCTACACCACTCTACTGTAAACCACTACACTCTACAACAATACACTCTACAAAAATACACTCCACTCTGCACGACTGAATTATACGCCGCTCTACTCTAGACCACTGCACTTTATGCCAATGCCCTCTATGCCACACTGCATCATGGCACTTTAAGCCACGGCACTCTGCAGCACTTCACTCTATGCCACTGCGCTTTAGGCCACCTCATTTTATGGCACTCTACTCTGTACTACTCCACTCTATACCACTATAATCTACACGCCACTCAGACCAATCGACACATTGCTCCTGCAGCATTGTGATTGGCTGGCAGAGTCAGACACCTGGGTGCTTCCTGTGCAGGTAGCAGCCGGGAAGAAGAAAAGAAGTGAAGGAGAGACGTGCAGCGGATGCGGCGGCAAAGCAGGTAAACTATTTCTTTATTTTCATCCCGATCAACGCAAACATGCCAACCCCACTCACCCCAATCTCACCACCCCCGTTCGGAGGCTGCCACCACTGGAACCAGGTAAGGGACCAAAATTAAAAAATGTTCATCTTACAGATGTCAAACGAAAAGGGAAACGAAAACTAAAATTGCCATTCTATGATTAGAAAAACTTGGGAGCCGAAAATTCAGAAATTTCTGCATGCAACCATGACGTATCACAGACAGGATTCAACCTTCTCGATTAAGTCATCCCTCTACATCTTAATTTCAAGATGTGCTTGTGGGCTGGGAGACACATTTACTTATGTGGTTTACAATTTTTCAATTTACCAAGCACACAGAGAAAGGCCATCTCTAGGGTCTAAAACCTGGGTCCCTGGACCACCTGGTTATAAAACTGCATTTATTCCCCTGTCCTCTCCCCATTGGTTCGCATAGTTAGGCGATATAAGAAATGCTTTTTATGCAGTTTGGCTTTGCAAATGATATGGGGATGTGCATGGCTTGTGGATACACATGCTAGGAATCGTCCGGAAGTGCCCCCACATCAGTCCTGCATTTCCGAAGGCAGCACTTTAAACGGTTTAACAAATAATGGGAAAAGTAAAGGTCACACATGCAAAATGTGCGGTCTGTGCGTGCGCAGATTATAATGTGCATCAAGTTTGCAAAATAATGATAACCTTTTGGAAAGTTCTTTAAATAGAGCGCCTCTCTCAGGAAGACACACTCAACGTCCAATAGGGTGGTTTCTAACGGAACGAATAATGTTTTCCACCCCTCTGCCCGGCTCAGGATGCCTCGCACCCAGCGATCTGTCCGGCTATAGGGTGCTGCATTCCTCTCCCGCTGACCTCGGATGCCGTTTAAAATTCAGCTTTGGTTCAGTGGGCATCGAAGGGCAAAGCCTGGCGCATTACTGCAGCATAAGGTCACGAGGCTGAAGCTAGTAAAGAGGCCCGTGTATGTAAAGGCTGATGTCGCTGGATCGCATGTATTTGTGCATCGAATATAAATAACAGAGACTTACTGTACTATAATATTTTGCCTCCGACTCCTCTGTTCGTGGATCTGACAGCAGATGTCACAGGAAGCATACGCTAATAACTCTCCCTAAATACCAGTTGTTTAGCCTTTGGAAATGCTACAAAACGCATGAAAAGGTATTTTAAGACGAGGCCTTTCTTCGCAAATGTAACAATACGGATACAAAGGCTGTGTGCCCTAAGCATTATCCTAGTGTAAAGTGGGCCCTTTATGAAGGGCGGCATAACAAGCTAATTTACACAAAAAAACACTCAAGGCTGCAGCACAGCTTAATCCCAATTCCTGCTTTTATCCAAATGTAATTCAATGTGCAGCCCTTGACCCTGCCCTTGCTACGAGTAAGCCAACTGGCAGCAAAGCAATGACGTGGGTCACAATGGAATGAGGACAGCACCTATACCACAAGCGCACACTGTCTCCTGCAAAGTGCCTCTGATGCTGGCCTTACACAAGGCCTACTTTAGAATTTATTTGCGGAACTAACACTACTAAGTGGAAGCAGGCAGAAATGAAGAGGTAAGTGCGGCCTCGCATGGAACTTTCCTGTTTCCGACTCTCAAGGTTGCAGAATCGCATCAATGGAAAATCGAAGTATGCAGCCCTGGTGTTCATAAGAAAAAGGAATTTGGGCTTTCAGCTTCGGGGGAGTTATGATTTAGTGGCTAAAGCCCGAATCATAAACTATCAGGCTAACATGCTGTTATAACTGAATCCCTCCTATATATATATATATATATATATATATATATATATATATATATATATATATATATATATATATATATATATATTTATATTTCAATATAAAGGGAATTCTCAAAAAACGCCAAAACGATCGATGGATATTTATGCTTTTCTAGATTTATAAGTAGACACTTAAGACTAACCCATCTGATTTTTTTCCCCAGTGGAAGTCCCCGCAGAATCACATTTGAGTTTCAGATGCATACGCACTTAAACTTTTACTTTCTCCACTGGGAGCTTCAGAAAAGGACCGATTAACTGCGTATCACTCATATACCGAAGAATTTCAAGCCTAGCAAATGTCCAAGGGGAGCTGTTCATGGAACGTTATTCCTGCAGTATGGAGTTTGGTAGCAATAAGAGGACACTGTAGCGCCACAGTCATATATATGAACCAGGTTTAAATCATATGCATAGTCCCAATGGCAGCTAGTATTATCATTCTTTCAGGGACTGGGACAGCAGAGTGTGCCATGGACCCAAGGTGGAGGAACACAATTTGGGCAAGCCATAAGAGAAGGAACTTAGAAGATTATACTTTCTTAGCTACTTAAGTTTATATAGTATGATGGGAGTGGAGCAGCAGAATCCCAACTCATCAGGCAGTCTCTACTAATACACAAGTCAAACTGTTGCCTGCCAATATAGATAGCCAAGATTTAATAGGGAAGTATGGACCTCCATGAGAAAAAAAACACTACGTTTTACAGAGGCTTAATTTCAGACTTATGCAACCATCTGAGCTTCAACCATAGAAATGAAACTCTGCAAAAGGTGAATTCCAAGCAATATGGATACATTTCGGTTTCATTGCATGTCATGAGTTCCAGTTTAATGGAGACATCACACAGACTACCAGATCCAACAGCAGCTCTATTTAAATCCTGAGCACAGATCGAGCCAAGATGGCCACAAACTATCATCACAATAGCAGGGAGTAGCACGTGGAGTAACCCCTCGACACAACTTGTTATAGAGTACAAAACAGGCCCACCTCAGTCGACCAAGGCAACAAGCATCATCCTTCTCTTTTTTTAAATCCTCTTTTTATTGGTCCAGCTTAGGGTTAATCAAGTCAGCTGGCATGTGTGAGGGTCATTGGGAACCAATTAAATAGGGCAGGGCGATGTACTATATTTTCTTGGGGGTTGATGAGCGGACGATGGATGCGAAAATGAATGCCCATACAATTGGAGTACGTTTGCGCATGTCTAACAGAAAGTGGAGCAATGCAATTCCTTCTGCAGATTATGAACCTAGAATTATTTAGATAACATTGCAGACATTTCTTCATACATATCCATTACGTTACCCCTTTTATAATTTTTTTATGTTTTTATAGCCCGTATAAATGTTTCCCACAAATTGAGTGCTATGGATTTATGAGTGGGGTAGGTGTAGCAGGCATCGGCAAGGTAAGAACTCTGTGATCATCCGCAGGTCGCGCTGAGTTCGACGCATAGTGAGGCCGCCCCTTTGGTATTCACCAGGGCTGCTTAATTGTTAGTTGGGGTGAGAGGTTGGCACGCATATAGCAACTGCGTGTGGTGTCCCTGATGTCTCACAACTGCCCCATCCTGACTCGCTGCCCCCCCCCCCCCCCGCCTGATCTGATGACCCAGTTTCTGTGCCGCGGTCGGACCTACAGGGGTGGCAGCTTTGTCGTTTACGAGCAGCCTCCTAGGTGGGATATTGGCTTGCGGTTTCCTTTTGCGCTCCAGCAGCACCTTGAATAAAACATTTAGGGGCATGCCACGGTAGTACCCTGGAGTAACCCCCACTGCCTTGAGTAAACCTGGTACTTTGGTTTTAATACCCGGTCTCTCCCTTTCCCAAGGTACCCAAGTCTGGGTGCCTGTTCCACGGGAGTTGACCGTTGAAGCACCCTGTAGGATACATTAGGGTAAGCATCATTCACCAGCGGCCCATTCACTGGACTTTTCTGTTTTTAGAGCATTTCTAAGTGTCTTCTGGCTTTTAATGTTTTATCCCTGACCAATTGAGTTACCAAGTAGACTGTGCACCACTACTGCTTGTATTTGTGTGCATTCATCTTGATTCCTAGCGTGTTCCGTGACCTGTTGAATGCAGCAATATAGTAATTGAGTATTATCTTGAAAACACTTTCTCTGTCATTCTATTTAGGTGGCATCATAGAGAGCAGGACCTTTGGCCTGTGTACATACTGACCTCTTCAATTAAGGTTGTATATTAATTTCCACTGTGTGTAGTACAGTTCTTTCACTTTCTAGGTCCTGACGAATTGCAACACATGCATGAAACATGTTGACCTTAGGGTTGTAGATGCACCACTGTATCTTGGTACCAGTGCGTATCTCTCCCTCCATTTTTAACCAAGTTAGTAAACCACAACATTAAAGTTCCCAGTGGATTTCCTAACCTTTTTTAACTTTCACTCACTATTCAAGCCTACACGACCACACACCTTTTACTTGAACCCTCATACCCACATGCAAAATATGGCAGGAACAGAAGATCTCCGATAAAGAGCCCCTTCACGGGTGCCCATCAGTCATTGCAGCGCCAGTCTGACTAGGAGCAGAACCCATATGATTAAGCATGACACCTAGCTTGCTGGGTGTGTGAGGGTTTTAGTTCAGAAAAGGGGATTCCCCCTTTTGTTACTCCCTCCTATTACAGCAAACGCTAGGTTCACTTCTCCCTCCCTGCCAATGCTGGGGAACTTTGTACCTTCTTTTGTATTACAGTTCTCCTGGGTTTGGACTCTGGACCCTGTATAAAATAGCCCCACACGTTCCCTTCTTTGTTGATATGGTGTGTTAAAATACCCTAGGGGAGAGGACTGTGTGCATTGTTCCAGAGTTTCCTATAGCGGATGTGGCACTTTTTAGGACTCAACCGCTTTGAAAAAGGCGTGGTGCGCTCAATACATATTAAAAACAAACTCTCTGAAACAATGATATATGGAGAAATAGGAATTGATTTCCAGCAATGCTTTATATTAAATAAAACACAAACATGTTACATCCGAATTGTTTTTCATTCAGTGATGCCAATAGTTCCAATAAAGAAGGTCCGGGTCTGGGGTTTCCTAGTCCATTGGGAATCGTCCTCCATCTTGAGAGTGATTGGGACGTTTATCGCCGCCATTCTGAGCGGTCTAGTGTCTTAGCAGACACGCGCTCTACCTTCTTACCTTTACCTTTGAGGGGGTCAGTCTGGACACGCTACCTTTGCTCTACAGAGCGTTTTGAGGACACGCATATGTCTGCGCTGTGCTGCAGGTGCGCTGCGTTTTATTTACCCATTCTTTCATCTTTGTTGTTTTATTTAGATTATTCCCTGTTTTTAAATCGTACATCATCTCCTCTTACCCGCATTTTAATTGTGGAATCACCGCTGCTTTAACGGGTCTGGGTCTGGGGTTTCCTAGTCCATTGGGAATCGGCCGCCATCTTGAGAGTGGTTGGGACGTTTATCGCCGCCATTCTGAGTGGTCTAGTGTCTTAGCAGACACACACTCTACCTTCTTAAAACCAGTCCCTTGCGCGCAGCGGTATCGCACAGCGGGAGCGCCCTCAACGCGCCCGAGTCAAGCCAGAGTCCTGCCCGTCTGCGCCCGTCCGCGCTAAGGCGGCGTCAGGCGTGGCGGTACTCTGCTTGTGAGGATCTTATCTGTAAATGCTGCCGAGGTATGTTTACTCCCGGGCCGACTTGCTCGGCTTTAGGCATTCTATCCCTCGCTGCCACCATGAGCCGGTTAGTCCCCTCTGTGGCCCGTACACCTGTACCTGTGGGACATGGTCCCTTACTGCCCCCGCTCCTATTCGTGCCCTTAGAGAGTTTTCCCCGGTTAAGTCCCCTCGTAGCAGACCTTCGGTCCCTCAAGATATTATGGTTTGGAATCTGAATATTAGATCCCTTCCAAAGCACCACGCAGAACTCTATGATCTCATTAGTGAGGAACTACCAGATGTATTTTTTATGACGGAAACATGGCTCCAAGAAGCTGATGCGGCTGCCGTTAATCTTGCACTCCCCTCTGATTATTCCATCTTTACACATAATCGATTATCTAGGGGTGGTGGCATTGCTGTAGTCGTAAAATCTTGCGATCCATGTGAATGGAGGGTAGTAGACCTAGTGGGGTGTGAAATCGCTTTTTTTAGGATTTCTGTCAGCCATCAGTTCACTCTGTCCGGTCTCCTAATCTATTGCCCCCCCTGGCTGTGACACTGCTTTTCGAAAGGCTCTCCCAGAATGTGTCAGCTCCCTGGCATTGGGCTGCGCTAACTTTTGCATTCTTGGAGACCTTAATCTTCATTTTGACTGCGCATATATGCCCACTATCAGTAGTACCTTGGCTGATTTGGAGGCCCTTCAGCTCAATCAACTGGTCACCTTCCCCACTCATTTGGGGGGCCATACTCTTGATCCTTTCTTTACTAATTTAACTGGGGCCAAGGTAACCAGGCCCAGTTCTGTTGCTTGGACTGATCATTTTCTGGTGAAAATCTCTCTTGTGATTAAAGAGCATCCGTTTAAGCCCCAAGATAGAGTAGTGATGAAACGTCACTGGAAGAAACTCAAAGTGGAGGATTTTCATCATCTCCTGGAGGACAACCCACTAGGCTCTCACCTGAGTGTTGAAGCTGGGTATGACGCATTTTGCGATTGGGTTTCTCGTGCTTTAGATACTCTGATCCCCGCTGCCTGGACTAAATGCCGTTCCAGAGAACCCAGCCCATGGTACGACAGTTCCCTGGTTCTGTTAAAAAAAGCCTGTAAACAGGCAGAAAGGGAATGCCGGAAATCCTATGAGGCTGGGAAAAAAACTGCCTATCTCTTTAAAATTAAATTATATCATAGAGCGGTATGTAGAGCTCGTGCAGCCTACTACGCCCAGGAATTTAGAAATAGCCCCAATCCGTCCAAGTTCATTTTCAAAGTCCTTAAGGACTTGATGGCCAAAAGAGCCACTGCAGCAGAAGTCTGCTCTGTGGACCACTTCGAAAATTTGGCTGCTTTTTTTATTGAAAAGGTTCAAGCTATTTATCACGCCTTTCTCACCATTAATCAGGGAGATGAGCCTTCCAGTCCCACACTTACCATTGGTGAGGCCTTATCCTCACTACCTAGTTTGCCGATGGAGGCATTTTACAAACTGGCCTCTAAAATTAAATCAGGCTCACCAGAGGATCCCTTGAAGCCTGTCCAGTTCAGAGAATCTGCTGCGGTCTGCCTCCCTCCAGTATGCCATCTCATTAATCTCTCCCTCGCTTTGGGCACCGTCCCGATAAAGTGGAAACAGGCCGTTGTGACACCCATACTCAAAAAAGCTACCCTGGACCCCCTTAAACTTGAGAGCTATCGCCCTATCTCTCTCCTTCCCTGGGCCGCGAAAATTGCGGAAGCCCATGTGAATGAGGTGCCGACTGAACATCTCGCGAGGGAATGTATTCTGGATCCTTCCCAGAATGGGTTCCGAGCGGGCCACAGCATGGAAACTGCCCTGCTCTCTATGACGGAACATCTTCGTTCTGTGTTCGACTCCGGTCAGACTGCGGCACTGATACTTCTTAACCTCAGTGCCACGGTTGACACGGTTTCGCACAAAATTCTACTTCAACGTCTACGAGAGGCAGGTGTTGAGGGCACTGCACTCGATTGGTTCCGCTCCTTCCTAGCTGATCGGATGCCACTCCACCGTTTGAGTCCAAACTCTATCCCCTGGATCTGGGTGTGCCTCAGGGTTCGTCATTGAGCCCCACATTATTCAATCTTTATGTGAGGCCGCTGGCTGCTGTCGTCAAGCATTGGGGTCTGACAATGGCCTCTTATGCTGACGACACGCAGCTGGCGGTCACCTTGAGTGGGGACTCCGACCGTGATGCCCCCAGATTTGGGGAAGGACTCCTGGCAGTAGCCGGCTGGATGAATACCAACTGTCTCCAGCTTAATGCCAAAAAAACGGAGGTCATGATAGTGGGCAAGCGAGCGGCTCTCTGGGGTGATAAGTGGTGGCCCCCTGAGCTGGGTGTAACTCCTATTCCAGTCACAGAGGTAAAGAACTTGGGGGTCTGGCTAGACCCTGCCCTCAGTTTTTGTGGCCATACGAAAAAAGTAGCGGCCACTTGTTTTGGCATCTTACGAGGGTTGAGACCTATCTTGAGGTTTTTTGATGCCTCAACCAGGCATCTGGTCATTCAAGCACCCATACTATCACGGCTTGATTACGCCAGCTCACTATTGCTGGGGGCCAACCAGGCTGAAATCGCGCGAATGAAACGTATCCAGAATGCAGCAGCCAGAGCCCTGGTTGGGCTACCGAGGTTCTGCTCTGCAGAGAGTACCATCCACTCTCTTCATTGGCTGCCGGTGGCACAGAGGATCTATTTTAAGACCCTGTGCCTGTCCTTCAAGATCCTCAGGATGGCCTCCCCCCCGATTCTTGACAATCTTCTGAAGTCTTATGTGCCTTCGCGCCCTTTGAGATCCATGGGGCAAAACCTGGCTGTGGTCCCACGATTCAGACTGTGTAGAGCGGGAGGACGATCCTTCCGAGTCTTGGCTGCGAAGCTGTGGAATTCTCTACCGTCCCACATCCGCGAAATTGATGAGCTGCTGAAATTCAGGAGAGCCATCAAAACGCATCTGTTCCCTCATTTCTCTTAGGATCTTGTTCTGTGTGTCTCCTCCATCATACTGCTGTGTTGTGTCTGGGTACCCTTCCAGAAGCACCGGGACGGGACGCCCCTTGGCTGGGGCATCTGTGGGCTATAGAAGTGTTATTAACATAACATAACATAACAAATGATGATCAGACCATTAAACAACACAAAAGTGTAGGAAATGTGACTGGTGGTGAACAAAGTGCTCAGTGCATCAAATACAGTGACATATATACACAATATATACAGGGAATAGGGTTGGCCAGATCCTTAATTCTTCTCCAAGGAGACAAAAAGTCCATGTAAATGCTCCTGGAGTGTCTGGACCAGTGATAAAGCGTCGACGTTTCGACCCTGGTGCGCCCCAATTGATGGTCGCGGCGGGTCTTTATCAAGACAGGTGGAGGTAGGGGGGATCTGAAAGGCAAAGGGGGGTGTGTTTCAGAGAGAAATTGAATTATGATGGGAGTCACTAATGACCAGTGTGAGCGGTGGTACTCACATGAGAGGCAGGAGGAGAGATCCCAGCCTGGAGGGTTGCCAAAAGGTCAGACCTGAAGAGGGAAGAAAAGGGGGGGGGGGGAAATCAAAATATGATCCCAGTCTCTGTTGGCTAGTTAAATCGAACTTCTAATCTAGAAACCAATATGGGACAAAGCATGACTGTGTAACTAAGAGAGAGTAAAGCTCCCAGTGTCTATTACTTTGTCTCCTCTAATGGTGTGCATAGCGGATATCGACTAATCCAGGAAACGATCTAAGTGGCAGCGCGTGATTATATAAACATATAAATAAATCAGGCCCAGACCCGTAAAACGTGGCAAAAGGATAGATACTAATCTTGGAGTAAATGTAAGCGGCAGGGCATGAATGTATGAAGGATTAAGGCACATATCCGCAAACTGGGGCATTAGGACACAGATGAGGTTAAAAGACACTGTGCCTACGTAATCAAATTACGTGCCGTCGTATGTGGTATAAGTGAAAGGACAAGAGCCCTGTGCGGATTAAACAAGCTGGCTGAATGCAGGGAGGGGGTGGGAGGGGGGGTCAGCGCAAACATGGAGCCCGCCGCGTACAAAAGATACATAATTCTGAGATCACGAGTTTGTGATAGCTATCGTGACAATTGCGTAGTGCGCCGGTGAGGCACCGGGACTCGGCAGGCATCTCTTGTTGTAACCTTCAACATATGTAATGAGGGTTAGCGTTCTAGCATACCTGTGTTCCTTCTCTCCCCTCCCTCTCCTTCCCCGCTGATTGGCTATTGCTGACTTACGTCAGATACCTTCAGGCAGTGTTTGTTCACGGGCCGCCATTCGAGCCCCAGCTGTTCATTGTGCCGGTCCGTTACCTGCGGGTCTTTTATATTAATAAACTTAAGTTACAACTCTTCTGGTGCAGTGTCCTAATTTGATGTGACACTTCAGATGGCGACGAGGACGGGAGACTAAAGAGCTGTATAAGGCCCGCCGGTGTTTTACAGAGGATCGTTTCTTCTTGTCAAAGAAAGTTTTCACAAGGCAAGTTTTACAGATTGTCTTTTCCGGGGCAAAGTATTCAGCGCTAATTTAAATTTATTTTTTCATGTGAGGTGGAGTTGAGCAACGAAAGCGCGTTCCTTTGGCTTAAGACTCAGCGATCAGCTTAAAGTTAATTCCAGGCAAGTTACTATATTTCGAAATTTGCCAAAAGAAATGTTCAAGCGCTAATTCAAATTTATTTTCTTCTATGACATGTGGTAAAGGCACGAGTTCGACAGCGTATTCGAGGAAGCAGCTAGCATTTCTCCTCAGCTGTTAACTGTCAACTGTCACGTCGATTTCAACGTCTGCCGTTGGAATCTTCAGCGCAGAGTCTCGCAGCCAGGCATCTCATTCAGCTGTAACTGACATCGGTCGATGTTTTTGCTGACGTCATCGCGTAGCCTACGATCCTGAGCGTGACTCCATTTTGTGTTCAGGAATTGGGTAGTTTCTCTCAGAACTTCGATTTTTAAATGAGAGGAAAATAAGGTTACATGAAAAAAATATTATTTATTTGTTTACTAGGTTGTTATTGTTTTTTCTCATCAAAACAATTTAGTTTTAAAAACGGAACCTAGTATTTCATAGTATTTTTAAAAGAAGTATATTTTGTAAAATATTTCTTTTTCTCTTGGAAATATAAGTTTTAAAAATAGCGTTTTCTGTGAAGAGGGAGGTAGAAGGGAAAGTTACTGAAATGTCTACAAATACAAATATAAGTGCTCCAGCTCCATTCTTGAATGATCCAGGGAAACCAAGCATGAAATGGAAAAACTGGTTGAGGGCTTTTGAAAATTATTTGGTCGCAATAGATGGGAAGATGTATGAAGCAGAAAGAAAGGTAGCAATTTTATTTGGATTATTAGGAGCTAATGGTCAAGAAATTTTTGATAGTTTGCCTGAGTACGAGCCACCCCCAGGTCAGTTCATTCCATTGGACGAATACCAAGAGGCATTGAAACGTTTGGAAAGACAATTTGGTGAGGAGCCAAATATAATGATTGGTCGGCATCATTTTTCTATGCGTAAACAACTAGAAAATGAAACTGTGGAAGAGTATATTGGTGCGTTGCGCGTTCTTGCAACCAAGTGCGAATATAATGACATGGTGGATGTATATATTAGGGACCAGTTTGTTTTTCACTGCCATGAAAAGAAAATTCAAGAGAGGCTCTTGTCATGTAAAAATCCCCCTTTACAAGAAGCGATAGATATTGCCAAAGGGATAGAGAGATCTCTTCAAACATCAAAAGTCTTATCTGCTTCCTCAAACTTAAGGGCTGATGTATATGTTGTTAATGATTCAAAACAAAGAAATGTGGTCTATGAAAGAAGAAATAGAGATGGTAGAGGTTCTGAGTTGGGTGTTATCATATGTTATAGATGTGGGTCAAAAAACCATAAAGCAGACTTTCAAGGATGTCCAGCACAAGGTAGGAAGTGTACAAAATGTATGAAAATTGGTCATTTTGCTACGAGTTGTAATAATTCCAGATCACAAAAATATCAGAAAGTGAAAGTAAGTTGTGTAAACGATTTTGAAGAAGACATGTGTGCCAATATTGTTCTGTCTATTGATGACCAATCGGAAAATATTAAGGGTCCTTTAGGCATTGCACACATTGGAGAAGTAGAAGTTAAGATCATGGCTGACTCAGGATCTCCAATTACTATTATTTCTGATGTTAAATATGCAAAATTCTGGCCCAATACAGACTTGTTAGCCACAGATATATTTGCAAAAGCATATGGAGAGTCTGAAATTAATGCATTAGGGTATTTTTATGACTTGTTGAATATAAAAGGTAGAGTGATTTCCACCAAAATCTACGTTGCCGAAAAAGGAAAAGACATTGTAGGATGGAAGGACCTAGCTAAGCTAGGCATTATACTTAAACCGGGTGCAGATGACCCTATCGTGTTGGATGAGAACTTTGTACAAACATCCGTTTCTTTGGTAAGTCCAATTTTGGCCAATGGCATGGAAAATATTTTTAACAAATATGAATCTTTGTTCGACAATAGAATTGGTTGTGTCAAAGGATTCGAACACGAAATTAAGCTGAAGAAAGGTGCTGTACCAGTTAAACACAAGGTAAGGCCAGTTCCTTTATCGGTCAAATCTGAATTGCAAGGACTCCTCAATAAGTTAGTAGAGGAAGAAGTAATTGAGCCTACCAATTCTTCAGAGTGGATTTCGGCTATTGTTTTAATTAAAAAGAGAAATGGCGAAATCCGCTTATGTGCAGATTTGAGGTCATTAAATAAAAATATTGTTGTTGATTGTTTCCCGCTGCCTAATATTCAAGAGATTTTGGCAGCTACCAGTGGATCTAAATATTTTTCTATTATTGACCTCAAGTCTGCATATCACCAAGTGCAGTTATCGGAAGAGTCAAAGGAGTTAACTACATTCATCACTCCTTTAGGTGCTTTCAGATTTAAAAGGCTTCCGTTTGGGTTGGCTTCTTCAGCCAGCGTGTTCCAAAAATTGATGGAAGCAATTTTGAAGGGAATTGAAGGAGTAGAAAAATTCCAAGATGACATTCTTATACATGCAAAAACAGTAGAAGAACATAATGAAATATTGGATACTGTGCTTAGCAAATTGTTTGATAGAGGAATGACCGTATCAAAGGGCAAGTGTAAATTTTTAGAAAGTGAGGTTGAATATTTAGGTCACGTTTTAAGCTACGATGGTATCAGGCCCAAACTTGATTTAGTTAAAGCCATAACTGATGCTCCAAGGCCTAATGATAAGGATGCTCTTAGATCGTTTCTCGGACTCAGCGAATATTATTCGCGGTTCGTAGAGGACTACTCTGGTAAAGTTGAACCCCTACGATTATTGTTGCGCAAAGGAGAGAAATTTGTTTGGACAGTGGACCAAGATAAGTCATTTGAAATAATTAAAAATGCCATACTGAATGCGCCAACTTTGAAGCCATACAATCCAGATGGGCACAATATTGTAACTGTGGATGCAAGCTCAGTGGGTATTGGCGCAGTTTTTTCACAAAGGGTTGGCAAAGAAAGTCATACTATTGCATTTATTTCTAGAAGGTTACAGGAATCTGAAAGACACTATAGCACCATTGAAAGGGAGGCATTGGCTTGTGTATGGGCGGTTGAGAAACTGAGAATGTATTTATGGGGCAAAAGTTTTGACTTGGTAACAGATCATAAGCCTCTTACTTTTCTTATGGATGGTTGTGGGAGAGGAAATGGAAAAATGTCATCTAGATTGATCAGGATTTTGTCAAAATTACAAGAGTATAACTTCATCATCAAACATATTTCTGGAAAATGCAATGTGAGAGCCGATTGTCTATCACGCCTTCCACTTGAATGCGATGATCCTAAGGAATATGATGACATTGAATGCGTAGTTTCTTTTGTGAACAGTAGCAAACAATTTACCAATATTTGTGAGGAATCCGATTGGGTGTCACAGCTTAATAATGACCCTGTTTTAAGTAAAGTCAAATTATTTATTTCCAGTAGCTGGCCCCCAGTAAGAAATTTGGGCACGGAACTGAGAACGTATGCACAAGTGGCTGATGATTTAAGCATCGAGGATGGTTTCATAATGAGAGGTGAACTGTTGGTACCCCCACCTAAGGTAAGACTTATCCTCTTGCAAAAAGCTCACAGAACACACCTAGGATCTACGTTGACCAAGAAAGCCCTAAAACAATATTATTGGTGGCCAGGTTTGGACTCAGATGTAAATTCATATGTAGAATCGTGTGCCACCTGTTTGAATTCGGATAAACGGTGGAAGTCAAGAGTACAAGAGTTGCAGTTAGTGGAAATACCATCTTCCTCTTGGAAAAAAATAGCCATAGATTTCTCTGGCCCTTTTCATGCTCTAGAAAGTTCCTGTAAGTTCTTAATAGTGGTGTGTGACTATTACAGCAAATGGGTCTATTTCAAATTTGTACCTAACATAGAATCTAAGAGTGTTATTCAATTTCTGGAACATCTTTTTACGATTGAAGGGTTACCTCAAATCTTAGTGTCAGATAATGGCAAGCAGCTTACATCGGAAATGATGACTACGTTTTTGAAGAAAAGTCAAATTACACAAGAAAAGACTCCATTGTACTCTCCCAGATCCAATGGGCAAGTGGAGCGTGTAAACAGATTTATAAAAGATGGAATTCAAATGGCCCTAGCTAACAACTTACCTGTTGTAGAATTCACTCAAGAGAGAGTGGACATGTTTAACAGAACTGTCAATAACGTTACAAATTTTTCCCCTTTCTTTCTTATGAGAGGTAGACAAGCTGTCACAAGTATCTCACCCAGGCTGTCTGTGTGTCAAAAAGAAAAAAATGACTTTACTGTGGTGGATGACGATAGCCTAAGAGTCAAGAGTTCTATCTGCAAGCAACAAATGAAATCCAAGAAATACTATGATGATACGCATAAAGCAGTTTACAAAGACATTGCAATAGGAGATTGGGTGATAATCAAAAAACCAGTTGTAAAACAGAAAGGAGACTCTAAGTACTTTGATCCCAGAGAAGTTGTAGAAGTTACAGGAAGTGCAATTCGTGTGTCAGATTTGGGGTGGAGAAGTAAAAGTTATGTAATCAAAATCAAAAGTTTTCAGAAGAAGTTGATGTCTGGTTCCAAAGATCAGAATTCAGAGACACTTGCTGATAGTTTTTGGTATGAGGTAACGTCTAGTGATAATAATTCGGTAAAGGGAAATGAATCAGAAGGTTGTTCCGCTTCAAGCCTCAAAGGTGGAGTTGGCCAACCAGAAGACATAGCTAATGCCGCATTAAATTCAAATAGAGAATTGTACTTAGAAGATGCTTCTGCTAACACCCAAGAGTCAATTTCCCAAGGTTCTGCTGCTAATGAATATAAGGAATGTAGTAGATTGCAAAATGAGCAGGAGTTGTTATTTTCCCCTAAAACTGTAGAATCTGCTAGTACTAGTTCAGGAAGGGTTGTACAAATTCCTTGCAAGTTTAGAGATTTTATAATGTATTAAATAACTGTTGTTCTTTTGGAAGGAAGGGAGATGTTGTAACCTTCAACATATGTAATGAGGGTTAGCGTTCTAGCATACCTGTGTTCCTTCTCTCCCCTCCCTCTCCTTCCCCGCTGATTGGCTATTGCTGACTTACGTCAGATACCTTCAGGCAGTGTTTGTTCACGGGCCGCCATTCGAGCCCCAGCTGTTCATTGTGCCGGTCCGTTACCTGCGGGTCTTTTATATTAATAAACTTAAGTTACAACTCTTCTGGTGCAGTGTCCTAATTTGATGTGACACTTCATCTCTATTGGGGAACGCAGGCAAATATAAAGGACCGGGACGGATGCATCCTCTTCTAAAAATAACTCTTATCCCATGGTCAAGAAGGCAAAGTCCGTGGATGGAGGGTATGAAGATCCGCTCGCATTCAGCTAGATTGCTGTCCGACAGGTCTGGCCTCCTATATTTGAAAGGAAGCCCTCGTGTACGCACTGTACGTACGTTGCCTGGCAACCAGAGCTATGGCTCGAATGTCTTGCGTGTGCCACGTGATGACGGGGGTTGCTAGGCTACGATTGGAAGCCTGCAGAATCTCACGTGCGTGTTAGCAAAGATAGTGCTTTGACCAAAACCAGGTAATCGGAGTGCCAGGTAAGTAGTCTGTGTAAGTAAACGGATGCTTGAGTCTAAGAGAACCTCTCTTTTGTTACTTTTTAATGTTGATTCGCCCACGTTTTTATAGCTCTATTGCAGGAATAGTGATATACTGTTCAAATGAGCCATCAGTGATCAGTTTGCCATCCAGTTAGTGTCTGTAGAACAGCTTGGGTAGGACACTTAAAGGAAGAACCACTTTCTTCTTTCTGAAACTGGCCCTATAGTTTGATACAGTGGTACAATTTCCTCCTCTGTGTGGAAGTTGAGTATAAAAGTAGGATTCAAACCACTCACTTTGTTCTAGTTCTAACTTTTATATGACCAAAGGAGGGAGAGCCCTGCAGAGTACTTGGAGGGCTGCTGTGCAACAAGGGCAGGTGTCAGCCTGACAGCCAGTCTCCGAGAGGTAAATGGCATCACTTGAAGTCTGGCTTTCATGCTTGAGAAGCTGCGAGTCTGTCCTCAAGTGCCTAGAATCATGGCTGTCTGGTAGGAAAAGACGGAAGGAAAAAGTGAAATCCAGCATTCCAGGGTGCCAAATTGCCCACGAAAAAGCAAACTTACTGAGAGTGATCTGGGAGGACATTGGTACCTGTGAGCCACCCCTCCCCCCACCAGACACTCATTTCGGTTCCAGGAAGAACAACAATTGCAGGATTGCTGAAGGATCAGGCAGGGCTGCAACTGTCAAATTGTTGAAGAACCCGGTTGGCGATTACTGTGGAAAAGTCAGCCTGGATGTGGGCTATAACAGCTGATGGTGAAGGACTCCTCTGGTACTGCACCTACCTACAGTTCGATCAGCACCACACCGCTTCACGACTGCCAGCCGCCAAGCTACAGACAGCACCTGTTGTGGCTGGGACCATGATCATCTATACTAGAGGTCTTCAATCGTGGGTCACATCCCCAGGGGGGGGGGGGCATGTAGTCATGGAAAGGGGGGTACGCATTCCTAAGCCTCACTTCAGGCTGCAACCCAAAACATCTGCTCTTTGTTTTGTAAAAAGACAACCAGCCCAGATGGTTAATTCCAATAGTTGAAATGCTTCAGCTGGAGTGTCATTCAGAATGTCCTGTGCTGTGAAACCGAAGCGGGCAACAGCTAAACACACCTTTCTGCCAGTGTGCTGCTGGCCTGAAAGAAATGCATATGAGCGCAACGAGTTAATCTGCAAATGTAAAGGATGCTTGGAAGTCGATCGAATAACTTGAAGCTTTCTGATGACAAACATTTATTCTTTTTGAGTGATATTACAAAGAGTTAACAACTGAGCTATAAAGTGCATGCTTTTGTCATTGTATTTGCATAGCTTACTATACCCGAGGAGGTGTTGAAGGGACAGTTCTCGAATAAACATTGCATTACATACACAAATATAAATACATACATGTATATATACACATACACACACACACATATATATATATATATATATATATATATATAGCGCAACACACTCCTAGAAATCGGCTCCAGGACAAAAGATATAGATATATATAGTATGGGAATTGCAGAAATTTATGGACTTCATTCACAATGAATTGGTGTAAGGCAGCGCTAGCGCTGCAAGTATGTATTTTTGCTGTGCTGCCCTACGCCAATTCGAAAGGTAAGGAATGCACCGTATTTACAAGATCTGGTGCATCCCGGTCCTTTCTGCCTGCACACAATTTGGTGTCTAGCACCAAAGCAGGCACCCTTGTTTTTGTGCAGAAAGGGATACCTTCTTGCACAAAAACAATCCATGGAGGCTTTTTCATCTCTCCCCCTCCAAACATGACTGAAGTCAACAAAAGCAGCAAACTAATGTAACCAGGAGTCAGTTTTTGCTCTAAATAGAAGCGTCTGATTTTAGAATGTTAAAAATAAACACCTTTAGAAAAACAGTATGAAAAAAGATTTAAAAACCACACCATACTACTTGGACCTCACAGTTCAAAAATAATGATTGTAAATGGTATGTTTTAATTATGATGAATGATATTCAGCAACCTCGATTTCCATGCAGCTGTAAAAAGCATCCCATTAAATATAGTGTGGTTCTCCTCGGATAACATTTACTAAAGTTGCAGCCCAGGCATTACAGACATTATACCAAAGGCCACTGGAATTATGAGACGGTGAGGCTGCAGGCTTTTAGCATGATTATAGTTTTGCCGCATTTTCCCCTTAATCCATCATCAGCAGCATAATTTGCTGATTTTAACCCCCCCCCCCCCGAATTTTATTTTTTTAATACTTAAACAGTTCAAAAGTAACTAAAAATCAGCAACACGTGTTGCTGCGCAGTGGAAGGACCTTTTGCAAAGCTGGACTGGTCACCAATTGGGTTTCTTATTGCTATATTTGGTTGTTAAACTGGTATTCATGAGATGCAATCACAGATTGATAGTTTCTCTGGAGAAAAAAAGGCACACCCATCACATTAGTTCAGAAAGGCGTTATCATCCTAATACATTGTGTTAAATTATGTTTTGTTTGTGAAAAATAACGTACTATTATGCATTGTTGGGTAAATCTTTTTGGAGACTTTGTTTGAACTGTGAAGTAAGCCTGACATCGAATCAGTCACCCACAAACCTTTGGATTGCTAAACAATGTTTATTATTATTTCCCCACCGTAAAACTGATTGGTCGTGGCTATTGGGGGCATTTATGGTGGTCTATGATAAAGGAGTACCATGTTGTAGACATTTTGGGCAGGAGGGGGTCCTTACACCTAAAATATTTGACACAGGGTCTCAATCAATCAATCAGAGGATTTGTAAAACAAACTACTTACCCGCGAGGGTCTCAAGGCGCGGGGGGGGTGGTGGGGTGGTGGGGGGGGGGGGGCCGCTGCTAGTGGTCGAAGAGCCAGGTCTTGAGTAGACTCCTGAAAGTCTGCGGGTCCTCAGTTTGTCGTAGGAAGAGAGGGAGGGTGTTCCAAGTCTTGGCAGCGCAGTGGGATAAGGACCTGCCCCGGGAAGTGGTTCTGAGAATGCGTGGGACGGCGGCAAGTGAGAGGTCGGCGGAGCGGAGTTTCCTGTTGGGTACGTAGAATGAGAGTCGGTTGTTGAGGTAGGCTGGGCCGGTGTTGTGGAGTGCCCTGTGTGCGTGGGTCAGGAGTTTGAAGGAGATTCTTCTGTCGACGGGGAGCCAGTGCAGGTTTCTCAGGTGCGGGGGTGATGTGGTCTCGGTGCGGGACGTCGAGGATCAGGCATGGAGAGGCGTTCTGGATTCTTTGAAGTCTGTTGATGAGCTTGGACGGGGCTCCGGCGTAGAGGGCGTTTCCGTAGTAGAGTCTGCTGCTGACGAGGGCGTGGGTGACGGTTTTTCGTGTGTCTGTCGGGATCCATCTGTAGATCTTGCGGAGCATGCGGAAGGTGTAGAAGCAGGTGGAGGAGAATGCGTGGACTTGGTTGGTCATGCTGAGTTTCGAGTCGAGGATGAATCCTAGGTTGCGTGCGTGGTTGGTTGGTGCCGGGGGGGTGCCCAGTGATGCGGGCCACCAGGAGTCGTGCCAGGCTGAGGGGTTAGGCTCGAGGGTGAGGATCGCCATCTTGTCCGTGTTCAGTTTGAGCTGACTTTCTTCCATCCAGTCGGCGACTGCCTTCATACCACGGTGGAGTTTGGATTTGGTGAGGGAGAGGATCATCTGGGTGTCGTCAGCGTAGGACATTATGTTGAGGTCGTGTTGTCTGGCGATGCGTGTGAGTGGTGCCATGTAGATGTTGAATAGCGTCGGGCTGAAGGATGATCCTTGCGGGACACCGCAGACGGTCTTGCTGATTCCGGAGTGGAACGGGGGAGGCGGACTCTTTGGGTTCTATCGGATAGGAAGGAGGTGGTCCAGTCCTGGGCCTTGCCTCGGATCCCTGCGTCGTAGAGGCGTGTGCGTAGTTTGTGATGGCAGACAGTGTCGAAGGCGGCGGAGAGGTCCAGGAGGATGAGGGCCACTGTCTCGACGTTGTCGAGTAGGATTCTGATGTCGTCTGTGGCGGCGATGAGGGCGGTCTCGGTGCTGTGGGAGGGGTCGAGGATGCTGTCGTCTTCTAGGTAGAGGGTGAGTTGGGTGTTGACGATCTTCTCGATGACTTTTGCTGGGAACGGAAGCAGGGAGATGGGCCGGAAGTTCTTGAGGTTGCTCGGGTCCGCCTTGGGTTTCTTCAGTAGGGCGTTGATCTCGACGTCTTTCCAGCTCTCAGGGAAGGTTGCGGTCTCGAAGGAGAAGTTGATGATGTTACATAGGTGGGTTGCGATGGAGCTGTTGGTTTCATTGATGATGGGCCGGAAGTTCTTGAGGTCGCTCGGGTCCGCCTTGGGTTTCTTCAGTAGGGCGTTGATCTCGACGTGTTTCCAGCTCTCAGGGAAGGTCGCGGTCTCGAAGGAGAAGTTGATGATGTTACATAGGTGGGGTGCGATTGAGCTGTTGGTTTCGGTGATGATGTGGTGGGGAACAGGGTCGGATGGGGCACCTGAGTGGATGGTGCTCATGGTTTTGATAGTGTCCTCGGAGTTCACGTTGGTCCAAGTAGTGAGGAGGTTGTGGTCGGCGGGGATCGGTGGGTCCGGTGTGGTGGGGTCAGCAGGGTTTATCTGAGGGTGGAAGCTGTTGTGGATGTCGGTGATCCTGAGGTAGAAAAAGGCTGCGAGGGCGTCGCACAGGGCTTGTGACTGCGGGATGTCGTTGGTGCAGGAGCTGGGGTTTGAGAGTTCCTTCACGATGTTGAAAAGCTCCTTGCTGTTGTGTGCGTTGTTGTCGAGGCGGTCTTTGAAGGAGGCCTTCTTGGTAGTCTCAGCATCAAAAAGTCTGAAGACCTCAGATCTAGACCCATGTGGTCAGGCCCTCTACCAACTTCTCCGTACCAGCACAAGCAACCACAGGAAGATAGCATCGAAAATGTCATGAACCCAGCCCGAGAGACGGCGATCAAAACCTGCTGGTTTTCTGCAGTTTTCCACAATTAAGCGGGACAGCCCTCGGAGTGCACAGCTGCAGCTGAAAGTACTAATGTCAGATTTAACTCATGAAGAGGCAAGACAAACAGCAAAACAGGCTGAGCACATCATATGAACAGGAAGGTGATAGAGACTGCACCAGCGCAGAATTCATGCTACTCCCGATTGCTCTTAGAGCAAGAAGGACCCGTTACTTAGGAAGAGCCCTGGTAGGAGAGGGAGAAAGCGCAGGGTGTGTACAGCACCCAATAGCATCAGAAGATACTATTTAGGTATAGGACAACTGGAGGTGTAGTATTGTATACAACTGTAACGTTAAAGTACTTTATTTCTTATAAAGATTAGGACCAGGCTGGACATTCACTTTATTTGGTCTGTTGGTTGGACTCGGAGGTCAAGCAGCCGGACACTACATCCATAAAGCCTGTGACAGCTTTCCCATGTTACCTTGAGAGTCAAGTGTGGAAGGGGTTTTACTGGGCAAAGAATGAAGAGCCACAGTAGGACAGGTCCCAGGAAGAAGGGAAAAAAAAGAAAGAATGAAAGAAGGGAAAAAAAAGAAAGAATGAAAGAAGGGAAAAAAAAGAAAGAATGAAAGAAGGGAAAAAAAAGAAAGAATGAAAGAAGGAAAAAAGAGAAAGACACAAACAAAGAAAGAAAAAAAAAGAGAGAGAGAGAGAGAAAGAGAGAGAGAAAGAGAGAGAGAAAGAGAGAGAGAGAAAGAGAGAGAGAGAAAGAAAGAGAGAGAGAGAGAGAGAGAGAGAGAGAGAGAGAGAGAGGAGAGAAAGAGAGAGAGAAAGAGAGAGGAGAAAGAGAGAGAGAAGAGAGAGAGAGAGAGAGAGAGAGAGAGAGAGAGAGAGAGAGAGAGAGAGAGAGAGAGAGAGAGAGAGAGAGAGAGAGAGAGAGAGAGAGAGACAGAGACAGAGACAGAGAGAGAGAGAGAGAGAGAGAGAGAGACAGAGAGAGAGAAAAATACTACCCTATTAGCACATTTCATTAGAGAGGTGAAGCTAGTTACTTTTTCTAAATATCAGATAATTATTTGGTGATCTCTAAAGATATACAAAGAATTTAGGTGTAGTAGCAGTGGACATTCCAAGGAGGTAAATGTTTTAGCATCTGTGAGATTTGAAGCCACTGGTGGTGATTTTTGATGGGCAAGTGTGACAAACTGAGGGTTCTGGATACTCAAGAGACAGTAGATCCAAAGCAAAATGAAGTTTATTATTTCCAGAAGGTCTCATCCAACCGGTGCCACGTCTCCCTCTGCTCTCCAGCCTTCCCCACTACATTCAAAATGACCCAACACCATTCTATGTCCCAACTAACTAGCATATTAATTACAGGAAGCTTAGGGTGTAGTGGTTGTACCTATTGCAGGGAGGTGTGCTTACTCAGAATTCGAATACATTGCAAGCCACCATGAAGACAGTTAAACTGGAACTGGGCTTTAGCTGTATAATCCCAAACAAGTCCCCTTGGCTGTTGAGGGTCCTTGATGGCCAACTACCCTTCTGTTACCTCCAGTAAGTCCCATACAGCGGATTGCTGAGAGGTTGTCGGAGGCCATGCCCCCTTGCTCCACCACTCTGCAAACAAGACTACTAGTTAAAACAAGCATTTACAATGCAACGGTCTCGCCTTTGCCAAAGTTAGAGCTATTGGCATTGTAAATGACAAAATATGTATTTATGTGTTGGTTTTGAAAACAGATAAATGGCAGTCATTTACAATGTCAATAGCTTAAAATGCGAGACATATTGCATTTGCACCCACACACACACACACACAGAGAGAACCACACACACAGAGCTACACACACGCACAGACCCACACACGCACAGACCCACACACACATGCGCACAGAGCCACACGCACAGAGCCACACACACACACGCACAGAGCCACACACACACACGCACAGAGACACACAGAGCCACACGCACAGAGCCACACACACACACAGAGCCACACACACAGAGCCACACACACACACAGAGCCACACACACAGAGCCACACACACAGAGCCACACACACAGAGCCACACACACACACAGAACCACACACCCAGAGAGCCACACACCCACACACAGAGCCCCACACACACACACAGAGCCACACACACAGAGACACACAGAGCCACACACAGAGCCACACACAGAGCCCCCCACACAGAGCCCCCCACACAGAGCCCCCCACACACACAGAGAGCCCCACACACACACAGAGAGCCCCACACACACAGAGAGCCCCACACACAGAGAGCCCCACCAACACAAACACAGAGAGCCCCCCCACACAGAGCCCAACCCACACACACAGAGACCCACACACACACACACACACACACACACAAAGCCCCCCCCCACACACAGAGAGCCCCCCACACACACAGAGCCCCTCCCCACACACACAGAGCCCCTCCCCACACACACAGAGCCCCCACACACACACAGAGCCCCCCCCCACACACACACAGAGCCCCCCCACACACACACACAGAGCCCCCCACACACACACACACAGCCCCACACACACACACACAGCCTCACACACACACACAGAGCCACACACACACACACAGAGCCACACACACACACACACACACACACACACACACAGAGCCACACACACACACACACAGAGCCACACACACACACACACACACACACACAGAGCCACACACACACACACACACACACAGAGCCACACACACACACACACAGAGCCACACACACACACACACAGAGCCACACACACAGAGCCACACACACACACAGAGCCACACACACACACACACACAGAGCCACACACACACACACAGAACCACACACACACACACACACAGAGCCACAGACACACACACACACAGAACCACAGACACACACACACAGAGAGAACCACAGACACACACACACAGAGAAACACAGACACACACACAGAGCCACAGACACACACAGAGCCACACACACACACACAGAGAGCCACACACAGAGAGCCACACACACACACACACACAGACACACAGACCCACACACACAGACACACACACACACACAGACACACACACAGAGCTACACAAACAGAGAGCCACACACACACACACACACAGAGCCACACACAGAGCTACACAAACAGAGAGCCCCCCCCCGGCCCCCCCCACACACACACACACAGAGCCCCCCCCCCACACACACACACATATAGGGGTGTGGAATTTATTAAAATATTTACTTTCCATGAGGCAAGTTGCTTCATAAATGTACTTGTCCTGTAACAAAATCCACGTGTCCCTTTGGTGCCATGTGGTTTGGCGACAAATTATGGAAGCAATCTCATTATATAAGAACTCTTACATAGCCTCTCTGATTATGCTAGGGCTCATACCATAGTAGTTTTGAATACTAGCAATCTCTTTATGTTGCCACGTTTCTGCAGATCTACCTATTGGGACTGAAGGTAGTGGTAAGCAATAGTTCCAGGGTTGGAATGCCCTTTAAGTCTGTGCAAATCTACTAACTTGCATGTTTTAAGGATTTTCAACAACTCTTCTCTAATCTTTTCCATACTGAGAAATGTTCGAAATTTACTCCCGACAATGGCAGACATAAACCTTCTTCCAGAGTTGGGAAAAAAGTGGTTGGTGGGAAAATGACCTTGGAAACACTCGGGTTTTCGCATGAGCAAATCTACACATTCATATTTGCTCATGATAAACTGCAGTTTTCAAATATTTTCCAGGAGTACATTTTTTTGCCCTACTTCAATAAATTCTTGTAAATTAACGAAAGCCATACAGCTACACTTAATGCAAGGACATATCCCAAGGGTGCACATTTGAGACTTTCTTTAATATTAGGGCCCCTAATTTGGTCTGGCTTTAACCACAACCTTTTGTGTATGTTAAAATTCTCTCTCCCTCTCTCTGTATCGGCTGGCTTCACTGTGAGTGACGGCATAAAGCTTTTTAACAAGGATTATATTGGCACACAAAGTAGTTTTGTTCAGTGGAAGTAACTAATGTGCCAGTGTGTGCTTTTTTTTAGACACATTTTTTTGTTGCTTTAGCCAATGCTTGTTATGGTGAGGTCCCAGCAGCTCTCACATCAAGAAGGCTTTACAAAAACCATGTCAAAACGTATTAGCAAAACTAAAAAGCTGATCACTAATTTCAGACCTACTGGCTTTGCCAATGCTTGTTTATTTTTATGTTTCTCATAATCTTGTTGAAACTGGTTACACTGATTTTCCAATTTGAATACTTTTGCAAAACACTAGCATGCATCAACACATTTTACTAAATGATGCTGCAAAGAAACGGTACCTGGAATTTCACAGTAGTTTAGCAAATGTTTTTTTTTTCCTACTTTCATTTTTTAGGAACATTTTATATTGAAAGCCAAGAGTCCTTAATCTTGCAGCTTCTGCAAATATTTGCATTTAATCAGAGAGCATTCTGGAAGCATTATGCATAGCCTCATATTGCTAAACTTTGAAACCGTGAGTACACATTTTTATACTGTAACCACTATCAGTAGTGCGATCAGAACCTACATTTACTTAGAGCGCTCACCCTAAAAATAAAGGCTTTCAATTAATGAACCATAAATACAAGTTTGAACAGCCTTCATAGGCACACAAATAATAACTTCAGGCATTGCCCTTCCCTGTCCCTTAATGTGCTACTGCAAACTGGCAGCCAAAGGGTTTGTGCTGCAGGGGGTTGGGCGTACTTGTCCCAAGGACAAAATACACATTAAAACTTGTTGCCCTTGACCCCAAACAATATGTCCTGGGCATCGGGCTATAGGAATTCCACATCCCTGCACACACACAGAGCCCTGCACGCACACAGAGCCCTGCACGCACACACACACACACACACACACACACACACACACACACACACACACACACACACACATACACAGAGCCACCCACAGGCACAACGAGGGAACGAGGGAACGGGGGGGGGGGCAGAAAAGCAAGCACAAGGGAACGGGGGGCAGAAAAGCACGCACAATGAGGGAACGGGGGGCGGAAAAGCAAGCACAACGAGGGAACAGGGGCGGCAGAAAAGCAAGCACAACGAGGGAACAGGGGGGGCAGAAAAGCAAGCACAACGAGGGAACAGGGGGGCAGAAAAGCATGCACAACGAGGGAACAGGGCTAAGTGCTAATTAACAATTCTGGGAGCACACACAGGACACACCCCTCACACCAGAGTCCGACTATGACAGGCAATACCTGGGGATTAAAATAAAAGTGACCCACATTAGCCATGAGATAGCTAAAAAAAGTTCCCGACATTTACAAATCGGGCAGTATTGAACTTATAAAGACTCTATGTAGGTGTTTTTGATTTTCAAGGCATTCAAGGCATGTGTGCAGCTATTGTTTCATCTAGCTTCGGGGAAATCAACAGTACAAACTGGCCCATGAGGCTATAAAACAATCCCACAAACAAGGCAAAAAATGTATACCACGCTTAAAACCTACCAAGTGCTGTACAAAGGAGGTAGACGGACAGAGCCGCTCTAAAAACCGCCAAGTTCAGTGCGAGAAAAGTACAGGCACTGTGCTCCTCTAAAAAACAGCCAAGTGGATTGCGAGGTATGTACACTGATTGCACCCCTCTTAAAAACGACAAGTGCAGTGCAAGGGAGGAACACAGACGTCTTAAAACCCCAAAGTGCAGTGCAAGTGACCTGCATGTTTACATCATGGTGCAGAAAACAATACCTCGATCATGGTTGCAGATTGCTGCACACTTAGTGCCGAAATTAATCCCGCTCTGACACTAACGTTACATTTTTAAAATCGTTGTTTTGCAATGTCGGTATTCATTGAAAACAGCTGTGTCTTGTTTTCAGATGACCGGTGCTCGCTCATGTCAGTTTAGGGATGTGAAATGGCGCCAGTGTACCAGGCCTTTGTCATTCACAGCGCGAGGGGCCCTACCCAAAGTAACCCTGTTTTGACAGACTTGTGCTCTATGCCTTCTTTTAAGGGTACCCATGAATAGACCAGGAGAGCTACACAATGGTAGAAGTCCGGGTGCAAGCACGCCCGGGAACAGCCGCAACCCACCTCGAGCCCCCCTGGTGACCTCCAGTTTACCCAGTACTTGAAATGGGAAAATAGAAGTGCATGTATCATGTACCGGACTGCCTGCTTGTTTCAGATAAATGCTGGTACTCTCCAACGTAAAGTATTACTTCACTTTTGGGAAGTGCAGGTACTCTCCGTCTCTAAATAAAAAAGTGACGGTACTTTTACATACCGGCCCCTATAAACCAATAAGTTTACCTTAAACAGACGCGCTCCACTTTCTAAGCACACGGGGCTCGTGCGCCATCAAATGGTGTCACCCACGAGGGGCGGAAGTGGGTGCCAAGACGAAAGTTTAGCAATAGTTCCGGCTGCTTCCTCGCGCTCCTCACAACGCCAATCACTGCTGCACTGCTCTTTAACCAAGCCTGATTGCTTCCTGGACTAATGAAAAGTAAACAGTGGGAGCCTGCTACGGACAAACTATTGGCCGGTCTGTCAGAGCATGAGAACTGAAGGCGCGCGTACTCGTATCCGCGTTTCAGTGAAAATAATGTACCGCATTAACACGTTATTTGGGGCAAGCCTAATGATAAACACAGATTTAGACCTCGTTATCAACACAGTAGGGGGTAATGGACTGGTGAGTTATGCTATGCATGCGGTTAGCTGTAATGTGTAGTCACTGGCCTGCGAGGAATTATTCACCCACTGCCTTTGTTGGTGGAAGCTGCCAGGAACCTTCGGGAGGGCAGTCTGCCAATCACCCCCCGGCCGCGCATCTCTTTCCATGACTGCATGTCAGCTCATGGGGGAGGAGGGTCAGCCCATCATGTAGCGCTCGTGCAGCACGCCCGCACGCTGCGGAACCTTCAGAGGAGCCGACGCCGACTCAGCCCCGACATTTACTGGAAGAGCACAAGAACGCGGTGATGATTACACTACCAAAGAATAGATGGCCACATTTCGATTTGTTTTTTGAAGAGAATAACATTCTCAAAGGCAACGGAATTCCACGGAAGTACCCATTCCCTCAGAGCAACATGACAGTCCCGGCCACAGCTCTCCCCTTGCCAGAAACCCGGATGGAACAGACCTCGGGCGGAAAATCAACGGGGGGGGGGGGGAGGAAGAGCGCAACTCAGGCTGTGAGACGGTGCAGCATGGAACAGCAAAGCACACCATCTTTCTCCGAGGCCGTGCAAAAATGGTTCTCCAAAATACCCCCGTCATTTTCGGATTCAGGGTGTGTTTTTCTTTCTCTCCTCTTCCCATTGGCTGGAAGTTCAAATTCCAGCCAATGGGAAGAGGAGAGAAAGAAATGAAAAAACACCCCCCCGAAGCCCGGGTTAAACGGAGTGACGCCCCTCTCCTCCAATGGCTGGCCTACGTTTAGGAAGCCAGCCAATGGAGAAGAGGGGCGGGTTCAAGCCCCACTCTGTAAAACATAAGATCTCCCCAGCGAGGAATTCACTTTAAAAAAACAACAGTTACAGGGACGTTATGGTTAGGAAATAGAATTTGAAAATTCACGGAAAAAACAAAGGTTACAGGAACTTTATAGTTGGGCTCAGATTTCAATCGTACAAAGCCAGTGAAATTCAGCAGTTATGTTTATCTGAGTGAACTGTAATTTATGCCCTCGCATTGCACTGCTTATGACCTCCCATATTACATCACTCATGAGCTGGTCAATGACATCACTGACGACAGCTCAAACTTTGGTGATGTTTGACATATTTTCCAGACATTTTTATAACTAATTTGCCTCTCACTTCAGCTGCTGCCTGGAAAGTTTTGGGATTATCAGTCAAACAGGCCGAGAAGGGGGCGAAAAGTGTACCAAAACACGTTTCCTCATGCAATTTCCCATAGGGATTTTAAACAACTGCAGCTCAAACCGCTGAATGAAATGACACCAAATTTGGTTGAAAGCTAGATCTTAGTCCAGAAAGAGTGCTTTTTAGGTCCCACCTACGCAGCGTATGTGTGGCATAGGAGGGCCTTTAGCCGTCGCTCTGCTCATTTTCAAGCGCACACTCGTGCTTGTTGCGGCATCCACCTTGCGGGAGCGAGCAGAGGCGCGCCACAAGCAAGAGTGCAGTGTTTGAAAAGTGAAGACTGGGCACGCACCACCCCCGTGCTTGTTTGTGCACACACGCACCACTCCCGGGCTTGTTTGTGTTCTTGTGTAAGTTAGAATTAGTTTTCTCTTCCTCTCCTCCCCCTCCGTTTAGTTCTCCTCTGGTCGTGCAACACCAATCTGCGAGTGTCTGTTCCCTGACAAGCCACAGGGAGACGGCTCCAGACAGAAATACTCCAGAAGAGGATGTAGGTGGCATAAAGCACCCCTTGCCTCCATTGCTTTCTCGTGGCTTGTACTCCTGTGGCTCCGCTGGATGGTTTTCTAAACTTCCACGCAGATTACTGTTGTACACAAGACACAGTGCTCACAAGATATTGTACCTTGGCAGACGGCCTCACCCAAAGCAAACTCCTCCTTCCCCCTGAGTTTACAAAGTATGCAAAAATAACTTGTGGGCCGTCCTTTCTGTTGAACCCTACACAAAACCAAAACTGTGCTCTATTCGCTGAATATCTGACAAGGAAGATTAGTTCCACTTCTGGAAACTATAATTTCAACATTTCGTGTGATATCATTCTTATTAACAATGGAAGGTAGTGCGGCGTTTCGTCTCGAAATTCCACCTATTAACACCTTGAGGAAAGATAACGTTTGTTCTGGTGCAACATTGTTAAGTTAATAGGTGCTACGTTTGGTTTACTAATAATCAAAAGAGAATGGACACTAGTTTCTACAAAACCATTAGTTTTTTATCGAAAACCCTCATAGACTTCCTGGAATTATCGTTGCGGTATATCTTTTTTCCGCCCCATCAGGAGTCCTGGCATAGTCATTGGGTCAACGATTAACGTGCAGGATGCCTGCCTCACCCGAGGCTACTTCTGGTGCATGTAGAAGTGTCCAGAAATCAAAAAAGGGGAAAACTAAGCTAAAAAATAATGTCTAGTCAAAAGGAAAATTTTAATATAAAAGAACGACTAGTCACTATCATTAAGAACCATTGCGATATGTAGGTAGTTGAGTTATTGGGCTACCATATCATTTTAGAAAAGTGTCGACATGTTTCAGCTCACAGGGCCCACAGGGGTCTGGGGAGCTTTCGTCAGGACAATAACAAAAAACAAACATACATAAAAATAACACTCACACCTTTTATGTGTGTTTCAAAGTAGCAAATGGAATTTCCAAGCTTATGCGTTCAACATTAAGACTTCAACGGGGACTGGGAGTCGCTTCTGGTTTTATGCCATGCGGTCCGATTTACGTTCCTTGTGCTGACTCTGCCCCCGGCTATGTCAGCACAAGGCACGTAAATCGGTGTGAGTGTTATTTTTATGTATGTTTGTTTTTTGTTATTGTCCTGACGAAAGCTCCCCAGACCCCTGTGGGCCCTGTGAGCTGAAACATGTCGACACTTTTCTAAAATGATATGGTAGCCCAATAACTCAACTACCTACATATCGCAATGGTTCTTAATGATAGTGACTAGTCGTTCTTTTATTTTAAAATTTTCCTTTTGACTAGACATTATTTTTTAGCTTAGTTTCCCCTTTTTTGATTTCTGGACACTTCTACATGCACCAGAAGTAGCCTCGGGTGAGGCAGGCATCCTGCACGTTAATCGTTGACCCAATGACTATGCCAGGACTCCTGATGGGGCGGAAAAAAGATATACCGCAACGATAATTCCAGGAAGTCTATGAGGGTTTTCGATAAAAAACGAATGGTTTTGTAGAAACTAGTGTCCATTCTCTTTTGATTATTAGTAACTTGTATAGGGGAAACGAATGGACTTCCTATCCTCTTCCCTCCATTTTTGATATTAGCTACGTTTGGTTTGCCATTGTGCCATGCAGACAGAACTTTACTAAATCTATCCCAGGGTCTGTTGATAACCTCGCGGTTTTCAAAGATGGTCAGTTTCTTTTGTAGCACTTAAGGGGAATATACTCCTAGCAGTTCTTGTAAATTCACGGAGGTCAGCAAAAACATTTTGTTATAATGAATGCTGCGCTACTCCTCTCAACCAAATCAGGCCTCCATGGCTGATTGTATACTAAAAATTGCACGCATTTGCATGTATTTCTATTTTCGGAATAATTTACTTATATTGTTTACCATGTATACCATGCTTGCATAATGAGATTTGGCAAACCAGCCAGCGTTTACAGTGATGCACAGATATCCATTGGAATGCAATATTTAAAATGACGCGTAATGGTATATTGCCAAAGAAAAAACACAATTGTATTTCGAGGTGAATTTAAATGTACCTTTTTAACTTTGTGCTAGCATAACATTTAATGTATTAAAGAGTTAACTACTAGGATTTTATTACTGTGGATGTTATGTTTTGGAGAGGTTCAAAACCAGTTTGAGGAATTGCCATACATGTGAATGGGGCCACTCGAGTTAGGATTACCTCCATTTAGCAACATTAAATGTTGGGTGTGGGCATAATTATTCTGCTTCAGGCTTCACCAACGATGTAAAACGCTGCATTAAATATTATGGAGTCTTAGGCAAACTATGAAAATCGTGCTAGTTGCTACTTGCAGAGCGTGCATACTGGAGAAAAGGCATGTCACTGTTTTGTTATGCATCTATTTGTAACAACAAAATAGCACACAACCAGTTAGGCACAGTTAAATTAAATGAATGTTAATTTTAGGTATTTTCTACTGGCAGCTTTAGTTTTTTTAACATGCCTCATGTCATAATTTCCTTAAAAACAAGCATTGGCATAGCCAATAGGCCTTGCCTTTGGGACCTTATAAGTGTTTAGTTATCCAGCACAATATCCTTGGTGCAACAACATCAAGTGTTGCATGGCTAAACACTTATAAGGTCCCAAAGGCGAGACCTATTGGCTATGTCAATGCTTGTTGTAATCTGGTGAAAGTCTGTTCAGTAGTTTTTGAGTTAATAAAGAAAAAAGATTTAAATAAATAGAGAGATCTGCAAATCCATGCGCCAACAGTAATGCTGTGATTGGCTGGCAGCAACCGGAGAGAAAAGTTGCAGCTGTCATTTATTTTGTTAATCTGTTTTTTATTAACTCTAGAGGGAGTGGCCCAGCTTCCCAAGGGACTGGATGCCAATGTAATTTATACAAAGTAAAAATTCCCTTGGAATTGCTATTAATTGTCATCCGTATTTATACACCACTTTATCCACACTGATTCCACATACAGGAGGTTCTTCCCAAATATGAACACAAAACTATTGCAAATTCGACTCAAAATTGTAGAGAATATACAAAATGTATTATACAATCAATAAAAATGTTAAAAAACACAATGAAAATTTCATTGCACATTTATAATCCCTAAACAGGATAATCATAATACATTAAAATACACAACAAAGGAGAGACATAGTAAAGTGACTCATTTCGAAAGCATCTAGAATAATTAATCCGTTAGAATCTAGAAACAACGTCAAGCTAATGTTAGCAAATGACAACACCCTTGTTCCTCGGATTTAATAACAGTAGCGTCGACGCGTTTCGGTGTGCTGCCGGATGTGCACCACCTTTTTCAAGACAAAATGCTTGCTTGTTGAAACTGGGGACCGTGGTTTAAATCATAACACCAGTGGACCGATATAGGGAGCAGTGTAATAATTTTGTGTTCATAATTGGGAAGAACCTCCTGTATGTGGCATCAGTGTGGATGAAGTGGTGTACAAGTACGGATGACAATTAACAATAGCAATTCCAAGGGAATTTTTACTTTGTATAATTTTGTTAATCTGGACACAGTTCCCAGGGGAAGTGGGGGTTAAGTGTAAATAGGATATAAGGGGTTAGGAACAGAGGTCCCTCGTGGGACAGATTGGTAGAAAATTCTCCAAAAATATTTTTGGGGGGCATGCGCAGATCCACTGCAACGCTCAGTGCTAACCTCAAACTGTAAATCCCCCACCCCCGTGAATCTGCGACTGATCTGCAGATTTTTTTAGCCACACACAAACCCACTCAGAGACCCAGAACACCACTCACACCCATACAGCCACTCACATACCCCACTCAGAGAGCGAGAGAACCCCTCACACACTCATTCACAGACCCACGTAGGCACTCGCACACCCACGGAACCAGTGATATACCTACTCACACACCTATGTGTTCCGGAGTAGCATGCTACCTTCCAAGACAGTGCTTCAACACCCCATCAGAGGTAACAGGCGCTATATAAATACAAACCTTTTTTCCCCTCTTCGATCCCTCCGCTATCCTTCTCAATCCAAATAACTGACTAATATCCACCACTCAAATTACTTTCATATTTACCTGAACTAATTCAACATTAATCCTTTATGGGTTCCGGAGTAGCTTGCTACTCGCCAATAAACGCTTTGACGCGTCGTCAGGGGTAGTAAGTGCTATATAAGTGCAATTACAATTACAATTGTGTGGGTAAGAGAGACCATGATATAGTGTACTCTACTTTCGAAACTTTCTGTATATTCAGGCGTGGATAGGTACATTTTCACTCACCTCAGTGGCTAAAACACCTCGAAGATAAAAATCTACTCAGCGTTATGCTTTGGGAAAAGATAAAGAACACGGAGTCCGGCACTGTGTGTCCGTTATGGACTGGGAACCATGTCAATACCACTATCATTATCCGCCCTGGAGTCTACAGTACACAAAACTAGCAGAGCAAATCTTTCACGGTCATTGACAAATATGCAGAAGCACAACAGATGAACCCACATCATACTAGAGCAGGGGTTCGAGCACAGGTCTTTCAAATTCTCGGTCTCACGCTCTCGTAACCAGACTGTTCTCCAACTCTGCCCACAAGGAAACTCGTGCACTAAACTAACTCTCCCGATTATGAACTGCAGATTTAAAATGTAATCTCGGATCAGCCAACAATAGCCTCTGCGAGCAGTATAAACGATACACAAGCAGCAGCACTAACCAGTAAATAAAAAAAGGAGCTGGGAGGATGAATGTGCTTTAATTAGACGTCCTTCATTCCTTGGTTATAACGCTTCACACACACTGCCATCTGAGCAGTATTACAAAATGTAGGAGTTAAAAATAGCCCCAGGACAAGAATCCCCTCTTGCCGTTTTCAGCCTCTCGCATGCTCTTCCCTGTTGAAAGCTGCTACTCGTGCTCTTTCCTGGCCTAAGGTGAGGGAGTCACTCGTTTCTTCCTTACCTGCCTCAGGATCTCCTCACAAGTTCTCCCTGGAGCTTCAAGTCTATGGCTTGGACAAACAAGACCAACTTTATCAGGGGAGGAGGCGACCCATGATTTCACTCTCAATGACGAAAAGCTGTGACGTGTACTGTGGCCAGCAAGGCTGTCCTTGTAGATCACACCACATGTATCCAAACCTGTATTTCCAGTAGGACGTACACACCCTCCACCTGCACAGGAGGGAAACATAACCTCCCCTGGCAATGGTATGCCCCACTGCACACGAGTAACTAACTATTCATGGTATCTAGTTCTAAGAGAATATCAAAGAGCCTCCTGTGTTCGCTCCAAATTGGAGAAATCGACCATTTAAACATGCTGTCCTTTCCGTTTGAAGCCAGGCTCTGAGGCCACCATGAAAGCTTTAGGCCATGTAAATGTAAATGTATTTGAGCTTATATAGCGCACAGCTACCCGCAGTGGGTTTCCCGGCGCTTGCTTAGGGAACCCGTCCTGGTATTCCCCTGTGAGATAACCCCAGCAGGGTATACACAAGGTGAAAGCCAGGCATCCCGCCGCGAGGGGCCGTTGTGGAGATTAAGCAAGCTATTGCCCAGAGTCACAGAGTGTGAACCCGTGAGTCGAGAAGTCACCGAAGCGAGAATTATCGAGTCCGTGGAATTTTTAGCCCAAGACCCGCCGAGGCGGGGAATTGAACCCTGGTCCAGGGCTGATCTCAGCTTCTGGGCCTGCCGCCTCTAACCCCTGAGCCACACTTCTCCACTATGTGCGCCGAACATACTGTTACCATGATGAGCGGGCACCCTAATACTGAAATAAGGAGCCCTGCACGCAGTTCCATGCAAACATGTTTAACACATGATGGAGAAATAATGAAACTTTTCGCATAAAGGAAACTAAAGATAAAATTCCAAAAGTTACTTCCGCAAAATAAATCATGTTTCGGAGTGCACGTTGAGCATTTCACAGTTATTCAAATGCCACTTTAAATAGCATCTTCTCATCAATTAATGATGCTTATATATTGGCCTTTTGGACAGTGAAATTATCACCACGGCATCATTCTACAGGTTAAGGCCTTTTCATTCTAGAATATTTGGGGCAGATTTACCAAACATACGGAACCTATCAGCAAAGGCTGATTAAAAAAATTCTAATGATTTAGTAGTAATTACACAATATACTTAAAAATTTTAACCACAGGAAATCCCCGGACCGCCTGGCCTGGGCCAATATCCTCACAAAAGCGCCGCCACTATGGCATGCCCAGGGTTTGGGCACTCTCTGTCACCAACCCGGGTTCGACAAATGGGATATGATCGGAATTTCAGTGGTTAGAGACTTGATTAACAAGCATTTACAATGCAATGGCCTCGGCTTTGTTAAAGTTAGAGCTATTGGCATTGCAAATAGAATTTTTTTCATTTAAAAAAAAAAAACTGAAATAAATGGTATTGTCATTTACAATGGCAATAGGTGAGCAGTAGAGAGTAGTAGAGAGTATTAGCGGACACAGAGCCACACACACAGAAAGCCACACACACACAGACACACCTGCTCTGTGGAACAACCAATGCTTTCTGCCTCCTCCCACCTCCACCCGGAGAGGGGCGAACACGCAGAGACCCCCACCCACATATAAGGACCATAGAGTCTGAACAGACAGAGCTAGAACATCCACCCTCGCGTGCCACATGCCTTCTTTCTACTTACTTTTTGTATACAAAACGGAGTCTGGTCCTGGGACAGAGGGGCAGCTGGACCTAATATAACTAGACAAGAGAAGAAGTGCTAGCCCTCGGGGTGATTTACCTCACAATTTTTGAGAATACAAACAAGGGAGAACCTTTTGTTTGTATGGGTTATTTTATTTAAACCCTTTTATAAATTTTTGATCATTTTTAGAAACATTTTTTCATGGGTGAGAAAAAACACTAATTACAAACATTTACAATATTTACAACTATCATACATACAGCTATCATACAATTAACCGACAACTGACATATATACAAATGAATCCACATTTATATACAAGCTTCTTTTACATGGAAAATTAAGTAACAATTCGACCACCACAAATAGTTAGTCTTTGTGGGAATTCAAGTCATTAAAGTGCCCCACCAGGGTCAAAAAACAGAAAAAGGCAACAAGAAATTGAATTTAAACTTTTCAATTAATTCAAATTGATGAATAAACAACAGGAGATTCCTAAATCAAAATGCCTATTTGCCGTTTGCCGACGCGTTTCGAATCTGGCTACAATCTCAGATTCTCCTCAGGGCTCTTTCAATGTGGTACTCTAGAAAAAGCCTTTTTCTGTTTTTTGACCCTGGTGGGGCACTTTAATGACTTGAATTCCCACAAAGACTAACTATTTGTGGTGGTCGAATTGTTACTTAATTTTCCTTGTAAAAGAAGCTTGTATATAAATGTGGATTCATTTGTATATATGTCAGTTGTCGGTTAATTGTATGATAGCTGTATGTATGATAGTTGTAAATATTGTAAATGTTTGTAATTAGTGTTTTTTCTCACCCATGAAAAAATGTTTCTAAAAATGATCAAAAATTTATAAAAGGGTTTAAATAAAATAACCCATACAAACAAAAGGTTCTCCCTTGTTTGTATTCTCAAAAATTGTGAGGTAAATCACCCCGAGGGCTAGCACTTCTTCTCTTGTCTAGTTCTTTCTACTTACAGCACCAACTACATAGGACTACAGACAATGCGAAAAAATAGATATTCAACTGGAACCCAGCACATAACTGAACTGTATGTTTCACCCGTGTGACTCCTCCAGATGAACAACTATAGCATGTGACTGTCTGTACCATGCATTTAACCTGTGCCCCATGCTTCCTCCCACCTCGACCAGGTAAAAGGCGACCACGGTGAGACCTCCTTCCACACATCTGTATCAAAGAGTCTGGTGCAAGCAGAGGCAGAACCCCCAACCCCGCCAGCTCCAGTCTTTTACCCACTGTGCCAACAATGTAGGGTGGTAAACTATGTTACCAGCGGTGCTAGAACAATGCGCAGAGAGGGGGTGCTGCAACCAATGCTATATCCCTGTCCAAGCGTCGCACAAAAAATACAAGTGTAGCACATGTGTAGAAATCGGGGTTCAGGAAATATTTATCATCTATGCATCACCGAGTGAAGTGTCTGGATTTGTTTTAATCCCAATAACGTCTTTGTTTGCACCAAACCTCAGAATGACAAGCAATGTGCTTAATTTGTGCTTTCGAAATTGCTGATATATTTTGAAATGTTTATGGTGCATACACAGATATTTATATTTTGTTCTGTTAGAACACAATTGAATTCCTACAGCATTTCCCTGCACTCCCTGTACCACTACAAGATTGTCACACTGGTCACTTTTACGAAACCTCTCAGTTTGCAGTCAGAGAGAGAAAGGTACACGTCAGTTTTTTTTGTTACATGAATAAGCAGTAGTTTGTCAGAAGACATTGCCTGACCTTTGACCTCTGTATTTTGTGAAGCACAGATGTGACATAAAGGCGAAATGCACAGGATTCCTTACTGCTCTTTCTCCTGCTAAACTCTGGCGCTTCACCCCCACACCCTTACTTCCAGCGCCTGTGTATGTGACGGTACCAGATATTCAACCTCACCGACTATACCTGTCCCGTATGTTTCAACTTTATGACTGTACCAACTATGCAACTGCAGCAAGGATCCTCTTATAGCACGAAACATTACCAGCTATGCGACATTAACAACTATGCAAATGTGGCAAGCATATAACTATATACTGTACCAGCACGCAGGACACGCACAGGAAGAGTCGCATCTTCTCCTCCTCGCTGTATCTAATGCGGTGTTTTCTGGCCTCCGCTTCTCCTCGCGGCTGGTGCAGGCGCTGGGGGTCCGGGCTCGCAAGCCGAGGACCACCGGTTCATACAGCGCTTTGTCCTCGAGGCAGCAGACCGGGGTTGGGAGGGCTGCAGGGGAGTGGCAGGGGGCTCAGTGAGGTGTTGCAAGTAAATTGTCAAGGGGGGCTTCCAGGGACTCAGCAGGTTGTCGATGCGGGCGGTAGTGCCTGGAGGGTTGCGGGAGTACTTCGAGGAGGGCTGATTGATGCCAGGGGTGTTCGAGGGCAGTTCTCGCTGCGCTGACGGGATGGGTGTGTTTCTTGGGTTGGGTGTGCTGTCCGCCTCCCTCGGTGGCTGGATACCCCCAACCCCTCCCGTAGATTCCGATCTGTCCTGCCTCGATCTCTGCCCTCCTGCTTGGAGCCCCCTCTTTTGCCCCTATCTCCTGCTACCTCACTTCGCCTTGGGATCTGGCCAGTGGGCCCTTTATGCTCTATCTTATCTCAGGGATGGGCTGCCGTCTCCCCCGCCCTGCCCCGGTGTGAGGATTCCCCCCCGCAGCCCGTGTCAGCATGTAGCGGCCGGAAAGCAAGCACACCGAGGGGGCCGGAAAGCAAGCACACCAAGGGGGCCTGAAAGCAAGCACACCAAGGGGGCCGGAAAGCAAGCACACAGAGGGGGCCGGAAAGCAAGCACACAGAGGGGGCCGGAAAGCAAGCACACAGAGGGGGCCGGAAAGCAAGCACACAGAGGGGGCCTGGAAAGCAAGCACAAAGAGGGGGCCGGAAAGCAAGCACACAGAGGGGGCCGGAAAAAAGCGCACAGAGGGGGCTGGAAAGCAAGCACACAGAGGGGGCAGGAAAGCAAGCACACCGAGGGGGCAGGAAAGCAAGAATCAGGGAACAGAGGCAAGAAAGCGAACACTCACCGGAGGACTCAGCAGCTTCTCTACTTCTTCCGGCGGCGGTCGGGCAGAAATGGCTTCAACAAAGCGCCGACATTTTCGGATTCGGGGGCATGGTTTTCGTTCTCTCTTCGTCCCATTGGCTGGAATGTAAAATTCCAGCCAATGGGAAGAGGAGAGAAAGAAAGCAAGAAAAAAGCGAAAAAAGACGCCCCCGAATCCGAAAAAGACGGGGCGTAAACGGAGTGACGCCCCTCTCCTCCAATGGCTGGCCTCCGTTTAGGAAGCCAGCCAATGGAGAAGAGGGGCGGGTTTAAGCCCCCAACTCTAAAACAAATTCTCGCCAGCAAGACTGCGCAAGCGCAGCCTTTCGCAGCCGAGACCTAAAAAGGGATCTATTCTTAGTTTTGACGAACTCCGGGGCCAGTATCAAATGGCTCAGGGGGAACTGTTTCGATACCTACAAATTAGGCACAACCTCAATGCAGCTTTTCCAGACTCCAAAGACATACCAGAATCGTCGCCGTTAGAAGATAGATTGCTGGATGGGCCATTGCACTCAAAACCCATATCCTTAACCTATAAAAAATTATGAAATAACCTACCAGATACATTTAATAAACTCAGAGAGAATTTGCAAAGTGACATGGGGCCTATTGGCGATGAAGACTGGCAAACGGCCTTAATGACCCCTAGAGATGCGGCTATCACCCTCCGCTTCCGATTGATACAACTTAGGATCCTACATCGGTCATATTCCCTCCCTCTCCATCTCCGTCTGGATCCATCCGAATCCAGCTTCCGCAAGAACCTAAAAACATACCTGTTCTCCACATAACAGTTCACTGGTCTCCAACCTCTCACAAGAGTTCTTCAGTTGCAGCGCGGGGACACGCTTCTGCGTAACCAAGCGCTTTATAAGCTACCCTTATTATTATTATTATATCTGACGGGGGTTGTTCTGGCCAAAATAGGCATAAGGACTGATGTACTCTGCCTTAGGTGGTGCAAACAAGCAGCTACCTTTTATCATACAATCTGGGAATGCCCTGTGATACAGCATATATGGGAGGGAGCCATGACTCACATTCAGACTACACTGGGGAAGGAGTTAGCTCTCACACAGCAACTAGGCCTACTTAACCCCTTGGCTGCGGCGGTAATTCCGCCGCAGTGCTAGGGGGGTGGGGGCCCGAGCCGCCACCATGCTTGTGACGGAACCACTCCATCACGAGCCTCGGGCGCGCTGTGCTTGTGACGGAGTGGTTCCGTCATGGCCCAGCCGCTCAATAGAACGCTCAGCGCAGGTGCAAAATCGCTGCAACGCAGGCGTGGCCATGACAGAACCACTCCGTCATTAGACACTGAGCAACAGCTGGCAACTTTAGGATATGCATTACTTAAACGAGAACGGACACGAAATTGGGGGGCGGCGGACCCACCGTCCATCCACGTATGGGCGAAAGAACTAGACAAGTGTATGGTAGCGGAACAGGAAGTATTTATAACACGTGGGTGCCTTAAAAAGTGGGACAAGAAATGGAGCAAATGGAATGTTTACAGTGGGGACAGAGATATACTCACTTTGTAAATGTGACTTTTTGACCCCTGGACATTGTAAGATGTATTGGATAATCGCAGAGAGCACTGAACGGTACTGTATGTATGATTGCTATTGAACTTAATAAACAGATATTTAAAAAAAAATAATCCCCGGACTATCAAAGACTATTATAAATGTTGTCCCTAGCTAGCAAATTAAAGAACGTTTCTTAGGTGTCAGACTCAGAGAGTAGACACACCCCATTAAAGAGTCTAAGGCAAAGGGACATTGAACAAGCATTTGCAATGCAATAGGTCTCGCATTAGGAAAGTTTGAGCTATTGGTATTGTAAATGATACATTTTTTATTTATGTGTTGGTTTTGAAAATAGGGAAATTAATAGCTTTGTGATTTACAATGCCAATAGTTTTACTTTCGCAAATGTGACACCTATAGCATTTGCAATGCAATATGTGTTGTATTTAAGTGACTTAGATGTATTGATATTACAAATAACAATGACTTATTTTTTTTAAATAATTAATACTTAAATAAAAGCTATTGTAATGTATAATGGCAATAGCTTAAACTTTTGTAAATAACTTTTGTGAAGATTATGTTCAGTGTATTTTATTGTGATGAAAATCCAAGAACAGAAGTGAAATATTAACATCTTTTTGTGACATTTGTAATAAAGCTTGAAACATTGAGAGAACATATGTGAACCAGTTGTTGTTGAATGGTTTCACAGATTGATGCTGTGGGGGCGCTGAATGAATTTGTGGTGGCGACGAGTGATGCTGTGGCGTTCAGCGTTGCTGTGGTAGCGCATAGCGATGTTGTGGTGCCCCAGAGTGATGCTGTGGTGGTGCTGAGTGATGCTGTGGTGGTGCTGAGTGATGCTGTGGTGGTGCTGAGTGATGCTGTGGTGGTGCTGAGTGATGCTGTGGTGGTGCTGAGTGATGCTGTGGTGGTGCTGAGTGATGCTGTGGTGGTGCTGAGTGATGCTGTGGTGGTGCTGAGTGATGCTGTGGTGGTGCGATAGATAGGGTGAGTGCGACAGATAGAGGGAGGGTGATAGATAGATAGATAGACAGATAGATAGATAGATAGATAGATAGATAGATAGATAGATAGATAGATAGATAGATAGATAGTGAGGGCGATAGATAGATAGATAGAGATAGATAGATAGTGAGGGCGATAGATAGATAGATAGAGATAGATAGATAGTGAGGGCGATAGATAGATAGATAGAGATAGATAGAGAGTGAGGGCGATAGATAGATAGAGATAGATAGAGAGTGAGGGCGATAGATAGATAGATAGAGATAGATAGAGAGTGAGGGCGATAAGATAGATAGATAGATAGATAGAGAGTGAGGGCGATAAGATAGATAGATAGATAGATAGATAGATAGATAGAGAGTGAGGGCGATAGATAGATAGATAGAGAGTGAGGGCGATAGATAGATAGATAGATAGAGATAGAGAGTGAGGGCGATAGATAGATAGATAGAGATAGATAGAGAGTGAGGGCGATAGATAGAGATAGATAGAGATAGATAGAGAGTGAGGGCGATAGATATAGATAGAGATAGATAGAGAGTGAGGGCGATAGATAGAGATAGATAGAGATAGATAGAGAGTGAGGGCGATAGATAGATAGATAGCTAGAGATAGATAGAGAGTGAGGGCGATAGATAGATAGATAGCTAGAGATAGATAGAGAGTGAGGGCGATAGATAGATAGATAGCTAGAGATAGATAGTGAGGGCGATAGATAGACAGACAGATAGAGTGAGGGCGATAGATAGATTAAGTGAGGGCGATAGATAGATTAAGTGAGGGCGATAGATAGATTAAGTGAGGGCGATAGATAGATTAAGTGAGGGCGATAGATAGATAGATAGATAGATAGATAGATAGATAGATAGATAGATAGATAGATAGATAGGAGTGAGGGCATTTACACAAGTTTGATCTATTGGCATTGTAAATGACAATGGCTTTTATTTTGTTTTGGTTTTTAAAACTTAAATGAAAGGCATTGACATTTCCAATGCCAATAGCTTAAAGTATCGTAAATGCGAGATCTATTGCATTGCAAATGTTTGTTATTTGTGCTTGTTACAATAATTTTACAATCATTAAAGTTATGTGCATTTAAGTACACAGGAGGTTTAAATACCTCAAGACTATTGTTATGGTAGACAAGAGGGAGGTAACTGGTTGAGAGTGTGAAACACAATGAGTTTACCCTTACTCCCCAGCCTTTCTGCCCGTTATTCCCCTTTCTCCGTTTGAACCATAACTGTTATGGTGTCTGGTGTGCATGATGTTTGTTACAGAAGCCACCTTAGTAGGTCCATTTGCAGTGCATTTTTTGTCAAGATATGTTATGGGGACAGTGAACAAGGAACACCATCGTATTAGAATGGTCACATGTGCAAACGTTTCTATTTTTAAAAGTTTATTTAATCAAAACAAAAAGTATTTATTTTACTGATTCCTCATTGGAATACGTATTTTGTATTTTTTAAACCGTTTTATTTTACTCCCTTATTGCCCATAAAACGTGTTCTTTTGTAAAAATCGCCCTTCTGCCCTGGTCTAACAAAAATGGTTGCGGTTAGAAACAACTCCACAAACCACAGAAAAGCTGTGCTTGAAGAATTGTGAACGAAATGCCCTTTTACTGGTATTGTCTGCTACCAGTGGGCATAAGAATGAAAAAGATGTGTTAATTACGACATGTCACAGAAAGGATTGCTCATCCAATGTTGCACACAGCTGGGATGCTTTGACGCTGGAGCGGCCCCCGGATCCTTAATCTATCTGTTCACAATGCCTGGTAATGCTGAAAGATCAGGGAAGTTAATCCGGGACAGAACAAAAAGTGGAAGACAAAGAGATGAGCCAGATGCAGCACCTTGGTTTGCTCGACTGACCCCCGGTCTGCTCAAGGGACCACTGTATGTCTTTAGGGTCTGCTGGGGCACTGGCCATGATATCAGTTGATTGCTGACTGCAACAAGCTACGAGAGGGGGAGGGGACTGAGTATTACAAGCCCCAGTTTGCCCAGAAATGCTTACGAGGCAGGAAGGATCAGCAGCCTGTTGATGAAACACTTCTTTAAGAACTCATCTACTGACAGGATGCGTCTGAAAATTTTATATGAACTAGTTTTTTTACGAACTAATGTAGCAGACACAAAAGCGCAAAGTTACCAATGTAGCACAATAGTAAAAAAATAACATCACAAAAGCACAACATCAACAAGACCAGGAATAAACAAATCCATGCTCCAAGGTAATGTGGGGCCGTGGGAGGGGGTGGGCTAAAGAGGCGGGGATTATGAGTCTGCAAGCCACGCAAAAAAAACAAGTATCAGGCAGCAAGCTGGTCCTTTGCATCTAACTCGCCTTGTGCCTCCTTCGAAATTTTTTATGGCTGATAAGTATCACATTTTTAGGTCTGCAAAGTTATTTATCCAAGCGAAGTCTTAACCAAATTCAATCCTGGGGCGGCGGTACAGTTGTTATTACACTCAATTGTAAGCCGCATGCGCACTGGGTGCAGGCGCGGGTGGGAGAGGGCGCAGGTAACGGTGAAAGGGGGCGAGAGAGAGAGAGGCGGAAAACAGGGCGGAGCAAATGGATATGGAGGCAGATTAGAAGAAATGGGAGGGTCAGACACTATGAAGCAAGTAGCGAAGAGTCAATGCGGAAAGTGTCCACAAGGAGAAAGTAAGAGGCAGTGACAAAGTGAGACAAAAACTGAAAGAATGTGAGCAGGTTGGGCTAGAGTAGGGAAATGAGGGAAAAGGCAAGAGAAGTGAAGATCGAAGAAAGAGACCTTGCAGCAAGCCAGATGCGGAACACCGGGTGCGGAGGGCATGAAAGCTCTGTTGAGATGAGGTGGGCGGTACAGGGAGGAGGAGCTTTCAGGGGAGACGGTGAGCGTGAGATTAGACATGGCAGCATTAGGAAGAAGAGGGCGGAGTTCTATGCAAGCCACCTGGAGGGGCCGTACCGTGAGTGGGGATTGCTGCTGGCAGGCTGAGGCGGACGGCAAAGCGAAAGTGATCACGATGAGGCAAAGCACGCAAGGGATGCGTGCGCAGCTGCGCTCATGCTTGGGCGCGTTCTGGCAAGATGGTGGCCGGGAAGTATCAGTTTTCTAAGTAGTTACTTAATGTCTGCCAGAGCAGCGCATGCGCGCTAGCTCAGGCGAGACCTAAAAAGGCACGATTGGAGGCAAACCTATCACTTTATGGATGGCACATTCTCCCAAAGTAGGGATGGTTGGCTTCTTGATATCCTTCCTTAATACCTTAGTGTTGTTTGCTGAAGGAAACATTGTATTACTTGGAAACTTCAGTTTGTTTTGGAACCCAGCGAGGACAGAGCAGGACCAGGTAACTCCATCACTGGTGCTTTCTACAAGGGTTTGAAAAACACACTTTGCACGTTGGACCGGAGAGATACATGGATAGAGTTATAAAAATATAAAAAAGAATATCTGTTCTTTTCCTGTATGGATAAAACATATTTATTAATAGAATGTCCCTTGGCGAAGAGACTCTTACTCCACCTCATTAGAGATGCTGAAATACTCATATCAATTTCAGATCCATCATGCCCGAATAGTGCTCAGGTAGGATGGGATAAAGGCAGGTGGATGTTCTATCCCACTTGGCTGTGGGTGGAGACCTTGCATATCCAGATTGTAGAGTGGTCCAATACAATAAAATGGGTGAGATCTCAGCAACAGCATGGGACGCGTTTAAAATGGTCTTACAAGGTACATGGTCTGGTTTAAAGGCCAATGTCAAAAGATATTTAAATAAAGATCAGTTAGAACTGGAGTTACGCAAAGCTGAGTCCTAATGCAGTGACAATTCCTCACATCAGCTCCTGAGGACAGTTATCGCCATTATGAGTTGGCTCAATGCCATGGCTACCAATCAGGCAGAAATGTCCCTACTACTATTACAACACATGCACTATACACGGGGTAACAAGAATGGCCCGCACTTAGCCAGGCTACTGTGGGCTAAGAGAACAAGCATTGGCATAGCCAATAGGTTTTGCCAGTGGGACCTTATAAGTGTTTAGTTATCCAGCACACTATCCTTGGTGCAACATCATCAACTGTTGCATGGCTAAACACTTATAAGGTCCCAAAGGCGAGACCTATTGGCAAACATTTGGCCCAATGGATTTGACAGATGCTGAACTTTGAATTGAGAGTTCCCAGATGTATATCTTTGATTTTGTTTGGACGGTAGTATCTTGGGTAGGTGGCACTGGTCAGGGTTGCTCCTAAATAAACAGTGGGGATGGATTTGTATGTGCTAAATATTTTTATCCTAACTGCTTTTGTAAATTGTTTGGAGTAGAGTATGTTTTGCTTACCTTGATATTGGAACCTGACAAATGCCTCTGGCTTCTAGCCTGGAAAACAAAGCTGTGAGAGTGGGCTCTCCACAATCACTGGGCTACACCTGAATACTCTAGGTCGCCTGATGTACCCACCTACAAGGGTCCAGACAAGCACACTTACCCCAAAGAAGGGTGAATTGAATGAAACCGTTAGAGCTGCAAACAGATCTGCCATTGCTGCATAATATGAAGCCGATGCGAAAAAATGGACATCCACTTTGGGAAATTTAGAGGCCTCATACGGAGATTTTTTGGGTGGTTAACTCCACAGCTGCATAGTTGCTCAGTGGGGCGCTGTGCCCAAACGAGTGCCCCATCTACTGAGTATTGGCAGTGCCACTCCTGTGCACACACACATCCTATCTCATAGTCAAGGCTTTGTTTTTCGAACCCAAGGAGAGTCTCAAGCAGTTGTCGAAATGGGGGATCTGAGGGGCAGGACGTACCCATACTTTTTTAATTTATGAAATATAGTTTCCCTACTCTTTCTGAAAAGACTACAGGCCCGGGCGGTTAATTCTGAAAGCTGAAATGCTTCAGCTCAAGTGTGTGTGCTGTGAAACCAAGGGATGGTCAGACAGCTAAATAAGCCTTCTTGCCAGGTTGCCTGCTTGCTGGAAAGAAATGAAATTGTGCATAACATGTTTATCTGAAAATATAAAGGGCCTCCGAAGCCGGTATTGGCTATAATTGATGGAATCACTTGAAACTTCCTAAGGGCTCAGATATATTATTTTTGAGGGGTTTTGCAAGGGGGTTACTAGATGAACTGTGAATTGTCTGAGTATTACTAAAATCTATATTTTGGAAGCACATTTTTGGTTTTAAACCTTTTTGCGCATTGTGTAGCAGCCTATCTTATACTGTGTGAAATGCAAGTTTAAAATAATGACTTACATATTCACAGTGCTTTCTGTCACAGACTAGGACCACGTAGCACTAAACACACACAAGCCACTATTCTCCACTGCACCAACCAAGATTCAATTCAGTGGCTCTCTGGTTACAGACACAAAGCTTTGTAGTACTTTAATAGAGTTTTCATAATGCATTTCCCACTGATTAACTTACCTTGCATTTATTTTTTGTTTGAGCTGTACCTTATTTTATATATAAATTACCTGAAGGTGAAAGACAGAAAATATTTTTTACCCACGCATGTGACTCCGCCCCTTTGCGTAAAGTTTGACAGTTCACATACTTTTAGGTCGAGGACCGGAAATGCTGGCTTGCCAGCTTCCGGGAGGAGATCTTATGTTTCTTAGTAGGGCTGAAGAACCCGCCTCCCTGCTCTGTTTCTCCTCTATTGGCTGGCTTCCTAAACGGAGACCAGCCATTGGAGGAGAGAGCCGTCCCTCCAAAGAAGCTCCGTCTTTTTCGGATTTGGGGGCGTAAGTTTTGCTGTTCTTTAGACAGTGACGTTGTCCGTCACTCAGCACAGCAAAACACGCCCTCAAATCTAAACAATGTCGTAAGCTTTGTGGCCGACATTGTTGCCCAGCCAGCGCCGAGTTCAGTGATGCGATTCAGAAAAGGGGGTGGTGATGAACAGAGTGTCTGAATTAAGCAGACCACTCTTACCCAGTCCAAAGATCAGGGCTTGATCCATCACCGTTATTTATCTCACTGCACCATCCCAGTTCAGAACCTGGCTATATGCAAATCAGTCTGTCCCTGGCCCAGTGCATCATGGGAATAGGGCAGACTAAACTACCAAGCCAATTCTTCACCAGAAAGGAGACAAGCTACCGGGGACCGGTTTCTGGCATTTCAGCCGTCTTCGGCCCGGCTTGCTTGAATCCTGATGGTGCAGTGAGAAAGGGACTCATGTCTGATGCAGCGCACATGCTCCGGCACAAACCCAGCGCCTCGGAGCCCAGCTGCAGTATTTTCTGCCCACACGCGATGCAAGGAGAAGCTCTCCTCCACAGGCTCTGAAGAGCGTCCCCCAAGTCCTGCCCGCCTACTTTGTAGCCTTGTCCAGCCCTGGGTTGGTGGAGCTCTGTGCTCTGTCCTGTTCCGCCTACAGCTGGTGGAGAGTGATCACTGCCCAGAAACCTGCCCTGCTCAACTGCCGCCTGGTGGAGAGTAATCTCCGCTCCTGCTCTGTATCCGGCAGGAGAGTGAGCTCTGCCCGTGTCCTGTCCTGTCCTGCTCCGCCTGCAGTTTGGTGGAGAGTGACCTCTGATCGCGCTCAGTGCTGCTCGGTCTGCGAGAGAGTGATCCCAGCCCCTGTCCCGCTGCGCACCCGGCGGAGAGTGCTCTCGGGTCCCGCTGCTGTGCCCTCAGCCCTCCCGTCTGCCCACAGCCTGGAGAGGAGAAACCTGCACTCCGCGCTGCCCTCCCCCACCCTCTCCCCCTGTGAGAGCAAGAGCTGCGCTGCCCACTGCAGCCCCTAGGGCCATGCCGCCCCGCCCCTGCCCCTCAGCAGCTGGGGTGACCAGGGCCAGCAGCCACCCTGGCAGGGAGGAGCCCCCAGGGGGTCTCCCTTGATCTACGGGGGTCTCCAGCTCCAACGCTGAGATCACTCCAGAGTATTTCAAAACAAGATTCGACAATCCTAGTAGATTCGTCTTTTCGGCGATCAGTGGTGATGCCAGCGACGCGTAATTAAGGAGCATTGAAGGAGTGTGGGGGCAGCTATTGGTCCACAAAGTGTGTGCGCCGCGATCCGAACAAAGCAGGGACAGACAGAAGCAAAGTGAGCCATCAGCTGAACTACAAGCCTGCACAAGAAAGCTCAGCGAGGCATCAGCTGAACTAAATGCCTACAAATAAACAGTCAGTGAGCCACCAACCGAACCAATTGCCTGAAGAACAGGAGGCGGGTAGGGCTGGGAGCATGGGACATGGTTGACATAATTTGTTCGTTAAAAAAATAATAACCCTTATCCCATTGTTGTTTTCTTGGCTAATAAAACAGTTTGGACAGGGGGTTTTCTCTGTGTCCTGGGATTTGTAGTCCTCGTCATCTAAATTTTAATCAGGACTATAGGTCACAGAATGCAAAGCACAAACCCTGTAATAGATGGGCTACTTGCCTTGCACCTGGGAAACGCGAGAGATCGGAAGTTACGAGGGACGCGTTCCTCTATTTTGTGAATGACAGTTGAAGAGGTCGTTGTTACGAAAGGTTAGGGTTGTTGTACTAGAGTCTTGGTGCCTCACCAGAGAAAAATCGAGTTTTCTTTATTGAATTGTGAAATTCCCGATAATCGACATGGCATCTCTTAAACTGATCTTAATCGGCGATTCCCCTTTCTCAGTAGGGTGGAAATATTCATATTCGACGCCCCTCATTAGAGGGTGCATGTTTCCTGGGAGACACCTCTTATTAGAATGAATATTTTCCTATTGAGTCAGGAGATACGGGTTGAATTACAGTGGAGTCACCCTGCTGGTGATAAGCAGTTCTCTTCCAAGCGCACGTAATAGGCGCCCCTTGATGTAGCGTGCATATTTCAATCGATGACACGCCCCTCTCCTTAGTGTGTTTGTGTTCTTGTCAGCGGGAGGCGCCTATTGTTAGGGTGCATGGGCTCGTTTCAGAGAGTAGACTATATGCTTTTCTTAAAATGAGTGACTGCAGCTCTCACTAGGGAGTATGTATATGTTCTTTCAAGTGACACACCTCTCTTGAGATTGCACGTGCTTCCACCAGCAGCAGACACCGTAGTGTGTCTATGCTACTGGCAGCTACGGGTACCTCAAATCAGAGTCTATGCTTTCCTTTCAGTGACAGGAACCTCAGAGTTGGTGTGTTCCTGGAAGTGACTGGCACCTTTCATGAGTGTGTGTGTCACTGTTCCCGGCAGTGGCAGCCTCGCCTCTCATGCTGAGTGTTAGGGGCTGCCTATTATAGTCAAGTGCATGCCCCTCCCCCCACCCACGCAAGTATTGTGAGGCGCGACTGGGTCTGTGGGGGTACTGGGTGGACTCGTACAACGCCATGGAAGGGGTTCTCTGTGGTTTCGTGGGGGGAGGGGGGAGCGCTATGGCTATCTCTAAAACTTTATTTAGTTTTGTGTTCACAACTGCCAATCATCCTTCCAGGGTCGATAAAACAAGGAGCACTGGTCACAGCTGAGCACCGCCGCCGCGTACTAGCTATGCAAAAATGCATATTCCTGACCCTGTTGTAGTACAGGGTTCGCGGGGACTAACGTACGGGCTACGCAGTGGGGGATGAAAACCTGGGATTTTACGTTCCTGCGACCAGCCTGCCACTTAATTGTCCGACACGTGTGTTTCTGTGTATGCATCTTTGGGTATGCAACGCCACGTGACTACTTACCCAGCTGGGTTTGTGTATGTTTGTGTCACTGTTACCTGCTTCTGTGTATGTTGTGCAACAGTGATTTTGTATGCGTGTGTGTTTTTGATTACATTTGCGTGTACCTTTGTGTGTATACCTGTAATTCTGTTTTGTATTGATCTTGGCGAACATTTCATTTTGCCTTACCTTGCTGGTTTGTTTGTGCTTGCATAGAAGAACATTCATATGTGACTGTGTGTTCCTGTGTGTAAGTATGTTAATATTTGTGTCTATGTGTTTGTGTGGTTGTATGTGTGGCTATACCCATATATGCCTATATATCTATACTACTAGTATAAAGAGAGAACAGAAATCTTTTGGCAAGGTAAACTCGGGAACCACAGCGCCAATCCACACACCCAATACATTGTTGGAATCCTCAGGGTGTGTAGATGGACATAGGCGACATAAAATAAAAATAAAACGTAAATTAAAAAATTTAAATTTACAAACAAAGTAGTCCCTTAAAACTAGCGCCGGCCGCGACGTAGCGCTGACCGCGACCTAGATGTGCGTGATGACGACAGGCGGGGAGGAGCGGTGACGAGCGGCGAGGAGTGGCGGTGAAGTCCGGACCTCGGGGAGGAGCAGCGGCTCAGGAAAGGCGAGGCGGGAGGCGGTCTGAGCAATGTAGGGGTGGGCGGGGGCCCGGGAGTGGCGGTCAAGTCCGGAGCGCGGCTCAGGTAAGGCAGAGGCAGGCAGGCGGGCGGGCGGGTGGCAGGCAGGCGGGCGGGAGGCGGGAGGCAGGCGGTCTAGGCAATGTCGGGGCGGGCGGAAAATGCTGCGCCCAGCCCCCTTCTGCCCCGGGCAACGCCGGGGTGGGCTGCTAGTATATATATATATAATTTCTGTCTGGCTCTATGTGTGGGTGGCTCTATGTGTGGGTGGCTCTGTGTAGGTTGCTCTGTGTGTGGGTGGCTCTATGTGAATGACTCTGTGTGGGTGGCTCTGCATGTGTGGCTCTGTGTGGGTGTAAATGCAATAGGCCATGCATATCCGAGCGATTAAGCTATTGGCATTGTAAATGACAATGCCATTTATTTAACGATTAAGCAATTGGCAATGTAAATGACAATGCTATTTATTTATGATTTAAAAAAATGTTATGAGCAATGCCAATAGCTCTACCTTTAATAATGCCGAGACCATTGCATTGTAAATGCTTGTTTTTAATGCACTTCGACCAATCGTCTCATGCCTTGTCAACACCATATTACCATGCTTTTTCCAGACATACCCTGGGCTTTCAGTGGGCCAGATCCTTACTGGTCTCAGACCAGTTAGTAATTAAAAACGTATATTGAAAGGTGTCCTTATCAGCCCTATATTCATGTCCTTAACATCCCTGGCAAATAACACTGATCGATATCTGAGCAAGTAATGTAAAAGACGCGGAGGTATTCCATTTCAGTGATTTATCTCCTGATTATATTTCACATATTTGACATTATTCTTGCACCAAAATACCAGTTGTGTGGCACCCTATAGGAATCACACAAAAAATGTGTTTTCATGTTTAACCCAGTCCTTTAATTAGAGAAGCCACGCCCCTTTTAGAGACCCCGACTTTTTTGCACCCCACTTAAAGCCCTGGAGACATCTCAGGCCATGTGTGAATGTCGGTGCAAAGGCCCCTCGGGGAGAGAGAGCTTATGTGGCGGCCTTGACAATACCAGCGTTCAGGGCTCCCAGGAAACAGTCCTGACCTTGTGAACATCATCGCTTCTGGTTCTCATAGACAAAGCATGTAAATGTAAATGTATAGGCATTTATATAGCGCACTACTTACCCGTAGGGTCCCAAGGCGCTTCGACCGCTGCGAAACCCTTCCTGGCTTCCCTGAGAGATGGTCCCTTAATGGGTATCTCCAGGGTGAGACCAGGCATCCCCGGCGGTCTGGTGGGGCCGTTAGTGAAGATGAGGCAAGCTAATGCCCAGAGTTGCCGAGTGTGATCGCTGATCAGAGTGGGCACCGAGGCGAGAGAATTATCGAGTCCGCTGACCCTGGTCCAGAAACCTGCCGCGCCGGGAATCGAACCCTGGTCCCGGGCCGTCCTCTGCTCTCGGGTCTGCCGCCTCTAACCAGTGAGCCACACTACTTCACTGGGTCTACTGTATCTGTACACAGTGCTCCCCTGAAAATGGACTCGACCCCCTGAGAGTCAGTTAATGTCTGTGAAATGGACTACATTACCCTGTGAATTTCTGCGGCAGGACTCCCAAAGAGACTGCCCATGCTTAGGTTTTGAGATTGACAGTGCATGGGACTCCCAATGAGAGTGCTTAGGCGGTATGCTTGAGAGTGCAAGTGTACTTGAGAGGCCTGATCCTGTAAAATGACAATTGTTTGTCTTTCTCATGGAGGCAGCATGGCAGCTGCGTAACGCAAAATGATGGGGAAGCCCTGCAGAATGTGAGGATGGGCCCCTTAGAGCCCCGTTTCTCACATATATGAGCCTTGGGACGAATGGGGGACCCTGAAAAGTTACACCGCAGAGGCTTGCGTTACGCCCCTGTAGCATGAGACTAGTGAATATCCTTATGCAGGGCTCCCTTAGCTAGACTCGACCTTATGAGTGCCAGTGGCTGTCGAAGAGACAACAACGGGCCAAGTGGATGTAAGAGCGCAGGACTCCCAAGAGACAGCTTTGGCTGCGGCCTTGAGAATGCCAGTTTGCACAAACTCTGTAGATGTACAGTCCTCACAGAGGACGAATCTGAGCAGGGTGAATGCTAAGTGTCTCAAAAGACAACCCAAGCCCCGAGAGTGCCATGCAGAAAGTATCATTGAGTAACAACAAGGGCAATTGTTCGTTCATTCACCTACTTTGTAGTGAATTGTTGCACAGTACTGGCAACCAGTTTTGTTCATTGAAAATATCATTGAGGCAATTCTCAGTTGTAACTGTAAACACCATTTTGTACTCTGCTTATTGTAACTGCGCACTGGCAGTGCCGCAGAAACCATGCAATGTTTTTTTTAAGGGATGGAAGGCACACAAGACAGTTGTTCTTGTGCCTCACCTCCACCTCCTCCCCACCCCCAACCCCCTCATATGGCAGAGCAACCCCATGACACCACCACAGCTGAACCTGGAGCCCAGAGACAGCTCTCTGCGAACGGCAGAGCCGCGTATCCTAGAAACTTAAAAAACAAGGTTGACAGGCAAAGGGGTGGGGAGGACAGCAACGGATGAAGGAAGCCCACAAGTGGTGCGCGCACGCTTGGAAGAGCGAGCAGCCCATCTGTTTTCAATTATCGCACCCACGTCTAGGCACAATAATTGAAAACAGATGTGGCCTGTGCGCGTAATTGCAAGCCTTAGGCTGTGGGTTGTTACATTGGCTGGGAAAGGTGGGACATGCGCGCGGCTTTACCCACTTGTGTGCTGCCTTTTAAGGAAGACGAATGCAAACACCAATAGAAATATTGGTGGAAAAAACGGCACAAGCACGAGCTTGTGAAAAGTCCTGGACAGCTGCAAGTGGTTGTTTTACTATTGCAGCGCATGCAGGCCGATGTATAGGAGAGATCAAACTGCCGGATGCCAGGAAAGAGGGTGAAGAAGATGATCAAAGCAACGCCTTCTGGTATTGTTACAGGGACCTCTATTTCCAAGACCTATTCAGAGTCAGACCAGAGAAACTATTTAGAGACCCGTCTGCCTCCCCAAATGACACTAGAGCAGCAAGAATCCCTGGAAGCCCCAATCACCACTGAGGAAGTGAGAGCTGCCATAAAAACCCTGAAGCTCAATGAGGCTCCAGGCACAGACATGATTTACAAAACATTTTCAGCTTTGTTAACGACCATCTTTCGAAACTATTCAATACTTTCACCCAAGCTGATGGCCTCACACCATTGATGGCAGAGGCCTCCATCTGATTAATAGTAAAACTTAGTAAAGACCCCACACTCTGTTCTTCATATCAACCAATCACACTGCTGAATATTAATGTAAAGATTTATGCAATTATTCGGACCACAAGGATAGAGCCTGTACTACCAGACATTATCCACCCGACCCAGCTGGGATTCATCAAACAAAAGCTAGAAGCGTGACAACACTAGAAGTGTTATCCGCCTGATCACAAAAGCCAAAAAGAAAAGTGTTTCGGCATCCCTAGTTTCTTTGGATTCTGAAAAGGCATTTGATCGGATGGATTGGCACTGCCTGCTCAAAGTGTCAGAAAGGATGGGATTTGGACCAAGAATTAGAGTGATTGTCATGGAAAGATATAGAGCCCTCACATTACAAATAGTTATCAATGAGGGAACCTCTGAAGCCTTTTCCCTCGCTGGGGTGTCTCCTTTCGCCCCTCTTTTTATCGCCTAGCACTGAACCCCTATGCTAGCAAGGTGAGAGAGGATGCAACAGTATTGGGTCTCAAATTAAGTCCAAATGACCATAAAATCATGCCACAAGCTTCTAATGCTCACCTCTCCATCTGAATTGCTCCCAGACTCCAGGAGTGGTTAAAGGAGTACAAGAAAGTGAATCTGAATCTACCCCAGGACCACAGCTGCAACGGCTTAAGGAGCGAGTCCCTTCCAAAGGGAATGGAAAAATATCACATATTTGTGGGTAAACTTCCCACCAACTTCATTGACATTTCTCTACTGTAAGAAACTGTATAATTATTTGGGTGGGTGACAACATACCTTAAGGAATAATCGCAACCCTGGTCAAGGTGAACGCTCAAAGACACTGATGGAGCAAGGACTCGTGAAAAGGAGACTTGCTTGGTAGCAATCTTCTCATGTAACCACTAACCCCGTACTAAACTTGTTTTGTGGAAATAACATGCATTACACAAACATTTATGAATTAGAATGAAGCTTGCCTATGTGTCTTATTAACCAGTAACCAGAGTGTGATTCTAAAATGGCCGCTAACCGACAATCCTTAGTGCGCATGCATCTACGTAGTAGGACGTATCTTTCGCTTGGAGGGAAGTTTCTGCACTTGCACAGTAGCTAACAAAATGGCCGCTTGAAACTCACATGCTTGCCACGTGCTTTCTGAAAAACGAAACCCAGCTATTCTACAAATGCTAATGCGGGAATAATAATAATAATAATATTAATAAGTAAAAGGATTAGAGTAGACATAGGTGGTATACAGTGAAACCATTTATTTTTGATTTTAACATTTGTCTTTTTGACTCTTTCAATAGTGCTTATTATGGGCCTAGAAGCAGGAACCACAGTCTCTCCCTCTCGTTCTACTACACATGCGTAGTGCAACCAAGCTAGAAGACGCAATGTCAACTTGAACCTCGTCTAAGGTTCCTCGATGGATATATTCATGAAAACCAGAACAGCAGTCCCCTGAAATAGATTGGAACTACAGTTTTTTTTCCTAATATGAGACAATTACATTGTGAATATGGGTGGGAATAAAGACTGATGTATAAAACTTAAGGGGTGGGATTTAAAACAAAACTGAAAGAAAATATTGGGAAATAAGTGTGGTGTGATGAGCACCTCCCCTTGCCTGTCCTATCAGAGTTAGTAATTTCATACGTTTGAAACATTAATGGGCTGTACTAGCATACAGAAAGGTATAATTGAGGTAGCATTAGTTAGTTGAGTGAGCACTGAGACCGGGATGCTGTCCGAGAGTACAGAAGTTCCAGACGGAGTTGCAAAAGTCCAAACCGGGATGCTGTCGGAGTGACGAGTGATGCTGAAGAAGAATCAAACTATTGAGCCAATTATCTTAAGCAAATTAATTTAGAAGAAGATCGCGGAAGAATCTCTAGGAGGAAAAGAGTGTCAGAGAGGGGTGCTACACAAGCGGCGGTGATAGAGAGGTTGACTGTCCTGTCCTGAAGCCTTTGTTCGCCAGATCTTCCTTGGGGGACCCTTACCAATTCCTAGGCGTAGGTTTTCACAACATTCTGGCTAAATATAAATATTATCTCTGTATGCGCTTATGTGCTTTTCTGTCTATCCTCTCCCTTTCATGCAGTGTCATTGCAAAGTATAAATGAGTGCATTTTGATTGATTATTTGAATCTTCCTTCCTGTGAGAGACGGAGTTTGTTCTGTACAAGTGGTTCACATGAATTTAATTTGAGATCAAATTTAAAATACATCCAGACTTCCAATGTGTAAGTATATTGAAATGTTATGTCATTTCCCCATCAACTAGTTCAACTAATGGTCCATTGACCTGAGGAAAGAACTTTTTGATCAGTGAAAGATTAGTTAAGGACTAGAAATAACTAATCTAGAGAATTACAGAAATAGGACCTCAGTGGTTATTGCCAGTGTGCTGTGAATGAATTGATGGGCCTAGGCGAGCATGTGGTGTTAGATTACCTGTTGCTGGTAACCCGCTGAATCAACACTAAATTAACCCGAGCTGATCTCCAAGGAATAAAGTTGAAATGCAAAACAATAAAAATCCCAAACCGAATTAGAAAAATAGAGTAAAATATCATTTTTAAAAATGGACACAGAAGTAACAAAAATCCAGAAAGGACTATTTAATATATTACTTTTTAAAGTCTTAAGTAGGAATAGCACCAAAAAGCTTAAATGCCAATGACCGCCAATATTCAGGGTAGACCGAAACCTTGGAGTAATCTGATGCGGACTGCGATAGAGTGTAGATCAGACACAATAACTAGGTTCAGCCTGGTTAAAGAATTTACAAGCTGACTTTAGTCTTTTAAGTACCAATCCACCACAGGAGCACACTTTAAAGGCCCCCAGGACCTCAGAAGAGGCATTTAGAGACCCACATGTTGTCAGGCATTGGTCAAGAAGCAGAGTCCAGTCCAGGCGTAGTTGCCACTGATCAGCTGGGCAGTTGCAGAAAAAGGCATCTTATAGCTTGTTGTATCCCTGTAGCTTTAACAGAAGGTCAGCCTTATGACCCTTGGAGTCCAGTTCCATGTCCTGGGTACAAGAGAGAGCAGGTTCAGTCCTTTCCTGATTTTTCTCAGGTATAGGAGTTGTTAGATTTGGGGGTCTCTAGTTGGCAGAGGTAGGTACCTTTGACAAAATAGGGACCCTTGCGTCTAGTCAATTTCGATCAATTTTAGGTTTAAAGTATTTTATTGAAGCAGGGTGAGGAAAGAAACAACAAAACAAACATATAACCACAGGTGCCTCACAGAAGCAGTGCGCATGGTACATTAGATGCATAAAGGCAGTCCTTTCAACATGGTGGGCACAGTCGTGCCTGGATCTCACAGCTCGCGCACCTGTGGACGAAAACAAAAGGGGGGAAAAAGGAAAAAGGAAGTAAAAAAAGGGGGGGGGGACAACTCTACCCCTCCTCCCACCCAGCCAACAACCCCCAACCACCAAACCCCCACCCCCTGTACTGTGCCGTCTACCACTCGCTCTTCCCCTGTGGCTACCTATTGTCTACCCCCACCACCAGTTGCCAGCTTGGGCCGATTAAACAGGCAGGTCTGGCGGCGGTGTCAGCCGCAACAGTCTAAGATACCTAAGGCAAGTGATTTCTTTGAATTCTGAGCGTAACAAATTATGGAAGGGTGCCCACAGCTCCTCAAAAGCGTCTACGTCCCCCGCCACCACTAGGGACAGCTTCTCCATGCCAAGGACATGCCACAATCTGTGCAGCCAGCCGACAACAGTGGGGAGCGTGGTGGAGCGCCAGTGAATGAGTATGTTCTGTACTGCTGACCCCAAAGCTATCGCTGTCTGTCTACCCCTTTTAGATCTGAGAGGGTACATCAATCCATTCGGCAAACCCAGTAGGACATATGCAGGGAGACGGGGTAGTTCTACTCCAAAGCATTTGTCAACCTCATTGAGGACCTCCTCCCAGTAAGGAGCCAGAAGGGGACAGTGGGACAGTCCCACAATATATGAGTAAGTGTGCCAGTCTGACCACAGTTGCGCCAACATGTCCCAGGTATTGAGCGGTCCATCTTATGTAATTTCTCAGGAGTGCGATACCAATAGGTTGTGATTTTGGTGAAGGTCTCTGTGAGCCCGGTGTGATAGGCGGAGTGGCGCGCTCGGTAGGAGATGTGGTCCCATTCAGTATGGCTCAGGACTCGACCAAGCTCCCGTTCCCACCGCTCCCTACCCGGGTTGTAGATGTGAAAGGGGGGGGTTGCAGCATCTTATACAAGTCAGAGATGAGCTTGGCGTCCGACGAGCGAGTCACTAGCCAGCGCTCATACGGTGTGATCGGCCGGTCTGCCGTCGCACGCACTTGAGGCTGTAGCGCCCAGTGACGTGCCTGCATATACCGCATGCGTTCCGTCTCGGGGAGGCCATAATCCCGACGCAGGTCCTGGAAGGGAATGACACCCTCTGGGCCATATAGATGATATAAAATGAAACATTAGCCCGCCAGTGATCATAGGCTCCAGGCTCCATACCCGGGCCAAAGTCCGGGTTACCAATCAGTGGCGTGAAGGGAGAGGGAAAGGTAGTGAGTTCGTGCTTGGTGGCCACAGAGTCCCACACACGGAGCGGGACCCGCGTCACAAAGGAGGCATAAAGGTTAGGGGGCCGGTGGGCCCTTCTCAGGAAAGGCACCTCTTGTAGCGTTCTGCCTGCTACAGCCTGGTCCTGAAACAGCCAGTGTTTATCCGATTCCCACCGGCTCCACTCCACCAAATGGGTGGCTTGAAAATACTTCTGCAGGTCTGGTATCCCAAGTCCACCAAACTCCGGCGCCATTGTAGCTATGGTCCGTTTGATCCGAGGTCTACGGCCCTGCCACACAAAACGTGCGATGGCCGACTGAGTCTCCGCGAGCCATCCTTTGGGGGGCTGTAGCGGGAGCGCCCTGAACAGGTACAGGACCTGTGGCAGGAGGGTCATCTTCACCGCGGCCACTCTGCCCAACAGCGACAACGTGCCCCTGTCCCAGCGGGCCAACTCCTCCTTGATCTTTGCACTCAAAGCTGTGTAATTGGCTGTGACCATCGCAGGGAGTGAGGGTGCCAAAAGGATCCCCAGATACGGAATCCGATCCCCGGACCAGCTCAGGGGGAAAAGCCTCTGCAGGTCAGCTCTGGTGGCGCTAGTCAGCGAGATATCAAGGGCCGCAGACTTCCCAAGGTTCACCTTGAAGCCCGCCACCGTAGCAAAGAGGTCCAGCTCCGCGATACTTGCAGGCAGGGACCTCCGCGGGTCGTCGAGTGTCAGTATGACATCGTCCGCATAGAGGCTGAGAGCATGATGGAACTCTCCCATCCGGACTCCTATGATGTCGGGGTTCTAGCGGACCCTTTGAGCGAACGGCTCCATATAGAGAGCGAAGAGCAGAGGGGACAGCGGGCACCCCTGTCTTGTACCACGCTCTATTGGAAAGTGCCGAGAGCTACCTCCGTTCACCCGGACTACCGCAGATGGGAAACGGTAGCAGTTGAAAATCAGGTGCCGGAACTTCTCGCCGACCCCAAACTTGCCCAAGACCTTCTCCAAATAAGGCCAGTGCACCCTGTCAAACGCCTTTTCCGCGTCAATGGAGAGGAGCATGCGTTCCCCGGGAATCCTCGAGGCCTTCTCAAGGATATGAGTCACTCTCTTCGTGTTGTCCACAGTCTGCCTGCCTGGTACAAAGCCAGCCTGATCCGAATCGACCAAGCCCGGGAGGTGAAGCGCCAGACGTGCCGCCAGAATGCTAGTGAAAACCTTCAGGTCTGTGTTCAAAAGTGAGATTGGGCGGTAGGACCCGCAAGCAGTCCGATCCTTGCCCGGTTTCGGGATCACAGAGACCGTAGCCTGAAGGAATTCAGGGGGAATGGCACCCGGCTCCGAGAATGTATTAAAAAGACGCGTCAAAAGAGGCGCGAGCTCCTGGCAGAAGGTCTTGTAGAAGAGAGGGATAAAACCATCAGGTCCCGGGGCCTTACCAGTCTTGATCTGGGAGATCGCCGTAACCACCTCCTCAATCCGGATCTCCCGCTCCAGATATTGGGCCTGATCCGGCGTCAGCGACGGGAGCGACACCGAGTCTAGATAGTCCGTTTCAGTCTGTGTGGAGGGGGCCTCGCCAGCGTAGAGGTCTGCGTAGTAGTCGCGGAAAGCTTCCGCGATTTGCCCGTCCTCCGTGACCGACCCCCCGGTAGGGGTAACTAGTTCCTTCACCCTGTGCTATTGATGCTGCACCCTGAGCTTGTGCGCCAGGAGCCGGCCGCACCTGTCCCCACCGGTGTAATACTTGTGCTTCAGGCAAAGCACCGCGTACTCCGCTCTGTCAGTGTCAAGAGCGGATAGGAGTTTCCTGGCGGCCTTCAATTGCCTCCAGACTCGGGAGGTTTCAATCAATTTTAAAGCTTTATTCGATTTTCACCTATTAAAAATCATAAAAGCAATTCATACAAAAGATATGTCTTTACAAATACACATAATAAATAATTAAAAAATTATTAAATCAATTGGGGTGATTAATCGAATGATCGTGAATTCATAATGAATTCCGTTGTTTCAAAACACTTTTTAAAAACATCGTCATAGTCCTAATACACAGAGGGTTTCCTAGTTGTTGCAGATTCAGATAAGCTGGCCTACATTGCCGCCATGCCCCATCTCTCAAGTATTGTTTCAACCATCTAGCACGCTCTTTCTTATACATTTTGCATAATAGTACTAGATGGAAGGTGGTCTGGGTGGATACATTGTCACATGGGCAGGGAGCCAGAGTTCTATTCCAGTCATTTTTAGCCGGGTATGAAACTAAGTGGTGAAAAATGTTGAACCTGAATCTGGGCAGGACAAAGCGTTCAAATCCCAAAGTCACGATGGTTAAGTAAGGTTGTATTTTGTAAGTAGTCATGAGGACTGAGTGAATGGGACCTGTGTACACTGCGAGGCGTACTAACTCAGAGTTGTCATTGACACTGTAGCGGGATCCATACTACACTTAAGGACGGGACACACACCATCAGCAGTTGCCGGGGAGGGGACACTGGGGGGTTGTTTAGTGGGAGTTCGGGGTGGGCCGGAAGCCAGGAGGTTGGGTGACCGCGATGGCGACACTGAGCTGTGAGGGGCCTGTGGGGCGTGGGTGATGAGCGGGAGGTGGTAAAGGGGCATGGGCCAGGTATGGTGGGCCCTACAGTGCGCGGGGCGGGTCGGGAAGCGGCTGGTAGCACTGACCTGCATACGTGGGATGGCTGACGATGTTATTTGTTGTGGGTGGGGGGGTAAAATGCGGATACGTAAAATGATCTTTCGACCATTGTCCCACAGGGACACTCACCGTGATGCCTTCCTGCTATTTAAGGTACTATGCCGCCCGGCCTCCGGGATGCGGGCTGAATGGCTGTGTATGGTATACGTTTTAATGCTTGCACGGGGGACATTACGAGTGGACTGGTTGAGCCTTTGTATTCTGTGGTTTCTAATTCTGCAATAAAAACAAATTTTAAAAAAAAAAAAGTATTTTGTAAGTAGTCAGCAACGACTGGTGTTCGAGCACAGATCTTTTGCTGACTTCACTCCCAAGCCTTAGAATGTTAAAATGCTCCATACATAGTTTTTTTTAAGGCTTTCTTTGGGATTATCCCAATTAGTTCAGGTTTGTAGTACCATTCTGGCCTATCAATGTCCATAAAAACATTCCTCACATACTCAAGCCATTTGATACTTTTTACATTGTCAAGGGCCATGACGTCGTTAATTACTTCTCGATTTAGGCCCAATTCTGGCGTCACCCAAATTCTCCTCCAAAGCAAAATTGGCTGGATTTTAATCAGGTCTGTCAAATATTCCATTCCTAGTTCCATATGACAATTGTAGACTGATATACTTTTCGGAAGGGACAGAAGGTATCGAAAAAAGTTGTTTTCTATGATTTGGAGCATTGAAACATCCTGGTATCCCCATATCCCTGCTCCGTAGAGAGCAATGCTTCTACACTTAGCCACATATATGTTGAGCATAATTTCTGGTTGTTTTTTGCCCAATTTACTTGCAAAGTGCTTTACAGCCGCAACCGAGCGTTTAAAGGCTAAAGATCTATTTTTCACCTCAGGGCCCCAAGCCCCTGTTGCCTCGATTGTAACTCCTAGATATGGAAACGTTTTCGTAGCTTGTAATTGAAGACCTGCCACACTAAGTTGATTGCATCTGGCTCCACCTTTGCCAGATCCCATCACAAAAGACTTTTTAGCGTTAAGTTTAAGGCCCCTATTCTCCATGTAATCTACGTATTTATTTAATGCTTTTTGGGCGCCAACCTTCGTTCTTGCCATTAACACGGCGTCATCCGCATACAAAAGGGAGATGATCTGCCTGTTTCCAACCTTTGGAGAGTCAATGTTGCTAGCACCCAATTCCTTCTCCAAGCTGTTAGTATATAATGAGAAAAGGAATGGGGCCAGCACGCAGCCCTGCCTCACCCCCTTCTGTATACGGAAAGACCTAGTGCATTCCCCCGTCAACCCAAACCTTACTCTGGCGATAGCATTTGAATATAATTGTCTCAAGAAGAGAACAATAGCTGGGCCCACTTTCATCTCCTCTAGTGTTTCCCATAACTTATTGTGTATTACTCAATCAAACGCCGACGAAAATTGCGTAAAAACGTCCCTCTTTTGCTCTAGTATATTTCCCCTGTAATAGAACAAAATAGAACAAAATTTAAAACTTGCTCCACTGTGCCCATCCCTGATCGAAATCCGTATTGTACTGCGTCTAGTCAGGGTAAGGGGGTACACTCCTAAAATAACCCCTGCTCACCCCCTTGGTAGCTTGGCACAAGCAGACAGGCTTATCTCAGAGGCAGTGTGTAAAGCATTTGTGAGCACATACAGTAACCCAGTGACAACACTACAGATGGACGCCACACAAGTTGTAGTATAAAAATAAGTATTTTTATATTGACTTAACAGAAGATCACAAAGGACAAAAATCCACAATACTGTACTGGTAGAAATAGCTTTGTTCTCTTTAGATGTAAAATGCGACACTTTAAGTTGAATGTACCTTTGAATGAGTAACGCTATACAACGAAAGTGCTGCAGGAAAGGTGATGAGTTTGCTCCTTACAAGCAAGTACGGTAATGCGTTGGGTCCCTACTGCTGCGTATGAGATGCGTCGGTTCTTCTCGGCGTGGGGAGGGGATGCATCAGTTTCTTACTGCGCATCCATGGCGAAGCAACCAGCAGCGCCGTGATGCGATGAAGATCCGGTGCAATTAAATAAAAATGGCGTCTTTTCCTTGATGCAACACGATGCGTGCATGCCGGATGGCCGTGCGGCGACTCAACGATTGTTCTGAGCCGCGAAAGGCCCTGCGACACGCTTCTCGGGTGATGCGACGGCATCACATGCGACGGCGACCCTCTTCTCAGGTGATGCGAGACGCTTCGGCGATGCGACACCGGCGACACCCTTCTTCAGTGCTGCGACGAAAGTAGCTGTGACGGCGACACACTTCTTCGATGATGCGACGGCGACAGTCTACTCCGGCGATGTGAGGTGCTTCTGCGAGGCCAAGCGACAGCAGCGACACCTTTCTTCAGTGATGCAACAACAGTGGCTGCTGCGGCAACATGCTTCTTCGTGAGTCGCGCTTCCAGCTCCTTGTGACACACAGTCCCTCAGAAAGCCCAACACAACTGCAAGCACTTCCAAAGAACTCTTGGGGAGCTGGTGGGTGAAGTCTGTTGTCCCTGAGACTTCAGTAAGAGGCCAGCTCTATCTCAAGCCCTTGGAGATCCTTCACAAGTTGAATGAAAGTAGCACAAAGTTCTTTCTCCTTTCTGTGGCAGTCAGGCAACCACTGCAGGCCAATCCCCCAGACAGCACTCAGCTTAGGGATAGTCTCTTCCTCAGTTCCTCTCCCCAGCAAAGGTTTCTTCTTGTTTCCCAAAAGTGATCTAGAGTTCTAGGGTCTGGGTCCCCTCTTTCATACCTATTTTCCCTTTGGTCTCTGAAGGCAGAGAGGCCTTTGCCTAGTCCAAACCAGCTCTGGTCAGTCCTGGAGCACTTTGTTAACAAGACTCCTTCTTTCCTTTCACAGTGAAAGCCACGGACATCAGACACCACAGGAGGTGGAGCCAACATTGTGGAGGGAAGGCACAGCCCTATTCAGGGCCCAGGTGCAACTCATCGCACCGATCTACAAGCAGATCTCTCTATTCAGCCCTGTGCTGACTCACCCAGTCTCCTGGAATCCCCCAGCCCCTGTCACTCAAACTCCAGAAAAGGAATACACAACCTAGTAGAGCCAGGCTTGGATAGTTAGGCAATAAAATACCTACCCTACTATCTAAAAGTGGTATTTTCAAACACAATGTTAAAACCAACTTCACTAAAAGATGCATTTTATCATTCTGAGTTCAGCCATACTAAACTCGAACTTCAACCTAGTTCCCGGAGTCAGTTAGGATTATAAAATGTAATAATCAAACTGCCCATTCTGGCCTATGGGGAACAGGTAGTCTTGCAATAGTGAAAAACGAAAATGGCTGTAATTCACTATTTGGACATGCCACACACACCAGGGCATGTCCTACCTTTTACCTACAATACACCCTGCCCTGGGGCCTACCATAGGGGTGACTAATATGCAGAAAAGGGAAGGTTTAGGGACTAGCAAGTGAGTGCTCTTGCCCAGTCAACATGGCAGTACCAGACTGCACACAGGCTCTGCAATGGCAGACCGAAGACACACTTTTACAGGCTGCTTCTGTGGGTGGCACAACCAGTGCTGTAAGCCCACCAGCAGCATTTGGTTTACAAGCCCTTGGCACACTCAGTGCACTGTACTATGGTCCGACAAGTAAACCAAACCAACCAATCATGGAATCACTAATCCATACATCAAGTTACCATAGGGAGAGAATATGCACTTTAGCACTGATCAGCAGTGGTAAAGTGCCCAGAGTCATAAAACAGCCAACAACAGGTCAGAAAAAATACAGGAGGAAGGCAAAAAAGTTCAGGGATGACCCTACAAAAAAGGGCCAAGTCCAACAGGAGTGTACTTGAGTTTGTGCCTAGTAAAGACCATAAGGCAAGACTCTTTTTTGAGCCAGCCCGTTAAGTTAGCCTGTCTACCTTTGACCCATTTCCTTATTCCACTATCTTTCATGAAACTCAAAGTGTCAAGTCATCCAAACAATGGCCTTCATATACACCTAAGGTGACATACATCTGATACAAGTTCCTGGTGATCTATGGTTCAAGGTCAGACAGTAAATGCACAAAGTAAACATGTAGTTTGAATTGATGTACTTTTGCTATACTAGTTTAGACCCGTTATGTCTTGAACCATCATAATGGTTGATATCCGTTAGCGCAAGACGTCCTGCCGTACTGCTGCAGCACACATTTATATGCTGAAAGCTGATATTGAGCCAATACTGAGAGGAGAGGAGCTGAACGCAGCTAGTGTGTATTATTATTTTTTTCCGATGGAGGAAACTCTCTCCTGGCTGACACCTGATAACCACAGCTTCTATGCTGTGCACATGTATGCAGTGTGTTGAATCCCAAGAAACTATAGAGGCAAGTTAACTACTCAATGCTCCTATAGTATTGTGCATAAAAAGAAGGGTGTTGTTTTGCCTAGGACATTCCAACCAGGTTAGAAATGTTCATATTATTCTTGTTGTTAGTGACATGCATTAATGCGGTTTTAATTATATTCTGTATGGATATTACTCATGGACTAAGAAACAAGAGGGGACTGTTGAAATAAACACTTTTAAATATATATTGTTTTTTCTTACGGAAGAGCTTGCGTGTAATATTCTAAAGAACAAAATAGAATTTGAATTACCACTCTACCCCCGACTACCTTACAGGGCTATTAGTAACCCAGAGAGCACGGAGACAACAACAACATATATTTCAAGCGAGGTTGTGTGTAGCTACAACAACCTGGACATTCAAGCTCAAGCGTTGGTGTGCTGAACCAAGCTGTACCTGGCTGATGAGTCCATAATTAGGGCAAAACTGGCCCTGGGTTGCTTGTGTTCTGGTTCAGGAGGACCTGGTTTGGCAGTTCAGGCTGGTCTGTTCCAACTGGAGCAAGATCAAGACTGATTTGCATAAAGCTGGGTCCAAACTGAGGTTACTTGCTGTGTAAAATAACAATGGGATGCGGCCCAAGTAATTACCAGTGGCTGAGATTAATTCAAGCATTCCATCCATCACTTTTTTGTATACTTTAGTATGAACTGAGTTCAAGTACCTATTAAATGAAAAGCCAAAGTTTGTAGAACTAGGCCAGAGCACTAGTTTACGCAACAACCTGGAGGTGCCACATTTATGCCTGGCACAAGTGAGTGGATTGGGAAGGACTCCTGGGCACGCCCTAACCAATGGGGTGAAAGCTGACAAAGCCAACCCTTCACACTTTAGGCACTATCAAGATGGCAAAAGCCTTCAGCCAAACTAAACTGGGTGTGTCTACGGAGAGCATAGTATGACGTTCTTAGACTCCTTCCGCATCTTACACCAAAATCCATTTTGGGGCAGTCACGGTACCCAGTGGGCGATGCCCAAGATTAGCATGCATGACTATGTGCAAGCCCAGACGAGAGATGGAGTTGCCTTTTCAAATTAAAAGTTAACTGATGGGTTGCCCACTCAGGTGTGATAACAGAGGGGAGTACGAAAGCCATGGACAAACTATGACCTCAAATGGCTTGGGCGGTTACTGGGAAAATCATTTTCGACCGTATCTGGAAACCCCGGAGCGGCAGGTCTCTTGACACTTCCATCAGCAGCCTTACTGGTAACATGATCAGAACATGGGAGCATGCAAAGTCCCATTTAACCGTGGACCGAACAGTAACTGTCTTGGTCTCTCACAGAGGAGGTGCGCTAATCAGTCAATCAGCATACAATAAACTGTAACTTGGAAGAATCTGAAAGGTTCTGTTATGCCCTTATCAGACGCTGTATCTTGCACCCTCTAATGAAGGATGCTGCCACTACAGACATTGAAAAATGTGTACACATATATTCATGGCACTAGAGGGATAGATTCCACATTACAGTCTACTGTTGGAGGCAACTCAACACACTGCTATTCCAAATAAAGGTAAGTGGTCGACAGCTATAGTAAGAGAAATGTCTGCACCCCAGAGGATACACCTAAGAGATGACACAAAGAAGACCATCTGCATTTTACGCAGAGAGGTACACTATACAGTGATATATGAATGGTAGTGGCACCTAGTGAAACTACATAGATTCCACCCACGAGTAGCCCACTTTTCTGGAGAAACTGTGGCACACATGGTAATTTGGTGGTATTGTCCATAAATAAAACCCTTTGGGCAAAATTCTGGGTTACCAATTCCCAACAATGTGTCAAAGTCGTATTAGATATACAACCAGCCAAACTGGACGACTAAACCCCAGGGGATAACATAACGTTAAACTTCTTGGGGTCAGCTAAAGTGACAACAGCTGAACACTGAAAAAACTCACCCAATGGCATGCTCAACTGTGGAAGATGATGGCGATGGAAAAGCATATCCATGAAATAAGTGAGATTCCTACAAATTTCTAGGTCATACAGGAACCCAGGAACTTTTGGTGACATCTCTCTCAGAGGGCCACCCATCTCTCACGCATCCACCTAGACTGACGGCACTCAATCTCTTTACATACCAATTTCACTGGGAAGCACTCTTTCAGGGTGTATGCTTTAATCACACTGCCAGTGTACTTGTAAAATTGCACCTTTGTCACTGGATGGCCCTCATCTTGATATCAACAACGTAGAATACACTGTATAGGTTTTCTAATGTTGAAGAAGAACTGGTGAAGTAGTTGGGAGTGTCTGAAACGAAGGACGGGCAGATCTTTTGTTTTACTAATTGGGGAATGGTTTTCTCTTGATAAGAATTATGCAGAACTTCCTGTTGTGCCGAGACGCTACTTCAAAGTATATTGTGTAGTAACTATCCTCCTTGTATGGGAATATATTCCATATGCAAATGTTAGTTTAAATAGAAAATTAAATAAACTGTCTTGGTTAAAAATGCACACAGTCCTGTGGCCATGAACAATACATAAAACTCAGTGCTGCTGTGATTAGCAATAGCCAGTGTTGACCTCTTCACAGCACCCACTGCTACTTGTCATGCACCACCACCGCTCCTCTCAATTGCATCACACGTACCTCCAGATACACATTATCCTATTCTTTCTTGCTGCACCCGTTTATAGTTATTACTGCTGGAGTCAGTGTACTGAAAGGTGTGAAATCGATGTCTTTAGGTGTGTGTCTCTGTGTGCCTCTTGTATGTGTGGCTTCGTACTTGTATGCTGTGAATGCAATATACAAAAGGCAAACATTACTGGTGCCTGTTTCTACGACGCTTTGTACTATTTCTTATCCTGTTTCTAATGTGCGCACTTTGACAGATGTGAAACACGACGCTCAGTAGAATAAAGTGTGGTAAAACTGGCGTGCAAGGTTTAGAACATTAGCAATTTAGACACATCCTCTCCCTTCTGTCCCAATAGTAAGGACTGTCCCTATAAAAACATAACATGGGACAACCAGTGCTGGGACAGACTGTGAACCAGCACGATTCTAGTTCAGGAGCAGCGATGGACCAGAATTCAGGTTGGTTGCACTAGATCTTCTCGAATATGCCCCATCGCCAGACACCAACACACATTCGAGGGTCCATGCACATTCAGTTCACTTTGATGTTCAAAAGAACATCCTGAAGGCAGGCACTGTCCATCGCCCGACAATAATTAACTTGTACTGTTCGAGTTGTCACAGCCCGCTGGGAGCAGCTGGGTGTCAAGTAGAGCATCGGAGGTGTAACCTTCCTCTCAGATTCAGCAACAGACAAAGGTACACTTGAATGTCACTTCACAAGTTTCCAAGATATATAGACACCATAATATGTACTGCCATCATTACCATCCAAGCCCAGTTTAGCAATTCAAAAGTCAAACTTGCATTACAAATATTAAGTTAAAAATCCACATGGTCATATTGACTGCAAATTTTCACATTGTAAAAGATCAATAAAATATTTTACAAAAACCACAAGGATTAAAAATTATACCATACAGGATACATGCAGATGTTTGCAGTAGGCACATCAACCCTCTGAGCTATTTCATGATTCAAAGCTATAACCAGATATTGCATACAGATCTAAGCAGGTGTTCTAACCACAGAGTTACCAGTATCAAACGAGTAACCTCACCTTCCAAAACTATCTTAACATTCAGTTTGTTGCTAAAGTTTATTCTTCCACCATTGGTGAGTGACATCCCTACCAGGGCAGGTATTCAACAGCCCTGGTGGCAGACACACTGTCCATCTCGATTTGGTGTTTCCGCTGTGATGCGTGTAATGCGTGTATGCCACACTCGCCGAGGATGCCTGTGTCACAGACGCTGATGCCAAGTGAGCAATCTGGAAAGTTTCCCTTTTTTTCTGGTCTTTGTACGTATACATTTATAGTGGAAACGTACACACAGAAATACCACAATGCAAAGGGATGAACGTACGAACCGCACCAGGCACACAGCTACTCACTGAGATCTTTCATTTGCACGTATTTTATGGCGCTTTTTTGCAGCGTGCCTTTCAAGATCATCCTGCACGTGTCGCTAAATCCGAAATAACTTAAACTATCCATACCAGATGCCTGCTGTTGCCAGCCCCAAACTGCTTCACTGGGTAAGAGCGGTCACTGCGAAATTCGCGCCGGTGTTGGTTCCCTTCAGCCAGTTAAAGAAACCATGCTCGGAGCCCTCTGCTGTTCCACTCAGTGTCAGACCCGTTCTTTCTACCGGCTTGTTTCCTGTTCTATTGGAAGACCCACAATGCCTTTCTCATTAATGTCACTTCCTGCTCTGGTTGGCAAATTTCAACCTTGACTTCACATTTGCCATCCCATTGTGTGGTTCAAGTGTCTCCCTCCGGCTCTTAATCTCAGAACGAAAAAGCTAGTTTGAATCAAAATATCGAATTGTTTCACCTCTCGTTTTACCAATAGAGTAAATATTGTGCTCGGTACGAACACTGTATTTTTACGTGTTTCTTTGAATGTTAATATCGAATACGTCTCATTTGGAATGAAATCTTGCGAGCAAAAATGCATTTGCTTCATAGTACAGCAGCATGAGCGGGAATTGCGTAACTAGTAGGGGTTGCCAACTTTGTTAGAAAAAAATAATAGCCATTCGTTTACGTTTTTGCTAATCTGGAACTGTCAGGAGGTGGAAGATAAAAAAAAAATGAGAAACATTATCAGGATATCTCTGGTTGCTCAATAATCATTCCGATACGATTTAGACGGCTAGACATTACTTTTTTAAAAACGGATTTCTTCATGTGTTTGCCGTTTTAGGTGTAGCTTTCAGAAGGGGGAAGTGCAGGGTTTTATTGTTTTTCTAATATTTTTACCAGCCTGGACTTAAAATACAGGTCGAATGCCGAGCCTAGCTCTACACAGGTTGTTTTTTCTTTCTTTGAATTCTGGGACTAAAAGTCTTTATTTATTACATTATAAAACCAAGACTACAAACCATAGAACTCAAAGAACAAGCATTGGCATAGCCAATAGGTCTTGCTTTTGGGACCTTATAAGTATTTAGTTATGCAACCAATATCCTTGGTGCAACAACATCTAGCATGGAAATCCCGCGCTCCCTAGGCCCAGTTGTTCTAGACATGACTGGGGAAAGCCAACGAAAAAACTACTCTTGCATGTTACTCAACACGCGGTCTTTGGGTAAACATGCCCTTGATCTTTTTAATCTATTAACCAAGTCCAATCCAGCGTGTCTTTTTTGACTGAGACCTGGCTCGGAGATTCCTCTAGTCCTGATATATCTAATGCTTCCCCCAAAATTATTATATACTGAGGGAAGACCAGTCGGTGGGCAAGGGAGGAGGAGTTGCAATTGTGGTGGACAGTCGTTACACTTGTTCAGTTGTTCCAACGGAGGATATTCATGGGGTGGAGTCACTTGGCTTTTGTCTGTCGTTTTCGCCCCATCATTCGTGCTTCGGATTATTGCTGTATAGGCCACCTGGTCAGGTTGGGTCTTTTCATGACGAACTTTATACTGCTATCTCCTCAATAATCATGAAATTTAAGCACGGTCTGCTTCTGGGTGATTTCAACATCCATATGGATGTGGCAGATGCGGCAGACACCATTAAACTTCTGGACGTTACAAGTCCATTCGGTTTAACCCCTTTCCTATCCACAGATACTCACAATAAAGGCCATATTCTGGATGAAATTTTTCTACAATTCCCATCATTCTTCCCCTCCTTTACCTTTGGTGTGGTCGGATCACTTCTTAGTTAATTTTGATATCCTGCGCGTGTCCAAAGAGGCCACTTCTGGCTCCGGCCCGCAGTCAACGGCCACTCGTTCCTATCATCGTGTTTCGCCTGATATGCTAGCCCAATCCCTGGCCTTGCATCCATGCCAGCTTACAGGTGATTTGGCCAGTGACTTAGATCTCTTTCAATCCTGGCTCACACAGCGTCTCAACTAGCTTGGACCTCTTCCTAACTGCTGCAAACAAAACTCTTGTGCCTCTGCTCTTTGGTTTACCCCGGCGCTACACAAAAGTAGAGGCTGTGCAAGAAAGCTGAGAGAGCTTGGCGCAAAAATTATGATGTTTCATTAAAAGAGGTTTATAAAGAACTTATTAAAATTTACCATAAAGACATCATCACCGAGAACAAAATTCATTTTTCTAAAAGAATTGAAGCAGCAGCAAATATCAGCAAGGAAATCTTTACAATAGTCAAGGAATTTACCTCCTCTTCTACTCTAATATCCAAATTTTCTCTTCGGAACTCTGGATCAAACAATTGGTCAACTTTTTTGTTAATAAAATTAAAAGTATTCAGGCCTCATTTACGTCATCATGCTCATTAAGCGATCCAAGCCTAAACTTCCCCGTACCTTCTTCCATTTCCGAGAGCCATTTGCACATGACTTTTCCCCCCCTTACCCCACAAGTATCACTGGAGCTTCTATCTAAATTAAAATCTGGCTCTCCGTCGGATCCGTGTCCAGCGAAGTTCCTTGCTAAGATAGCACATGTCATCAATCCTATCATTAATCCGGTTCTCAATTCCTCTCTTAAAACCGGCACTGTTCCCAGTACTTGGAAAAGGCTCAAATCCTTCCACTATTAAAAAAACCTAACTTGGACCCCCTCGCCCACCTTAATTACAGACCTATTTTGTTCGCTAAAATTGTGGAAAAACGTGTCCACTCCTCCCTTTCAAATTTTCTCGAGGTTCACGACATCCTCCATCACACTCAGTCCGGGTTTCGCTCTAATTTGAGTACGGAAACGGCGTTTGCTGGAGGTCACTGAGTCTATTAAGGAGGTTTTGGACAATGGAGGAAAGGCGATGCTGGTTCTGCTCGACCTTTCGGCGGCTTTTGATACCGTACTTCACAACCATCTTCTTTTAAGACTCCAGGAGATTGGTTTGAGAGGGACGGTACTTAGATGGTTCGAGTCCTTTCTATCTGGCCGCCAACAATCAATCTGGGCTCCTCCTTTCTCAGCTTCAGTTCCACCTCTGGAGGTGGGAGTCCCACAGGTATCGATTTTGAGTCCAACTCTTCTTAACATATACATGTCCCCCCTGGCTACCTTGGTCAAGTCACATAGAGCCCAAATTGTATCTTACGCCGACGATACACAGCTTCTATTTATTTGTGATAAGAACACAGATTTCAACGGTGTTAACATCATGAGCTGCCTCGAGGCTGTCTTTTCATAGTTCCAATTGAATCAACTGAAGTGCAACTCTGACAAATCAGAAGTCCTTTTTTTTGGCTGTCCCCCTGATGCAATTGGAAATCCTGATGGCCCACCAATATGTTTACCCCATCATCCGCTACTCCGATGGCAAAAAATGTGGGTGTTAAAGTGGACAATGGACTGACCCTCAAACCACAGATCCTCAGCGTAGTCGGCCAATGCTTCGGCCTTCTTAAAATTCTAAGGAAATTCCTTCCCTTTTGTCACATGCCCATAGGAGGATTACGGTACAGGCCTTGATTGGATCACGGTTGGACTATGCCAACATACTCTACCTAGGCCTCCCGGAGTATCTTCTCACCCGTCTTCAATCTGTTCAAAACTCGGCTGCAAGGGCCATTTTTGGCCTCATCCGAAGGTCTAACACTTCTGCTCTTTTAAATTCTCTCCCCTGGTTGCCGGTGCGCAAACGCATTGTCTTTAAGACTTTTATCACGGCGTTTAAATCTCTTCACGGCACCGGCACCTTCTATTTAAGGAGAAGAGTGCGCTTTTGCTATCCTTCCAGATCCCTGCGATCCGCTTCTCAAGCGTTGGCTATTGTTCCTGCTATTAAACGAGCTCGTATGGGGGGACGTTCATACAGACTTTTGGCACCTCAACTGTGGAACAAATTGCCACTCTCCCTCACGAAGCTAGATAATTTGCTCTCCTTTAGGAAGGAGCTCAAGACTTGGCTGTTTGGACATTAGACCTATGCGATTCTCGGCATAGCCCCTGCAGGTCTGTATAGCGCCGGGACACTCTGCTCGAGTAGCTGAGCGCTCTATAAGACAACCCTTAACATAACTTAACATAACATCAACTGTTGCATGGATAATCACTGATATGGTCCCAAAGGCGAGACCTATTGGCTATGCCAATGCTTGTTCATTTATTTACTTGTGTTCTGAGGGTGTTTAATCCTATTCTGACCTTTACTATTTATTATCGTTTTGATTTATCTACATCTCATTTATTTGGACCCAGTGCGCCTTTGAGACTTTACTACTTTATGAAAATGTCCAAGTAAATCAAACCTTGCAACAAAGGATTAGCTCTGTTTTTAACCACAGCTATATAATGATATATATTTACTTTTACATTATGCAACTGTAAAATATTAGGAATTCAGGCGGCGAGAATCGAAGACAAACGTGTCATGGTTTGTTGTCCGCCACTGACAGTCCCTCTGAGCCTCAACATGAGACATCGCTCTGAGAGGAGGAGCATCACTGTCAATTCAAATTTCCGTAAAGTAGATGCATACAGGAAAAGAAAGCGTCCCAAATTAAGAAATGCATTAAATGCACAGTAGAAGCAGCCTGCAGTCTTAGGCTGGCTTCTGTGTTTCAACATTCCCTCGAATGACTTGAGAAGAGCTTTTAGTATCTACAGTGAGAGCTAGAGCATCAGAGAGTTGTGAGAACATGATATTGTTTTTTTAATAATCTTATAAATGCTGCAGATGTCGTCATTCTTGCACGTTTCCAAAATGAAAACCAATACTGCTCGTCCATTATCAGCGCCTATCAGTGGTGGCCTGACGGGGGCGACCCACAAACCCAAGTGCACCATGTCAGAAACACTCGTGCCTTTGGGGCACATCCAAAGCTTTATTCTCTTCATAAAAAAATCCCACGTGTATACGAAGAAATTCCAAGAGTACTCCGAGGTCCAAAAAGTACTGTGGCGGAATATACACAAGGTGAAATATTCCACACAATGTGCATTAATGCATCTGTAAGCATATTTTTTCTCTAAAGGAACATTTTTGTTCTGGTTAAAACCCTTCACCACACATCCCAATCAAATGTGGAGTGTTCACTCGCCTTTCACACATTGAGACGACACTCACTCCTTCTTTCGGGAGCACTGCCTTTGTTTGAGTTTTCAGTACAGGAAACTATTTGCAAATTGTGTATTGTTCATGAATACCGTTAACCTACCAGTATGTGGGAGTTCACTGTACTTTGCAGAACACATGTAACTTTACACTCGATATTGCCACCCCTACTTCTGCATTGAAGAATGCGGAAACGCCACCACATTTTTTTCCCCTGATATATGTCATCTGGGGGATAAAATGACATCAACACATTAACTCTCGTAAACTGCTTTCTGCGCATAGGAGTCCATCCAGGCTCCAGAAGCGATGGAGATATCTTTCTAGATGACACCATTCACCTTGAGTGGTCTTGGGGAGTCATGCTTCAGCCCTAGGAATGATACCTCGGTGTTATCAGAATGACAGCTGCACACAGACACTCATTCATTCATTCAATGAACTTTCAGAAAGCCAAAAAGGTATAAGTAATTCACGATCAAGGAATATTTATTTCGGGCAAAGCTCATATAACATGAAAAGTATATGCTTTTTAAATACATTCATATGTAAACAGTACAACGAAGGGCTAGCTGCAACATGTACACCAGCCAATGCGCCATGACCTTTATTAACCTTAATTAGGGTGAGAAGAAAAAACAAAGAAAGTTAAACCTAATTCATTAGAGCAGCCTTCTTTAACTTAAACTTTCGCTATTGCATTTCAAACCTCGATGCGCTATAGACTGTGTGTCCGTGCCAATTAAGTCAACTACTGAATGACTGAAAACACTGATAAAACTGTTTGTTGCGAGCTGGAGCAGAACTGTTTATTTGGAGCATTTAAAGCCGGCCCTTTTCAGGTGGTCCTTTCACTGCAGGAAACGTACACGTAGCGCTCTAATCAATACAAGCTAGTCACAGACGGCCACAAGCCCTCCTGCCCCACTGTTTAATGTTTATCAGACCGAGAGGGCTGCAGGCGCAGATGGTGCGGTTCACAGCTGTGCAAGGATTTAATTGGCTGTGTTCCCATGATGAGTTTTACAGTGGAGAAGCTCACATCAAATACCAACGAGCGCATAGTATGTAGTTTACATATACTGGCGACCCTCAAGACTGAACAGGCACCGTCTCAGCTTCATTTGCACAGGAGAAAAGGACAATGAAATATTGGCCTGTGTGAGTCAGAAGTTTTAAATGTCCAAGGCAGCAGTATGAGAACCAGAGGGAAGATTATACGGACATAAACAAAAATAAAAATGTAACGCGGCCTCGTGGCCGTGAAAGCAAAAGTGATCGCGTAACGTGGCAGCACAGCCGTCAAAGCAAAAGTGATCACGATCAGTGATCGCGGGGACGCGCTCTTGGGTGGGGGAGGGGTGGAGCGAGGCACGCTGTAAGGAAACCTAAAAAAAGGACGCGAGTGGTGCTCGCGCACGTGATGGGAAAAGTGAAAGCAGGCTGGCGAGTGTTGTGCGATCTGCACGCACCATGACGAGAGAGGAAAGCCATATGGCGCCTCTGCTCGTCATTGTGTGCATAACCGCACGCTCTAGGTCAGCCAGGTTTTGGTAGGACTTTTAAAAGCCTGTTTTCTAAATGTCTCGCAGAGTAGCACATGCGCTGGCTCAGGCGAGACCTAAAAAACCAACACTGGAGCAGCTCACTACGCATGCACTTGGGAAACTTGGTAGCTATGTAATTAGCATAAGTGAAGCACAATCACATTGTATGAAGTTATAGGAAGTGATGTCACAACTTACCAGATTCATATTACCAAAGGGAATGGGTTATTTTTCCCTTTCCTTACTTACAATGGCCACCTCCTTAGGCAGTTACCTAAACTTCACCAACGTGAAGCTTGCAATCTCAGTGGTGGCTCTCAATAAGTTCAAGATATACAACAACAAGGCTGGGATTGTGTAGCCCATGTGCATTCAAACGGTTTCAAAGCAGTTGGCAGGTATGTGCCAGACTTGAGGGAAATTACTTAGGAGGTGATTGGGTTGCCACAAGTAACACTGACACACATGGCTATAGCTGTATAAGTAAAACTCTTTAACACCTGAAAAGATAAAGAATGCACACAAGTTCAACTGTTTAAAAATGACCCAAACATATTGTATTCCTTTTTCACACCTAAATACTCATGTCCTTCTAGAAATTATCACTGCATTGATTTAAGTCTGCAGCTCTGCGAGAGAATTGCTGAAATGACATCATCAGTATGGTCTCTTGGTCGATATTGCCTAATTGTGAAGATCAGGTTTTCACCAGTGCTGTTTGTAAAACTATCGTTCAGCACTTGCCCCAGAGAAAACATAAGAAACAGGGCCGTTCTTAGAAGATGTATCTGTTAGAATAAAAGTGCATACGAGACCTAGGGCATGAAACAAAATAAAAAGGGTCAAGAAAGAGAGATGCTGGTTTCGAGGGAAGTTAAAGATCTGTGAGAATAGCGGGAGGAAGAAGTGGGTATAAGAAGGATTTTTGAGGCAAAGCTGGATTTGGGAGAATGCTGGGGAGTGTGAGAGAGAGAAATGGGACGCTTTATTGAGAAGTGCGTGTTAGAAAGTAGATAGTGCGTGTGACCCAGGCCGAGGTTGGTAAGAGCAGTGTACCAGAGAAAGGTGGATATTAGAATGGTGTGAGAAGGCAGTAATAGAAGAAGGGGGTAAGTATGTTTTAATAAAAGTATTAGGATGCGGAAAGTGAGGAAGAGGGTGAGGTGTGTGTTTGCAGTGGAAAGTGTGGCAGAAGATTTCATTAGGATGTCAGAATATGGAGATAGATGTGGCATGTGAAAATAACTATGTCCATTGGGGATGTGAGAAGATGAGGGTTTGGAGTGCCTGCATGTAAGAGGAGGATGTGTGATGCCAATTTTTTAGAACAGGAAAGTGGGAGATTTTGAAAATAAAATCGGTGGAATGTATTTACCTCATTGACTTCTACTGAAGCAGAGACAATTGTAGGCAGGAGACAGCTAAAGGAAAGCCATTTTTGGCTTTAAGAATCGGGGGTCTCCAGCCTGAATCGGGTGTGTTGGCATGCTTACTTCTGTAACTCCACCAGAATAGTGGGACCTTGAAATACTGTGTTTGAGGTTCATTGATTCAGAATTGTTGTACATGGTTTCCAGTACTGTTGACTGACTATGCAGGTGTCATCATAGGTCAGGGCTAAGGTACCTTGGCAAACTAACTTTGAAAATACAGTTTTGGCATCCCACACCAGTGTACGTTTATTCTGACCTGCAACAGGAACAGCTATCCCAGTACTGAGGCATCCACAGGCTTGACTTGCACCCCAGAGTGAACAATCCCCTACTCTAACAGCAAAAGTGAAGGGTGCCTATCGGCCTGTTGGGCGCGTAGCTGGATCACTCTAATACATTGACTAGTTCTTTATAGCCCTCTTCTGCTTGCAAGCCTGCAGACAACAGTTCACTATCAGACAAAGGATGAAAATTGAGCAAAAAGGAAACAGTCAGAGAAGCACCAATGGAATGAGTTGGTGATGTAGAGAAAGGAGGAAAAAATAAGGAGGAGTGAAAATGAAAGAAAGGATGTGAAAATGGAAAAAAGGAAAGACAAGCGAAAAAAACAAAGGGAGAAGAAAGGAGGAATGGTGAAGGAAGGTGAAGGAAAGATTGGTGGAGAGAGAGTGGACAAGGAAAAAAGGAAGGGTGAACAAATCGAGCGTTAAAGGAAGGAAGAAAGGATGGGTCAAAGGGTAAAGGAAGCTCTTCTAGGAAGGGCTGGGCTTCACTCTCACAGTGCCATTAGATATATGGTTCAAAGAGGACTGTTTTAATGTTCTTGCTACCCCTTGGTGCACTCTGATCTGACATCCTGGTTCAAATACAAGCACAGGACTCTCAAATGGCACTTCGCATTAACCTGAAACGTGCACAACAGCATCCTTGGATGACTCTCTCTCTCTGTGCTTTGTAAAAAGTCTGTTCCCTCCCACCTTGTAGATAGAAAATTACTTGGACTTTTTTGTCACTGAGACTTGGTTCCATGAGGGGTTCATACCAGACTTGGTGACTACAATCCATGAAGCCTGCAGACACAGCAATTATCGTTAAATAAGAACTTAATTGTGAAACTGAGTACATCAGGGGAGCCAACAGAATAATCACCTGCTATTACGTTTCCATTCATCTTGAACTATTGCCCTCACAATCACATTCACCAATGGTTAGAATAATTTTATGATATGTTGGAACAGGTAGTTTTGTGCTCCGCTAAGATTTTCAAAATCAGAGACTTCACATTAAACGTAGAAAATCCATAGGATGCTGTGGCATCTGACATTCTTTGCTCTTTGGAATTATATGCCGAGGTACAGCTAGTCAGAGGTTAGATGCATTTAAAAGATCATACACTCCACCTAATGTTTTAACCTCCCCACCAATCAGCAGTAAAATAAATTGCTCATTTTTCAGTCCAATCTTGGCAAAATCAACTTTTCTTTAGCAGGTGAACATTTAGATGCCTCTTTTACTCGGGCAAATGAACCTTCTAATGTTAATGTTACTCCTACAGTCTTTAACACAGGCATGCGTGACATTCCTGATAAGAAAACACTTCTCAGACTGGATTGCAAAAGATTTAAATACATATATTTTTCAGAATCCTCCTAAAAAACAACTATTGGCCTGCTAATTAGAGCGGAAATGCCTTAAGTTCCATTCTGAAGGGAATGTGATCCACTTTAAGGAACACTTGAAGATTAATTTGAATAAACAGCACAGTTAGAAATCAAATTCGAGTATCTCCTCCTATTAAGTGGGCTGACAGTTCGGCACAACTTTCAGATGATCTGTGTGTCCTCCACTTAGTCAAAGCTGTTTAATTTGAAAGATTTGATGAGGTCTGGTGGGCTGACATATGTATTGAAGTGGAGAAATAGTCAATCATTACAGGATTTATGTGCAGGAGTAGAAACAGCAAAAGAAGGAGGCCGAAGATGTTTTTTTAGAACTTTCGGAGAGGAAGGAAGAAATCTAATCTTGGACAGTAATTTGAGTATTAAGTATGCAAAATCCCTGAAGTCGTGTACGTGATGCACTGTGTCAAAAGCAGACTAGAAGTCTTGCAACAGTAGTGCATAGATGGTGATAAAGGCTGATTCTGTCCCTTTTTTTCTTGTTGGTCTGTTGTTTAATGCTCTAAGGTGGGAATGGGTGAAATTTTAAATACGCCGGCGTAATTTGCTTAATTTTGTGAATTTTACATTTTGCTTGTTAGCTGCAGTTCGTGAAATCATGCCACTATGCCATGTCATGTCATGTTAATACAGCTCAATCGTAGCAAAATTGTAGCATGAGAGAGCAGGAACTACATGAGCAACCAGAACATGGGTGGCTTGTCACTCGCTCTACTTGTGTTTTTTTAGCTATTTTATTTTTAGGTCTCGCCTGTCGATGCGCATGCGCATCGAGCTTGCGAGACTATGGGGGCTTATCCACTCTTTATCCAACTTGCAAGGAATCGTGGCGATTCCTTGCAGTGCACGAGACATTTAAGCTCAATGCGCATGCGCAATGAGCTTCAAAGCGCGTGCACAAGCCCCCATCCGCCTGCATTGCCTGCTCTCTCTCTCACAGCCTCCCCCAGCTCCGCCTCCTCACTTTTTGATTGCACGGCCGTTAGGCCGTGCCTCCCCTACTCTACTCCCCCCTCCTTCTCCACTCCCCCTCACAACGCACCTCCGGATCCGCCCCCTCCCCATTTTGTCTACCACCGTGAAACTGTTTGGCACACGAAAGTCTTACCATTACCACGACCTATTTCCTTTCAGAAATGATTTTCGTCTTCAACTCTAACTTCGCCAAATTTATTTTACGGGACAATGAAACATACTTATTTGTTACCAAACATTTGTACAGCCTTCCACATCTCTTCCACAACCCACTAACGCCCGAACCTCCCCCCTCTGTTCCCGTACACAGCCAGGCTCGCAATTCAACTCCCCCTCTCCAGACGCCAGGACCACATACTTATTTGTTACCAAACATTTCTACAGCCTTCCACTTCTCTTCCACAACCCAGTAACGCCCGAACCTCCCCCCTCTGTTCCCGTACACAGCCATGCTCGCAATTCAACTCCCCCTCTCCAGACGCCAGGACCTCCCCTCTGTGTTCCTGCACCCATCCAGGCTCTCCGAACACAAAAACACTTTAAACTGAAATCGTCGACAAAAAGAAATCATGACAGACGCATTACAAGCTACATCGTAGCATTGCACCTAAAAAAGTTATGATTACAACCCACAAACGCCAGAACCTCCCCCCTCTGTTCCCGTACACAGCCAGGCTCGCAATTCAACTCCCCCTCTCCAGACGCCAGGACCTCCCCTCTCTGTCCCTGCACCCATCCAGGCTCTCCGAATACAAAAAAAGACTTTAAACTGAAATCGTCTACATCACGAAATAATGACATACGCATTCCCTAATCTGCAGGCCTAGTATTCCCATTCCTTCCCTCTAGATCGTGCTAGGCCCAAAATACCGCTTGTATCTCTAGCATTGCACCTAAAAAAAAAGAGATATTTAGACATGTTTATAAACGAAATGAAGCACACAGAGTCAGTTCAATTCAACGGGCCTACTATTTCCCTCCTCCGACACAGCGTGACCTCACAGAGCCTCTAGCACATCCACGTGACTAAACAGTCCTCGCAACCCGCCATAACCCCCAACAATACGCCGGACCTGCCGGGACCATTCTTTAATACCATTTACATGAACACAAAGTCAGGCCACAGACTCCAAGGCTTTCGTCAAGAAAACTACAGGATGCTAGACTACTTTAAGCGCCGTCGTCAAGATTGTAATCACTTGTGAAGTTCCTTTGGGGATGTGCTAATTTAGAACAGCAGGATGCGAGCCGGGTGTTAGCTCGATAACAACAACAAACGCCCCCCCCAAAAAAAAACCACTGAAAGGAAATACTTACACTAGAAACGTGATACTTTTTCGCAAAACTTAAACAATGTCAATGAACGCAAATATTAACACTAGAAACGTGTAGTTTTTTTAACAATACTTATTTACTTTACATAACCATGCTTATTATTTTACAACTTTCCTCTACAGCGTGGTATGTAAAATCGTCTTATTCTACGTCTACGCTTTTACAGACTAAAGATTTTCTATGTTGCCTCAGTGAAACATTTCCGATGTTGCCTTCTTTTGGATAACCACCATATTTCTTATGCACACACATTAAGGGAGCCATCCGCAGCAGCCTCACCCTCACTCACCCTCAACCTCTCTTTCTATTTTGTTAAGGGTAACTTGCAGCCAACCTCTCTTGCTATTTTGTTAAGGGTAACTTGCAGCACACATTTCAAGACGAATTACAGTAAGGCAGAAAATGGCGTCTGGAAACGTTATGTTTTTTTAGATCAAAACTCCTATACTTTACATACCATCTACCACTGTATTTTAACGTTCCCACACACACATTAAGGGTAACTTGCAGCACACATTTCAAGACGAATTACAGTAAGGCAGAAAATGGCGTCTGGAAACGTTTTGTTTTTTTAGATCAAAACTCCTATACTTTACATACCATCTACCACTGTATTTTAACGTTCCCACACACACATTAATGTAGGCATGCTATAAAAATAACAACACAACTTTGATGGCAAATACATCAGCTCAAAACATTTCGCCACACCTGTCTCTAGATTTATTTATTGCCAAACAAAATTATCTACCATCTTCTAAATCGCCCACTGTATTTTAACGTTCCCACACACACATTAATGGAGGCATGCTCACACTCAATGACCCTCACCCTCAACACCTCACCTACCCTCACCCTCACTCACCCTCAACCACTCACCCAACACATCACTCTCACTCACCATCAACATCTCACTCTCAACACCTCACCCTCAACCACTCACCCTCAACCACTCACCCTCAACCACTCACCCTCAACCACTCACCCTCAACCACTCACCCTCAACCACTCACCCTCAACCACTCACCCTCAACCACTCACCCTCAACCACTCACCCTCAACCACTCACCCTCACCCTCACTCATCCTCACCCTCACTCATCTTCAATACCTCACCATCACTAACCCTCAACCCCTCACCCTCAGTAACTCTCAACACCTCTATCACCCTTACCCTCACTCACCCTCAATACCTCACCCTCACTCACCCTCAACAACTCACTCGCCCTCAGCCCCTCTTCCTCAACACCTCATGCTCACTCACCCTCACCCTCACTCACCCTCAACAACTCACAATCACTCACCCTCAACACCTCACCCAACATCAACACCTCACCCTCAACAACTCACTCACCCTCATCACCTCAACCTCACTCACCACAACACCTTACCCTCACTCACCCACAACACCTTACCCTCACTCTCACTCACCCGCACTCACACTCACACTCAACACCTCACCCTCACCTTCACTCACCTTCACCCTCATTCACCCTCAACACCTCACCCTCAACACCGCACTCACTCACTCTCACTCATCCTCACTCACCCTCAAGACCTCACACTCACTGACCCTCAACACCTCACCCTCATTCACCCTCAGCCCCTCACCCTCAACACCTCACCCTTACTCACCCTCACCCTCAACACCTCAAAACAATAACTATCCCTCACTCACACTCAGCCCCTCACCCTCAACAACTCACCCTCACTCACCCTCACCCTCAAAACTTCAACACAATAACTATCCCTCACTCACACTCAGCCCCTCACCCTCAACAACTCAACCTCACTCACCCAATCACCCTCACTCACCCACAACACATCACCCTCACTCACCCACAACACATCACCCTCACTCAACTTCAACACATCACCCTCAACAACTCAATCACCCTCACTCACTAACGCTCAACAAGTCTCACCCTCACTCAGCCTCAACACCTCACCCTCACTGACCCTCTACGCTTCACCCTCAATCAGACTCACGCACCCTCACCCACCCCCACCCTCACCCTCACACACATTCACACCCTCAACATAACAAATCCTCACTCACCCTCACACACCCTCACTCAACATCATGACTTCAACCACACCCTCACATGCCCCCACCCTCAAACACCCCCCACCCTTACACACACCCACACTCACACATCCTCACACACCCACACACATTCTCAATAAGACTCACACCCTCACCCTCACCCACAATCACTCACCCTCACCCTCACACCGTTACCCTCACACCATCATCCACTCACCCTCAATCACCCTCAACGTCATTCACCATCACTCACCCGCACTCACCCACAAAACATCACCCTCAACTTCACTCACCCTCACACTCATTCACCCTCAACACCTCACCCTCATTCACCCTCAGCCCCTCACCCTCAACACCTCACCCTTACTCACCCGCAGCCTCAAAACCTCACCCACAATCAGCCTCCCTCACTCACCCTCAGGCCCTCACCCTCATCACCTCACCCTCACTCACCCTCACTCACCCTCAACTACTCACCCTGACTCACCCACAACACATCACCCTCACTCAACCTCAACACCTCACCCTCATCAACTCAATCACCCTCACTCACTAACGCTCACCCACCCTCACCCTCACTGAGCCTCAACACCTCACCCTCACTCACCCTCAACGCTTCACCCTCAATCACACTCAGGCACCCTCACCCACCCCCACCTTCACACACCTTCACACCCTCAACATCACACATCCTCACTCACCCTCACACCCTCACACACCCTCACTCAACCTCATGACCTCTACCACACACTCACATGCCCACACGCTCACACACCCCCACCCTCACACACATCCACACTCACACACTCACACAGTCTCACACATCCTCGCACACCCACTCACATTCTCAATAAGCCTCATAGCCTCACCCTCGCCAACAATCACTCACCCTCACCCTCACACCGTCACCCTCACACCATCATCGCCTCACCCTCAACACCTCACCCACACTTACCATCAACACACTATCACACTACAAACACACAAACACTTACCACCACAGCACCACTCATCACCACCACAGCATGACTCAGCAGACAAAGGTCATACAATAAAAACTTGTACGCTTTTAACAGTCACACACACAACAACAGCTATCAATGGGCACTTTCACCAGGCATACACACATAACAGTCATCAGTACTGCTGTAGTAGGTATAAATGAGACTGTTGTTGTGCGAAAGACGGATGTGGTAGTGCAGGGTGATGCTGAGTTGTTGCTCAATGGTACTGTGGGGGTGCAGAAAGATAAAGTGGTATTGCTGCGTGTTGCATTCGTGGACATCAGTGATGGCATTGTTGGGAGAAGTGCAACTGTTGGGGTGATGAGTTATGCTGTAGTGGTAATTATTAAACACCAACACAGCACCACTCATCACTAGCACAGAAAAACACATCACAACAACAGCATTACTAAGCACCACACTAACATCACTCAGCAACACACCAACATCACTCTGCCCCACCACAACAGCATCATTCAACAACAACACACTATCACACTACAACTACACACAAAAACACTTACCACAACAGCACCACTCATCACCACTACAGCATTACTCAGCAGACAAACTTCATACAATAAAAAAATGGATTCTTTTAAGAAGCAAACACACACCTATCAATGGACTCTATCACCAGGCGTATATACACAACAGTCATCAGTACTGCTGTAGTATGTATGAATGAGACTGTTCGGGAGCTACATGGGGCTGTGGTGGTGCAGAGTGATGCTGTATTGTTGCTCAATGGTACTGTGGGGGTGCAGAATGATAAAGTGGAATTGCTGCGTGTTGCATTCGTGGACATCAGTGATGCCATTGTTGGGAGATGTGCAACTGTTGTGGTGCTGAGATATGCTGTGCTGGTAATTATTAAACACCAACACAGCACCACTCATCACTAGCACAGAACAACACATCACAACAACAGCATTACTAAGCACCACACTAACATCACTCAGCAACACACCAACATCACTCTACACCAACAAAACAGTATCATTCAACAAGAACACACTATCACACTACAACCACACACAAACATTTACCACCACAGCACCACTCATTACCACTACAGCATTACTCAGCAGGCAAATGTCATACAATCAAAATATGTGCTCTTTTAACAGGCACATACACCAATAGATAGCAATGGGCACTTTCACCAGGCGTACACACACATCAGTCAGCAGTGCATCCTTTCACCATGCATACACGCACACAAACAGGCATCAGTCCACGCTTTCAACAGTCACACACACCACCAGCCAGAAGTGCACGCTTTAGGACTACTTTTTTTACGTTCCACACACAATTACAGCAAAAGAAGCATGCTTTGCTGCTGTACAGTACTGCAGTACTATATCTAAATGACACTGGGGGTGTACTAAATACGGCTCTAGTGGGCAAGAGTGATAATGTGATGTTGCTCAATGGTACTGTGGGGGCGCCGAATGTTAATAATGTGCGATTGCTGCGTGCTGCAGAAATGGACTTCAGGTATCCCTTGGAAGAGAAAAATACTAAATACAAGCCAAGTGCGACCAAAAAACACGTACGGCAAAACGGAACTCAATCCATGGTAACAAATACACCGAAATAGCAGCCATTGATAAAATAAAAAAACACTCTAATGCAAGAAGCCAGGCAGAAAGTAAATGCGAGCAGAGAGACCTAAAACAATAATTACGTTACCTTTACAATAAGCAAATGCATAAACAAAAGTATAAAAGTCACAAAGACACTCTTTAATATTATGAAAATTAAATTGTCATTACCTGTCGATCGTAGCAGCTCATTCCCTGAAATGAAGAAAATATAAAAAAGAAAACACACAAAGAGAACATAAACAGTGCATACATAATACTTTTCCCTACAACAATAAACAAACAAAAAAAATGCATCGCGGCGAAAAAAGACACATACGGGTCCAAAAAACACAAGACTAAGCCAAGTCAGACAAAAAATAAACATCAGAGTGCGACCTCACTACATCACCCTCACTCACCCTCAACACCTCACCCTCATTCACCCTCAGACCCGCACCCTCAACACCTCACACTCACTAACTTCACCCTCAACACCTCACCCACAAATCCACACCCTCACTCACCCTCACCATCACTCACCCTCACTCAACATCAAGCCCTCACCCTCAGTCACACACACTCACCCTCAACATCTCACCCGCAATCACGCTCAACTTCACAAAACATCACAACAACAGCATTACTAAGCACCACACTAACATCACTCAGCAACACACCAACATCACTCTACACCAACAAAACATTATCATTCAACAAGAACACACTATCACACTACAACCACACACAAACATTTACCACCACAGCACCACTCATTACCACTACAGCATTACTCAGCAGGCAAATGTCATACAATCAAAACATGTGCTCTTTTAACAGGCACATACACCAATAGATAGCAATGGGCACTTTCAACAGGCGTACACACACATCAGTCAGCAGTGCATCCTTTCACCATGCATACACGCACACAAACAGGCATCAGTCCACGCTTTCAACAGTCACACACACCACCAGCCAGAAGTGCACGCTTTAGGACAACTTTTTTTACGTTCCACACACAATTACAGCAAAAGAAGCATGCTTTGCTGCTGTACAGTACTGCAGTACTATATCTAAATGACACTGGGGTTGTACTAAATACGGCTCTACTGGGCAAGAGTGATAATGTGATGTTGCTCAATGGTACTGTGGGGGTGCCGAATGTTAATAATGTGCGATTGCTGCGTGCTGCAGAAATGGACTTCAGGGATCCCTTGGAAGAGAAAAATACTAAATACAAGCCAAGTGCGACCAAAAAACACGTACGGCAAAACGGAACTCAATCCATGGCAACAAATACACCGAAATAGCAGCCATTGATAAAATAAATAAAAACTCTAATGCAAGAAGCCAGGCAGAAAGTAAATGCGAGCAGAGAGACCTAAAACTATAATTACATTAGCTTTACAATAAGCAAATGCATAAACAAAAGTATAAAAGTCACAAAGACACTCTTTAATAATATGAAAATTAAATTGTCATTACCTGTCGATCGTAGCAGCTCTTTCCCTGAAATGAAGAAAATATAAAAAAGAAAACACACAAAGAGAACATAAACAGTGCATACATAATACTTTTCCCTACAACAATAAACAAACAAAAAAAAATGCATCGCGGCGAAAAAAGTCACATACGGGTCCAAAAAACACAAGACTAAGCCAAGTCAGACAAAAAAAAAACATCAGAGTGCGACCTCACTACATCACCCTCACTCACCCTCAACACCTCACCCTCATTCACCCTCAGACACTCACCCTCAACACCTCACCCTCACTAACTTCACCCTCAACACCTCACCCACAATTCCACACCCTCACTCACCCTCACCATCACTCACCCTCACTCAACATCAAGCCCTCACCCTCAGTCACACACACTCACCCTCAACATCTCACCCGCAATCACGCTCAACTTCAATCACCCTCAACAACTCACCCTCAATAACCCTCAACACCTCACCCTCACTCACCCACAACACCTTACCCTCACCCTCACTCACCCTCAACACTTCACACTCATCTACACTCACTATCATCCTCAAATTCACTCACGCTCACTCACCCTCAACACCTCACCCTCTTTCACACTCACCCACCCTCACCCACACTCACCTTCATGACCACTAAAAAACACCTGCACATGCTCCAACACTCACACACCCCCACCCTCACACACACACGCCCTCACAAACAATCACACATCCGCACACACCCACACACATTCTCAATAAGTCTCACAGACTCACACTCGCCCACCATCATTCACCCTCACCATCACACCATCATCCCGTAACACGAACTCACCCTCAACATCACTCACCCTCAACACCTCACCCTCAACTACTCATTCACCCCTCATCCTCACTCACCCTCAACTCCTCACCCACACCCACCATCAACATCTCACCCTCACTCACACTCAACACATTACTTTCACTCACCCTCAACACCTTACCCTCACTCACCCACAACACCTTACCCTCACCCTCACTCACACTCAACACATCACCCTCATCTACACTCAACATCACCCTCACTCACCCTCAACATCTCATCCTTAACACCTCACTCACCCTCACTCATCCTCACTCACCCTCAACACCTCACACTCACTCACCCTTAACACCTCACCCTCAGTCACTCTCAACACCTCCCCCCCCCTCACCCTCAAAACATCACCCTCAATGACACTCCCTCACTCACCCTCACTATCACTCACACTCACTCACCCTCAACACCTCACCCTCACCCTCAATAACATTCAACACCTCACCCTCACCTTCACTCAACATCACCCTCACTCACCCTCAACGACTCACCCTCAGTTACACACACTGACCCTCAAAAACGCAACAGCACTCTGCCTCTCCATCATTCACACACTATCCATCATTCACACACTATCCATCTTTCACCAACTCTGCATCATTCACCCACTCACCATCATTCACCCACTCACCATCATTCACCCAATAACCATCATTCACCCAATCTCCATCATTCACCCAATCTCCATCATTCACCCAATCTCCATCATTCACCCAATATCCATCATTCACCCAATCTCCATCATTCACCCAATCTGCATCATTCACCCACTCTGCAGCATTCACCCACTCTGCAGCATTCACCCACTCTGCAATTTTAGGAATGTTAGGCCATTTTCAGACACATAACGAAATTTCAGAACGGAAAACAAGGGGGTCGACGGAGTACTGCATCAGATACGTTAGACACAAAAAATACTTAACATAATTGACCTAAAAGGATGCAATGATGTTAATCAGGCTTCGGGCCAAAAAGTAAATCTAATTCGTACGATATTACAACAATATTACACAAAGGAAACAAATACAAATATGTGGCAGGAAGCGAGGACGAGGATGTACAAAGACACAAGTGAAACAGCCAAATTTTTCGTGGGGCAATAAACAAGCACAATTGATCCGGAGAATGGGACGGATTAAAGACAATAGTCAACAGTTACACAAAAAACCGGACGCATACAACAATAGCACTTCTTCACACGGAATTCCATCTAATATAAAGAAAATATTACGAAAAAACAACTATTCGGAAACAGTCAAATTTTTCGGAGGGCAATAAACAAGAACGATTCATCCGGAAAATGGGACGCATTGAATACAATAGTCGACAGTTACACAAAAAGAGATACGCATAACACAATAGCAGTTATTCAGACGGAATTAGTTCGAATAGAAGAAACATATTACGAACATAGAACTATTCAGTCACAAAAAGCAAACGAAAAATACATTACTTCACTGTACATGTCGTTCATACATTGCTAAGAATACTACAGTCAGCAAAGACACAAAGTTTCATTTCATACTTCAAGTACGTCAAGAACAAATTATCCAACTACTTCAGCATCACACAAAAAGATAATGCAAACACAACTTACATCAATATATTAAAACACATTTAGCACTTCAAAATTCAACAAACACCTTTTCTACGTCGAATTACAAAAAAAAGCAAAATAATACATTACATTACAGTTTAACAAAACATATGCATTACATATCGCCAATAAAAAACAAAACTTTACGTTACATTACAAACATTTACAAATATTACGAGCGAAATAAATACATTTCGCAAGTATTTAACTTTAACATAGTATATATACTACATTACATTACATTAAAAGAAACTTAGAATTACATTCTTACCTGTCAAATGACGCAGCAACACCACAGGAACAAGAACACGCCTTCCGCGCACCAACATTCTCGATCTATGGGGAATTCCACGGTTGACGTATGCAAATCGGAACGCTACGTCAAAAACGTCGCGCTCCGATTGGCTAAAAAAAAACGTAAACAAAAAACACACACAACTCAAAAATAAACTAGACCGCTAAACATAGCCGACGTCGACGTGACGCAATACGTCGGCCATTTTGAAAAAAAAATAAAAAAGGGACTCCACAAACACGTTAGAAAAAAACAACACAGTCAGTACAAAACATACACACGTAAATTACATACTAATATACACATAAGACAGAAGTAATACAAAGGGGACATGTGACACCTTTTGTTAAAAACAACACATTACTTAATTAATATTAACATACACACACTCATAACATCACCCTCACACAACAAAACTATCACACTCTTTCACACCCGCTCAATAACGTTAACACAACATCTCCCTCATACACCATCACACACCTTCAGCCTCACACACACTTACTCACCCTCACACTCACACACTCACACAGTCACACCCCCTCACCCTCACACCCCATCACCCTCACACCCCCACTCACTCCCAATGACTCAAATTCACACTCACACAACCTCACTCTCACACACCGTCAAACACCTTCAGACACACTCTAAAAAACAACTCCTCACACACCCTCAATCACCCTCACACACACACACTCCCTCAGCCTCAAACAACGTACCCTCACACAAACACGCTCCCCTAAAAATCATCACAACACTCTCACACTCACGACACTTCACACACTCTCTGACGCAAACAACATCACTCATCCTCACCCCCTCACACCCCCTAACACTCACCCCCTCACACTCATCCCCTCAACATCACCCCTCACACACTCACACTCACTCCCTCAACACCCCACCCTCACCCCCCTCACACCCCCTCATTCACCCTCATTCACCCTAACACACCCTCACACTCTCACACACCCTCTCACACACCCCTCACACACCCCATCACTCACGCTCTCACACAACACCTCACACACTCCCTCACTCACACTCTCACACACTCCCTCACTAACCCGCTCACACCCGCTCAGTCTCACCCTCACTCTCCCTTACACTCCCTTACCCCCTCAACATCACTCACTATGCCTCCCCTCCCATCACACTCACCCTCACCCCCTCACCCCCTCACCCTCAAATCCATCATACTAACACCCCTCATACACAACAACCTTAACACTCACACCACTCACCCACACACTCTCCCTCACCCCCCTCACCCACCCTCAACATCTCACCCTCACTCACACTCAAACACTCACCCTCACTCACCCTCACTCACCCTCAAACTCTCACCCTCACCCTCACTCATCCTCACACTTACTCACCCTCACTCACCCTCACCCTCACTCACCCTCACTCACCCTCGACACATCACCCTCACTCACCCTCACCCTCACTCACCCTCAACGCCTCGCCCTCAACCCCTCACCCTCAACACCTCACCCTCAACACCTCACTCACACTCACTCTCAATCATCCTCACTCAACAACTATCAACAACACTCACCCTCAACAGCTCACCCTCAACACCTCACACTCAACACCTCACCCTCACTCACTCACGCTCAATGCCTCACACTCAAACACTCAACCTCACTCACCCACCCTCAACGCCTCACCATCACTCACTCACCCTCAACACATCAGCCTCACTCACTCACCCTCACTCACCTTAAAACGCCTCCCCTTCAACTGCACACCCTCACTCACCCTCACTCACCCTCAACCCCTCACTCACACTCAACACCTCACCCTCAACACCTCACCCACCCTCACCCTCAGTCACCCTGAACATCACTCACCCTCAACTCCTCACTCACCCTCAACACCTCACTCACCCTCAACACCTGACTCACCATCACTCACACTCATCCTCACTCACACTCAACACCTCACCCTCACTGACACTCACTCACCCTCAATCACTCTCACCCTCACTCACCCGCAACGCCTCACCCTCAACGCCTCACCCTCAAATCCTCACTCACCCTCACTCATCCTCACTCACCCTCAACACCACACACTCACTCACCCTCACTCACCCTCAACACCTCACCCTCACTCACTCACCCTCAACACCTCACCCTCAACTCCTCACTCACCCTCACTCTCACTCATCCTCACTCAACCACCCTCAACTTCACTCACCCTCAACGCCTCACCCAACACCTCACCTTCACTCACCATCAACATCTCACCCTCACTCACCCACAAAACATCAGCCTCAACACCTCACCCTCAATCACTCACCCTCAACCATTCACCCACACTCACCCTCCCTCACCCTCAATTCCTCACCCACACCCTCAACACTTCACCCTAAACACCTCACTCATCCTCAACGCCTCCCCCTCCCCCTCACTCACCCTCACCCTCACTCACCCTCAACACCTCACCATCACTAACACTCAACACCTCACCCTCACTCACTCTCAATCCCTCAATCACCCTTCCCCTCACTCACCCTCAATACCTCACCCTCACTAACACTGAAACACTCAATCACCCTCACTCTTACTCTCACTCACAGTCTACACCTCAGCCTCACGCTCACTCACTCACCCTCAACACCTCACCCTCACCCCCTCAACACCTCACCCCCTCAACCTCACTCGCCCTCACCCTCAAACGCTCACCCTCAACACCTCACCCCCTCACCCTTAACTCCTCACCCTCAACACCTCACCCTCACTCACTCTCAACACCTCACCCTCACTCACTCACCCTCAACACCTCACCCTCACTCACTCACACTCAATCACCCTCAACACCTCACCCTCAACACCTCACCCTCAACACCTCACCCTCAACACCTCACCCTCACTCACTCTCACTCACCCTCACCCTCACTCACCCTCACTCACCCTCACTCACACTCACTCACACTCAGTCACCCTCACTCACCCTCACTCACCCTCACTCACCCTCAACCCCTCACTCACCCTCACTCATCCTCACTCACCCTCAACACCTCACCCTCACCCTCACCCACCCTCAACCCCTCACCCTAACTCACAATAACCCTCCCTCACCCTCACCCTCACTCATTCTCACTCTCACTCACCCTCAACACCTCACTCACCCTCAACACCTCACTCACCCTCAACTCCTCACTCACCCTCACCCTCACTCACCCTCAACACCTCACCCTCACACAGTGCAATAGGTCTCAAAGGATTTTTAGTTAAAGCTTTTACAATTGTTTATTGCTTTTTTGATTTGTAATTCTTTAGCATTGGCTACAAAAAATAAAAATGCAAAAGATTTACAACAAAAAACCCATAAACAATTCTAAAAGCACTAACTCTAATGCTGCGAGACCTATTGCATTTCCAATGCTTGTTACTTATTTCACACTATTATATAGCGCTAAATGACAGGTTTTCTTTTTGCACAATTAAGTATACTTTAAAGTTATTCTCCCAAAAGTTATCATGTAAATTTTGTACATCCCTGATCCAAGAAAAGTATTTTTTTTTCAAAGAAAGCAGAGAAGGCTGATTTCATGCTGGGTTTGCTGAGAAATAGGCTTGTTGGAGAATGTATGGAAGCTTGATATCATTAGGATGATAAAGAATCATTGATGATTGCTCTGAAGGCACCAGAAATGGTGTCGAGGATGTTCTTGAATACCCATGGTGGCCAGGTCTGCTAGAGAACACGTGGTTTGCTGGCTTTGGCATTTTTTTAAAATACATGATACGAGTAGCATAATAGACGAGAGCATCAGCTTTTGGGCAGGGTACAGTTTCTTGGTGGGTCCAGAGATGGGAAGTGCGCCGGCCAACTTGCTACTGATGTTCCCAGTTCTTGGGTTTGGATACACAGAGTACTATACTGAGAATCGCAACGAAACAAGTGTTGGCTAAGGTTGCAAACAGTCCCATTGAAAACAAGCATTTGCAATGCAATAGGTCTTGTATTTGCGAGAGCTTTAGCTCTTGGCCTTGTAAATTGCAATGCCTTCTTTTTATGTTTTGAAAACCAAAACATAAATAAAAGGCATTGTCATTTACAATAGCTCAAATTCGCATAAATGCGAGACCTATTGCACCGGAGGTGCTTGTTTGTCTTAATGGCATGGGGAGGTTAAATCCCAGCGACGGCTCAACAATCTGTGATTCTGGGTAATCAATTAATTTCCCTGTGCCATCAAAGTAAGATTTTATGTAAAACGTCTGATTCGCATGTGAAGCACATTAACGGCATCAGGACAAGTTTGCGCTATGTAAAACTGCTTTAAAGAAAGGTAATTACGTACATATGAGGCAGAATTTTCGCAAGGCCATAAAGCAGGTTACATGGCTGCTCACACAATACGTGGCTACCATCAGGTACATTTGGAATCTGTGTGTTGTGAGTACTGTGTGACCAGAGTGACTCGAGGCGGTGAGCTGAGGCACAACAGACATAAGGGGACCCCAGACACACGTATAAGTGTTCCTACATGTGTGTGTACATCTCTATCCGTGCCAACATACAGGGACAGACCTGGAAGAGACAAGCTAGCAGTTACTCTCTCATGCTCCACCCCAGTAGGCGGGCACCCCTGTGGGGTCACTCGCTGCCTCCCACCCTCGGAGTCATTTTTTTTGTAAACTGCTTGCAGGTAGTAGGTCTAGGATGGGAGAAGCATTTCGATTTCAAAGTTGTGTGTTTGAGAGAGAGAGATAATGTTGACATGCATGTTCTAAAATATGCAGGCTCTGGTGGTTGCTTTCCATTTTTGCTGGCAAGACAGCTCAGTGGATTTGCGCACCTGCTGCAGAGATCTGCTGTCAGCCAGTCGGTTAAAATCCTGACAGGGGAGCTTCAGCCTTTAACTTTCCCCACTCTGATTGAATCCGTTCAGTTGAGATGGCTTGTAGTAAAATGTATTACTCGTTGGAGCACTGACGAACCCTAGGATCTTCACAAAATGCACCATTCTTAAAAATGAGTCAGTGATTACCCTTTAATATGCCCTGGTGTTTCACAGACTCTACATCATGTAAATCATTGCAACAAAGGAAAATGTTTTCTATGTAAGAGAAATAAGAATTTGTAAAATGAAAATACATATCTGGTGATAGCTTCAAGTGTAGTCCAAGTGATGTTCGCAGCTCTGCACAGGACACGCGTGCACCTCCATCACCAGAGTATAGATAATATATCTTCAGTGCAGCATTGTATACAGAATATTTGATATATATAAACCCATTGAAACACAGTTGATAGTACCCATTACACAAAATGCCTGTAATTAATTTATCGGCCGCAGGGATGAGCGGCTAAAACCCCAATTCTGTCCCATACAGAGATCTGCGAATGGGGTTAACTCTGCGAGCGTTGCGTCATCTCCACAGGATACTGATGCAGAGGACCACAGTCAAGGGCCGCCACCGAGCTGCTGCTTGCACTGCGACCTGTGGGCACCGCACTACGCACCTCCTCGCTTTACGCCGAAGCTTTGGCACCGCAGAGAACACCGCCGCAACGCCGCACCGCGACCTTGGTCTCACTGGCGATGCCTGTTGATGCCGCCACCGAGCCGCTGCTCGCACCAAGACCTGTGGGCACCGCACCGCCTCGCTTCACAACGACACCTTGGCACTGCAGAGGGCACCGCCGCAATGCCGCACCACGACCCTGGTCTCACCGACGATGCTTGTTGACGCTGCCACGAGCCGCTGCTCGCACCGCGACATGTGGGCACCACACTCCGCACCGCCTTGCTTCACGAGGAAAACATGGCCTCCCTGACGCCGCCGTTCCATGCCAAAATCGACGCCGCTGCTTGCACCATGGTTCGAGGACACCGCTCGTAAGTCACCCGACGCACCGCCCTCATCCCGCACCGCAGCCTTGGACTACTGATGTTGGTGCCATCGACTCCAGTTCGTCAGCCAACGACAGCGCTTCAGCAACTCCGCTGACGCTGCTTGCACCATGACCTGCTAGGACCACGGGGAGCACTGCCTTCATCTCGCACAGTGACCCTGGTCTCACCGGTGACGCCATCTGACGCTGTCACAGAGCCGCTGCTCGCACCGCGACCTGGGGGCACTGCACCCAGCACCACTGGACTTCGCACTGCAGCACCCGACGCCTGCCAGCGCTAGCACTTCTGATTCCATCAGAGAGTAGCTCAATCTGCAACACGAGTGACTTTAAGGGCCTCACCGCCCTGCATTTCTTACAGGTACTATGTGATGAGGCGACGGGAAGAAACGGCCCGGAAGGACCATCGGAGTGCCCCGGGGGCACTCCCCAGCCCCATCCGGTGATGACGATGCTCATAACCCCAGGGCGGGACGAGATCGGGGAGAGAAAAGGACCGGAAGCAGCAACAGGGGGCGTGGAAGGCAGAGACGGAGAGAGGAGAGGAGCCGAACCACCGGAATTGACAGGAGGAAGAGGACAGAAGAAACGAGACCGAGAGACCGGAGAAAGACAGAAGACGGAGCCAGATAGCGAGGAAATTGGTGAGCGAGCACGGGAGAACAGAGGAGAAGACGGGACGAGGCCCGAGGAAGGCGCTATGGACGGTGCAGCCAGGATCCCAGGAGAGGGTCCCGGCCTCAGGCAAGTGATTGGGGAGGCTGGACGCACTATAGTGGGGTGGTGGTGTGTCCAGGCCTGTTACTCTGCGTTATAGGAGCGGAGGTAATTGTAGACCAATTACGGGCAAATAGGGAGGGGACGAGAACCAGGACTAGGCCAAACTACCATTGGGGTTAACCCTGTAAAGAAGGTCCCGAGGTCAGTGGAGAGGAGCCAGTACCATATTTATTCAGCCTCCTACCCAGCCCAGATTTAGGGGGACGTTGTTTAACCAAAAGCCCTTAATATTTAACATAGGGAGACTCAGGTGGAATTCTAACCATCTCCTTCGTTTCTTTTTACCGAGGGTCCGTCTGGCAGGCCGACTCCAGGGCAAGAGAGACCACCATGATACCACGGGAGGAAGCCCGGACACCAAGGAAGAACGGAACCCCTCAGTTGTTTCAAGGACAATTACCCATTCCTTTGTGTACTTGGAATAAAAACCCTTATATAAACCCTTCAAGCCTCATCCCCTTCTTACATACTATTTGCGGGTCTTCCCAATACCATAGCTGGCCGTCAACCCCGCGACCATCCAGAACTGTTGGATTTGTTGTTCATGACGCCCTGATAGCCCCGGACAGAGCTATTGACATCAAGGAACTGTGTTTGAAACTTATTTTGATAACTGAAGATTTTTAAGTATAGTATTGTTGATTTTAATCGTAATTGGTCTTGCCTTAAAATATATAAAAATATTGGCTATTTTTCTAAACTGGTGTAGTGTCCTTTTGTAGTGCGTACACTGTATTACTGTTGGGTATGTGCAAATGCTTTACACACTGCCTCTAAGATAAGCCTGACTGCTCGTGCCAAGCTACCAAGGGGGTGAGCAGGGGTTATTTTAGGAGTGTAACTCCTTATCTTGACCAGAGTGGTGGTTTCTTCCTCGCTTTGATGAAAGTCTCAGCTAGCCAGAAATGCCATTTCTAACAGTACCCTTTTAAAAACTATAGGATTTGTTTGCAAATGGGGGTAAAAATGTTGTTAAAGACTTCAAGAGAATGCTGCTATTGCTAAATCCCTGCCTGCTGGCCGCGCCACTACTGGACCCAAGGGTACACCCCAGTCAGTTTGCAGAGCGCCCACCCTTTTTTTCTCCATTCAAAGGCCTGCCAGTCAGCTTCTGATATCAGCAGCTTTGCAAAGGAGGGATTTTACTGTAGATCCTATCCTGGAGGGGAGCAGACGGGACAAGACTTACAAGAGCTGTCTGTCGGCATTCATCATGAGGGTCTATAGCAGCAAATGGTAGCGTTGCTCCAGCAGGGAGCAACGTTCTCATGAAGCACTCAAGAAAGAATATTCCTTAGGACTGTGTTAGTGTCTTTTCGGGCGCTTGACTTTGATTTATAAAGATGATGACAACATTGAAAAAACATATGATTTGATCACAGATGAAAGTTATTTGAATAAAACTTTATTGAAAAGACACTAACACAGTCCTAAGGAATATTCTTTCTTGAGTGCTTCATGAGGACGTTGCTCCCTGCTGGAGCAACGCTACCATTAGTTGCCTATTTCACTCCCAGGACCCAGAAGGGAGATCTCATTTAGTACCTACATACGTTGTTATACAAGATTTGAACTTTAAGAAAAACATAAAATAAAAACGAGTGCGAGGATTCTGTCACCACAGTGGTCTATAGCAGCAGCCAGCTCCCAGGGCCTTGACTAGCGCATGATGGAATACAGCGCTATACAAACGTTTATATTATGCCTAAAATATTATGCCTCGATAGGAAGTAGCTCATGCAAGGGAGAATGGGAGTGCCCCCGCCCCCACCCCCCTCACCAATAATGCCCTTCCTACTCCCACATTTGAAGGCTCAGTAACCTGCATGTAGGGTCAGAGTTCCTTCCATGATGTGCACTCCGGCTGTGAGTTTAGGGCAGAGCCAAAAGAACGGAAAGGCCACACAATGGGATTTCATCGTGGGAGAGCTCCAAGTACAAAATGCGTTTTGCCGGGAAGGCCACAATTCCTTGCCCCGTTTCGGCCTCAGTGTGAAGGGGCCCTCTCTGCTCAGGGACAGTTGACCCCACACAGGGAGTGTTGTGTGATTGTGCATCAGACCTCAGGGGTGTGCAAAAGGCGTGTCCTTTCTTAGTGCGTTATTATGGGATATTAATGAGGAAATATAAAGAGAATTTGTGAGAAATTATGCAAAAGTAAATGCATCAGTTAGTGCTGTACTTGACCACACAAATCAGTTCTTTGCATCAATATTAGAAGCGCGGATGGAGTGGGCATTATAACAAAGCGAACAAGCGGGGCCCTCGGCCGCAATCTATAGCGTTTACCTTCCGGGACCGAGCAGCGGATAATTGCAAACAGATGGCACCGCTGGTGTAAACGCCACACATGCACGAGGGCTCATTGGGAACAGTGCAGTACATGCACGAGTTTTCAAAAAAGTCCAGAGCGATTCCAAGAGGTCATCTCTTAAGCAACGCTTGCGCGCTGTGTAGGTGAGACCTAAAAATAGGGACGAAGCACAAAAAAGAAAAGAAAGGCATTAAATCGAAATGAAAGATCAAGCAGCGGATTGTTTTTATTACTATCTTGTCATAATTCTGATTTTACACTGCAGGCGTGTGCAGGGGATTGTTGGGTATTTTGATAGCAATTTTGTTTCTTGAATGTTGCTGGGGTCTGACCTCGTTGCGGTTCATTCGTTTTCTCGATTGCATTTTAAGGATTCCATTTTCTGTTTACAATGTTTTATGTGCTGGTAGAACGAGGCGGTCTGGCTTCATGATTGAAGCACAGGGTTCCTCATATCCTTGCCAGGTTTCAGTGAGGAAATGCATGTTATGGCCAGTGTAGGAGATCAGGATGATTCTCCATTGTACCACACTCATTCACAACTAAACAACTTCCCTTTCACAAGGCCCGCCCTAATGAGCCCTCCTCCCTGACAAAGAAACTCTTTTGAGATACGAATGACAAATATTCATATTTTCCTGGCAGGTCAAATCTTCCCCGGTGATTTCAGTATGCCCTCAGACATCAGTTTCCTCTCCAAGAAACTGGACATCATTTTCAAATAACTGAAGTAAATCTGCGTGGAAATCATCTCCAGCAGGAAATACAGCACAATATGTAGCCATTGACTAAAATTGCCAGCCATACACCATTGCCCAAGAAGAAAAGAAGTCCTGGGTCCTTTCAGGCTAGCTCCTAACCTCATCCGCAGTGATCTAGATAATGCAATAGAAGATTGAAACTCCTTTAATGCCTCTTTGAAATCTCACACAACCTCAGCCTAGGTGCCCCCCTCGTTCTTATATAGTCACCATCTCAGTTCACAAATCCTTTATTACTTGTGCCAAAAGAAAGATGGAACACAAAAGTATCTTCCAGGTCTCATTTGTTTACATTCCCAACCCCATTCACAAGATTGAAAGCTCCTCTCTTTGCTGCCCTCTACATGAGTGTAGGTCGGCAGTCAAAAGAAGTAGCCAATGCCATTATTACACACCATAATACATAATGTATCACATACTATTATATGTAACGTGGACCTCCGGATCCTGAGAGAAACCTTGCTTGATAAAACATGACAAACCACCATGGATCTCATTCATTGTTCCTTAAATGCACTCATTTCAGGGTCCAAATGTCTGTTAAGGGATTTGACCGACTTATCATTAGATACGTAGATGGTGTTTACAGATCCAGCATGGAAACTGCTTATTGGTGCACACTACTATTTATAGGGTAGAGGTACAAAAATTCACAAGTAAATATTATATACAGTAATATCATGATATAGACAACAAACAGATGTAGTGCTTGTAGTTGCAACCAATATATTTAAAACTACACTTTAAGCTCACAGAGAGAATCAAGACGCATAGCATTTGCAGGTACTAAGATGTTGCTAAATGTGAAGCATTAGGGATCTGATTCACACATTTTTCTATTTTATAAACTTGCGGACAACATGCGGAAATGCTGCTATATTTACATTGACAGAATAGAAATAATGGCATACATGATAACACATATTTATTGCGACAAATCAAGCTTATGGGGGGATCATAATGATAATCATTTACTACATTTCCTGCTACTTTGCAGCTATGGTGCCCAAATGTCTCTGGGACGGGACCCTACTGGTAATCCTGTTCCATGCGTTTCAACTCTACTTTTGCCCAACACTACCGATATAGAAACACGTTTTCTGCAAGGCTTAGAGACCTCCTTTCCATATTACAACATAGCTATTAGTGGAGAGGCACCTAGACATGTTGCAGCAATTTGCTGTATCTCCCTTAGGGGTTTTTGCAAGTGTGTGTCTGATTCACACATTAAAGGAAAAAATACATTTTCTTATGTAGGACGAGATTGACTAAAGTTCCAAAGATTTCGAACCAGTGGCTTTTAATGCCAGAATGCACTCTCTCTCAAACGTGCAATTGTAAATCACATAGCTATGAAATACCAAACTGCGGCCTTTGATTTGTTCTTAGCCAGCTGCCTTCAACCAGAGAGATTCAGAACCAAACGTTGATATAAGCTTTTTTGCATTCACAACCTGCAGATCACTACACCTTGTTTCCATAAGGGCTACCTGGGAAGACTAACTTTTAATAAAGAACTGAAGCCCTACCCGTGCTCACAAAGTGTGCTATCACCAGCAGATACAATGGAAAACAGGTGTACAATTCTTCAAATTACTGTGTGGAGGGCTTAATATGTAGACAAAATTATTACTTTTTTTTCTATGCTGCTGCAAGTTCCGGAGCTCGACGAGATCGCCATAGCAGCATTTTTCTTTCCATTGTTAAGGCCTTTAAAGTGTTTTAAGTCTTTGAAAATGACTTTGAAGTGTAAAATCCTTCACAGTTCTTATTCTGTTTTCAAATTGCTACCCGGGCTGTCGGAGACAAAGTAAACAATAACCTTTCCTCAAAACAATCCTTTTCACATATTTCTTGAGAGTAGCCTAGCAGTGCTATCTATGCAAGAGACAGGACCTCAAGAAATCGCCAACTCCTTGCTTGTAGAATCAAACATAAGCTGCCAGAACACTTGCAGGACTGGGCAGTTCCATAAATCAGAAATTACCTTGGTATGTACAGCAAAAACAAGGACAGCTTTGATTATTTATTATTACCTCCACAACCCTTTTCCTCATACCACCACTTACGAGGTGTCCAACTTCTACCCAGGCACCACGTGACGTAGCTGAACCGATCAAAATAAGCAACACAAGACACATTCTGTCCCTCTATCATGTCCCTCCTACTGGGGGAAGGGAGTTAGCCGTGATAGCACATGGCACATCAGAAAAAGGGTTTTGGCTCACTAAAGCAGAGTGTATAACATTTATACCACACGCTGATACAGTTGATAACATCTATTTATAAGACTGAATTTTCCCCCATATTAACATCAGGTCCTCCAACAGATCGGAGAGTTTGACAGGGATTTGGCAAAAGATTTAGAGGAATATCCCCCTCATGAGGACCTAGAACAAAGGGAATAGTTATACAAACCACACTATATACAAATATATATATATATATATATATATATATATATATATATATATCATTATTTACAGTAATCAATATCGACAGACTCAGTTTCTCTATTACTTTGCTTTTAACTATTTTCTTTGAAAGCTTATGGAATGGTCAAACAAAGATACAGTATCGAATTGGAATCCCCACATAAGAGAACACAATTCAGTAATTCACAATAACATCTCAGTTAAGGAGCATGAATTGAGTGGATAGTGTAAGAGGCAAAAGAATTTTTTTTATAAATCAATACAAATTCAGTATTTCATATGAACGTAAGAAAACTATAGCACAGCGTGCTAATAGCTGGGAATGCTAACCCTCCGGCTGGAAGAGAAAGCTGGGGCAATCCTCACAAAGTATGAGGACCAAGGTTAAGGAGTCAGCTCACAAACAGCATAAGCCAAAAAATCTCAAAGAAACAGCTCACACGAACACCTCAAACAGACGTCTCGTTCAGACCGGACCACTCCAAAAAACATGGATTCTATCACCAATAGTTATACCCTAAAGTTAAAAGTCCATCCCTATTTAAAAAAAAAATATATTTATAAAGTTTTATATAGCGCAGACTTGATCCCGAAGGATATCAGAGCTACTATTGTATCAAAATCCGGGAAAGTCTCTCTCCTCATTGGTCTATAAACATAAGGTGTTAAGTCACACCACTTCCGTCGTTCTTCTCTTTCAAAAGTTCTTTGTTCAGTTTTACGCTGTCATCATCATCCTTCAACAAAGGAAATCAAAATCTTCTCCTTCCTCGACATACGCACATCCGAACAAATGTTATAACAATTTACTAGTACAGTAATCCACAAAATTAAACCTTTCCTTGGACTGTAGGAAGTCCCGCTGATACTCCGAACACGTAGCAGCCATCAACAAGAAGGGACAAATCAACGGTTAATGACGGCACTACAGGTACCCCGCAGGCCTTGACCGACAATACCGGTCATACCCCCGTGCCGAATCACTCCAGGGAGCATTCGCGGCTAAACGCTGGCGTATGCTTAGTGAGGGAATCCCCCTCGCACACGTATAGCACCTTAGTGACTACAACACATAGTCCCAACACACTCACCTAATTGTTTTTAAATTGAACCCACACTAATTACCAGTCCTGAGGAAAGCCAGCATAACCCAACGCACTGGCTGAAACATGTAGACCACCGGATGTAGGAGGTCTTAATTTCACCACCATAACATCCCCTCGCCTTGTTTTTAACAGCTAACAGAGGCCCAGTCACTAAAATTTAATTTACCCTCGGGTACTGGGACCACTGTATAGCATTTTAACTTCACTTTCCACACCACCACACTGCACTCTCAGTAATATACCTGCTCTGCTGTAATCAGGCGTCGAAGCACACCTGGGACACATTTGGTGTCACTGGGTGGGCCCGATGATGAAGCATGCCACCAACCAGGTTGGTGCGTGAGGGCTTCATGACAAAACCTAATGGGTTTCTGCTGACAATACAGTTCTGAGTCCTATAATATGGTCGCATATAGTTAGTCCTTGTTGATTACATATTTATAAACACTACACACAGTCTCCTGAGGTTAGTGTTCTAGTGTTTCTTAGGCGGATCTCTTAGTTCTATTCTTCTCAAGTTAGCAATAGTGGTTATTCCCCATTCACTATAGGCGACATTAAGGTAAAGCCCCACTAGTAGTCAGTCACTGGAGTCCAACTCTGACTATGTAGTAAAGTAAAAAATGCACCGAAGCGCTATCTGGCAAGCAAGTCTTCCCAGGGAAGACTGGCCCAAAATCAATCTTATCCATACCAGCAGGATCAGAATGCCCAGAGTCCTTGAGCATGCCCCCTCTGCAGGCGCTGGAGCAGCAGCGACTGAATCTCTGATACGTTTTTCACACGAAGCCCAATCGGGCTGTGAGCGGCTCCAGTTCCTCACATGCAGTCAGGAGTTCTCAATGCTACTCCAAGCTGTTCTTTGGCTCTTCCTATGGGTAGCGGTGGAGGGGAGTGCAAAGATCCTGGCGGTCGTCCTCAGTCATGGCTCAGGCCCTTTAGGGTCACCACAGCAGCCTGTCTTCTCTGATGACGATCGCGACTAGGTCACATTTCTTGCTTGGTCCCGATGGCACCTTCACTGTCACTCCACTGCACACGGTCTCCGACACAGTCGGCACAGCGGCTTTCTTCTTGGTGGCACCACCTGGCATACAAGGTCGCTTGCTTAACACCACACATGGGCTGCAGCCCGCTCGGCACAGAAGTACTCCTTACGGCAGCCCCACCTGGCATAAGGGAATCGCCATCTTAACCAGCACACAGGAGAGAACCAGTTTAGTGCAGCAACGATCGGGCTTCACTTCACGGCGTCCCTCACTGGCATACGAGGGTCACCAAGTTCCCCTGCACTTGGGCAGTGGCCCGATCGGTGCAGCAGCTGTTTCCTCATACCTCCCTACAAGAATGCACTCCCCAGGCTTACCCACTGGACTTCACTCCTTCCAACGCTCTTCTCTTCCTCACAGGGCACACTGGTCTTGGCAAATAGACAGGCACTGATGTTCCAAGGTGGATGGTCTTGAATTTCCTTGGTGATGTCCAGCCAGGCTACTAAAAGGCCTTGGCCCCCTGTCCTGGTCACAGGCAGAAGTCTTGCTGAGCTTCTCCTCCTCGCACAGTCCAACTGGCTGCTTTACAATTAACAATTTTTGGGATATTAAGCTCCCCTTTTTATAGTCCGTTCCAAACTCCAAATCTGATTTAGAGACTGAGTCTTTGAAGTTTATGCTGGGGGTCTGTTTCCTTTTTCAGTGCCCACTCCACTGTTCTTTCTTTCTCCTGAAACCAGTCTATCATAGCAGGAGTGACTCCAAATTATATAGCCCTACAACACAGGTGATGAGAGGGACTAGAGGTTCACATTTGGGTGTCAGTCACAGTGGTATGTATATCAAAAGTTAACCTCAGGGCCTCAGCCCTTCACTTTGTAATTCTCTTATCAGACCCATCTCCTTCCTGAGATGTGCCTAATCCCCTTCCTTGTGACCTCTCTGAATCAAAAAGGACCCTTTAAGGTGTACTGCAGAGCATGGCTCTCCCCTCTCCAGTGTGTCCCACCCAGGAATGCAGCAATACACAAATTTGTCTGGGGGAATTCTTCTACCCCCTCTCCTTATGTTTCACCACGAAGCCCTGAATCTCCCACAATAGAACTCAGAGTCTTCTATGTATTGAACCATTCACAGGCATATATAAACCCATCTCATGCATACAACACACAAGCGCTGTGCAACACTACATTCTTCATGTTGGGTACCATTGGCAGGCACCCATATGTCCAGTACAAGTATTTAACTTAAACACACTGCACAGTATTATATTCTTTATGCGTTGTACCATAACAGGCACGCATACGCCCAGCACATGCATATAACATACACACACTGCCTAGGGGGCATGGCTTCGGCGCGTAGCGGAATGGCTGCCTGCTAAGGGAGCTCCGCACGCCGGAACATATACTGGGAAATAACCATCCTTTCGACACCCACTGCAGGCTCGAGGACTCCCTGAGGACGAGTAGGAGTGATAACAGACCATATTGGTGACATGACAGGTCCTCTACCCAAGCGTCACTACTACTTTGAAGGAGGCAGAGACGGCGGATCGGGGAAAAGAAAATGGTGCCGAACAAGAGGGCGGACCGCGGAACCCTCGACAGCGGCGAAGTATGTGATATCCCGGCAGTGGACGATACTGAGACCGATTGTGGACGCTGTGCTCCCCCCGGATGACTGGAGGAGATGCGCAGGCTGACGGATGCGAGGGCTGCTGAATGCGAGTGGCCCCTGTGAGATGACCAGCCATTGAGGAGCCTGAGCATAATTTCCCCACTGTGAGCGCCTTTCTGTCGGGAGTGCTGGGACTGGACGGCCTGAGGAGCAGCCCTGCCGAGAACCTTGAGAGGAGCCGCCCTGCAAGTTAACTGAAGACCTGGGGGCGGGAGGAGCGGAGACGAAGAAGAGCCTCCCGGGTGTGGTGAGTGGAGCTCGGCAGCGGCCTGGGTCTGGTCGATTGGACTGTGCGGCTCCAGAGGGTTGCAGAGACCTAGTGCCTTGCGATGACCTGTGGGAGCTGCGCTGTGTTAGTCAAGGGAGACTGTGGGTAGCGCTGCGTTCCCCGACCGAGGTGTTGGGCTGTCCCTTAGCGTCTGGGGGGATCTATCTACTGGTCTCCTCGGTCCTCACTTGGTCATACGTTGGGCAGGAGGGAATGAGGGATCCTGGTGGGCCTCTTAGCTATGGGGGGCAGTGGAGGCGCTGGTCCCGGAGCGAGAGAATTGCCACGAGGCGCTCTATTGCGCAGCTAAGGGGTGCTGGACTCCCACGCCAGTAATCAATATACACGCCGGCATATTCTGCTGAGAGAGTTCTGCTGGGTGGAGACACATGGTGGAGATATAAGGTGGCGGTCCGGGGGCCTGTATACTGGAGACATTTATAAGTGCACACATTGCCGAGGCAAAGACAGGAGCGACCTGGACACAGGGCTGCACAACACATATGCTATCGCAGTTGTGAGATCTGTTTGCGAGGACGGCGTTAGTTCATCATAGACACTGGCTGCATGAGTATCCTGGCACACCTAGGAGCGGAAAATTAAAGTATGGGCAAATCGGAGCCTAAGCATGCAAAGCTCCAATTTGAAAACAAAAGATCGACTCGTGCCACGGAGGGTATGGGTGAACAGAGTGAAGCGCGAAGTGCGTCAGGGCAATCAGAAGGTGCGGAGGATGACACAAGATCCATTTTGCTAGAACTTCGAGCAGGGATGAATACAATAGATAGTAAGATAGACGCTTTGGCTACTGGACTGGATGTGGTAAAACAGAAAGTAGATACGCACAAGCGCAGATTGGATGTTCTTGAAAATCGTGTATCGGATGAGCATGACGCACAGGCCGAAGCACGCACACAACTCCTGCAGATGGAAAAGGTGTTGGTGATAATAAGTGCAAAGAATGAGGATTTAGAAGCGCGCTCAAGGCGCAACAATATTCGCATTATTGGATTATCAGAAACCACACCCATATGAAAATGGAGCCTTTATAGATGGTATGCTGCGCGAACTCTTTGGTCCAGCTCTTTCCGCTCTGATGATAGTGGAACGTGCTCACCGGTCATTAGGACTGAGGCCTAAGCCGGGGGCCCCACCGTGTCCGATCATTGCGCAACTCCTCAATTATGTAGACAGAGACGCCATTTTGAGAGAGGCCCGAGCTAAAGACTCGGTAGTCCCCAAAGGGGACAAACTCTCATTTTTTCCGGATTACACGCCCGCAGTGCAGGCGGCACGGAGAGCGTTTGTGCCAGTGAAGAAGCTGTTGAGGGAAGCGACGGTCCCATATGCCATGTTATACCCGGCAAAATTAAAGATTACCCATGAAGAACAATCACATTTTTTTTACCGACGCAAAGTCCGCGCTGAAGTTCACCAAGCACATTTGTAAGATGTCATCACGAAGGAAACCAATGAAGGACCCTACGTTGAACTCAGGACTAGATAATACAGACTAAGGACAGACCTACTGATACATGAGTGCACTGCACTGCGATGTTTCCCCTTTTTGTGTTTTTTTTGCTCTGGTCCTACGATACAGTGAGCTTTGCAAACTTCACGTTTGGGAGGTGTAGAGGGATGGAGAATGAATAAAGGTGCCATTATACACTGGTGGTCCTGGGTGGGGTACATATGTATTTCATCTGGTTATGTGCTGAAGGGTCAATGCAGGAGTGGTGGAGAATAAAAGATGAGATACTTCCGGCATCCGCACCATGGCGCGAGTACACGTTGCTGAGCCTCGATCCCAGAAGGGTGTTCCCCACATGACGAGTTGGATAGTTGGGGAAGTGGTATTGAGGGAGGGGGGGAGGGCATGGTCTCGACCTGATTGTGAGGTTGGTGTGGGTGGCGGGTGGAGGGAGGGGAGTGGGAAGGTGTTGTCTTCTTTGATTTTGTTTCATATTATTTTTTATTCACTGTACACATTTGTATTTGCAATTGCTGAAAGAGTTGTTCTGTACTATATTGGCATACCTAATGCTCCTCTGGGACCTGGAGAGATACTGATGATTATGGGTAGTGTAGTGGATGTCGGTAGATAATTGCAGGCAGGACCGGACTGGCTACCGGGCAGTTTGGAATGCTGCTGAGATGGGGGGTGATTTCGTTCCTGGAGACCTGCGTATGCTAAACGAAATTCGTTTTGCATTAATTATTTTGACGCACACGCAGGTCTCCATGAACGAAATCAGCCCCCACCGCTGTGAAATCAGCCCCCACCTCGGCAGCATTCCAAACTGCCCGGTAGTCAGTCCGGCCCTGATTGCAGGGTGGTAACCTGGAATGTTCGCGGCCTAAACTCTCCTAAGAAAGTACGACAGGTATTGGCATATTTGAATCGACACATGATACAGGTTGCCCTGATACAGGAAACGCACTTGACTAAACATACTGAGCGTAATGTGGCAAGCAGATGGGCAGGGTTTCAGCTAGCCGCTTCATACTCATCGTATGCAAGAGGAGTGTTGATACTAGTCAAGAGAGGGTTGGAGTTTCAACCGCTGCACACGTACACCGATGAAGAGGGTAGATGTGCGGTGGTGTGTGGCAAATTGTGTAGAACAATGGTCTCCATCGTCAATATGTATGGGCCGATTGCGGATGATCCAACCTGTGTGGACCGGATATGTGGCAAATTGAGAGAGTGGCCTGCTGCTCCTGTGGTTTGGGGAGGTGACCTTAATACGTACTTGGATGAGATGCTAGACAAATCTAACTCAATCTCTCACCGTACCCCTAAAGTTGCTTTGAGTGTTTCATGAGCTATGGAGGAATTTGGTATGTATGATGTTTGGCGGGAGCGTCACCCACAAGCGCGAGAGGGCACACATGCGACTCCACCACATGGCAGCTGGTCATGTCTGGATTACTGGTTGCTTGGTGGGGAGCTGATGGATTGGGTGGTAGATGTGGCACCGCTGGCTTGAACATTTTCAGATCATAACCCGGTGAGCTTAGATATTGCCTTCCTGAGGAATGTGAGACAGCCCTTTACGTGGCGATTGCCATCAGAGGCACTTATGGACCCCATATATGATGCGGCAATTCGTGAGGCCATAATACAATACTTTGCAATAAACAAAGGCACAGTAGATGAAGCTTCAACATTGTGGGAGGCTTTTAAAGTTACTGTTAGAGGAGTTTGTACTGGAACGGCAGCAGGTATATTAAAAGACATTAGAACCCAATTAAAAAAAAATAGAGAGCACACTTCGCGACTTGGAAAAAGAATATGCGACTAAATCGGAGTCGAAACTGCTGCCTCGAATGCAGGAACTGATAAAGGAATATGATGAGCTTGCTAAAACGGAGGTGATATATCTTTCCCGTAGGCACACCTCGAGAAGATATGGGGAGGCGGGTAGGCCGGGGCACACATTGGCGTTCAAAATCAGGGAGAGGATTGACAATCCTCGGGTGGATAGAATAGTGGATGACCAGGGAGGTTAGCACTATGCGCCCGAGGATATTGTGAGACAGTTCTGTGGTTTCTATAAAGAATTCTACACAACACGCGGCACTGCATCGAAACCAGAATTTGAGGATTATCTTGAGAATATAGCCTGTGCTTGGCTCTCTAATGTACAGAGACAGTACCTCTGTTTACCTATAGATGAACAAGATATCAAACTGGCAATAGCGTCAATGTCTAATGGCAAGGCGCCTGACCCAGATGGGCTTACGGTTGAATTCTACAAAAAATATGCTGATCTCTTCGCGCCACATCTGCTGGAAGTGTACGCGGAGGCGCACGATACAGGGACGCTGCCTCCTTCCTTAAGGGAAGCACTAATCATTACTTTGCTTAAGAAAGATAAACCACCGAAAAGGTGTGAATCTTACCGCCCGTTATCTTTAGTCAACATAGACGCCAATATTTTGGCAAAAATATTGGCAACTAGATTACAACCTCTACTACAGGGACTGGTATTGCCAGATCAGTCAGGATTCATCCCTGAGAGGTCTACCTCTAATAACCTCCGCACCATTTTCTCCATGTTTCATGTACTAGAGCCCTGTTTTGAGGCAGCGGCAGTATTATTGGACGCTGCCAAAGCGTTTGATTCGGTAGAATGGCATTATATGTTCCGGGTTCTGGAACGCATGGGCTTTCCACCCCTTTTTATACAATGGATGAGGGAACTTCATACGGTACCAGTAGCAAGGATACGTTTTGGGGGGCTAACATCGGAAACAGTGTGCATAGAGAGGGGCACCCGCCAAGGCTGCCCCTTATAACCACTGCTCTTTGCGATTGTATTGGAGCCCCTGGCCTGTGCCATCCATCAACGACACAGAGAAGCTGCACTTAACTTCAATTATAGGCCAGTAGTGATCTCCTTATATGCGGACGATATGGTGCTCTTTATTCACGAACCAAATAGGTACTTGGCGCAGCTACTCAGAGAATATGTTCGTTTTGGGTACTTGTCAGGCCTTCACATAAACTGGAACAAATCGTATATATTTCCATTAACATTAGCCACTACTCAACCTAGCTTAGAGTTCCCATTGATGTGGACAACAGAGCCGGATAAGTATCTGGGGGTGTGGATACACCGTGATCCAAGTGTAGTCATTAGGGAAAATTACGGTAGGGCGTACTCGAAACTGGAAAGCCTGCTTATCATGTGGATTCCGTTGCCGCTCTCACTGGCGGACCGCATTGCACTCGTCAAGATTGTGGTACTGCCCAGGTTCCTTTATTTATTCGTGAATATACCGATCGTACTTACAATGGAGTTTTTTAAACGTCTTCGTAGTCAGTTGATTCGACTGGTGTGGGGTGGCAAAGTGGCTCGCATACAATGGTCGACTCTGACTAAAGGGTATGAGACTGGAAGATTTGTGGCTCCTGACTTTTATGTGTACTATTTGTGCGCGCAAGCGCAGTATTTGTATTATTGGTATAGACCACATGCATTTACTCCCCACGTGGCAGTGGAAGAGAGTGATGTAGCTTCCATTCCGCTTCACAGTATAATCACGCACCAGACTCACAAAACTCCAAGATTGGAAATAAATGCAGTTGATAACACAGTCACAGCTTGGCACAACATAGGGAGATTGGCACAGAAACTGCCAATATATGCACCACGCATGCACCTGGATTATCATGGTGCAATATCAGTTATGCAAGAAGCCCCCTCGATGAGATTATTAACAGAAGCTGGCATGACGCATATTCAAGATATCTATCCCAAAAAGATCATTCATAACACAAGAGGCTCTGCAATATGTCAGTAACCAGTCGCTGCTCTTTCGATTTCCCGTGCATAGATTACAACATGCGGCCAAGGTACACTACACCACATTCTCACAGGAACCTCCCACGCTGCTGTCTCTGCAAATGGTGCTCACTACTCCCACTAACAAAAAATTGATTTCAAAGCTTTATAAGATGATTAAAGAGGAGATAGTTGAGGTGGGGGACAAGAGTCTGGACAGATGGAATGACTGTTTGCAGAGTCCCATTTCAGGAGAGAATTGGAAGCATATATGCGGTTTGACTGAGAAGGTTTGAATGAACGGTAATCTTCGGATTATACATTTAAAATTTTAAATATGTGCACCTGATGTACTACACTCCAAGGTGTTTGCATAGATGCGGACTGCATGAGTCTGCATGTTGTGTTTGGTGTGGACATGCTGATGTGGATTTCATGCATTTGGCATGGAACTGTAAGAAAGTGGCTGAATTTTGGGATGCAGTGTCGCAAAGTCTGACAGAAATGGTAAATGCGGACATACCGTGCGCTCCTCTTATATGTCTACTCTGCTGTGTGCCGCATATCAAAGGAGTAAAAGGTGTTTTTGTGCGGCTAGCGTTGTTATTAGCGGCTCGGAGGGTGGCGATTACGTGGGGTGGTGGACATCGACCAGTGTATCAGGCATGGATAACTGATATGGTATATTGTCGAGACAATCTCAATACATATGCAGAGGAGCTGCCGATGTCTTCAAGGCCAAGGGATATCTGGGAACCACTACGAAAATATCTGCTTAATAGTTCTGGATAGTGATGAAAACATGTAAATATGCTTTGTTCAACTTAGTGATGTACAGTGATTGTTATATGTGTCTTTTGATGATTATTGCTTTGTTTTATTTTTTCTACTTCTTGATTTTTGGGTAACGGTATGATCATTCCATGGTTCAAATGGGATATGGCAATTTGTTTCTATATGATGAATAACACTCGGGACTGTGTCGCCCTTATAGGGATTGTGGAATATTTGATATTCGATTAAGCTTGAGATGATGTATGCATCACTTTTATTTATTTGGTTTTTATTTAATTTCTCTTCGATTGAGTTTGTATTTTCTTTATTGTACTGTATGTTGTTTAATTGCTTATCTAGAAATAAAAAATATTAATAACACACACTGCCTAGTAATGCATTATCCCTGTATTGTACTATTCACAGGCACACATACACCCAGCACATGTAGATCCCCGTTGTACAGCGTAGCACTACATACCAAACCAATGTAGGCCAAGTGTGAGTTAAGCACACAGTAGCAGAACTGTAAAAGAGTGAGTCTGTAGGCCTCACTGCAGTGACACAGGTAAAAGGGACCGGTTTACCCCTATTGATCACTACACAGTATGCTGCCACCACTACGCTTGTGCTACTTAACTCCAGCTGAAGGCAGTAGCCTTGCACCACTATGAGGGTAGTGTTATGGTCCCCCATCCCAGTCCAACAAGGCCATAATCCGTGTGACAGGTCTATGTCATGGTGCACACGCATGATCTGTTTGCCTGTAACAACAAAAACTCAGCTTTAGGAATCCAGACATCAGTACAGTTGGGGCACTCAGGGCAGGGGTACACATCCATCACCATGAGAGGGAGTTTTCCATCCCAACGCTTCATGTTTGCAAACAGACATGCGGACGGGAGGAAAAGGTTTTTGCGTCCTTGCTTGGTAAAGGTTGTTGCAATATTTCCTGTCTGTCCCCTTTCAGCTTCACTGTTGGTATTGTTGTGAGTTCACTACAGGGCCCACTGTAGTTTCCCCCCTATGTTAGCCTACCTGCACATGTAGTAGGCCGCTTTTGCTTTGCACACGTTAAAGAGTAACATGCTTGTTTTTGTGCCACACTTACTTTCAAAATAGGCTGCACATGTTTTGTTATTTAGCTTTTCTGCTGAGATTCAGTTTGAACATTTTGTGCAAGGCCAAAAAGCATTGTGCCTTGTTTTTCTCTGTCATCGGACACTAACACCTGGACATAATAGAGAAATTGAGCTGCTGTTTTTCAAACAAGACAATTCTTATCATATAAGCTGAGACTAGTCATTTTAAAAACAGAGGAGCGAGGTTTGCAGAGAAAAGTCCCTGAGAAGAAAGAGCTGCGCATGTGAGATGTAGACCAACTGATTTTGACCATCAGCTATGGGGTCTGGCACTCATCCTAAAGATCTCTAATATGTCACTGTGCCCCCATAGTGAGGGTAGGTTCAGGCAGGTTTGTCATTCGCTATGAAAGGCTTTTTAATTGTCTACAGTTTAGTAATTATGCTAATCACATTTTTGGCATGTATATGCTTTCTAATTGCAGCACAGTTGCTTCATGATAGAGCAGGATAGTTTCCATAACATTTTATAAATTTTCTTCATGTCTCTTTTCTGTTTATGGTGGACACATATGGGTGTGAAAAACAAAGGTAATGTTACAGCGACCCCTGAGAGGGTTATGGGTGTTCTGGGTCGCTAACTTGCCTGTCACTCTGGAAGGTTAGGAGGGCAGGTAAAGCACTACGAGTTACTTTGGTTTTGGGTCCATAGGTACTGAGGTGGTAGGGGACTAAGACCCTGCATAGTGATGTTTTGCGATTCCAGACATAGTTGTGTTTCTAAGCAGAATCCCTGCAACAGTATGCAGTAAATGGAGAACTTTAGTGGCAGTAATGAGCTTAGAGTTTTGTTTAGCTTTAATTTTTTTCTTGGACAAGGGTTCAAATCTGGCCTGTACAGTGTGAAAGGAATATTTACTAATTTATTCATTTGTTTCTCAAGAAAGAAAAAGTGAATGGTATATGTTTAATATGAATTGGTTAAACAAAACCAAAAAGGTCTTTTTTTTGACAGGCATCATTTTGAACGGTCAAGGGCCCTTGGTAAGGGCATATGTAAAGCCACCTTTCTGCTATTTCACTATACTTCAACATAGAGCATAGTAAGCATTCCTGCAAGCCCCACCATTCTTTGGAAAGTGGATTAGGCAGAACCTACTTCAGGGGGTTTCCAGCTGTCTGAGGAACAGATGTAGTATCTAACTGCTTCGCTTTCTGATGCTTTCCATAAATCTAAGGATAAACCCAGTGCACACTATTTTCCCTCTTACCCTACTTCTTAAGTATGTTCATTTGATAATTATTTGCCTTCTTATTTCGCCTAATGGCCTTCTCCTGAGTAGGGAGAAGAAAAAACTCATATCCTTGGATCAACTCATAAAAGCAAATCTATACAAAAAAAGGAACTTTCTTCTTCGTTTAGATACTTTGGTGATAATTGGCTGATTCCTATTGAATATGAATTATGAGCAATAGTGCAGGCTTGTTCAAAGAGTTGTAGTCACACTCTTCAGCTTGTTTGGCAATAAATAAGGAAGTTATGGTTCTACTTCAAAGAGAATGGAAGAGTCTGGAAAAGGCTGCCCTTCCAAAGATGTTGACATAATGTATACTTTGGCTAAGGGTGACATCGACAATAACTTCAATTATTAAAATTGATCCAAAGTTGGCCAATCTTGCAGTACATTCTGCTGTGATTTTGGACTAGAAGGCACACCATGGCACTGGTCATGCTTGACCTAAGTGCAGCGTTTGACACTGTAGCACATATCACCTTGCTACAGTGTCTGAACAGGGGAGGTGTGACGGGTCGGGCGCTCGGCTGGTTAAAATCCTTCCTGACTGGCAGAAGTTTCCAGGTCCAGAGAGGCTCGTTTCAATCTGTGGAAATGGCACAGGAACAGGGGGTGCCACAGGGCTCGGCCTTGAGCCCTACCTTATTTAACTTATACATTGCCCTCCTAGCAGCTGTGGTTCAATCGTTTGGTGTAGAGATAGCATCCTACGCCGACGATACACAACTGCTGCTCACCCTCTCCCAGGCACCGTCTGGTGGAGCCGACAACTTTAGAGCATGTATGCAGGCCTTAGCAGTGTGGATGGATAACCACTGCCTAAAGCTGAACGGCTCAAAAACGGAGGTGCTGGTGGTCGGTGGTGATCAACTCAAATGGACGTGCGACTGGTGGCCAAGCTCTCTGGGTACAGCGCCTACCCCGTGTAGGAAAGCTAAAAACCTAGGGATTTGGGTAGATCCCACACTTTGCTATGAGGCACATATTGGGCGGCTGGTGGGGAACTGTTTTGGAGTGCTTAAGATCCTGAATAAAACCTTAGACCTTCTCCCCTTGGAGGCTATACGCACGTTGACCCAGGCCCTGGTTACATCCCGGCTTGATTACGGGAATGTCCTCTTCTTGGGAGCTTCCAGCAAAAGTATAGGGCGGCTTCAGGTATTACAAAACGCAGCGGCACGTCTAGTGCTTAGACTACCTAGGAGAGCGACATCCAAAGTCGCATTGGCGACCCTCCACTGGCTTCCAGTAAAGGAAAGGATACTGTTTAAGGCCCTCCTGACATGTCACCGTATCCTATGGCAGAAGGCTCCCCCATACCTTACTGATTTGATCACTAGGTATGAGCCGAGGAGAGCCCTGTGGTCTTGCGGAATGGGCACCTTGGTTACCCACCGTTTTAAGAGGGCTAAAATGGGAGGTCGCTCTTTTAGAGTGATGGCCGCCACAAGCTGGAATAAACTCCCGCTCAGTCTTCGCCTCCAACAATCGGAAACGAAGTTTCGGTGTATGTTAAAAACTCACCTGTTCCAAAGGTGAGCTGGGTGCTGGTCTCGGATGTGGGTCAGTCAGAGTGCCTGGCTAGTATTGCTCTCACCGCGCGGGGACACGCCGATATGGCGCAGCCATAGCGCTTTACAAATATCTTTATTATAATTATTATTATTTAGAAAGTTCCCTATATAAGTGCTATTCAGATTTTAATCTGATATTGAAGCTGGCAATATGAGCAGTTTATGCATCTTAATCTTTGGTTAAGGATTATCGAGCATTGAATTCAGCTATTTAAGATGCTTTTGAATGTTCTGTTTTATTCACTAATATGAAGATGCAAGTGAAATTCGATTCTCATGCATCTTGCAATATCTTGAGAGCTTCCGCTTCCCATGTGGCATCTAACAGAGCTGCCAGGCATTATATCTATATTGAGGGACAAGAGCACTAAGGGTACTCAGAAAGCAGGATTGCTGAACATGTCCTTTTCTGGTAGCACATTATTTGGAGATCAGTTAGAGGATATTCTTTGTAGAAACATCACAAACCAGAAGCATGAGCAATTATTCAAGCCCAGGTCAAGCATGATCCTCCTTAGAGAACAACAAAGAGGTTTCAGTTTGCTTTTCAACCAAAAAAGAATCCTCCTCTCGCTTCATCCTCCTCCCTTTTGAGAAAATGTTTTGGATGCCTGGGTTCTTCAAATATCAGAGTTGTCACTGTCATTATGTCCGGTTCCATTGGAAGAGAGAGGCAAATACAATTATTCCACTGTTCATCTCGTCCAAAATTCTTAAAGAAAATACAGATTAGTAAGAAACCTTTAGAAATATAGGAAAATCTGCTTCAAAATGGAGCCACTTCAGAAAATAATTCCTCGTGACCACAGGAGACTGGATGACAGCATTGGACTGAAGGGATGCATACTTGCATATTACAATCATGCCCCTCACCAAATCTTCAGATTTTGTGTAAAGAGTCAACACTGGCAGTTTAAAGTTCTCCCTTTCAGCCTGGCATCATCTCAGATGGTATTCGTAACAGTCCTTGCTCCAAATGTAGCCAATCTACAGATCAACAGGATTCTGATCCATCCATATTTAAATTATTGATTCATTCATTCTCCCCCAAATACAGTGTTGGGCACTCACACCAAGCAGATGTGTCAGGTCTTGGTGGAATTCAGTCTGTTGATAAACTGGGGAAAGTCTCATTTACCCACTCAGGTCTTGGAGTTCATTGATGCTTGGTTTCAGACTCAGCTGAGAGTGGTGAGCTTACCACCCAGACTATCTAGCGACTTCTGCTATCGGTGGGGCAACAATCTGAGGCCTCTGCCAGGGAATATCTTCACCTCCATGTAAATATGGTGAGTCAGTACCTATTAGGGAACATCTATTTATTGATATCATAGATTTATTCATAATTCTATATCGGTCTTTCCTTCTTTCTGCAGACATCTTGTGTATTTGTGGTGCATTGGACGTGCCTTCACCTGGGTCCGCTGGTTAGTCATCTCTTAGATTATTGGAATCAAGCAGGTCACAGTCTGGAACAAATGGTGCCGGTCATAAGGGGCATTTGAGGGAAAATACAGCGGTGGTTAAACCCCATAAAAATATCAGAGGGAATTCTTTTGTCAATGCCTCCTATGTAAATTCGAACTACCGATTCAAGCAAGATAGGTTGGAGGGCCACTTTGGGCAGCCAATCTGTTCGGGGAGATGGTCAAAGGAGCAGGAAGCTCTCTCTTCCAACTGGAAGATGATGATGGCAGTTTATCGTTCTCTCCTTCCTTTTTCACAGCTCCCACAGCAGACGGTTGTCCTAGTCAGGGTGGACACTATAAACAGACAGTCAGCCACAGGCTCCAGGTCTCTTGCAGATCTCTCTTTTCTTATGCTCAATTAGGCAGAACAGATTCTCACAGCTCTGTCAGCAACCGAAATTAGTAGGATGGACAATGTTCTGGAAGACAGGGTAAGCAGAGTTTACCCCTCTACCAATGCCTTTTTGTCTAGCTCCTCATATTTTGAGCAAATATGTCAAAGGTTTGATACTACTCAATTAGACCTAGTCACCACTGCAGACACACACTTCACAGTTCTATTCAACAGTCAGGGAAAGTCTCCACTGGGAAGGCATATGATCTTCATTGGACATCTTTCTCCAAGGTGTGTATGGAAAAACTTTAGATACTACTGTTTATAAATTAAGATAGATCCTTCGGTTTATATAGTAAGGATATGACAATGGTATAACTGGTCCCACTTTAAAGGTTCAGTGGGAAGTGGAGAACTCTAATTTGGATCCCATCTGGGATACTGTAGTAATGCATCATAAACATGAGTAGTCGGCATTTGAATATATTCTGTGTGAGTAGTGTTACTAAGAAGAATGGAGTATTGCATATTTAAAGGACTCCATTGGAAGAATTTGTGTATAGAACATGAATAATAAAGATGTACGTAACATTTATTTATTAATCTGACAGGAGAAGTTAACATAAAATGTGTCCCATTGTGAGGTTAATGAAATAGAATGTATATGTGTAAACTAATGTTAAAAATGTATATGTATGAGAAAATGGGTTGAGAAGGTAATAATTCAATTAATTACATACCTATAATCTTCCTTACTCTGAATACCTTTTTTCCCATACCACTCTTATGACTATCCCCTCTCGGTTTCATTTCTTCACAACCTAGAATCCTGTTTGCTTGGGGGTCTGCAGGAAGTGTGGTGGGCTTTGGCCTCAGTTATTGCCATATTGGTAGGGGTGGCATGAAGGAGGGACATGAGTTGTCTTAAGTTGCTGAATTGGGATTGTTTCAGCTAGTTCACAGGGTTCCAGAGTTGAGATTGGACACCTCATATCGTAGGTATTCAAACTTATGAAGATTACCAGTAAGTAATTGAATCATTCATACGCATAGTCTGGCATTTCCTTGGGTGGGCTGGAGCCACAGGAAGCCAGTTTTTGAAGGCAGAGTGCCGCTGCTAGACATTACCAATTCCACATGCGCTAGAAACCACCCAGAAGGTGCCCTGCAACACTGGGTTGAAATGGTTCTATGCTTAAAACATTTTTGTTTGTCTTCATTTAAAAAATACTCTACATGTTTAATTTGCATGCCTAGGAAGGATGCAAGGGTTCCACGTTCTCTGGGCAAAGCACTGCCTCAGTGGCTCCTACCAAGATGGCTTTGAGATAAATTCTCCCTTTGGTGAAGAATGCCCTAAATTATCTATTTGGAGTGTTAAACCTTCTTCTCTTAGAATACTCCAGAGCACGGTTGAGTTTCTGTGTTTCGGACCGTAGAGGAGTGCATCATCTTGAATTGAAGTTATCACATCCATTCCCAGATACAGCATTCAACGTATTTGTAACTAAAAACGCACCTTAGGTGTGATGAATATAGCACGGTCCTGTGAACTGCTCCCCAACATTATCTGAGGGTGTGCACATCTTACGTTCATGTGGAAAACACACTTTTCTCTGTTCCAGTTTTATAATCTTGGACACATGCATAAGTCAACCTCTAAATTTGACTTTCTAGCCAGGACTGCCAGTTACACTCATAGGGATGATTCAAATCTTTCTTTTTTTAATAATAATAAAAAAAATAGTACAATCCTGCCATACAGATAAAGAAATATATTTTTAACTTTTTGCCTGATAGACGTAACCCTCAGTTTCGTTATATGTGGGAATCCACAGATTGTCTAGCTTCTCACCAAATACATCTTTTTATTGGTCAATATGTTTGTCAGATCTTGCGGACACTGCTACAGCTGACATGTGGGTTTGTCAACGTTTTAGGATCAACTATCAGTGCTTTGAAGAGACCACTCAAGAATATGGTCTCCCTTATCAGATACATACATTTTTTTGTGTCTTCCACGGAAACAAATGGTAGCCTAAACATATCCAGCTAGTGCTATGGGCTTTTTTGGTACCCACCAGGATTGAGGTCAGACTCTATTAATTGTATGCATGAAATTTTGTGAATGAAGACATTTCTAAGACTGGCATGAGAGATCCTGAATCCGCAATGCACACTATATTTCTGTTTTGTATGTTGACTTGCATATTTACTTGTCCCCACTCACAATGTGTACAGCTAAAGCAAAAGGTATCCATATTCTTCACAAATTCTTTTTCCTCATCCATCATGTACACATTTCCTTGGAGATTTTTTTGCATTCCCACAAATCCCACAAGTTTTGCATTCTTTCGTCAAAGCACCCATGATCTCGTATTGGTGTTGTGACTGCTACAAACACTCCTTGTGTATTATTCCATTTGACTAGTGCCATGCGTGTTTCCTCCTTTTGGAGGCCCAATAATCTTCATTTATTCGTGCACTCATTATCATGCGTGTATGTATCTCAAAGTGCATGATCTGTTTAGTTCTTTCATTTTCTTTGTATTCACAGTATAATGATGCTTTATTTTAGGTTGACGGTGCATGAGTAGTTTTAGATAAGTGTGCATGAGTAGTCACGTTTCTTTTTGCACCTTACATTACAAATCAGAAGGCTAATTTTTCTCATTAAAACATTGATAAATAGTATATAAAATCCCACAGACATTTTAGCAAAAGCAAAGCAGGGAGAATCAGATTGATAAATAGCAGTGAAATTATAAACCGTCTGCGCGAAGGTCAGACACAGGCTGAAAAGTTATTTGCGCTTCAAAGAACAGCAACAATACAACGAAACCTACTCCTTCTTCCCAAGGTGGTTGCAGACGGAAATAACTTTCAATTATGAGCTGGCGTTTGGGCCGGGCCTCTGAGGAACCTCAGATGCATATCATTTTCGTGCTAAGCTAACAGTAGGGAATAAGGGACTCGATCTCGAATTATTGCCACCTAATAGGCTGTCAATTTTTATCATTTCTTTCCAGTTTTGCATTTATTATATTCACAATAATTTTAAGTTATGGGAGATGGTAGGCCTCAACCAGTCTGTCTCCCGCTCATGATGGTATGTTTGACCAAACCTATGATTGCATGAGGGCCACAGACAGTCTACTGGGCCGTATGTACAGGCAGACATATACAAATTAATCATGCTGATCAACTGGGCTGCTCAGCCTTTGCTATTCTTCCTTTTTGTGTCATTCCCTTATTTAATGTCTCTGTTAATATAATTTCCAAACCACCCCCGGTTTCCTTACACTAAAATTCATTTCTTCAAGGAGAAGTGATCTATTGGCTAAGTTTCCTCCTTTTCCACCGAGGGACAAGGTACCAATCAAGTCTCTGCACTTGAAAGAATTTTGGGATTCTAGGCAAAGCACTTAACACCCCAGTGTCTAAAAATGTAAATACATGAAATGCAATAGCATTTCGGATATTTAGATGCCAGCGTTTTAACTATATAATTCAAAGAGGTTGACCGCTACTGGATGTGCACGATCTTGCAGCACGACCAGCACCCTCCCATTATTTTCACAAGTTAGATTTGAAATATATAAATATATTTCATTCTGCAACATATAACACAAATTCGAGAGACAGATCCTTTAATGCTGAAGGAGTGGGCTAATATCAAACTAGAAGCATCCATGAATATGGTATCTATCTCAATTAAATACGCTGAAATTGACAGGCAGGAGATAGAGAAAGAAATTGAGAAATTAAACAGTCTGTTGGATGCTCCTGACCAAAAGGAATGAATCAAAAAAGGTCGGGAAGAAATGGAGCTAAAATTGAAAAAACATGAGAATACAATAAAAACACGTAAAATATGAAAATTCGCTCGGGATAAAACAGACTATGAAACAGGAAGAGTATTCACTTTTTAAAGAAATTTGACAATGCAAAGAAACAAGCATGGTCCAGAAGCAAGTAATTAGTAGCGTGATAACTCAAGCTAATATCGACCCTTCAAATTCAGAAACTAACTCTCTCAGCAGCAACTATGAATCGGATGACAGTGCTTCTAATAATCACCTGACCAAATTGCCCACTGATTATACTCCCTACCAATGAACCAGTAGTCCCAGATAAAACAGGGATTAATTTATCTAATATTGAACTCGCTGTTGCAGAACTCGGCTTCTATCATTGGGACTATCTTTCTGTCCAGGCAATGATTTTAAATATCCCCAGTCTCGGATAGATGTTTTTAAATTCATTAGGAAATTGAAACTTTTGAAACACTTTAAGCTCAACAAAACAACTGAGACTTTGAATACAACTAAGACGGTCCAAACCAGAGATGAATTGGCTCAGGTCTGTGACATTCCACTATTGAGGTCCTTACACTCATTAGCTCAAGAAGAAAGTAATCCAGCTAACTACACAAGAGGACCTTATAGAACTAGGCATACCATGTAAGTCCACTGCTTTAACCCCTTTTCGGCCACCATCATCATTTATACCCATGATGCCCAAGGACGCTATTGACATTTTTAGTGATTGTGTTGTAGAGGATTTGAAAGAACTGAATAGGAAAGTATTGCAAAAAGAAAAGCATAGAAAACATAAGGAAAAACAATATTTTACTTTAATGCGGAAACTGAGAAACAATAGAGACTTGGTAATTAACAAATCCAACAGAGGGTAAAACATAGTACTTTGGCCTCGTGATCTCTACATGCAAGAGGCAAATAAGCACTTTGAGGTCTTGAAATGCTACAGGAAAGCTACATTCATGGACCTGAAAAACATCAAGGGAACAGTATTCAAGCAACTGTCACAATGGAAGAGGATAGGGTTACTTAGCAAAAATGTATTAGGGTTTCTAAAAAACAATTACCCCATGACACAGGTACTATACTTTATCCCCAAGGTGCACAAGAACATCACACCTGTACCTGGGCGGCCAATAATATCAGCTCAAAAGGGATTATTAGAACTGATGTCAAAGTACGTTGACTATTTTCTCCATGAACATGTGGAAGCTTTGTCTTCTTATATTCGTGATACTTGTCACTTTTTATCCAAAATATAATCTGCAGAGTGGAATCAAGAATATGTCCTGTTGGTTATGGATTGTACATAGTATTCGACATGAAGATGGAATAGTAGCAGTCAAACATTTTTTGTCTAAACGCCCTGTTGAATATTACCATCAAAATGAAATGCTTCTTGCCATGATTGAAACATGCCTAACCAATAATTATTTTAGCTTTAACAAGGAAGTGTATCAGCAGTTGCGGGGTGTGGCGATGGGGGGGTGCTTCTCCCCTAGCTATGCATGTTTGCCCGTTGGCTATTGGGAGGAGCGCGTCCTTAAAGCCTCCCACAAGACACTGTTTGATACACATGTTAAACATCAGTGGCATTTCATAGACGATGTGTGTGCCATATGGGAGGGATCTGTGGAAAGTGCATATGACTTTGTAAAAATCATCAATAATAATGATCTCAATTGAAGGTTTACGATGGAAGCCAGTAAGGACAGAGTTCAATTCTTCGATGTGGAGGTCTACATTGAACAAAATACTATACACACTAAGTTGCACAGGAAAAGTACGGCTAGGAATACAATGTTACATGCTGATAGTTCGCACCCAAGACACTTTATAAGAAGTATCCCCTATGGGGAATTCTTGAGAATAATACAGATCTGTAATTCAATTGGTGATCTTAGGATGTGCCAATCGGAGGAGTTCGAGGTTTAAGAATAGAGTATACAAGGAAAGGGATTTAAGAGTGGATCTGGATAGAGCCAACGCTCTGATTACAATTGAGGAAACAAATAGTTCCCAGCTAACACCTCATGCCCCCATTAACAACAGCATCTCTCCTAGAACTGATAACACAGTTAGACTAATTACACCTTATAGCCAACAGGAGACTAGTTTAGAAAAATAATATACAAACACTGGTCTATCATAAAAACAGATCTAACTATGTCTCAAATTGTGCCAGAGCTTGCACAGATAAATTTCAGACGTGCGCCCTCTATGAGGGATGCATTGGTGAGAACTAATCTGGAGGTTAGAGGGATTGGAAACTGCTTGTCCGATAGAGTGGGCTTTTTTAAATGCAGGGCATGTAAATTTGGCAAAAACATAAGTGAAATATCTACAGCATTTGATCCTAGTCCTATTAAAATCACTAAGTTTTTAACATGTAGAACAGATTTTGCTGTTTATGTTTCAGAATGTTCATGTAAAATGAGATGCGTGGGCAGCACTAAGTTACAAGCCTTTAATCCCATATTACAGCATTTGAGAGCTATAGTGAACTCTGACCCCAACTACCCCGTGGCAAGACATTTTAAACATGTGCACAACAATAACTTGAAAGAACTTAGTTATGTTGTAGACACTGTGTCAAGATCTATAAGGGGTGGTAACAGGGAGAAAAAAGCAGACACAACTTGAGTCATATTATATTTATAGATGCCCAATGGTTTGAATAATGGAGAGGAAAAGCATTATTTTTAGTAAATACTGTGTTGTGTATAGATATAGAGTAATATGATGAACTTTAGCTTTTTATGGATTCAATTTCCTATCCTTCTACCATTTTAAACCCTATTTTTTATCCCGTAGTTTTAGTCCGGTTTTTAGACGAGGTTTTTTCATGGGTTTTTATCTGGAATTCTCCGGTTTTACCTTTGATTTTACCAGTCTTTTAACGGGGCTTTAGCTGGGGATAATGATGTGGGCTGGAATTATGTGAGATATTCTATTCAACTGAATTTGCTCTTTTTTGACAGCATGATTCTAAATTTGGGTTTCTCTTATATATTAAATTGTAGCATTATGCTCTATACTTATGAGCATCCCAAGATAATGATTAGTACAAACTATTTATATGTATGCTGTCTTTCGTTGAAATGCACTCTTTGTACTATTATTTTCGCACTTGCGAAAAAGGTTGATAGGTTATATGATCAGTAGGCATCATATAGGCTTCTCTGAATGTATTTATTTTTGTCAATATAAGTTTTGGTGTATTATTTAATTATGAATTGATATATGGAAGGATTTTATGATTTTTTGCACTTGCACTATAATATTATAGTATTTATTTATTTGCAATATTGCATAATACGAAATCCAGTGAATAAGTACTACTATTGGTATAGCTATATACTGTTGGTGGTATGTTTTCTATTTCCATACAGAGAAACCGGATGTTGTGATGTCACTTTTTTTCACCGTTTTGACTTTGTATAAATTACACATTGGCCCATGGCATGTCATGTGATCAAGACAGTTTACACTGTTGAAGCGAGTCATGTCGGGCACTCGCCACTTTGAAATACTGATGATCTTATGGCAATAAACTGCACGTAAAAGCAATTTAACTCGCTGTGGTCTGTACCTGATTTCCTGGGAGCTCGCGGGTGGAACAGGAATATTGGAAAAATATATATCAGTCTTCAAAACCTCCCTCGCGGCGAAATGAAGCGATGGACCCGACAGCTTACTCAGGTTAGGCAGATTTTATTATTATCAACCTCTCAGCGGTGACGCGTTTCAAGCATCAAGTGCTCTTGATCACACATATATATATATATATATATATATATATATTATCCACCAAAAGAAAATAATGTCCGCACTCGCTCAATTCGATAAATTGGGTTTATTTAACAGAGACTTCAATGCAGCCCCCTTCACCTACGCGTTTCGACCGCAGGTCTTGATCACAGTGTTGCCACTAGTCCATTGTCTCTTTCTAACTTATATACCTTCTAGACCATTAAGCACTTAATGGTGCATTCTGGGTGAGGTAGTTTTACAATTTCTGTTGTAAACTTTAACGTTTGTTTAGCAGCGAGTTTAGTAATAATTTTAAGTTACAAAGGTCACTTAGGTTTTTTGACACCCTCCAATTGGTTCATATGGGAGTGCGGACATTATTTTATTTTGGGGGATAATCTATAGCAGGGGACGTTCATCCCTACTGTCCAGCACCAACCGTGCACAGAGTGCACTTCCAAGTGAACAATTTGGTGGATTATATATATATATATATATATATATATATATATATATATATATATATACACACACACACACATACACACCACCACCCATACATCCCTGTAAATTAGAGACTTTCAAGGGCTCCATTGATTGATTCCTGCATGGTAGTTGCCTTTCCTTTATTCTGTTAGCATAACAGCGATGAATGATTTGAGTGCATGTTATTTCTTCAATTAAATTCTCAAGCTCACAGTTCATTTACAAAATGTGCAGCCCAACAACCTAAGCTTGTATGGGTTCATACTCTTGTACGTAATATATGTAAACTTTGTGCATCCTCTACAGCTATACTTGGTAGTGTTACAATATGATTTTGAATACATAAAGTGCTTTGAAATAGTAATTTAGCTCTTTATATTCAGCCTCTTGCACAAATGCAGGCAGGGGTCAAATGCGCTATGCCCGTCATTTTCTAGACAATGGAACAGAATAGGGAATCGGAGAGAACTTTTGTTCTTCAATTGCTGGAAGATAGCTACCAGGTGTTTTTTGCTTTGCATGGGTTAACCTATTGAGCCCGGGAATAAGTGGAGCACGGAAATCTGTAGACTCTCTATTGTTGTTCACTTGATGCCCTAATTGCAGCGCTTCCCAATGTCCCATGGTGCAGCTAATGCCCAATGGTGCAGCTTATGCCCCATGGTGCAGCTTATGCCCCATGGTGCAGCTTATGCCCCATGGTGCAGCTTGCTGTGATCTGTGAAAGCGACAGCAAATATTTGTCAAAGTGTGACTTTCAGAAGTGTAAAGTATGCCAACTTTTGAACTATGCATCAATTTTCCAGAAGGCCACGCACAACACCTCCAAGACATGCTAGTTTCGCTCCAAAATCACCACCAGAATGAGGTAAATTGAATAAGCTTGTATTAGGTGATCAGGTAGATCTGTATTATAAGTTAAACATGGATGTGAATCAACACTTCATCACTGTTATTATTGTAATAGCTTACCAAAATATAGTTCTAAGTGCTATTTTAGCTAGGCCCTTGATTGTGGTAGCATGTGAGTTGGACTAGGGTAGTACCTCTATCCAGGCAGTGATGGCTGAATGTTAGACTGAAAACGGGTACCGGGGAAAGTTTAGGAAGTAGGCCCTTCCAGGACTATAGGATCTGACCAAGTGGGAGGCCTGTTCCAAACCAAACCCAGTGTTGATCCCACTGGTGTAACAAAACTTGAGGGGGACTCCCTACAAGGTACGTGGAGGCCCCCCCTCCGGACTCAATTGGGAGATCTCCGGTCAGAATACTTTACTGATGGGGTCCACTGGAGTTTGGGGGCCCGCTGCACAGTGGAGGCTGCAGGGGTCTGTGTTACACCACTTGTTGATCCATAAATGCAACTGGTATGCTCTGTTGTGCAGAGTGGCCATCTCAGGACTCAGCCCTATCCCCTGAAGCCGCCTTAGAGAAATACCAAGAAGTGAAACTAGCTCAAAGAGCCCTTGACCTGGCCCAAGTGAAGGTCTGTATGCAAAAAACAGACCACCAGGAGTTTGTTTAAGAACAAAAATGAGTAGAGGGAGTGTGACCAAATTACGGACATGCTCTAAACAGGCACCTGCCTCAAGATCAGAAAAACATTAAAATCCTTCAAGATCAGAAAAATCATTAAAATCCTGAAGTTGAGGGGTTAAGTTGAGCCTATCTCCCTCTACCTGCATCTATATGGCGTACGCTGTCATGTTTTACTCTTTTTATCGTATAAGTCGCTAGGAAAGTGGGAGCGGTGATGGTCAAGTGGTTCTGGCCTTCCTCCAGTCTCTCCGCGTGGTGTGGACCGCAAGTGACGTTGACCCTGGGTTGATCAGGAATATAGCGGAAGTAGAGGCATAATCGGCAGCAGGTAGCCTGCAACGTCCTCCTCCAGTCCTCTTCCCTCCACCGGAACTGGCAGCAGCAACTTCCTTGACCAATCAGGGTGCTGCTCTCATGCAGCATGAAAACAGTGCAGTGATTGGTGGGAGCGGCCTCACTCGATGCTCCGCAGCGCTGTTCAAGCTTTGGCTTGCCCTAATCCAGCTGTCTTAAGACAGCTGGGTTAGAGCCGTTTAAAGTGTGCATGTGTGGCTGGCCATCTCAGTCGGGGGCCTGTCGATCCCTCTAGGCCTAGAGGTGAAAATCTGACCCTGCGGTTGTGCGATTGCCCAATTAGCATGGCCCCTAATCCTGTTCTCTCCTCCACCCCATCTTGCCATGGTCAAAGGCAAGGCCCTCCAAAAATGGAGAAGTGAAATAAATTGTCTCAGAGCACAAGGGCCCACCCTAACTCCTCAAGGGCAAAGACGGATGGTAAGGCTGAGGCAGCTGACAAACCAGAGTTAATGAGCTCCACAAATGACACTATCCTGCAGGCTAACCGGGATCCCCGGACATCACTCAAGGTAAGGATCTAAGTCCACCTGGACATTTCATTCCACCACTAAGATCTCCGTAAAGCAGGAGATCTGGATACTGAGGTGGAGGGCCACGTCACATACTTTCCAGACATTATAAGAGGACTAGAAGATAAGATTGACGATGCAAAGGGATGTTTACTCAAATACCTTGAGGATCGTGATAGAGGACGGTTTAAGCCCCGCAAGGTTTCTCATCAAACGATTCAAATTCTGTAACAGTAATTCATTGTTGAAAGGGCATACAATGCACGGACATCCAGGCCACGGCTTGGAGTTCTGGCTCATCATCACAAACTGCTCAAGTATATGGATGGAGAGGCAATACTCCGAGCAGCATGGTATGCAGGCGGGGTGACTTGACTCCAACATTGTGATCCTCTTAATCAACTATACCTGCCTGGACTATCCACAGAGAAGGTTCTTCCAGGCAGATAAAAAAAGATGAAGACAATGCAACTAGACTATTTTCTGATGTTTCCAGTGAAGCGGACGGTCAGCTTTGGGGTCCAACGCGGCCTGGGACTGGGTTGAGAAGGTCCTTTCCACTCAAAGAGAAGAGATTAGGAGTACTAAACCAAGCACCACCGCTGACTTATGGACGAGACCCGACAAATGAGCGACACTGGCACAGACATGCAACAAGCAGTCACAGGCCAGTATAAGTTGGGCACAGATCAGAAGAGAGAGGAAGCTCCTGAGTGAGGCCACAAAGACTGGAGAAATGGTTGACATTGTGGCAGAGCTGAGTGCATGAAGCTATGTTCATAACTGTTGCCGGGCTCTTTTGTCCCTTAGCTTTCCAGTTCCTACAGGTCACTGCTGTGGGGACATCAATGCATACCCACTTTCCTATTCTAAATTTCTACTATGGCCTCTGGGACGGGAGAGGAGGTCCCGGCCTCGTCTGCTTCGCAATTAATGTGGAAGTTAACTTTCTAAACCTGCACTCCTTGGAAACTTGCTTCATCTCCCTTCTTTTATGCAGGTGGAAAGAAAAGTGGAGAAAAGAGAGACGCCATCTTCATCTGAGAATAGGTATAATATGAAGAGGCACAATACCCAGTGCCCTATAGCCTGGCACTTTTGTGTCACAGTAAAGAAAGAGATGAGGATATTTATGCCCCAATGCATAACGATCTGCTGCAATTTGAAAGAACTTACAACATTCAACACTTGAAGCAGAACGCAATTGGTTATCTATCTGGAATGTGATCCTATATGGACTGAATTATTTCAGCTACTCTAGACAAGACATCTTTAGGTCTCACCTGAGCCGGCACAAGCGCTGCACTGCAAGGCATTAAGTAAGGGCTTTTGAGCTCTGAACACACGCTTGTGCGTGTGTTTTTTAGGGGGCTCCCATGCTATTGGCCTTTGCGTGCATCTTTCTAAGAAAGACAGCACGCAATTGGCCATAGGTGGATGTCCCACCTTGCCTGGAATTGTAGGCGCTTGCGGTTACGCGCAGCCTGCCACACAACGCTATCTGTTTTCAATTGGCTGCATTCCGGCATCGGGTTACTAAATAACCCAGCGCGGTCGCTTTCACTTTTGCGACCGTGCTGGTTTATATGCCTCCTGCTTTTAACCTTTACATGCTGCCTTATTCTGCGCTGCCCAGGTTCACAGCTCAAAGGCAGCTCGTACACCTTCCCTCTTCCAGATGTTTCTAGCTGGCGTTTCCTGTTGAATTGACTCAGTGACATGCTCGCTGTTCATTACTTTACTGGCGATGCCTGCAAAAGTTTAATCTGTGGAACAAATGAATGTGGGTTTAATTAGTGTGTTGTTCCCAGTCTCTTGTATGTTGCACATATTGGATAATGAATGAGTAGTGTGGTTTCTATTCAGCGGTGGCAGCTGCTATCTGCTCTCTTCCTCGCGCGCCTCAGTCTCTGCCCCTGGATCTTATCTGGCGCCGGCTCGAAGTCCAGAATCCAGGGGCGGGTGGGTGCGTGCTTGCGTTGCGCTGACAGAGTGCTCTTCTCCCCCAAACGTGGAGGCTGAACTTTTCCTCTGTGACCCTGGGCCCAAGAACCGCGAGCAGGCTGCCAAGTGAGCGGAGAGTCGCAGGTGACAAGAAGGCGCATTATTTCATCAATATCATGAAGCAGGGCCAAAGGGACAAGCACTGAAGCGCCTGCTGTGCACCCGATAGGTTTCAATACTGCTACTACCACCCAATCAGCACCGAGCAGAGCACTTACTGCCCGTTTGGAAAAAATTACTTGTCAAACGTCGCAACTCCATAGACTGTCAGCCCGACCGTGATTGAAAACCAAATTCTGCACATTGGGTCTCTGACTAGGGCCTGAGTAACTAAGGAGCAAAATCTCAAATACCTCAGAAGATGAAGGAGGTCCTGGTTACACCGGTCTCCGACTTAATGCTGAATGGTATTTTCCTACCAGGTCATTTTGGTTTGTGACAAGACAACGGTGCTGTGCATTCACCTGCAATATGGATTCTGATGTTACAGTGTTGCTGTATAAACCTGGGCAACACACGCCCCTCCCGACCCCCGCCTCAGAGTGTTGAAGCTGCCTGCTCTGAACTATAGTGGAGGTGAGAGATTTTGCACACTCCTCTCTGGGGCCCCGGTAAGTTCACTTCATTTATGCTCTGCTTCAGGATCTGCTGCTTCCAGTCTCCCTCCCCATCTGCGCTGCCCTAGCTTGCTGCTGCTCCTGAAAGCACCACCTCACACCTCAGTTCCGCTGTCTGGATCCCAGTTTGGGCTGTCACGTGCTCCTATATATTGTGATCTTTTTGTACTTTTGGTATGCACGGACCCAGTGGCTATGTGTACGTGCTTTGCATGTTTTTAGTCAGTCACTCAGTGGAAAGGTATGTCGCTGGGAGTGAGTAGGGTGCATAGAGAAGCTTTGACCAGAGTCCTCTTTTACGCAACAAACCTCACATTTTGTGTTTTCAAAAATACAGCGTGTCTGCCTGTTTCGTATGATTATGAGAAGAAGTGATCTGGTAACTAAACTGCACTCTGTGGAACCAGAAATCCGGGTTTGCAAATTGGTTGCTTTTGTTCTGCGTTGTGTGATCATCTCCAAATTACCCGAGTGTCTTCCTCTGACCCTCGTCTCTTGTCTGGCAAAAAAACCAGGAGTGCCTCTGTGCATTTGTGTAAAGTTTGCATTGTATTTTATCCATGAAAAACATACTTATAGTTAAAAAATATCTTAATGACGGTAAGTGATGAGCATTATGGGGCGTGGCCACGGCGGCGAACGAAATGGCCGCCTTGCCGTGAAGCTCCTCCAGGCGGGCTCCCAGCGGCAGCGAGCGGGATGTGATCCGCTACCTATTCCACCCCCAGCAACACCGGACCGTCTCCTGATGCCCACCGGACCACCTGGGTGCCGTTTCCACGCCGCGGGAGCGGCCTAAAGCGGAGTAATCGGCGGAGGGGATTCGAGGCCTCCGGACCTCGGCGCCATCTTCCCTTCTGGGCTGGTGCGCCGGGTGAGTGTGGCTCGGCCCTTGGCGGCTGTGCTTCCTTTCCCCGCTGCTTCCCCCGCTGGGCTCACATAGACATTGCCCTGACTGCGCGGCTTCCGTTATTCTGGGGCGCTTGGTTCCCGGCGTGCGGCAGCGGCCTTTGGCCCGGGAGAACGCCGGAACCGGGACCTGGATTGCGGGGGCGTACGGGTGGTGGCTGTGGGGCTTGGCTGTGGGGCTTGGCTGGGGGCGGTGGGGGTGGGGCGCGAGGCTGCTGGGGACTCGGCGGCGATCTCCGGCGACACGCAGCGGCCCCGCCGCCTGCTAGCTGGCGCAGAGCCGGTGCCTCTCCGCTTCCCTCCGGCGCTGATGCCGTGAGAGGGTTGCTCCCTGCCAGACAACTCCGGGTGTGGCGCGGAACCCATAACTCTGAAGGGCCCGTTTCAGGATTACTGTGCTGGTTGTTCCGACCGCCATTTCAAGACCTCGCTCACACTGTTTGGGTCCTTCCTTCAGCGCTCACTCACCGCCGGGTCTGCCCACACCCTGGTGACCTCGGTGGTGTGGCTACCATCTGGCTTACTGATTCCTGCCCTCTGACTTCGCTGTAGTTGCTGCGACTGCGGAATCTCCACGAGACCTTGGAGATGGGGAAAAGGGATCCTTCCCAAAGGAAGCTCAGCTTTGACAAAACACCCCTCCTCACCGCTGACCCCCCGCCTGGTGCGGCTTCTGGTGCTCACGGACTACCGGACGGTGGTGACGCAGCGTCCATGATGGCGGCCATGATGGGGGAAATGCGCGCTGGCTTCAAGGCGCTTGATACTCGCTTTGACAGCCTGGAGAAGAAGCTGTCGGACATTGGATCCACGGTGCAGGCCCATGACCGCCGCCTTGACTTAGCTGAGTCCAGAATATCGGATGTGGAGGACGGGTCCTCTAAAACGCTGAAACGGCTGGAACGTGTCGAGAAAATTCTTAAAGATGTGGCCATTAAGAATGAGGACTTGGAAGCGCGTAGCCGGAGGAATAATATTCGTATCCTTGGTGTTGCGGAGACGACTGCCACTGGCCGGTTCGATACTTTTGTAGAACGCCTCCTCATTGAACTGTTCGGGAAAGACATATTCACGGCTGGCTTTGTAGTGGAACAGGAGCATAGATCGCTGGGGCCCAGGCCCCGTACGGGGCAACTGCCCCGTCCTATTATTGCCAGTATTATGAATTTTCGTGACCGTGACGCCGCGCTCCGAGCTGCACGCGAGATGGGTGAGGTGCAGTGGCAGGGGAGCAAGCTATCCTTCTTTCCGGACTACACGCTCATGGTGCAAGAGGCGCGACGGAAATTCACCAGTGTCAAAGCCGCTCTTCGCAATCTTGGCTTGAAATACAGCATGCTCTACCCGGCACGACTGAAAGTTGACGTGAACGGCCGGTTCCGCATCTTTGACTCTCCAGCTGAGGCCCAGGATTTCTGTCATGACTACAAAAAGCGACCGGGCTCGGCTCCCGGCTCCAGGCCTAACTCTCCACCTCGCTCTGACACGCAGGCTAGTGCGGACTTGTTCACTGAAACAGGCCAGGGCTGATCTTCTGATGATACTATGTGCATGATCCTTATCTGTGGTGGATGACGGTTCGACTTTGCTGGGTTTAACTATACGCCAGTCTCTCGTATGTCGCGCTGCTGGGTTGCCCGCATGGGGGTGGCGTTGCTTCCCCCTATGGCGAATGCCTGTTTGTTCCGATTTTCTTGGGGTTTGTTATCTTTAAGTTTGCAACTATGTTATACTACTATGTATGATTGGCTATTGGTGTTCTGCACTGCTGTTCAGAATTTGCTTGGGTTCTGCCTCTCTGGGGATGTTGGGAGGCTGGGTGGTGGGTGGGGGACGGGTTGTATGTTTTCTTTGTGGTACATTTTATTCTTTTTGTTTGATTGCGAGACTTATGGTATCGGCTTGCTTGACGACCACTCATTGCTTACGGTCCTAGATCTGACACTATGGCCAGGTTAGGCCTGCAGACTGGTCCTTCCAGGCTAAAATTGATGTCATGGAATGTCCGAGGTTTGAACACCACTCGTAAACGTAAACAAGTTCTGCACTATGCTGACCGCCATAACGTAGACGTTCTCTTCCTGCAGGAAACTCACATGGTGCAGGCGGACACCGCTTCACTGGCCAGGGGGTGGGGCTCCCATGGAGTGTTTTCATCCTATAGTAGGTATGCACGGGGAGTTGCAATTCTGGTCCACAAACGGATACCCTTTGTATTCACAGACAGTAAGGTGGATGGAGAAGGCAGATATGCAATACTTTCTGGTGTGTTGTATGGTTACAAGATTGCCTTGGTGGGGGTCTATGGTCCCAATACTGACTCCCCAGCCTGTTTCTGCGATCTTTACCTATCTTTGCTCCACTCACACATAGAGCTGCTGGCGTTGGGGGGCGACTTCAACCTATTAATGGACCCTTGCAGGGACAGCACGTCTTCCTCCCCGGATCGCAAGCCACTTGCCCGTGCAGCTGTAGCTGCTATCTGTTCGCATTTCTCACTGGTAGACATAGAGGCTAAACTACACACTAATGCCCCAGCCTTTACTCACCGCTCCAACTACCACAACACAAGCACCAGACTTGACTATTGGCTCCTCTCTCCGGGCTTGGCGGGATGGGTGGCTGATCTTTGCACACTTTCTGATCACTCTCCAGTGGTGCTGACTCTAATGGTTCCTAGGTTGGGCGGGTATAAGCGGCAGTGGCGTTTCCCGGGGAGAGCCCTAGCAGACCCGGTCTTTACTGAAGAGATCCGCACTGCCATTGAGGACTATTTTGACATCAACACTGGCTCTGTGACCACTTGGGCCACGTTGTGGGAGGGGTTTAAGGCCACCATTAGGGGGGTTTGCATCACCAAACATGTTGGGGCATTACGTGAGATCCGTGCTGCCCTGAGCCGACTAGAGACCGAGCTATTAATGGTGGAAAGTGAGATCCTCGCTGCCCCTTCGCAGAGGCACGAAGCTCGGCGTCTCGAGCTACTTCTAGAATTCAGGGAAACCGCGGACAGAGAGTTGCGGTTTCTGGGCAAATACCACACAGCACGCCGGTATGGTGAAGGGGATCGGCCGGGCAGATTGTTGACTCAGCTGCTCCGCCCGCCATGGCAGGCTGCATACATCACTGACATAAGGGACGCACAAGACAAGCACCATTTTACCACTCCCGCTATTTGCGATACCTTTTTATCTTACTACCGCCACCTTTATACGTCTGCCCTTCCAGAGGATCGCCGAGACCCGGGGTCGTATATTAACGAAATTGCCATGGTATACTTTGAGAAATACATGCAAGAATTTCTGACCCATCCCATCACACCGGACTTGATCATTGAGGCTATCGACTCCTTGAGAAGTTCCTCGGCGCCTGGTCTTGATGGCTTCACGGCCGAATTCTACAAGGAGGAACTGGTGCCCAGACTTGTTGAGGTGTATGCAGAAGCTCTGGAGGCTGGTGTCCTTCCCCCCACGCTCCGGGAGGCGGTCGTTGTTTTGCTGCCGAAACCGGGTCGCGACCCCGCGGTATGTAGCTCATATAGCCCGCTGTAGCTCCTTAATCTCGATTACAAGATTTTGGCAAAAGTCCTGGCGATGCGGCTAGCACTGCTGGTGGATACCATTGTTTCACCGGCACAGTCCGGCTTTGTCCCTCACAGATCTACCTCCCTGAATCTCCGTACACTTTTCTCGGTCCTACACAGGATCGACCCCTCCACGCCAGCGGCCGCTGTCTTTTTAGACACCGAAAAAGCGTTCGACACTCTGGAGTGGTCCTTTTTTTTGGACGTGATGCGGAGGATGGGCATGCCCACAATGTTTGTAGCGACGGTGGAATTGCTGTATACGGCACTCATGGCTCGCATTCGCTTAAATGGTACCATTACTGAGAGGTTCACACTTTCCAGAGGCACCCGACAGGGATGCCCCCTATCCCCACTCCTTTTCATCCTTGCGATGGACCCCCTGGTGCGACACTTCCAGGAGACACATCTCCACAGGGGGCTTCAATTCCGCACCGGCCCTCTCTTGGTCTCGCTCTATGCGGACGATATGGTCCTATATGTCCGTACCCCGGAGACCAACCTGCAGCCCTTGTTGTCGGAGATTGTTCGAGTTGGCGAATACTCGGGCCTCAAGGTCAACTGGCACAAATCACAACTGTTCCCGCTCACCCCCGCCACTATGCAGTGGCCTTGCTCCCTCCCACTGGAGTGGTGCGAGGACTCTATCAAATACCTTGGGATCCATATACACCTTGACACAGTGTCCATTATTCGCCTGACCTACGGACAAGCCCTGGATTTTTTGGAGGAGAATACTGACAAATGGCTCCGTCTCCCTCTGTCTATGGCGGGCCGGATCGCCATCGTCAAGATGGTAGTTCTTCCCCGGTTTTTGTACCTCTTCAACAACATCCAGATCCCTCTAACTAAGGTCTTTTTCACACAACTCCGCACTGCCCTGTTGCGGCTGGTGTGGGGCGGTAAAACCCCACGCGTAGCCTGGCGCACACTGACACTACCATATGAGAAGAGCGGCTTTGGGGTCCTGGATTTTTATCTCTACTACCTGGTTGCCCAATGTTCGTACGCCCATCCTTGGTATCACCCGGATGCCAGGATTCCACAATTGAGACCGGAGGCAGATGCGGCGCTCCCTGTGTCACTTAACGCCGTCCTCCCCAAGGGTCTCCCTCGGGACCCGCATGACATACACCCGCTAACCACGACGGCCTGGGCATGGAATAAAATTAGGCGCCTATTGCACACAGACATACTGTACTCCTCTGCCCTTCCTTTGCCCAACCCGCACTGGCTCCCCATCACGTGCGAATCGGTGGTCTGTCGTTCACTGTCCAAATTTCAACTACTCACGATTGGTGACCTGTTCCCCGATAGTCATGCTTTCTCTATGACAGAAGACCCCCGCTTCACTGACCGCACATTCATGGATGCTTTCAATCTCACGAGACTCCGTGCGATGTTGCGAGCTGTATTGCCCACATTCCCCCTTCCACCTGAAGACAATCCCGCACTTACATTCCTTATACAAAACACCTCTGGAGCACACGTGGTTTCCAAACTCTATAAGCTGTGCTTGTCCTCTCTTCCTGCGTCAGACGGGGTGGTACGCGCTGCATGGGAGCATGATCTGGGCACACAGATTTCGGACGACCAGTGGGAGGCATGTTGTGCTATGATCAGGGAGGTTTCCATGAATAGTAGGCACAAGCTCATACACTTTAAATTCCTGCGAAGGATGTATCACACACCGGCGCTTGCTCACAGAATCGATGCCAATAGACCCCATGTCTGCCCCAAATGTAACGCACCGCAGGCGGACTTCGCGCACCTGTCTTGGACTTGCCCGAGGCTACACACTTACTGGGTAGAGGTCCACAGGATTTTGGGTGAAGTGTTGGGTTTGCAGTTAACTGTTACTCCCGAAATTGCGCTGCTGGGCTATGTTGCGAATTTCCCCCGCAAGCTTCGTAAATTAGCGTCCATTTGCTTCCTCCTGGCAAAAAGAGAGGTGGCGCTGCTCTGGTGCGCAAGGCGTGCCCCAACAATCACCTCGTGGCTTGGGAGTGTGGCATACTGCAATGTGAATAGTGTGGAATATTCGGAACAACTCCCGACTTCTTCCCGCCCAACAGACATCTGGGGTCCATATCGCCAATACATTGCGAAACTGGCTCAGGAAACGCCATCTCAGTCACTTCATCCTCACACACCAACTGGGGTGGGCTAGAGCAAGAGTGGCTCCTTCGCTGCACTTGACAACACATGGATACCCGTGCTGCTCACATTTGCCCCTCGGCCCACGTAGCCAGGTACTGGTCTTCTGGTGGTACATCATACCCGTAACACCTAATGTTAGTTGCCTGACATTATGGGGGGCTTAATTTTTGCTTGTTCTGTCCACCGGCCCTGATTGTTAACACTCAGCTGCATGGGTTGTATCGAGCCGCCTGTGCCCGGGTAATGGGGTGCGTGGTGTCGACTGCTGAGCCTGGGCTGAAGATATTGTTCGAAATGGTGGTTAACACATCGCGAGCTGACTTGCTGTATTGATCTTGCAATCTCGTAGATATGATTTTAGCTTCTTTATTTGGCTTTCAATTTCTGTGATGTTCATTATTTTTTTGTGCTTTTCTGTTGCCTTATCAAAAAATGTGTTCTTTGTATCATTTTCAATGTTCAAACATGCAATCCTACTGAGTACACCAGAGTTTTATATGCAATGTTCAGTAAGACATCTGATGTTCTTTTTTTTCTTTGTACTTGATATGTAACCGGTCTTTCCAACTGTGGATTGCTTCATTCGCTTCAATAAAGTGTTTAAAAAAAAAAGTGATGAGCATTACACGCGGTAAGTTGTATATAAGGCGCACTTGTTCACAAGTTGGATTCAGAACCAAACCGACACATCGGTGATTGCTGGCCATTTACTTAACCCTGAGATGTCTTTAATGCGATTCAATTGTACGAATGACTCGGCGAAGGCTTGTATCAGCTCTGCTCTTCTGCTTCAGGTATTTGTTTGATGCTGTGACGATTCTTGCACGGTGCTACAATTCGTGCATGTCTGCGTGAGTTTTTATGTGTGTTTATGTCTGATGCGTTCTTAAAGATAGAGCAACATTATTCTTTATTAGTTCAAACACAATAAGTTTTCGAACAGATGGTGTTGTAAACCCATGTAAATAAGACGGTGCTTTCATTTGTGAGAGTGAAGAAAAGGGTATCATTAAAATAACATATTTGCCCATGATCACACAATTTAGTTAACCCAGAAGCTTCGATGAATGCAGGCTTTCTGGTTTTACTTTGTCCCAAAGGTGAGACCTATTGGCTATGCCAATGCTTGTTGCTATTTGGAATATAATCGTTTTTTCCTTTCCTGCTTTTACATACTTGGTGTGCTTTTTTCCTTTAGTAGAGACACTTCCTTCCCCCTTTTCTCCTCCTTGCACCTGCTACCGTGCTCTTTTTTCTAAAACGTTTTCACATAGGATATTTGAAAGTATTGTGGCCACATCTGGATAATGTTGATGCAACAGTTGAATGACTTACCTGATTTCCTCCAAAGCCTAGCCAAACAGCTCTATATATTTTACACCTGAATATAAAGGTATAGGGGGCCTAGAGGGTAAGATTTGATTAATGAAAACTGGTATATCTAGATGTTGGAATGAAAACAAATAAAAACTATAATGTATCATACTTTCCGTCAGTCTGTTGGCATGTCAAATGAATAGAACACTTGAAAAAAATACAAGACTTCTTCCATAGAAAATTTATTTTGCTAATATTAATTAATATTGAAACAAGCAGAATTAAAGAAATGTGATGCAGGCACAGAAGACATTGACAATACCAATACTTTGTTTTCTTCTATTGTGTGGTTGCTCAGCAAGGGCAAGAGTTTTTATTATTGGATTGTTGTGAAAGGGGCAGCTTCCTTTCCTGCCTCTCCATATCCCGATAGAACAAGGACTTCTGTGCCTTCAACTTGCAGGCCAGGCACATGAATATGGACTCAACATTTTGGCTCTCCTTAGGGTCCTTGGCAGAAGTTTCAAACAATAGCATGTTGTGAGCATCAGCAAATTTTAGTGCTAAATTGGATGGAACTTGAATATGTTCTCTTAAGTCACATTTGTTTCCCACAAGCACTTTGGGTACCGATGGAGAAACTGAGTGTCCATTGCATTCCTGTATCCAGGTTTTCAGGTTCTCAAAGGATGCCATCTTCGTGACATCATATACAAAAACTACTGCATGCACGTTTCGGTAGTAGTGCTCCACCATGCTTTTCCTGAAGCGTTCTTGGCCAGCAGTGTCCCAGACCTGCACCTGTGCAACAAGACAGAAAAGAAGGATGATTAGAATGCATGGAGATGTGGGAACTCACCTTGAAATGCAAACTATGTTTTTCATCAGATTGGATAAGGATTTAGAAACAAACTTTACGCTGTGACAGATATTTTGTGACTACCCAAGTTAACCACCAATTATTTCAGTCCAACCAGTGGAAATCCCCAGCATGCCTTCTTGTACTTCTGCGCATACCTTCGCGTCAGTCCTACTCTCCCTGTCCTTGGAGCATGAGGTGTGCCTAATTACACGGATACCGGTTTTAGCCCTAAAATAAATTTCAATTGTACTGCTTCATACCATGCTTGTTTCAATTATTTAACAAATGTATTAATAATTAGCCTGCGGGTGGTGCTGGGTCTTGTGGGTGACGAAAAGCTCTCATTTCAGAAGCTTTTACTCCTGTGCTATCCATACTCACCAAATGTTGAAAATATACAACCCTTTTTAGACACTCTTGCATTCCAGAGTCCTCTTTTCTGTCTGGCTGTCTCTACTGGGGTTTTTTGGGTGGTTATTCTGTCTTCACTCCATGTAAGAGTGTTTTTCTTTGAGTTTTATTTTCCTCCACTTCGGAAATCTTGTGTCTTAAGATCGATCCTCAAGGGTCTCTCGTGATCTTTTTTTCTGGTGGGGTTTCACCAGTTGCAGGAGGGGTGGGGGTCTTGTGTAGTACTCTAAGGTGGTCACGGAGCCCTTCGTTTTTCTGGCTTGGTTGGTTTTCCTATCCAATTACACCAACAAAAAAATAGCAGGAGGTCAAAGAGCTAACTAAATTATGTATCTGTGTGAAAAACGTAGTTTGTTCGAAAGCAAAAGTGAAATCTTGCCTAGGGCACTCCCTCAGTGTGAAAGAGCTCCCATCATTCATCGATCGAGACCGCCCTTCATCATCTGGGGACCCTCAAGCTCTGAAGGTAAAGTACCCACAACAGATTGGCAGATGCTGTGAACCTAATCTGAAGTGAGTATATCAGTGATGGATAGTAAAGTATGGGAATGTGTCTATAAACAACTGAATAGCAGTGCCAACTAAAGAGAACGTGAATCAGTGAAAAGTGAAATACGTTAAAATTGGGTAGTGACAGGGGAATTTTTTTTTATTCTGCACCCCTTCAATCCCAAATCAATAAAAACAGTGCAAATAGTAGTGTAACAAATGGCTACTAATGAGTATCTTAGGTCGACATGTTTCTGCAGACAAACGGAGCCAGGTGGTCTCCTGCTGCTTCCTCAGGACCATTAATGCTACTGCTATGAATATAGAAAGAAAACGGAATAATATCACCTGAAAGTGTGATATATTTTCATCCTCCCGACTTCATGATGAAATAGTCCATAGGAGAGATCCAGATACATAAAAAAGAAAGACAAACAAACACAGCACATTCAGTATCAGCGATCATGTGCTTGAATCTTAGGATCAATTGAACCGATTCTTACGCCAGCTAATACATGCCAGCAAAAAATGGGCAATCAAATCTGCCCCGTATGTTTAATAATTCCATGCTCACTCACCTTTGTGGCAGGAGGAAACAGCCCCACATCACCTGGCTTCAGCTCAGGTACTTGGAGCACCGCTCTGGCGGAGGGAAATAGAGAAATGCCATTTGAACTACGGGATATTTGTCTCCCAGAAACAACAGTAATCAGCCAGTCACTCACGTAACCGCCGGGCGCAAATACACCTCTCGTACAATCCTCTTATGATAGCGACTGCTGCGTGTATGAGCCCTGACATATTTCTTTAAGAACGTGGTCACTACTGCCCACAGTATATTGCGTATGGTGAATAACCACTCTCAGTCGCATGTCTGCTGATGAGCATAATCATATCATGGAAAGGTTCTTGCATTCTGATAAGCATAGTCATATCATGAAAAGGTTCTCGCATGCGATAAACCTCTGCGGTCAGTATGGTGTTAACCAAATGCCATCCCTGACCAAAAGGCACTATCAGATCGTTCGTTCCTCAAACAGCGCTGTCAGTCACTCGCTCGTGACCATAACAAACTCTACGTTAGTTGCGCTCTGACAACAATATACCTTAACCGAGAATTTGAAACAGACATACAGACGCTATTCGATAGAATATGACCCCCTCTCACCTGTCCGTCGGTACCCCGGACGTCCCTCTAGGCTGTCTCTTGGGGAGGTACCGACGCGGTGCAATTGCGGCCATTAAGTTCTACTGGGCAACGGCGTCGCCCGTGCGAGTGACGTCATCTAAGCGTCCCGCACTCTGGTAGAAGAGAAATGTAGTCAAACCCTTCGTTCAATTAGTCTTTACTGATTTAAATGCTTTAACTCTACGCGATAATGGCACTTGAGTAAAAAGTCAGTAAAGACGGCATGCTTAAAAAAACGAACATCTTGAGCGTATGTGGCTCATGCAGTACCAGTGTTAGCAGAGAAACTTGAATCGGCCAACTTTATTAGGCAGCTTTTCAAAGACCAAGTATTGTCAAAAAGGCTATGGCTCATACAGTCCCCGTGGTGGCAGAGAGTCTTGAAGCAGTAAACTTTATTAACAGCTTGTCAAAGAACACGTGTTGTCAAAAGGCTTAATGTGAATGTACCTAACACGCAATCATGTCTATAAGCTTATATATTTCTCAGATACGACCCTTAATCCAGATCTAATGCTACCTTTACTGACACCATCAGAACTAACGTAGAGTTTGTTATGGTCACGAGCGAGTGACTGACAGCGCTGTTTGAGGAACGAACGATCTGATAGTGCCTTTTGGTCAGGGATGGCATTTGGTTAACACCATACTGACCGCAGGGGTTTATCGCATGCGAGAACCTTTCCATTATATGATTATGCTCATCAGCAGACATGCGACAGAGTGGTTATTCACCATACGAAATATACTGTGGGCAGTAGTGACCACGTTCTTAAAGAAATATGTCAGGGCTCATACACGCAGCAGTCGCTATCATAGGATGATTGTACGAGAAGTGTATTAGCGCCCAGCGGTTACGTGAGTGACTGGCTGATTACTGTTGTTTCTGGGAGACAAATATCCCGTAGTTCAAATGGCATTTCTCTATTTCCCTCCGCCAGAGTGGTGCTCCAAGTACCTGAGCTGAAGCCAGGTGATGTGGGGCTGTTCCCTCCTGCCACAAAGGTGAGTGAGCATGGAATTATTAAACATACGGGGCAGATTTGATTGCCCATTTTTTGCTGGCATGTATTAGCTGGCGTAAGAATCGGATCAATTGATCCTAAGATTCAAGCACATGATCGCTGATACTGAATGTGCTGTGTTTGTTTGTCTTTCTTTTTTATGTATCTGGATCTCTCCTATGGACTATTTCATCATGAAGTCGGGAGGATGAAAATATATCACACTTTCAGGTGATATTATTCCGTTTTCTTTCTATATTCATAGCAGTAGCATTAATGGTCCTGAGGAAGCAGCAGGAGACCACCTGGCTCCGTTTGTCTGCAGAAACATGTCGACCTAAGATACTCATTAGTAGCCATATGTTACACTACTATTTGCACTGTTTTTATTGATTTGGGATTGAAGGGGTGCAGAATAAAAAAAAATTCCCCTGTCACTACCCAATTTTAACGTATTTCACTTTTCACTGATTCACGTTCTCTTTAGTTGGCACTGCTATTCAGTTGTTTATAGACACATTCCCATACTTTACTATCCATCACTGATATACTCACTTCAGATTAGGTTCACAGCATCTGCCAATCTGTTGTGGGTACTTTACCTTCAGAGCTTGAGGGTCCCCAGATGATGAAGGGCGGTCTCGATCGATGACTGATGGGAACTCTTTCACACTGAGGGAGTGCCCTAGGCAAGATTTCACTTTTGCTTTTGATCAAACTAAGTTTTTCACACAGATACATAATTTAGTTAGCTCTTTGACCTACTGCTATTTTTTTGTTGGTGTAATTGTGTAGATAGGGGCCATAGCAGATCTGGTCGTTAAAACCTCCCCTAGGACCCTCCACCCTCAGTGCTTTGTGGTTTTCCTATCCTTCAAAGCTCTGTTCTCTTCCATTGGTAGATTCAAATTGGATTCTGGTTGCGTCAACTCTATTTTAGTGAGTTAGTGTCTAGTCTTCCCTTCTGGATCGGTTTGGGACAGCATTTGCCTGGGGGTTTTCCTGATTTGGCTTGGGCATTATGATCTCCTGGGCATTCCTGTGCCCCCACCCCCTTTTACCATTTTAGTGGTAGGTCTCTCCTCTGGTGAGTCCTGGAATCCTTGCCTCCTGTGTTTAGGCTTGTGGGAAAAAACAATACATTTATTGATTTCAAAACAAATGTTTGTTTCTGGGCTTTTCGGTTTTTCTTACTCGCCATCCCTATAGTTTGGTTTCTCCATCTTGATATCCCCTTCCCTGCCTGGCTGGTTTTGACCATAGGTGCTTGATATTTCCGGAAGTATGCTGGGTGGAGTTCCTCTTTATTTCTGCCAGGGAGGGCCTGTAGCCTAAGTTGGGGACTGGGAATAAGTATTGGTTTCAAAGTCTATTTTTAGGGCTAGGTGGCTAATCCTGGCTGTGTAATGAGACAAACCTCACAATGTAAGCAGTGTCAAGAAAGACAAGTCTTTGAGCAAAATGAGGTAGCGGGAAAAGGGAAAACATAGAAGGCAACAAATGCACAAAGGCTTTGGTTAATGCCCCAATTAATTTGGTAATCTTTATTACTTCATTGACTTCATGCTACGTCTCCTTAATCACTTATACTGAGTTTAAGTAGTGATAAACCGAGGTTAGCCTGTTTTCTAGGAGCTCTCTCATGTTTGATAGATTAGTTAACTGAGGCACGTGGAGGTGGGACATACCTTTAAATCCATATATATGAAAGCACAGTTAATGCTGGGTTCAAATAACGTAGCTAAGAAGGTAAAACATCATTAAACACTTAGCAGAAAGAATACACAAAAAACAATCTTAACAATAAAGGAAATACCATCCTGCTTTACGGGGGTTCCTCTGATAAAAACCCACCCCACAGGTAAGGGTTCACAGAGACCTAGGATAGAAATAAGTCCAGAATTCAGTGCAACATTCGACAAACAAAAATGTGACAAAAAACACCGGATATGGTTCTAGGAAAGGCGGAGGTCTTGCAATCATTTACAAATCCCTATATCAGTGCCACTGCATCTCGGACCCCATCCCAGACTGCGAAAGCATGTCCTTCTCCCTCAAGCTCACCCCTAATGACAGCTTCACAGGAACACTTGTCTATCGCCCCCCAGGCCCACTGAATCAATTTCATACAACTTTACCCTCCCTAGTAGCAGAACTAGCTATGTCTCTCTCCAACTTTACCTTGCTGGGCGACCTTAACATCCATTTCGACAATAGCTCAGACAACACAGCAAATGATCTAACTGCGAGCTTGGCTGCAGTACAACTGGAGGTACGAGTCCGAGCCCCCACGCATAACAAAGGACATTTGCTTGACCCTGTAATGAGCATCTGCAGCAACCTTAGGGTAGGCCCCATCCCCCCTCTCCCATGGTTCGATCACTTTCTAATCCCTCTTACCTGGTCCACAAACAAATCTGTATCCTGCTCTCCCTTCCAACGAAAAATGAAAAACTGGTCTAGGCTCCCACTAGAACAGTGGACTAGGTCGCTAGCAAACTCAAGACCCTCATTCTCCCAGAATCCCTCGTCAGACAGCAGGGAATTCGACAATTGGATCCGGAAGTCCATTGACTCCATACTCCCCACTCGCAAAATCACCTTAAAGAGACCTCGGGAAACAGCCCCTTGGTACTCAGATGAACTCAGAGTGAAAAAACGAATCTGCAGGAAACTTGAGAGGAAGTGGCGTCTGGGGTATGCCACCGCAGACAAAGCCACGTACAGGAAAGCCATTATAGCCTACAAAACTGAAATAAAAACGGCACAATCCTCCTATTTTAGTGAAAAAATTATGAAGGCCAGATCTAAACCGAGAGAGATTTATCAAATAGTAAAAACCCTCCCAAGCTGCCCCTTCCCGTAGCCCCAAATGATAACCCCATCGCGCTCTGCAATGATCTAGCAGAATTTTTCTATCAGAAAATAAACAAAATCTATGTAACATTTGCAGCCCCAACCTTGGAAGCCCCCATGGTTGAACTTCAGCTCCCTACTAAGGCGGAGTACCACCCGCGAATAGCTCTGGATCACTTCCCCCCTAGTAGACCTAGAGTCACTGGAAATCTTGACATTACAGGTAAAGTCAGGCTCCCCAAATGACCCAGCTCCACCCAGCACTATGACCGCCGCCAGTAAAGTTATTCTTCCTACTCTCATGGAGCTGCTTAACAGCTTCCTGATAAAAGGAAGTGTGCCTCCAACATGGAAGCAGGCTATGGTGAGGGCACTCCTGAAAAAACCCAACCTGGACCCCAAAAACCATAACAACTACCGTCCCATCTCCCTTCTGCCTTGGGTGAGCAAGATCCTGGAGAGACACATCAATCTCCATCTCACAAGGTTTCTCGAGTCTAACCATCTACTCGATGCCTCACAGACAGGGTTCCGCCCCAAACATGGGACGGAAACAGCTTTGCTGGCCGTGATAGAAGAAACCAGGTGGATCCTGGATCGAGGGGGGATCAGTGGCAGTCATCCTCCTCGATCTGAGCGCCGCGTTCGACACGGTATGCCATAAAACCTTGCTGTGTCGACTTCTCGATCTAGGAGTGTCGGGAGACGCTCTGGCCTGGCTAAGATCCTTCTTGAGCGAAATAACTTTTCAAGTCTTTGACAGAGATGCTATCTCCGAAAGTAAACCGTTGGACTGTGGGGTACCCCAAGGCTCATCACTAAGCCCCACGCTGTTCAACGTGTATATGAGGCCGCTGGCTGAGATCATCCGTCCATATGGCATTGAGATCATCACATATGCGGATGACACTCAGCTAGTGGTCTCCCTCGCACAGAAGAACACTGAGCCGGCACAGGTCAACCTAACGACCTGTATGGAAGAGGTCGGGAGATGGATGACGGCATCTTCTCTTAAACTTAACGGCGATAAAACCGAGCTCATGTTGCTTGGCCCTCCAGCTCTGTCCACCATCGACCACCTATGGCCCATCAGCTTGGGCTCATCCCTAATTCTGAAAGACAATATCAAAAGTTTAGGGGTCTGGCTGGAGAAATCCCTAACCCTCAACACCCAAGCCACAAAAACATCTGCAACCTGTTTCGGGATCATCAGGATGCTGAAAAAAATCCTTCCACTCATGCCCTTTGAAGCCAAGCAAATTGTCATACAAGGCCTAATCCAATCCCGACTTGATTTCAACAATGCCCTTTACTTAGGGGCACCGGAATACATGCTGCAAAAACTCAGCGGACCCAGAACTGCGCGCACGCTGCTGCAAATTCCACGCAGAGTATCAGTGGTACCCGGGCTGAGGACCCTTCACTGGCTTCCTGTCAAGGAGAGAATACAATTTAAAGCCATGTGCATATCCCACCAAGCCTTCTGGAGAACCGGCCCCAAAATCAACCACTCCCTGCTCTCCCCCTACTGCCCCGGCAAACAACTCCGATCCAATCACGCATTCCTAGCGGTAGCCCCCGGATCAAGAGGTCAAGAGCAGGAGGAAGGTCCTTCACGCTCAACACCGCCAAGCTGTGGAACTCCCTCCCCCTACACCTCAGATCGAACCCCAATCTGTTATCCTTTCGCAAGGAGCTTAAAACATTCCTTTTCAGCAACTAACTAACCCCCAGCTACTCTCCTCAAGGCACTTTCCTTTCTATTAGCGCTTGGACGCCTAAGGGCAGCAGTCGCGCTCAACAAAACCCCTTTCATTTCACTTTCATTTCAGTTCTGGCCTTTCCACAACCCCTGCCCTACTTACAAGCTGAAGAACTATTTTCAGCTAGAGAAGTTTGGTAACCTAGAATGCAAGAAAAAGGCATGCTGAAATTTTATTTCCATATAACTCGATATGGTATGTGTGCAAATAAATGTAAAACAAATAATAAAACTGCCTTGGAGAGAAATGTCATCAGGCTTGTACTCGGGCTGGGAAGTTGATATCTTACATATGAATTAATAACCTAAGCTACTTTACAAAACATGTTTCCCGTGGTATTATAATCATTTTATAATGTTTTTCCAGTCAAAGAGAAACGTGATTATGCATGTAAAACAAATCTGACAACTTAGATGTAGGCGTTAAGTTACAACACAGACGAGGTATGGAAATCGTGTAATCATAACAAAGCCAGGAGAATGTTCTAGATAGTTAATGTATAGTTATATATTATTTCTAATTTTTCAGTATGTATTTTCTTTTGAGTTCTGGAACTGCAGACCACAGAAAAAGCCCTAAATTTAGCATTTTGTTTTTTTATATCTTTTTACTTTTGCTTACCTGAAGGCATGTTTTATTGCTAATGCAAAATGAGAACCTGACATTTGTTTTTAAAGTGATATGTCAAGAAACGATGCTCTGGGCAGACATCGAGGGGGCTGCTGGCTTTGTCTCACTGTGACACGATTCCTGACGGTCTCTCTTTTATCCAGATGTTCCTCTCCCTTTGTGTTTCCCTATGCACTAAAGTGAATCTATATTTACCGAGCTGGATATTACCTGGAGTGTTTCTTTCTTCTGTGATCTCAAACAGCATACATCCAAACCCCTGTTCTCGAGTTTGTTATCTTTCAACTGCGGCCTCCTTGCTTCTTGAAACTCAATTTCCGGCAGACCGCGGGCTCCAATTTACAAACTGAACAGCCTCCTGTGGGCCTGGTTTAGAATTGCGCAAATTTCCCGTTATTTTGGGCAGCTCTCCCGTGTCTATGTGGCACCTGGCGGGTCTGACTCTGAATATAAAAGACTCAAAAGCAGCTGTAGCAAAGAACAAGCAGGAAGTATAAAATAAATAACTAGTTACGCATTTAAATGTCAGAGAGCGGTGAACAGCTGGTACCCCAGATGCATCTGGTTGTAGCATCTCAGAAAAGGACTCACCGGTGGGGGCGTGATGCTGCCCCGAGTCCTCGTTCTGCAAGGAGAAGGCAAGTGGTGGGAGTTTTTACCTTAACTGACCACTCCACTTAGTCGGTGTCTCCATGGTTGCAGCTGCTCATCAGGGTGTTCCATGATGGTTGTTATATACAGGGGCGCAGCTTTGGGGGGGGGGGGGGGGGGGGGGGAGGGGGGCTAACAGCCCCCTGATAAATGTATTTTTTTTTAATAAATAGGTAGGTATAGGAGCTTTCATTCGAGTATGGTAAGGTTATTTCGCCTGGGATTTTTAAATAGATAAAAAAAATACACACACACACTCGAGTTTTGAAGGTCTTAAAACATGGTTGTTTAGCAAAATACTGTGTTTGAAGTATCCCCTCACAATCCCCACTCCTTTCCTTTTCCATTAGCCATTATCCATTAAGACCCCTTAAAGCAGCCCGGGCAATTTTGTCGGGCCAGCCTCCAGGGGACGGGTGGGGAGGGGCACAAGTGTGAAGCACTGCTGCTTTTGTTATTGGAAGATAATATTTAAGCACCGCTGCAAAACCGATCCCCATTAACTAAACCAGCCCCCACTATTACAAAACTGGCCTCCACCCTTCCAGCCTCCTGGGGAAAAAGCCTGATGCCTGTCCACCCAGTGCAGGCCTGAGCAGCAACCAGCAAGCCCCGAAGGAAAATAGCAGCAAGCAGAAAACCCCAGCAGTGGGTGGATCCGGCCAGAGAGAGAGAGAGGTGCAGCCTAACCCAGAACATAGACCAGGTGAGGTCACGGAGTGCGGGCAGTGAGGGCAGGTAAGGCCCCACAGATACATGGACACCCTCCAACGCCACAGGAGACTGAATGCAAACAACCTAGTGGAGCCACACAGAGTTAGTTATGCTGCCGGCTCCCAAATGCTCTGCCTGACAAGTTGATCCTTAAGCGGCAAGCCGGAAGAGGGCCACCCGGCAGTCCCATGGGATAGAAGCCAGAATGGTTGAAAGTAGTGCCGGAGGTCCAGAAGGGTCACCTATGGACAATGGGCATTAACTGACTGTCACTGGAGAAGAAACCAACTTAGCCTGGAAACAGTGTAGTGGCCTCAGGTGATGAGACAGCGGAGTGTGCACTGCCTGAGGTCACCCTCATGACTGTGGATGAAATGGTCTAGGGTTGTAAGACATGGTATTAATGCTGGGGATGTTGATTGGGAATATCCCCGGAGTATCGCTACCACGGAGTTGGAGTGGACATTGGACATCAGGCCTGCAGGGCAAGACTTCCTCCTTTGAAGCTGTATATCTACAGAATGTGTTGGGTGATATATAACAGATTTTGGGGAGGGTGATGGGTACCTCAGGATTTGGGTCGGGAGTAGTTATAAGCTCACCATGTGAAGTGACAGGGAGAGTGGGGAGTTGGAGGGGAGTTGGGAGGGGGTTGACACAATGGTAATCAATGGAAAGATGCTAAGAAACCACCCGGAAGATAGCGCATCAGTCAGTGAAACCGCTACTCCATAGCAAGACCAGAACATCCTTAACCATCTTATGTTGAATTCCCTGGCCAGGTTCATCCCAACCTTATTCGGCTGCATGAAACTCACCCATTGGGCAACAACTGTGTCTTCCCAAGCCTTGGCAGATACACAGTGCTATCACACCCAGGTTTCTGGGGCACATGTATACTACACCACAAATCCCTATCATATTTAGAGACCAAGAAGTGGGTAGATGCCCAGTGACGTTGGGCAGCAGCAGAAGGCACTTGGCAAGGTGAATAACTATACGTGGCACCATGGTATCTCCGCGGGCCTACAGTCAGCGTGCCTAGAGGGAGAATTGATTATTAAGGTCCTTGAGGCACTTTTGGTAATAGGGGGCAACCTCAACCTAACCTTTCCCAGGAATCTAGATAGTGTGTCTGGGGAGACTACCCAGAGAAAATACCAAGGTGAGCACATTTCTGAAAGGTCTAGGGATGGAAGACCCCTGGTTGGCTACGCACCGAGAAGAAAGTCAAAACTACTATGTGGCTACCTTGATATAGTCAATACCACCAGCCTGACAACTAGGAAAGTGCTAAGACACACAATATCTGTGCGGAGAATCTCTGACCACTCACCTTTCACCATGCGCCTGATGCAGCCCACACCTCTACTCTGGGGTGGAGATTGGACCCTTTGGTATTGACAGATTAGTATATTAAACTATTCCCCCAAGATTTCACAAAGACATATTTTAAGGAAAATTAGGGTTGTCTATTAATGGAGGTCAGCATATGGAAGGTACACAAGACGGTGCTAAGAGGTCACCTAATTGCCCACATCATACGGAAATAAGGGAGACAGACACAGTGGGCAGGACATTGGAGGAGAAGTTGCGACTTAGAAGGCACAATATGCAGCGCAGTCCAATGCAATACTGGCCAACTGGATAGAGAGGGAGCATGAGAAAGGACTATCAATGCCTGATGTATCAAGAAGCCAGGGTGATTTACAAATCTAAACAACACAAGATGTACAAAGTAGTCAGTAAGGCGGCGAGGAAACCATTAGCATGGCTGGCTAGAAGGGGGGGGGGAAGGCTGGAGACGAGTGCAGAGGCTAAACACAGTGGGGGGAAACACAGTAAAAGTGGCACCAGAGATAGCACAAGCCTTCACAGAATACCAGAGAGATCTGTACACCCTGCATTCGAACAATAAGCAAAGATGAAACATTGATAGCTTCCTCAATGATATTCCAATAGCAAAACTGGGGAGAGAGGCATCAAAGTCCCTAGAAGGAAAAATGCAAGAGGGAGAGATTGTGGATGCCCTTGCGTAATTAAAGGGTAATAAAAGCATCAGGCCTAAACGGCCTGCCCCTGGAATTTTTTCAATGCATCAAGTGGTAAAACCAATCTGAACAATGCTTTATGAGGCTAGGACAGGGGGTGATCTGTCAGGAGACCTTAGACAGGAAACAATAGTCCAAACACACAAACAGGAAAAGCCTCCAGATCTCTGGTCCTCCTACAGACCCCTTTCCTCACTCAACATTGAAACAAAAATCTTTGCTAAGGTGCTGACGAAGCGACTGATCAAGTGATCAATTAGGCTTCATGTCTTACAGGTCAACCAGGCATAATCTCAGATGCTTGTACCCATTTCTAGCAAGTGAAGGTACTCCTCCTCACACGAGATGTAGCTAAGGCTTTTGATTCTCTGGAATGGCCCTACAGTTTGACACTACTGGAATGGATCAGAGTGAATGGCATGGCATCTACGGAGTTTGACGTGGGGAGGGGTCCAAGACTGTCCCCCCCCCCCCTCGTTACCCCTTCCTCTTCACGAGCGCTGTGGAGTCAGTATCCAGCTGGATACCTGTGATGGCCTGGTCTGCGGACTGCGGTAGAGCCATGACTGGGAGGATGTAATCTCGCTATCTACAGATGACATCCTATTGTACTTAGCAGAATTAGAAGATTACAATATAAAAATACTAGAGACCTTTCAGATCTTTGGGTTCTTCTCTGGGCTGTGTATAAACTGGGACAAATTCTGCCTCTACCCACATGTAGGGTGGACAGCCAGGGAAAACTGTCAATGCTCAATACCCCCCCCGAAGAGAGAGGATCCAGTATCTGGACCGGCAACTTTTTTTTTACAACAATCTAGGCAGTTGTCTTGAGGAATTTAAAAGAAACCTGGGGCATTGGCACATACTGCTGCTATCCTTAATGGCTGTGCATCTCTTTTTTTTTTTTTTTTTGGTGTAAGAAGTTTATTGCACTTTATCAGAATGAAATCTTACATGGAGTCGCCTACAACCTCATCAGGCCGGCTTTTCAAACATATCACATGAAGAAAGTGTGCAAGTTACACAGCCCATCAGCCGACATCCAATGGACCGGCGGCGTTGTGTCGAAGTCCATGTGACATTGTAGTGCAGTGCATATGCATATCCAAAACATGTCAGTCGTCTTACTTTTTTTGGAGGTAAAACCTCGAACTCTAGAAATAACAAACAACCCCTTTAACCTGTGTAGCTACCATCACTGTGTCACAGCATCCTTCCCCCCGTCACCAGCCGATAACACTACACCACATCTTATCTTGATTGACCCATCCGACTCTATGAGTTATCCCCATTCTCCACCGATTCATGTTCCAACAAATAATTGCGTAAGTACATCCAGTAATCCTTTGGCCTCGATCCCACTGGCAGTTCTTCCTCATATACAACCAACATATCTCGGCAGTACGTTAAATCGTCTAACCAGTGTTTAAGTTTCGGCCCTAATTTACTGTTCCAGTGCATCGCCACCCGTCTCTTGGCCATCAGCAATGCTACCCCACAGAATTTGCGCCTTTGCGCCCTCAGTTGTGGTATAACTCCCAACAGACATATCTTTGCCTCACATGGCTGTGCATCTCTATATAAATTTATATATTCACCTAAATCTCAGAGCTCCCTCTTCGAGATCCCTGACCATTTAACGCTGGTTGAGGCCGCAACCATGCTTCTGTTGTGGGATGGCAAAGCGCCACAAATTCCACAGACAACGCTGACCAGGATGACATTTGAAAGGGGCATTGCACTTCCAAATCTATGCCTCTACACCTGGGCGACCCAATTGGTGGTTATTAATTACTGGTCATTCACAAACAGAGGAATGCTTTTCTAATGGCAGACAGGCCTGCCATGGACCCGGGGGATTACTTCAGTGAGCTGTACAGTAATTGGAAACTGACTGAAATACCATCTTATACATCATTGGCAATCAAGTCATGGAGGGGCAAAAAAACATATTGGATGGTATGGCACACTCGCCTTGGAAACCCCGCTCTGGCACCACTACAGGGTGTGGAAGAATGTAGGAAATGAGATGTCCTAGGGATATTGAAGCTGGGAGACCTCTGGACAGAAGGGGACATGGTGACTTTTGCAGACCTTCAATCCCAATATGAGTTAACCAGGAGCCAATATCTGTGATGCGTACAAATTAGACACATTCTGAGAGGATGTATAAACCCGTCATCCCAGAGGAGAGCCTCTACAATTCAGAGTGCTGGGTACCGCATTGCACAAGCACGTCACTTCAGCAATATCCAATACAATGCCAGCCAAAAGTGCCCCAAACTCCCTGCTGCAGGCCCGGAGAGACTGATGGGAGAGAGATCTCGGCAGATTGGAAGATGATGACTGAGGGAGGCCTGCCGTTGCCAAGAAGAGGCGGCGATCAGGGCAGGTTTCAGACTTATCCGGCTCAACATACAACACAGGGCACTCTTCACCAAGGGGGCGCTATTAGCTATGAATAGGAGCCCAAATGACAGCAGTTCAAGGGGATGCGCACAGCAAGTCAATCACTGCTACCCTCTGGGAGTGTCCACGACTGAGCTCCTTCTGGAGGGGTCCAGCGTAGAATGCCTGAGGCCCTGGAAATACCACTGGAGCTCACTCGTGTAGGAAAAGAAAGTGCACACACCGAATAATAACTTCCACGGAGACGGATGTAACTTTGTCGTTATGCAGTTTACGTAATAACCAAAAGAGAGAGTAAGGGATTTTCCATAGTGTGGAGGGGAGTACTCCTGGTCCCCTAGACCTAAAAATGCAACAAAAACAAGCATTTACAATGCAACGGTTTCGCCTTTGGAAAAGTTTGAGCGGTTGGCATTGTAAATGACAACATTTTTATTTATATGTTGGTTTTGAAAACAGATAAATAAATGGCATTGTCATTTACATTGCCAATAGCTCTAACTTTTCCAAAGGCGAAACCGTTGCATTGTAAATGCTTGTTTATTCCTTTGCACCCAGCCACTGTACTGCGGACAGTGGTCATGGGCTAATAAGGTTCTTAAAATTAGAACGTCAGAAATGGAAGACCCTGCACGACTTTCGCTGCCCTCCTACAATACATACATCAGACTTATTATGCATTATATTCGGAATACCTAGCTCAGAGCGTGTATCTCCGCTATAAATAAATAACAGGACAACCGCTCCAGATCCGAAGTTTCGTTACAACGGAACGGATGTTATCACCCAAATCTTTGGCACTGATTTAATCTATTTACAAACATAAAAGGGATTGAAGGCATGTAGGATTAGAACCTGTGATCTGAAAATTCGTCTCAAGCTGCATTAACAATCTCAGACATCTTACTGTCCACATTTGTTACCAAACAAAATGCCTAAAAAAAGTATTGTGCTATAGAATAGAAACAGTGAATAGAAACAGTACAACTGCGAGTCTCGCCTTTCTAGAATTCATTATTCAATCTAAATCATACAAGGATGTGGCATTTACGTTAGAAAACAATTCATAGCAGCGAGCACAGAGTATCATAACTTCAAAACAAGTTAGCAAGTTTCGAATCAGACTTTACAGGAGTAAGTCAACAGTTCTATGGAAGCGCGTAAAGCTCTCCTGAACTTACCGTTCTCAGCTGAGAATCACGGGCGGGTAAACCGGCACCTGGTGGAAGGGGGGCGGCAAAGGTGAAGGGAAGGGGGCGCTGGGGCGAACAGACACAAAAAGGGGAAAAAAACAGGCAGGGGATGGAAAGAGACGGACACGGGGGCTCGCGACAGACGAGGGAAGTGACGGAGGAGGACTGGAAAGGAGAAATATGTCGTCCAATGAGAGCGAAAGGGAGGAGAGAAACTAAAACAGCTGGAGAGCGGGAATGGGGATAAGCTGAGGGGAGGGAGGAGCGACGACGGGGAAGGGACAGAAAGAAGTAGAGACTGGAGGAGAAAGAGAAAGGGGACAGGCATGGGAGGAGTGTCAGGGAGAATCTGAGAATGGAAGAAGCCAAACCTGCGGATGGCAGAGGAGGTAGAGGCGGACGCTAGCGTGGCAAGGGAAGGCAGGCGCAGCAGGGCTAACAGGAGAAGAAGAGGCAGAGGAGAAGGGTCTGGCAGCACACTGGTCTCCACATGCGATGGGCGTTACAACAAGCTCCTCTTTAAAGATGTGGGAGCTATACGGGCATTTGCAGACGCGTCTTAAGTGATTCGATGGGTCTGGCCAGAAGCCGAGCACGGAGGATTGGAAAACGTGCTTCTCGTCTGAAAGGGACAACATTGTACAGCGGCATGTGTGCCCCGGGGTGACCAGCCGTCCATTAACACTTTGCAGGACACTGCCCTGGAGTCCCGCTGTGTGGGAGACACGTTGCGAGCACGGACACAACCAAAGAGGTTGGGTTGGGAGCAGAGGAGGCTGTTCGCTTCTAGCGGTGGGAAAACTTGAGGCAGTCAAAAGACTGGCTGAGCTCGAGCTCCGGTCCCGAACGAGCAGAACTTTCTTGTGGCTTTTGGCTGCCGTCCACGCCTTAACCTCATGCACAAAGAATTAAAATAAACACGAAGCAGTGACGTTTGATGTAAAAAAAAGTGTAGAGAAATAGAATTCCACCTTGTGGGTGATTTGTGCAATATGTAATCATAAAACCTAGTAATAATCCCGTCTTCCCTGCTTGACCAAATTGTGTATTCCTAGTCTATTATTTAGTTTCAATGACTCTCCTTGTTATACATGATCACATATGAGCAGTGCTGGAATTAGAAACAAGTCAGGTCCCGGGCCGGCAGCCAATCACAGCGTAGCCCGGGACACACGGCAGCAAGGGGCGGGGCTTAAAAAAAGACCCAGAAACGCCCCCGAATCGCGTTTTCATGGAAAAACGTGATTGACAGCCAATCTCTTCCAATGGCTAGCCTCCATTTATATATGCGGTATCCATAATATATGCGGTATTAAGAACTATAACCGCATGTTGCTAGGGAATATGAGATTTGCAAAAGACACTGGATAGACTCTGGGCCTAATAGATAAATCTAAGGGGTCCAGTACAGAAGGAAAAGTGTCATACTGATCACAGGGGTAAAGGAAGGAACCCAACTGAGGTGTCCATTGAAGTTTAACAAATACCCACTAGGTGGGAAGAGCAGTGTTATGATAAACATATGGTTAAGGTTTAAATATGACAAAATAAACTTCCAAAATGTTAATAATTTCAAATAGTCACATGTTTGCGAGTCTAGGGATCGGGAGAGACTCAAACAAGGTACTGTGCTGGAGAATGGCTTAGATCTCATCGTTGGAGGACTGAATTCCATGGAATACTATCGTTAAGCCCTATTTTGTATGTTGGAAGTCTGTAAATCCAACGTTGTTCTCTCTCAAAAAGTCGTTGTTGTGTCCTAGGCCCAGTCTTAATCTGTTCGATGACTGTCCATTTCATGTCATTTGTGGTGTGATTTTTCTCTAGAAAATGTTCGGTCAGCTTGGTCATGGAATTCCTGCACCTAATAGTATTGCGATGTTCACAGATCCTTAGTTTAATTTTTCTGCAGGTCATGCCAACATAGGAAAGGTTGCAAGGACACTTGATTAAATATACTACATTGGTACTGTTGCAATTGGTGTGCGCCAGTTGGTTCCACACTTTCCCTGGTTCTAATGTCAGTGTTTTTGTGTTGCTGGTGAGATGGTATACGTTGCAATTTTTTAACATTGTCCAGTAGCTTCTGAATAAAGTTTTTTCATTGAAGTTATACTTGCCCAATTTTTAACTCACTTTTTCACATCCCACTCACAAAAATCTACCCGCTTCACTGTAATCGGGTGTCGCAGCACACCCGGATGGCACTCGGCTGTCCGGGTGGGACCCCGATGATGAAGCATGTCACCAACCAGGTTGATGAGTAAGGGGTCTTCTACCAAAAGAACAATTTTCTTTTAAACATCCCCTTTCCCCACACTCCATTAGGACCAGTTTGGTCCAGTGGTTATGCAGTTTACTCCACAAACAGCAATACACCAGGTACAGTTACAATCCAGTCAATGAATCCGAACGATAATCATTCATTTTATCACCTCCCTGCATTCCATCCCACGCTCCTGTTCCCTCGAACAACACCTTCAACCGATAATGCCTCGTTACTGTTGCATAACAGCATCATTTAATTTTGACAGTTTTCTAAACATGCATCATATAATACAGACACGAGCGCAGCATTATCCCAATGCTGCGCTCTTACGTTACCAAAGAGACTTGCATTATTTGCACTAGGCACAAAGGTAACATTATACAAATGTCACGCTCGTGCATACACAATAATGTGCAACAACTTCTAAACTGATCATGTTTGGAATCTGGGGGGAACAAACAATGGACAAATGCACGCTTCCGTTTTGAAATGTAGCTCCACAGGCGGCCCAGTGTGATGTGATACAGAAATTGAACAGCTATGCGTCCCGCGGGTAGATAAGTGGGTAACCACCATGGACTGGAACATGCAGGCAGGTAGAGGTACAGCAGGGAGTGGAACAGCAGAGGCAGGAGCTAGAAATAATTAAATTATGGGCAGCTCTCTCACCAGGTGTCGAGTCTGACATTGTCTCAGTCTCTGCTGGGCCGCTTACTTCTGGAATGCTCCTCCAGACCTCGACCTGGCCTCACCACTGGTCACGCGCACTTTTTAATGCGCATGATCACCACCGGCCGCCCAACCCTAAGGTGGGTGAACTGAAGAGACCACGCAGCCGCGTCGGTGGTTGTGGAGATATCTGCGGCTGCGCCTGAGCGCGACCCACCCTCACAGTGCTCCAATATACAAATGCATGAACCGTTATTTATGCAGATAATTGAATGACTCTGAGAGAGTCAGACATTCATAGAGTTGTGCCTGTTTTTTTTCCCCGCATGGAGCGCGAAAATGATTGTGTAAACTTCTCTGATTTACGGATTTATTTTTCCCCGCATGGAGCGCAAGAATGATTGTGTAAACGTCTCTGATTTACTGATTTCTTTTTGTAACATAACGCCCCCGGCCGGACCGAAAATCGGCCCCAGCACCAAAACCGTCCCCCTGCAAAAAAACGGCCCCCACCCCATCCAGCCTACCGGGGGATTGCCCGGTGCCCGGCATGGTCAGTCCAGCCCTGATAATGATTGGCAAGATATGGCAGAGTGATTGTCGGAAAATGGGAAGCACAACCCCACCCCCCTACCAGTTTTAATGATCAAGCCACGCCCTTTGTTATGCAGTGCTGGGAGTAGGATCCATTTGGCAGAGTGGATGCAAACATGGGGTCTGCCTGTGAAATGGCCCCTCTGGAGGCGACCCCGGGGACACCGTCACGTAAACCGCCAGGGCTACCACCCCTCAGACACTCACCTTTCCTGGCGGATCATTCAGCAACAGCGTCCATGACAACGGAAACCCCTCCCCTCTCTGTTTTGCAGGAACCAACCCAGGGAAGCCGAGAACCGGAAGCACAACCGTCTGACCCCGGAAGTCCCGCCTCCCCGCCGCCGGCAACAGACAGAAAAGACGGAAGCGGGAGACCAGAAGTCGTCGGAAGATCGTGGCAGGAGATTGCGACTGGAGCGGAGGAAGAGAGCGAAGCAAACGGAGAAGCAGACGAATGGTGCGAGGACTGGTGGATTACCCAGGAGAAAGCTGAAGAGCGGCCGCAACTCACTGGGAGAGTTGCGGCGGAGCGCGTGAGTAACACCTAGCCTCTTTATTGCACCTTAAGTGCCTGTATATAGTATAGAGCGTTTTTCTTTCTTACTGAGCACGTTTTAGGCACGATAACCCTGCTAGTTCACTGTAAATGCGTGTAAAGCACCTTTAGTACTAACTACCCCTCCCCAACACGTCTCACGCTGCTACCCTAGCACCTTCATCCATACCCCAGCTATCCTAAACCCCCTTCCCTGCTCTCCTCACGGTACTCTTCAAACCCCTCACGACCCAGTGTTGGTAAAGGTTCTACTGTTCCCAGTACGGTGGGACTAACGGCTCCTTTTCTGTTTCCTCTTACTGCCCTCCGGAGAACTCCCCAGCAAGGAGCGGACATCTCTACCAAACAGACCCGGACCTGCATCCCAAGACCCGGACCTTCACCCAAGACCCGGACCTTCACCCAAGACCCGGACCTTCACCCAAGACCCAGACCTACAACCCAAGACCCGGATCCCTCAGAGTCCTTCCTTGCCTTACCAAACACCTACAGCGGAGTTATTGTTTATTTAGTTTCTTCTTCTCTCCCTCATACTATTTGGACCACGTTACAAAGACTATCTGTGTATGCAATAAAACAACACTATTGCACGCTATATCCGGCCTCCTTGCCTGATTTTCCAGCCAGCCGACCGCCCACGATCACACTGCCATTTTGGGGGAAAATGTTATTCTCCTGAAAGAGTAAGCATGAATATGCACCTATGCCTATCCAAGATGGTCGGCTTTTTAATGTTTTCTGCCTTTAGTTCCAAAACTAATATGGTGTCAGGTTTTCTCCTGTGATCTAATTTCTTGTGTCGATCATATACAAGACTGGGTTAAGGAACGAAGCATCACATCTCACTTCATTCAGTGCTCACTCAGTTTCAGTTTTGACGCTGGTTTTTTATTCTCCATTTGTAGCAGGATTCTTTCCGGATTTTTCTTCTAGAAGACCTTAAGCTAGGTTCTTTCTAAAGCCTTATTTGAGCTTTGTTTGATGCTTTGCTTTTCAACTTCTACATCAATCTCCAGCTGTAGTCAAGAATTATCAATATAGGAAGGAAACTCACTTGTCCCTCCCAGACCCTTGGAGAAGCAGACACCCAATGATCAAACTATCTCTTTTCAATCCATCCCCCTACAACCTATGGGTGTGCCTCAACTGATTTCTGTGCTCACCGGCAGTCATCCCTCTACTCCAAAGCACAGACTACCTAGGTCAGGTACTATCAGATCACAACGCGCATGTCTTGGCCGTCATATGGCACCCGCCTCGGCCCCAGATCCCTACCTGGCGACTACCATCGGACTTCCTCAAGGAACCAGTAGTCCGCCACAAACAAGAAAAGATCATCCGGAATGACTTCAGAGAATGCCCACTCCGCATCCTCTAGGTTATTAGAATGAGACGCATTTAAGGTAGTCATTCGAATAGCATGTATCAGGCAGATAGCGGGGGTCTGCAGGACATTAGAACACAAGCTACTAGCCACAGAAAGACATTTAGCCAACCTGACCAATGCAGCGGATGCTGGCCTGGTGTCCACAGCTCAGGTTGCAGACGCAGACGCAAACACCTCATACATGGAGGCTATGGCAGACCTTCGAAGATATAACTTCAAAGCGTAATCAGCCAGAGCCCACCAGGAAGGAGATCGATCTTGAGCTTTGTTACCCTGGCTTATACGCCAGGACACAGTAGCAAGCCCAATCACAGAAATAGCTGGTCCTACAGGTACCGTGGTCCACACACAGGCGGATATCCTAGGGTCCTTTCACACCTACTACACCTGGGTATCCACAGGCCCAGGACAAGATCGTCCAGAACCCACAGAAAGATTGTTGGCCCTTCTCACCCTACCATGCATCTCTCCGTCCGATAGAACTACTCTGGCCACACAAATCACATTATCAGATAAGAAACACGTGATCCAAGCCCTGGCACATAATAAGGCCCCGGGCCACGACGGCCTACCATTAGAATACTTAATATGTCACATTCTCAACGCAGCTCACACCCAGGCTCAAAGAAATGTACGGAGCAGCGCTGACAAGTGGAGAACTCCCTGGCTCCAGGGGTGTAACACAGGCCCCCGCAGCCCCTGCGGTGCGGGGGGCCCCCAAGCTCCAGGTGAATTACCCTCAGCATAGCACTCTGGCCAGAGAGCTCCTCATTGAGCTCGGAGGGGGCCCCTCCATGCACCTTGCAGGGAGGCCCCTCAACTTTGGTTATGCCAGTGCCCAGCTCACTATGCAAATCTATCATGGTATCGTTTCAGAAGCCAGATCGTGACCCTATACTACTGACCAATTACACTGTTGTCCACGGACTGCAAGATCCTTGGTAAGATCCTCGCAGATTGTTACCCCCAAATCCTCCCAACATTGGTGCACCCGGAAAAATGAGGGTTAGTACTTGACAGAAACCCATCCCATAATATCCAGAGGCTGTCCAAGTCCATGACTGGGCGCAGGGTCGGTTTCCCCCATGCGGCCGTCCTGGGCCTGGAAAAGGCATTCGGCACCCTGACCGGGCCCTACCTTTTCGAAGTGCCGCAGCACGCAGGAGTGGGCCCTACGCTGCCAGCATACACAAGACTACTGTAGATGAAACTTAACCTGAATAAGTCTCCCGGTAGTACGAGGCACATGTCAGGGATGTCCACTCTCCATTTTGCATTAGCAATGGAACCTCTAGTGATCGGCCTCAGGGAGGGAGTTACAGAATGGGGCATCCCCATAGCAGATGTCACCCACAGCATGTCCTTGTACGCTGATGCCTTGCTGGAATTTGTGTGCAACAGCACAATGAACCTCGCACCCATCTGGGCGAGACACACATCTTTGCAGTCGGACTAAAAGTCAACTGGGCGCAATCACCATATACCCCCTAAGCTCCAGCCTCTCCCCACAGGAGATCAACGTCGCAACACCAAGCTTACCTGCAGTGAACAAGTCGCCTGGTTCCTAGGAATTAGACTTTACCACTCTCCCAAACATCTCTATGAGGGCAACCTGCATAAGGCATCAGAAGGGATACGCGCCTAAGTAATTTTTAGAAAGACTCTACCCCAGGCCCCATTCGGAAGAATAGCCTGGTGAAGATAGTCATAGTACTCCGCCCCCTTTACCACTTTGCAAACCTACCGATCATCCCCCCACGCTCCTTCTTTCGAGAGCTAGACTCCCTGCTTATCTCCCTCATATGGAGCATAGGTCATCATGGAGTGGCCTTAAACAAAATTCAGCTAGCGATAAATCAGGGAGGACTAGGGGGCCCCAATATTTAGGGCATATTTCCTGGCAGCACACCTACAGTGGCTCTCACGCTGGACTGCCGGACGTGGTCTGGGGAGACCAGCTCAGAGACAGGACCCATGACGACCCCAGCACTATGTCGCCTACTCCTGCCCAGTACTTAAACAGATTTAACACACCCACAGCAGGCAGTCCTACACGCAACAAATCCACTGCCTATCCCACGGAACACAGCTATAAACCCCTTTGCTGCCACTAGTGGCGCTACCTGGGGGAAACAGTCACTATATGGCCCAATCAATGCAGGTATTGAGGGACCAATCGATCCTAGAGTTGGAGTCCTTCTTCGAGTACGGTCAGCTCTTCACGTGGGACCACGTGGCAGAGAACAACGGGCTTCTGCAAGGACAATTCCTCCTACATAGACAAATAGACTCAGACTCTCGACAACTATGGGGTATTTGTCCGAAGGGGAACCAGCGACGCATCCAGTCCTACATAAAATCTTAAACATAAGCCCAGGCAACACCTAATTACCTGGCTGTATAAAGCCATTCGAGAACTCATGGCCATACTGCTTACCCGACTGCAACAAACATGGGAGGAGGAATTTGAGTGCCCGCTACATGACACTGTGTGGGAATGTGTCCTAGTGTACCCCAAAAAAAGATCCCTAAACTTGCGATTTAAAAACATCCAATTTTACTTCCTACACTGGGCATACCTCACGCCAGAGCGGCGCCAATGGTTCTACCTAGACACACAATTTCTCTGTCCACACTGCCAGTCCCCCAGTGCCACATTTTAGCATATGTTCTGGAGCTGCCCTACCATACAATCCTATTGGGACGCAGTCCACAATATGATACAGGAGCTCACGGGGCTCCCCGTCATAGCCACATGGAAAGCCAGCACGCTCAGCATATTCTAGTGCCGGAAACACTATAAAATTCGGACACGGTCCGCATTACTGGCCCTCCTACAAGCGAAACAAGGCATCCCAATACATTGGTGTGCTCCCTGGGGACCATGCTGGCAGGCTGGACAGGAGCAGTCAAATGGGGCAGAGGAGGACATAATAAGAAATGAAGTGCGGGCATGCGTGCTGCAGCATCTCCACAGAATGGGCCTCGCTCCTCCTGCGCTTCCGACAGCAGATGACGAAAACCCAACCACTCATGACACAGCTTACCCATGCTGAGATGCCCAAACCGACACCCACAGCGGAAACCCCAAATGCATCCGCACCACAGCAGAACCTGAAAGACACAGAAACATCCCCCACGACATAACCACATAGAATAGATGCAGCCCTGCCCACCCCACTCCCAAATACCACATCCCTAGTTAAACCACAAGTTACGAGATGCACAATTTTACCAAAAATCTCGCCTATTGGGTTTTCACTTTACAGGAACCTACTCCCATATGGGGGATAACAAACTACATCTCCAACATCCCCACACGTACAAGATCTGGCTATTTCTCCAACACCCGCTACTGTCTCCATGTAACCTCACCACAAAAACACCAGGAGTGTAAATCAGAAAAACTTAAGCATAACCACTGTGATACAGATGTAAAATGGAAATGTGAAGTGGAAAACCCAATAAAATGGTTTGATTTAAAATAATAATAAAATAAGCAATATTGCCAAGGAAATTATTCAGCCCATGGTGGCCTTTTAACTTCCAACTGGGAGGAGTCACCCTTTCTTGGGTTGATCAAGAGGGAACCTAGAGAGATCTTCATTCCGCCCAGTTTTTGACATACAGGGACGCCAAAAACATCTTGGCCGGTCTACTTGTTAACTTGTTTATGCGGCCCTAGTAAGACTGGAGGAAAAAAAAGTCTACAGTCACATTTTCTGGTATGCCAGAATTCAACCTCTTCAAAGGCCAGAAAATCACACAGATTCCTCTATGAAAACAGGAATAGCCAAAGTTCTACTCATAGAGGACAAGAAGGAAAACTAGAGAAAGGATTTGGTCTTTACTGCTATGATTATGGAAATGTGATCCCTGCCTTTCCTATACGCCCTGAATAGGGATTGAGTAAATACCAAGTCCCTGAGAAAGCATGTACAAGATAGCTTACATTGAACCTTCTATGAGACGCCCTGAAAGTCAAATCATTTTTCTTATTAAGTGCTTTGAAAATTGAAGATGATAGGACTATGAATTTGAAAGGACAGCTGGATAGAGGAATACGTGGAAGGTTTATTGACCACAATTGGTCCCTTAAATCAATATTTCAAAGAACACAGATTTTATCATGGTTTTGGTGACTTGCTTTTCAACTACTTACAGCTATCAAGAATCATTGTGATTACCAAGGAGGTTTTTTCTGCTCTTTGTGACATTCTCCTCTTAACCGGCACTCACTTAAGAGGACACTTTTTACGTTTCTCATGTGATCAAGAAGGTAATTAGAAAGACATTCACTTAATCTCATCCATGACACTGGTGAACTTTGCCTGTCGCTAATTTATGGTAATTCATATTTTTAGCATGTGCCCTCAGATTATTTTTTGATTTCTGGTATTTTTACATTTTCTGCAGCTGCGGCCAGCTGAATAGGCCCATCCTCATGTGATCTGTTAGAAGGTTTATGCTTTTTTGGTCCATCCTACCAGACAGCACAGCTTTCTGGCTTTGAAAGGCCCACTGTGGCCTTACCAAGAGGTACGTGCCCAATATTTATAATTGGTTGGCTTTACTGTTACTCTTATTTTTCTGCTTCTTATTCGAGGACGTTTGTTGTCCATCGTGAGTCTGTCCCTCCACTAGACCATTCCCAATTTAATTGTGTTCTTCCACTGCTCACTTTTAAAGCACTACTTTTTAAAATGTAGCTTAAGCATTATACAAGAGCAGGTGTTTTACAGATATCCCCTTAGTGTGTTTATCTTCTCCCTCTGCTCTCCATATGGCTCTCACCAGTATGCATCTGCTCATGCACTCTCTACGATACTCTTACCCTCATCTCGTCGCCCAAGTTGCCTTCTCCCAGTGTACTTCTCCCCCTAGCTCCGCATTGCTCTCACCCTTTTGCTTTTCCACCCTACCTGTGCCTTGCATGTTGCTTTCCCCGCACATACCCCTTGTTCCTTCCCCACACCTGTGTCCCGGTGTTGTTTCTGCCCCCCCCAAGAATCTAATTTGCTTCCGACTGATAGCCAATCATCCGCTTAAAAAAAAAAAAACGGCTATGTACAATTTTTTTTCTTTTTATTTTACCAATCAACTCAAATCAGTAAATATAAAGAAAGTGCTAGTGTCATTTCTTGGCACGTGCAGGTGTAGTGTACATTTTATTTATTTATTTATTTATTTATTTAAACTTTTACCGCGCACAGCTACCCACAGTGGGTTTCCCGGCGCTAGGGATAGACTGAAGAAGAAGATATCAGATAGCCAGCATGAAGGTAACCAACTGCTTATGTGAACAACAGCGTTTTCAGTGCTCTGCGAAAACGAAGAAGACTGGTCTCTAATTTAAGGGCTGTGGGCAGGGCGTTCCAATATTTGGGACCAAGATAGGAGAAGGAACGTCCCCCCATTCTTGCCAGCTTAAATCTTGGTATAGAGAAATTGCCAATTTCAGAGGATCGTTAGGTCCGTTTGGGCCTGTAGGGTTGCACCAGCTTCTGTAAGTAAGTAGGTGCAATGCCTTGCTTGATTCTGAACATATAGCATAATGTCTTAAACTTTATGCGGCTGGAGATTTTCAACCAATGAAGATCATACAAGGCAGATAATGCTGAAGTTCTTCTGGGAACATTCTTCAAGAGTCGTGCGGCTGCATTTTGTACAACCTGCAATACTTTAACAGAGGCTACATCAGCACCCAAATATAGTATATTGCCGTAGTCCAGGCGAGATGTTATCAATGCCTGGACAACCGTTCTGCGGGAGGGAATAGGAAGCATCCATAAGATCTTTTGTAGCCACCTGAGAGTGGAAAAACAGGTTGCTGCGACCTTAGTGGCCTGCTGCTTCATTGTTAACTTGTCGTCAATTTGGACGCCCAAGTTCCGTACAGCATGTGTGGGTACAGGAAGTGAACCCATCTCATTTGGCCAATGCTGAGGACCCCAGAGGTTCTTATTTTTCCCCAGAATGACCACCTCTGTCTTCTCCCCATTCAGTTTAAGACAATTCCTCTGCATCCAGTCAGCCACAAGAGTGAGGCCCGACTTTAGTGCAGAGGGGTTATTCTCGTCTTGTCCAGATAGAGAGAAGACGATCTGGGTGTCATCAGCGTAGGAGAACAGGGTCAGCCCCGCCTGTTCAACGATGTTAGCCAAGGGTTTTACATAAAGATTGAACAATAGGGGGCTGAGTATGGACCCTTGGGGGACACCCCGCGCTGAGGGACAGACCGCTGATGCCGCCTTAGGGGAGAAAACTTGAAAGGTTCGCTCACCAAGAAAGGAGGCCACCCAGGCTAAGGCCATACCAGTCACACCAAGAGACTGCAGAGAATCGAGAAGGATGGAATGTGACACGGTGTCGAAAGCTGCGCTCAAATCCAACAGGATGAGCGCCATAGTTTCACCCTGATCGACACCGTGTCGGAGACTCTCTGTCACCCCAAGAAGGGCTGTCTCGGTCGAGTGGCGAGACCGGAAACCCGACTGGGAGGAATGTAAGAAACCAGAACTTTCCACCAGTTCAGTGAGCTGGGTATTAATGTCTCTCTCTAACACTTTAGAAAAGATGGGTAGCAAGGATATTGGACGAAAGTTAGCAGGATTCGAGATATCAGCACCGGACTTTTTTAACAAGGGCACTACCATAGCGTCTTTCCATGGCTGGGGTACATGTGCCTCAGTAAGTGAGGCGTTTAACAATTTGACAAAGATCTGATGGGTAAAGGAATCTAATTGTTTAAGTATTTTAGCCAGAAGTGCATCGCACGGAGAACCAGAGCGCACACTATTTAGACAAGAAGAGAAAGAAGCATTGTCTAGAGGCTGCCATACAGAGAGTTTGGCGACGTCATTAACATTAGAAGATGACTGCACAGCGCCAGATGCAAGAGGTGTTACCACCGGAGACGGGGTAAAGAGATCATAGATCAAGTCGACTTTTTTTAACAAAAAAGTCAGCTAAGGATTGGCATTGAACCACGTCAAGCACGGGGGCGTAGGAATAGAGTCCGCTCCTGTCAGTTTTTTTACAACTGAAAAGAGCACCTTAGGGCAGTTTTGTGCATCTGAGACTAATTTTTTAGTAAAGTCTGCTCTGGCTGTTTTGCAACTATTATGGTAGCCCTTCAGAGCTTCTCTATAAGCTACTTTGAGAGTAGGAGAATAATTGCGCCTCCATTTTCTTTCTAAAATCTTACATTGAGTGCGAAGGCACTTAAGCTTGTCGGAAAACCAAGGTGCAGGGGGATGATGAGACATAGTTTTCTTAGATGTCAAAGGAAGCGTGGAATCAACAGCATTATTTAACCACTGACCAACTGCACACTTTAGTGCAGAGATAGGTAGGTCAGTGTTAGGAAGTGTCCTCAATAGTTGTTTATTAAGATCTGGCATGTTAATTTTTCCCCAACTACGTGTTCGTTTATCTATTTCCTTTCCAATCTGTGATACTATCCTGGTAGTGTCCAATGAAAAAGGCACAGCAAAGTGGTCGGACCATTCTATTGGGCGTGCTTTCTGAGAGCAGTCCAACTGTAGATTTGATAAGATGGGATCTGGTAAATGACCAGCATGATGTGTAGGGGCAGAGTTCAATAATTGAATGTTAAAAACTTCGAGAATAGAGATAAGCTGTTTAGTGGACGTGCAGTCGGAATCTTCGAGATGGATATTTAAGTCCCCGAGAATCGTGAAGTTGGCAGCTCTAAGCAGCAAGGGGGCCAGGAAATCTGGCAAGGAAGAAACCCAGGGATTAGCATTCCCAGGAGGGCGGTAGATTAATAGACCTGTCATTGTAAACTGAGGGTTGATAGTTAGCCTAAACAGGGCTGCCTCGCAACCTTTAAGAGGAATGTCTTCAAATTTACAGGTGTACTTAGATTTGAAGATCAAGGCTATCCCCCCCCCTTTGCCTAAAACTCTATCCTTTCTTTCGATTACGTAATTTGGGGGAATTGCAGCGGCAATATCGGGGCCAGAACTGTCATGTAGCCAGGTTTCCGTAAGAAACACAGCATCCGGTTGCTCATCAGTAATGAAATCAAAAATATTGTACTTGTGCTGTGGGAGAGATCTACAATTGACACTCCAGAAATGTAATGAGGAGTGTGAAGAGACGGTTTTAGACTTAACAGGCCTACTGCGTCTGCCATGGCGTTTAAACGATCTACAGCTTGCTGGCATTCCGAGAGCAAAACCACATTGTTGACATTTGTATTTAGGGAAGGGCAGTGTACATACAGAGCAGTTATTGCTAGCATAACGGCGCCATGAGTATAGTTCCTCAGCGGAATAGGAGAGAACCATAATGCGATGTAGTAAATCAAAAGCAACAAGTTACTCACTGATGAAGTATAGAGTACCTGCCGGAGCCCAAACATACAAACTGGCATTTGTGTCTGCCTCATAGGCTTCTTTTTTTGTATTCTTTTTAAGTCATGCTGCACAGCATCAAGAATGTTGTACAGCATCACTAAAAACCACCAGCACAGGCAATAGGTCCCAATGGCTATACTTATTGACTTTGCCAATGCTTTCACATGCTTTTTTCCCCTCTGCCTCCCTTGTAAGTTAGACATCGCCTCATATGCTCCCTGAAAAGCTGCCCTGGGGAAAAAATCTGGAAGCTGAAAGTAAAGGATTGCTACACCCAAAAGGTTTCTAAAACTTCAACCCTTAGTTTAGACTGGATATTCTCCTCGTAGCACTTGCTTCAGGAACAGAGACACTTGTATGCATGGCCCAATGATACATTCAAAGGGCAACTTTTGATTGGAAGACGCTATTAAAATCAATTATGGGGGGAGGAGCTACGCTACGATCCAAGATGGCCGCATAAGCTCCCGGCTCCGCCGACCTCCACCGGCAGCTCGTATATCCTGCCTTTCATCCTTCACACACGCCGGACTCCCACACGTATGAAGTGCTCCTGACTCCTGCGGTGCAAACCCGGACCCTCCATCTTACCGGGTGACGAAGTTACGTCGAATTTACTTTTCGGCCTATTCCAGGGCTTCTGCCGGGACCTCAATTTCTGGCCCATCCGGGTTGGAAGTGATCAACAGCGGCTGTGGGACCAGGGTTGCTTCCGGTCTTCCGACCTCGCTCCACTCCTTCTAATTCCAGTTGGCAACTGAGTAACCAGCTTAATACAAGGACGCGGCACAGTGACGCATGTGATATCGGTGTCCGCGGTCGGGGGTCCTACGCCCGGTGACCCCCTGGGGGGCCGGGATTGCCGGGCTGGCCCCCGCGAGTGGCGAAATACCGAATCTGCTTGTTGTGTGAGCGCTCGCTGTTGTCATCAGCTCCGGGTGTGCCTGGTTCCTGGATGGTGTTTCAGGGGCCCAAATCCTGCCTCGTCTCATGCCGGAGGAGATGGAGGGAACGGACGGCACACCATCGCCGAGGTCCGTAATGGCCGCCATTGGGGCGCTCCACTCTCACTTCGCCGTCCTGTGCCAACGGAGGTCTGTAATGCTGGATAACGTGCACTTTAAACCAGATGAGGATATTCCGACAAGTTGTCAGCACGCCTTGGAACCCGTGGATTCTTCTCCATACCATTTAGAGATCCCTGGGCGGAAGCCTGATTTAGCTTATTTTGATGACTCTGGCCCCATGGATCTTGCACCTGTGATAGTCGTTGGCTTTCCCTGCTCCATCCCTGTTCGACGGAACATTGTTACTAAAGGTTTTTACCACCACAGACAGTTCTTCAGTGACTTTCGGAGAGGTTCGTCTTCCTTCTTCATCCTCTATTGTCGAATTTTCGGATGTCGCCATCTTGTCTCCTCTCCTCGATCCGTCACCATTGTTTTGAATTGCCTTAGACGCTTCGCTTTCTTTGTGATTGCTGTGGCTTGGGTAACATGGGCTTTCATGAAGAACCGAACTGGTCAGGGTTGACTTTGATTTTCGGAGTTAGCTCTTTATGTGCTCTATGCCGGATATGTACCGTGCATATTACTGGGAGTCGGGTGGTTTTTGTTGGAGTTCTCTCCATGTATGTGTTCAGTACTCGCTTTAACAGTCGACATTGAATTTTGGGGAGGTTGCTGCTGGCGGGGGGTAAAGGGGACCGGGAGTGTGTCTAATGTTCTCCTCCTCCGCTTTCTTTCCTTTCTTTAGGGCAGTTCCGGGGCGACAGGCACGCTGTTAGTGGGGTTGGCCGTAGCCATTACAGGGGTGCAGGGTGGCGGGTGTTGTGGGGGGGTTTATCATTTTAGTTTGTTTTGTTCTATGGTCCCTTTCTTTTCCTTCTTTTCTCTTTCGGTGGGGCTTTCCTTCCTCTTCAGTAGGGTTGGCTGTCTCTCTTTATCTCACTTCTTTCTCTATCTGGCGTCTATACTTGCTTATACCTCTGTCTCCGGAGGGTGGGTTTTCGGGATGATGCTCTAGCTGAATCGCTCGCTATTACACTGACTTTTACTCCTTGTCTGCCTCGGCGGGCGTAGTGTGTCTAAGGCTGTATTGTTCATCTCCTGGTCCTGATTGTACTGCGGGGTACGTCCCCCCCATCTCTTCTTAATTCGATTGTATGGTGTGACGCCATTGATAGTGCAGCCACTACTGCTTCTTCATAACAAAAAAATGAAAACCTTTGATATCCTTCGCTTAGTGGCACGTACAATCACATGCTATGCTTGTCTTGTTGATATTACTTGGTCGTATATATGTGCATGCCACTTGAATCTACTCCCCGAGTTTGCGGCCGGCCCCCGTGGTTGTAGGCCTGCGCTTGTAATACTTTAAATAATTCAATAGAGGTTTTCAAAAAAAAAAAAATCAATTATGAAGCATGCAGTAATTTGGGCTTAAAAAATCTAAAGGTGAAGTGAAATGTCAGTACTTTGTAGCAGTTATGCAAGATTGTACACATTTGCCCTGCTCATCTAGACAGCATTTCAATGAGATACACATTTCTTTAAAGAATCACTCCAATTTCACACTTGGCCATTGCACCTCTCATGCTGGAACTCACGCGCAAAGCGCTGGATGGATGGGAGGGGCGCTTCAGAGCCCAACAGAAGCGCATACGAGAGTGAATATGTTTAAAAACCCCTTTTCTTTTATAGTACAGATCCACAGGGACTTGCTTATGAAATGTCCCTGTAGGAGGCCTAGGTCAGGTTTTGACCCTGGAATTGGTTTCCCTTTGTATTTTAGTAAGACACAGGAGGGGCTGAGAGGTAGAGAATGCATCTTCACAACGAATACAAGGTTTCACCATCTTCAGTGTTAGATGCGTGGAACTGTCAAGGTTGTGCTGCCACAAGAGGTACTCCTAAAACACGAAGCACATCAGTTAGCTCAAAACAATGGAGGGGAAGGTGGGCCACAGTATTAAGACTGGTTTAGGGGTCATCACCATTAATAAACACATTTACTGAATAAAACCATCCCCTCTGAGCCACAGCAGGGAGAGTATCTAACTGGGACTAAACCACATAACTTTAATGCTTGCCTTCACTGAGGAATTCGTGACAAGCTTACACTGTATTGAACAGCTGTCTCCAGCAGCATTAGATTTTGCCTCCAGCACTCTTCACAACCAAGGCTGGCAGCTTCCCACCTTGGAGTCCTCGGGTCATTGGGAATTATCCATGGAGAAGAGCGCCCCTGTTGCAGGAACTTGCTCAGAAAAACCTGGCTTTTGAGGAGCTGAGGATACGCCTGTCTGGTAGAAAGGAATGCCTTTCATCATCATCCACCAAATGTGGTTATCCAAACACATAATCAACAATTAAAATACGACCTAAACAACCACAGTAGTCAGGTAACATGTAAAATGCAATACAATATAGCATAGTTCAGGTTATACAATTACAGAGTTAAAGTATATTTTCAGTAAAAAGATATAATTGACCAATCGAGTAGAATAAAGGAAGACCATTATGCCTCTGCTGTTCCAATTTGCCTTTCTAATGCTTTTATAAATGTACATCTTAGTATGTAAACTGAGGTGCATAAAAATATTGTGCCAGGTGGATTCCGCTCCTCGTTTTTTCAGGAGCACAGTCTGTATCTTAAATCCTGCCCCATTGACATTCTCCCGTCACGCTAATGGAAGGCCCCCTTGTTTTAGATAGTATCACCAAAACATTAGCCTCAAAATTCGCCCTTTGATAAAATTGGGGAATATCATTAAACAGCAATCAGGCAGATAAAATGTGAATATTAATTCCCTCATACAATGAATCAGATCATCTTGAAAGCATGCGATACCCACTTTGAGACATTTAATTAAATAACCTTGTAAAATGCAACCCAGAACTTCCTGCTTAGTGACATTTACTTCCGTCAAACTAAAAATAACTAGGTGTAGAATCAAACGTTTCCCTTGGATCCCCTTCTAACTATGCACAACAGGTGACGTATTGAGCCTACCAGGGCCACGGTAGGTAGATACAAGAATATTGTAATTTAGGCATAGCCTCTATAGACCAACCTAAAGGCACATGTTGTCTATGGACTTTCCCTCAGCGGCGGCTGGCACAGGTAAGCGCAGTGCGGCAGGGCGTGGGTGAGGCAGAGAGCCGACAGACAATGGAATATGTATTATTTATTTAATTATACCCATTTCGTCGTCTGTCGACTTCCCCCGCCCGACCGCGTTTACTTGTGCCAGTCGCCACTGCATCCCAGCCAGCTAACTAAAACCCTCTTCCACATCTTACCCTCCAAAGCATTTAAGAATGAGAGGTAGTGTGCGTGAATATGTTTAGTGCCATATAAATATTCTTCCTATCCCTTGAGACATGCAAAACCAGTAGGTCTCCACCTATAGGAGTTATCACGTCAAATTGTTACTGCAGTTGAAGGAAGGTTATTGGCAAACAGGAGACCCAAATATTTAGAGTAGTTTACTACCTCTAGCTACGATCCATGCAGCTATCACCTGTATTTCAGTGCCCACCTCTCTTTTTTGCATTTAGAAGCATTACATTTTAGGTGGTTAATCCCGGCACAGTTATGTAGATAGTCAGAAAAAGTTGGGCGTAAGGTCCACAAGAGTAACACATAAGGAAAGACAAATGGCAATCTTCTTGTTGGGGGGTAAGAACAGCATAGCCCCGCTAATTTAGGCAGTTCCAACGCCTACAAGTAAAGCATTAACAGCCAGCAACCTGCACGGTTTTGAGCAGTTCACCGTTATTTTGAGAAGTTCACCACAATGGCTTTGAATACTCATTACGGCATCCCAGCTAAATTTGAACCAAAGTTGGAGTATAGGATTCTAAGGCCAATGCGAACAACTGGCAGGGAGGCTTAAATTGGACAACTTTACCAAGGTACTGCTTTACCTGGGACACACTTGCTCTGAGGAGACAGAATATTAGAGTGATGAGAATTGCCTGTACGTACAGAGAGAAAAAGACTACAAACATTGGCTTAGTTCCACAAGTTCTGACCTTAGAAAGTGAAGTTTGCAATGTTTGCGTAAAAAGTGTGAATCTGCTACATGTGGTGATCCCCTGAACGAACAAGGTATTTTGCAGGAGCGGATTGTGTCAGGGAAAAGAAATGGGGTGGGTGCTTTGATCAGGCAGGGGAGGGTGAGGGACAACGGAGAAAAATAAAAAAACAGAACTTACTTGCCGCCCTCCAGCATTGCACTCTTCTGCTTCTCTCCACTGCAGGCAGGCACAAGCTTCCAAACTGCCCAGCGGCCAATCCTGAAGCAGCTCTAATGCATGAGAGCAGCTTCAGAATTGGCCTTAGCGCCATGAATTTGCGCTTCCAAAGAGACTGGAAGGCTGTGCCTGCTCTGTCCAACCTGGCAACACAGCTTGGGTTGGAGAGAGCTTCAGGGAGCATGACAGCTTGGCCGTCCTGAGATGGCTGGCCAACCGTCATGCGCACTGATAACAGTGCCCACCTCTCCCCCTCCAGTACTGTCACCCTCCTGGCCCCGCCCCCAAGACTTGGCACACAGTCAAGTAGAAAAAAATAACAAATCGATAATAAAACTGGTTTTAAACCAGTTCTATTTTTCAAATTTTTTAGGGTGCTGGTGCCACTGCTGGTATTCTGGGTAAGTCCAGCCCACCAAACTCTCATTGTGTCACAATAATCACGTACAATCAGTCTCGGAATTCCATGCAAAATCTTGAAGGGGCCCAAGTTTTAAAACCACCTGTACCCGTGATAAATCCCACCTTGAAAAGCCATCTCATGAGTTTGCCTTGTTGTTTTGACGGCAAAAGGTACACAGTTGATGGACGGAATTCAGAACAAATCAAAACATTCATCCCCAGTCAAGAGATCTGGGTTAAATCCATCATTCTTTGGCTCACCATGCCACCCCAGTTTAGACCTGGCCGTAAGCAAATCAGTATTGACCCTGTGCCTCATGGGAACAGTCCAGCCTGAACTGCCTATCCAGGTCCTCCCTGGACCGGAATCAAGCATCCTAGGACCGGGTGGCATGGTGAGCAAAAGAACAATGGATTTAACCCAGATCTCTTTTGAACGGGGGTGAATGTATGATTTAGCAGTATTTCGTCCATCATTTGTTTGCACTTTTCACCCTAAGTGGGATGGCTATGCCCAGACATGGGTCCTTTGCTCACTATGCCACTGGATTCAAGCTAGCCTGGCTGATGAAGGGTAATACCCAGAAACAGGTCCTAGGATTCGGTCTGGACTGTTCACATGCGGCACTGGGTCAAGACTAATTTGCATATGGCTGGGTCTAAACTGGGGTGGCATGGTGAGCAAAAGAACAATGGATTTAACCCAGATCTCTTGACTGGGCGTGAATGTATGATTTATTCAGCATTCCGTCCATCATTTGTTTGCGTAGTTGTTCTTAACAGCACTACTCATATGAGATTCACTAATTTAAAACCACCCTAGCTGGAGTGTGGCCCCTGTGACAAGGGCTTCATTATGTAGCTTCCAGCCAAGTGAGTCAAAACTTGGTGCCATGGGTAAAACAAAGTGAACAGCCAGTTTCAATGCCGCAGCCTTCTAGCGGTGTATGAACTCTACACTTCTAAGAGTTAAATCTGTGGATTCAAATTCAAACTGTACTTTTAATTGAATTGTAACTAACTGTGTTTATTTCTAATACTTTTACAGTATCCCTATCACTTCGTTCTCACATCACTCCCCCTATTTCGTGGCTTGTTTTGTTTTATTACCTTTTTATAATTAAAAAAAAAAAACTTTATTCATTTTCATTGTTTCCACAAAATGAGTCAGTCGTTTACATAAGAAAGCATCATTTTTATATTTTTGATTATCTTTCCTTCCACATTTTGATTATTTCCATCTTCAATAAACTGCTCGATTCTTTGTGCACGCATACCACATCCGCCTTGCTTCTTGCAACTGGCTACCGAGGTTGGGCATAACCTTCTCACAGAAGCCACGTTAATCTGTCCGACAGGCTGATCGAGCCTGGAAGGAGCAGAGTCACAGTTCGCATGATGACTTCGACCTCCCTCCCACTCAGCTCAACATTCTTATTCCCTACAGTCACTTTCTATAAATCTCTCGGAATCTGCAGAGCCTTGCTGTACACTGTCAACTTTCTGTTTAATTACCTGCCCTGCAGACACCCCCAGAGAACACACTGACAATCCTGCCATCAAGTTGATATTCTGCAAGTTGACAAGACCTGCGAAGCAGCCGCAGAGGAGCAGGAGGATGCTTTGGGGCACTTCAAAAAAGCATACGTGCCCGAAGCACAAGGTCCAGTGAATCTGTGGGGGATGTCTAAATCACGGTCTTCCTCTTGGTGGACGTGAGATGTCTACCCTCGGTCTCGGTTTTAGATTTTGTGTTCTCTGGAACCATCTGGAGTTCTAAAACTACCTACAATCGCCAGAGACATCTCTTAGTTACTCGATACCTGTCCCGCCCATCCGTGCAGCTCTGATCCAGAAAGGCCAGATGAATATGGGCGGTGTTAAATTAAATACCGTATAGTTTTAAATAATCGGATGAAGGTTTGAACACGGTTCCCCTGTGCAAACATTATCATCTTCAAACGAATCTTTAGCAATGAAATATCTCAAAGTAGCTTAGCCTAACTTACAGTGCCACGTCTCACGTTTAAACGAGTGGAATTCAGGATGAAGTGATGCTAGGACCTTATTTTAGAGTAAAGCAGGACATGCTACGTTTGTCAGTTTACAGCACCAAAGACACTGTGCTCCAAAAGGAGTTGGAGACCTGGAACTTTTTGTACTGTTTCTGTGTAAACTGCCTGATGGGCCTTCACCATTCCTATGTATTGTCCAAATGCATGTCATCGAAAGTCCAACTCATCATTATCCCAGACTGCATATACAATTGTAATTAAGACAACAGAAGTGTTCTCTGCAAAGTTCGATGGAAACTTCACAACAGCATAATGGCTGGACAAACATTTATCATCCCCTCTACCTATGCTCTTCCAGAAAGCTCCTGCATATTTAGTGAAGTTCCATAGTTCTCTTCCTCTTGGAAACTGATTTTAGAATGGGTTTCGTTTACTTCAGGATTTTGTATAGCACAGGCATGTTGCAGTCTGCCCCTTTTCTTCATCCTGCAGGTAAGTCTTCCCAAACTGAAATGTGCATGGTGCACCCATGTGTAGGACAACACAGTTTGGCTCCGATTTAGTGAAATAAGATACAACAGAAGCACGTTAAACCATGACATATTAAATACCCCAAATCCTAAAGCATTAAAAACGAAACAAACCTGTGACCTCTGGCAACCCCCTATAAAATCAATGGTAATCTTGGCTTCTCCACATGTCCCTTTTACTTGATCTTGGGAATTCACTCCACCTCTCCAAGTGTCATATACAATATTTGTTTAACACTGGAAAGGCATGCTTAGAAACAGGGTAAATGTTGGTAAGAAGAGCTTTATAAGTATCTGGACATAAACACAAAAGATTTAGGACCCAGTTAGGAACTGGGGCTGGTAAAAACAGCAGTAAAGACAAAGTCGGTAAAGACATTACCGGCAGCCCATTTCACCATATGTATCCTTTGCCACAGTAGGATTGGTATCACTGGCGGAAACGTTGCCACTATTAATTCTGCCAGATTTCTTTCCAGCAAAAATGTCGAATTTTTGAATTGGCAGGTGAAGTGTATACATCCTGGAATTCGGATTTCAGCATCTGTTAATACCCGAGAAGTTTTTATAACTGTGCAGAACAAGTTTGTTACCCAACCACCAGCCATTACTTCCATTCTGTGCGGATACTGATACTGCTTAATGGACTTCAATCTTTGTTTTTTCTCTGGCATATGCCATTTGACCACCAATGGTGGTAATGGGAGTAGGGTCTTGAAACAGAGGAACAAGTGCTGAGTGGCACATACAGAGCCAGGGACCCTAGTCTAAGTCAGGCCAAGGAGATGCATCACTTACAATAAATCTGAAAGCAACAATACAGTGTTTGACTCAGACCATTAACGTTTGCTTTTCCAAAGCTTGACAACTTAAATACAGTCTTTTAAAGTATATGACCTCAGACACTTTGTTATGTACGTCATATTGAATATAACCAAACACATTACATATTTTAAGGTATGTGAGATCATGCACACCCATGTATAATGTCGATTACATTAAATATGACAAAATCGAATAAAAGAATTTCAAAGAATGGGATATCCTGAACATTAAGTTTGAGTTGGAGTTTAAAATATTTGTAAAGCGCACTTTCACCAGCGGTTTCATGGCGCTACAAAAGACAGCTCTCCGGAGTAGGAGTGGGGGGAGCAGAATAGGAAGAGGGGAACAGCAAGTGGTTTAGTTAAAACATTTGGCAAATAGGTGGGCTTTAAGTTGCTTCCGGAATTGGGGGTACAGAGTTATAGATTAATGTGTGTCATATTATATACTTTAAAAACAAGGACTCTGTGTGAGGGACCTGATGCCACAGTTAATACAAAGAACATTTGTGCATAGACCGTTGTACTGCATTTTATCTCGTGGTTGATCTGAAAACAATAGCCCGTAGACTGTAACCCTGCACTGTAAGCATGCATTCTACAGCGCTCTGAAGCAACCTCATTGTGGAATGCCGTGCTACAACAAGAACCCTAAATATCCATGATTCAGACAGACCTAACAGGAAAGTGAATCTATATATAAACATGAGCACATGCACATCATATTCACCAGCACGAAGCACGATATTGCACTTATTTCACTTCTTGGTGTAAAGAAGGAGCAGCATGACTCACTGACGCGCCATCGCTGAAATAAATGTGATATTTATTGCAAGGCGCACTCACACATATGCTATCCAGGTTACCAACCCACCTGCTTCTGGGTGTCTTACAGGCACACTTCACAGCATAGGACTATAACAAAGAAACAGCCCTGGCCTGTGCACTAATGTGCACAGTTTATTGCTGGAGGTATGTTGGCCAAAAGACTGCTATATGCGTTTTACTGTACTGCATCTAGATCAATTACTTCTACATAGAGATTTATTCAGAACTCCCCTTAAAGAATTCTATTGATCCAAAGTGTACTGGATACATTTATCCATCATACATTGTTGTAGTAATACCCATTAAACATTCAAACAATGTTTCAGCAAAGAACAATGATATCTTAAACCAAGATTCAAAGAGTCAAAAAAGTCCAATATTTCGGTGTGCCACTTGTTGGTTTATTTTTTATGTTTCTCCCAACATAGAATTTGACATTTGCCAACACGTGTTTCGTCTACTCAGACTTTCTCAAGGCGATGTTAAGAGGTAATTACAATATTCCTTGAGTATGCTATCACGTGGCTGTATCTTGTTCTTGTTATCCTACAAGTATTCAAGGGGAGTTGTAACAAATTGGAGAATGGTCTAAATCAGGGGTCTCCAAACCGGTCCTGGAGGGGCGGATCCATGCCAGATTTTTAAAATTACTACATGCATCTCAATGGGGATATCAAAAAAATATGGCATGGATCCGGCCCTCCCGGACCGGTTTGGAGACCCATGGTCTAAATAAATGTATCTTCCGTGAGTGGCTTATCAATTGAAGGTTATCTGGTCCACCTAATAAAGTCCTATGACACCGTAGATGTCTGTGTAGCTTAGAATAAGCCCAGTTTCCAGATCACCTCTTGTGATATGGCACAGTCTCTGTTCCACTAAACAGTTAACAGCAAAATCGCTATTCCGTTATAGTGTTAACCTGGCGCAGTGAATCCACACGGCCCCCAATGCACGCACTCACGTTCTACTGATCCACTAGTTCGTCCTCAAGCATTTCTAATGGATTGTTTCTCTCAAATCACGTAATTTTCACTTCCTCTGTGAATCTACAGTGCAACGCTCAACTCCGTGGAGAATCTTGATAGGTTTCCACCCTACTCGTAGCGGTGGTTGTAACAATCCAAACATGTGTCCCCTCTAATCGAACCGAGTCCTCCAAGGATTAAACAAGATACAGCGACGTGATAGCATACTCAAGGAATATCGAAATTACCTTGTAACATCGCCTTGAGAAAGACTATGAGTAGGCGAAACACTTGCTGGCAAATGTCAAATTCTATGCTGGGAGGAATATAAAAAATAAACCAAGCAAAGAATAAAACAACAAGTGGAACACCGAAATTCTGGACTTTGACTCTTGGATTAAGATATCATTGTTCTTTGCTGAAATATTGTTTGAATAATTAATGGGTATTACTACAACAATTTATGAAGGTTAAATGTATCTGGTACACTTTGGATCAATAGAATTGTTTAAGGGGAGTGCTGAATGAAGCTCTATGTATATGTATATGTACACGCATTAGGTTCTAATGTGTGAATAGCACCTTTGGTAGTAGGTGAATCGCGCCCCCCAACAGATTAAGAAGTTGCATTTGATTGACTCACACTAGACGCGAATACTTTGATACATATCTCTGTTAATTGTGTGGTAATATCCCTTTCAGGAACCACTACTACCCACCCTGACTCAATATATCGATTACTGTGCTCTTCCTTCTTTCAACAATGAATTCTTTCGGTAAAAAAAAAATAATTAAAAAAAAGTGCTAATTGCTGTACAGTGCTCCAATACCTTGGAGGCCCCGCGCAAGCAGCGGAAAACAATAAAAATACTTAAAGATAGGGTGAGCAGATCTGTGCTATCATCCCCCCGCAGCAGGCCAATAGTTAACTTGAAAGTCAAAAGGCCGGTGCAAAGAGCCATCACTCAGTACTGGCTCAGGCACAGCAAGCCCACGTCAGTAGCCCGGAGAGGGAGACTCTGCTCAGAGCCTGACGCGTCTCGCGATTGAAGAGGACGTTTTGAAGCAATAAATAGAAATTACCCCTGGGGTGGTCACGTTACACTGACACAGCAAGGCACAGAGTTAAGTTACATCGAAAAAAAGCAGAGAGTTTAAAATTAAAACATTATTTAGACTTTGGATGGGGGAACCGTGGAAACAGCAGAAATAAAGATAGTCTATTCTGAAAGGAGATGTATTGTTTTAGGAAAAGGGTTGGTGTATGTCAAATAAAATGCTATCCAGAGTCTTCAGTAAAGGAAATATGCTAATAAAACAAGGAGCCTGAAATGCATGCTGATTGGTGCGGATGCACGAAATGCTCTCACATGCCCTCCATAACCTGAGGGGTGTAGACAGACGTGAATCTTAAAGAAAAATTACACGGGCACCACAGCAGAGGGTGCGTTCATGAGACCATTACACTAACTCACTACCCCTGTGGCTCCATAAATATACAGACTGTATTGTAATTGCATTTATATAGTGCCCGTTACCCCTGATGGGGTGTTGAAGTGCTTTTTAGCAAGTAGCACGCTACTCTGGAACCCATAAAGGATTAGTGGTGAATTAGTATAGTGAAATATGAAATTTGAGAAGTGGACATATTAGTCTGTTATTTTGATTGAAAATGATAGTGGAGGGATAGAAGAGTGAAGGATTTAGGCTTTTTTTCGTTTATTTTTTGTTTTGGAGGTCATAGCAGTATGAGGAGGGTTGGGCTGAGTAAAAAGGGATGTGGAGGGGAAGAGTCAGAGGGGAGAGTTTAGAAAGGTTTGCTTTGGGGGATTTGTGTAGTAAAAGATGTCAGATGAAGCAAGGAAGGGTAGAGTAGGGGAGAGTCTAGAAAGGGGTATTTTGGGGATCATAGTAGTGGTATGGGATGAATGAGAGAGTGGATGTAGAGGATATATTGATGGAAAAATGAAAAATAGGCTAGTGCATTGGAAAGAGTAGTAAAAAGACGTTTGAGATGAGTCAAAGAGTTAAGGTAGAAGGTATGTTGAGCGAGGTATATATGATAAATATCATAGTGCATTGGACATGCTGAATTAGAAGAAATTAATAAATATATAGATCCATAAGTACATGGAAAGTATATAGATGCATAAAGGAAGTAAGTATATGTAGATTAAAGATGTTGATAGAGGTATAGGTTGAGAAATAGGGTAGTGCATTGAATATGCTTTTTTAGGAGAAAAGATGCATAAAGAAAGTAAGTATGCATGACGGTACTACGCATACTAATAAAACACGTGCCATTAGAACGCAGATATTACTGCGCTAGTAAGCCTACAATGACTTACCATTACAACGCACTCTTTTACCATGCATATGCCTTTACCACACATGTCATTACAGTGCAAAGGCATGCATGCTAAAGGCATTCACTTTGCAAAAGGTTCTAAGGTAATTTACACTACCCTGCCCTACCCTAAACCAGCACCCCTGCATGACCTCTCCTGAGCCCCAGCCCTTGCAGTTTCCTAAACCCCTACTTCTGCACGACCCCCAGAGCCACAATCCTTTACCTACCCTAAATCACTACCCCTGCACAACCCCAACCCAAAGTCCTTTCCCTACCATGAACCCTAAATCACTACCCCTGCATGATCCCCCAATCCTTTACCTACCCTAATGCACTAGCCCTGCACCGCCCCAACCCCGTCCTCTCCCTACCCTAAAACACTATCCTGCACGACCCCCCCACACCCAGTGCTCTCCCTATTCTAAACCACTACAACTGCATGACCCTCCCTCTCCCCTGACCCCCAGTCCTCTCCCTACCCTAAACCCAAAACACTACACCAGCATGACCATCCCGGACCCCCATTCCCCTCTCTACCCTAAAACACTACCCCTGCAGGACCCTCCACTGACCCCCAGTCCTCTCCCTACCCTACACCACAAACCCTCCTCTCAGCCCCCAGTCCTTTCCCTACCCTAAAAACTGCCCCTGCACGACCCTCCCCCGACCCCCACTCATCTCCTTACCCTAAAGCACTACCCTGCACGACCCCCCTGACACCCTTTACCCTAAAATAGTAACCCTCACCCCAGGCCCAATCCCCCTTACCCGTCTCTCCCTGTGGTTCCTCTCACTCCTTGTGGTTCCTTGTTCCTGTGCCCAGAGGCGCGGTGCACGTCGTTGTGAGGAAAGGGAAGAGCCTATGTTTCCTCACGACGTGGATCGCCTATATTTTTTTTTACAACGTATGTGCTTTTACCATACTTACCTTTACAAGAAATTTGCTGTAAAGGTATGCGTAGTAAAAGCACAAGCGTGGTAAAAAAAATGCGTAGTAAAGACGATGTGCTGTCACAACGCATGCGTGGCAGCGCTTGAGTTGTAATGGCATGCAGGGTAACAGCCGAGATGTAATGGCTGTTCCCAAAATTACTTAAAGAAAGAAAAATGCAATCCCACATTGACAACATTCTCTGTAACCTAAGCCCCCCTCCCACCCCCTCCCCAGCTGGTGAAAGTGAATCCTGCAAGATGACGAGGGATCACTGGCGTGGGGGGGGGGGGCGGGGGGGGGGGGGGGGGGGGAGGGAGGTCTATGAAATGCTATCCCCCCAGTTGCATGGAAGCTTGTCAGTTCTGGGCGTAGGGGGGCATGTAGTCCCCTCAGTGCGTTGAAACTCAATGGGAACTGCATGTCCGGGCAGACAGTGCGCAGGCAGCAGGGGCAGTTGAGGTGCTCGAAAGCCGCCGGGGGGGGGGGGGACTGAAACAGGTGCCCTTGGAAAACAGGCTCTCAACATTTGACCTCTGTCTTTGAATGCACAGCAATGCAACAAGACAAGAACACGATTTACAGCCCTGTTTACAGAAACAGACATGCAGCATCTGAAAACCTCTAGTGTTTGTGTCAATGCTCTTAGAGGAAGGGAAATGTAGACAAGTGGAAGAGTACAAGTACTGGGCTGCTGCTCTGTGGGAGCGAACAACTGACGAAAAGATGAAAGATTAAACACTTGGATGCAAGGATTTTTAAAGGACACAAACAAATGAAAAGCAGTGGTTAGGCTGTAAACCCACATGAAGTATATACAAAGTATATACACACCTATATACACACCTATACAACAGGTCTCAAAAGTTCGACCTAAAATTCTTTAGTGAGGATGGAGAGAGTTCTTCATGAGGGATATTCCCAAATTTGAGCATGGCATTTCAAAAAGCACAGTCTAACCCGCTAGATTCAGCAAACTTCAATCTGTGGATTTTAATACATACTATCTTCGGTTATGTACTCTCTGTTGAGTCCAGTTCGCAAGTAAAGATTTTCCCTATGATGTAGGGCATTCCGATCAAGTTAGAACCTCGAGTAGCCACAAGGAAAATGTGCTATGTACAATGCTTATAATAAAATATAAATTATTAGAGATGTTGCTTTGCTGCACGGAGTATTTCACTCTGATCTTTCTCCCTCGTTACCACAAAATTATCGAGGAAGGCCATCCACACAATTCACAAGGCGTGCAATGGAACCAATATGGATGCCAGATGTGGGCTTTGCACCTTTCATCAGTAGGAATAGGCTCACCCGGTTAAAGATCAGTGCCTCCTGGTCCGCCTCCATCCATACCTGCTCACGTTAGTGCTACAGGACAGCCTCAGATACCTATGTGTACTGTTAGGTTCTGCTAAGCAAGAGCATAAGTGTACTTGTTTCTACTGTGGACACTACTGTTTATTTTCACTTTTAGTGTTCAACATCATTTTTTGTTGTTGTCTTGCTTTCCTCTTTGTATGCCCTTCGTCTTCTATTATTTCAGGACTTACCTGGCACATTCGATACAACCCTGTAGTGGTGCGTCTTATAGTCACTAGTGTGAGTTTTGATGTGGCACTTCTTCCAAATATGTTCTTTTCTTTTATGTTTTCATCTGCGTGCTTCCTCTCAATTCATCAAAGTTTGCCTGCCTGCATGAACACTTGTTTAGCATTTCTGCAGTTGAATCGGTGTGAAGGAAGAAGAGTGCACTGATTAAGGAAAATAGGTGCTGTATGCTTGTGGTGCTGGGTCAGGGTAAAGATGATAGTAACCTGCACCACAACTTCCGCAGCAGGGATTCTTCCTGGTGGAAGGTGCGAATTGGGTTTGTGTCCTCACCACCAGTGCTGCGTTGTAGAGACTTGGATACTCCATCCGGGTGCTACTGGGACTAGGCAGGTATACTCCTATGTTGGCCAGGTATGCATTCGGTTTTGCTGATCCTATGGTCCAATTGAGGGATAGCATGGATTGTATTATGTGCCGATACTAACAATGTGCAAGTCTGAAACTGGGGACAAAATGTGTGAGACCGGAATCCAATAGAAACTTTGATCTAGGGGATATTAACAACTCAATGCCGAAGACTGCCATCATTTCATCGCTGTGAGGTTTTAGTGATGTACTAGTGGGCACTACTGCTGTTTGACGGGCCAAAACCACATAATTACAGACATGGTGTCCAATACTGAACATTTCACCTGCAAATGATTGTTTCCAGATGTCGTGATCTAGTTATTTCAGTGTAACAAAATGAGACTACCATTCCCAGAATGCATTAAGTTATCGTATTAAAAACCCCGGACTGTAAATGTCTTACATGAGCTGGAGGAATGGGTTCATATATTTGGCATATGGAACTCAAGGCACTAATGCCAATCTGCTTTTACACGCTTTATCTATATCGAATGGTCTGAAAGAAATAATTGGGGAGGATCGAAACTCGTCCTGTAGCAGTGAACGAAATCTAATTCAGTCCTGACCTATCATTTTAGTTTAAAACGCCTTAAGATGCACCATTTGCCCTAACTTCCCTAAAAATACATTAAAGTAAAGGGGTCCCTTAGGGTTCCTTTTCGGTTTGCTAACAGGTTACTGCCACTTTTTAATTGGTGGTAAGGTATAATGTTTTGCAACCGGAATTTGGTTGCATAACATTAATTACATACTACTGGAAATTGGTATCTGGAAGAGTCGCTCTAAGCATGCAACTTCCAAATACATATACCGAATAGCTAATGTAAATTGCGATTCGGTAACAAGTTACCAAATCACATTTTGCCTCTGGTACATTTTAATACGTTTTTTTGCAGTCACAAATGAACCGGTTTTGCTTAAGACTTGAAAAAACCTTTGTACATCTGCCTCAAAGAGACAAATCAGGGGCTGCGTGTACCCTATATGTGGGTTATTTTTTTTATTAAACATGGAGCAAACGTTTAGTCTATTAAATAAAAAATATCGTTTTTTTGTACAGCAGACATACTGAACTCACATTTTTTAAAGGTGCTCTCGTATGTGAGAATGAAGAGAAAAGCGACACTGTGAAATAAAATATTTGCCCAGGATCACACAATTTAAGACAAGTTTATCGGTCTAGACTCTAGAGCATTACAGTTAGGCCGAGCAGATTATTCAAGTCACTAGACCTGCAAGTATTTTTCTTATGTTTCGAGGCTTGCTTTAATGTCTTACTCTTTCACGTTCTGTTCTGTTCCATCAACTGATGTGGTAGCGGTGGAGTGCAGCGTTGTGCAAAACTTCTAATAAATAAATGTTATTTTCTGGCATGGATGCCATCTGTTAACCTACCTGCCCTCATCATGGACACATGCAGGTTGATGACAACCCTCTTCATACGGAGTCTAGAATGAAGGTAACTGGGGAGTAGGATAGACTAATGTGCAGACTTGATGCCTTATAGTATCATGTCATCTGTGAAACATCCATTAAGTCAACATAATGTTGCATTTTGTAACTTGTAACTTACGTTTTCTATATAGGTGTGGCCCGTAAGCTTCAGGGTCAATTGTCATAACACAGGATCAATTGTCAGTTATATAGTGAGGATAGCATTCCTATCTAGATTATGTTTAAGCAATTTTTTGTGTTTTCTAATAAAAAAAATAGCATCCCGTTCAGAAATGTATTTTGGAGCTATCAATGCGCCGATGTGTACAGCAAGCAAGAAGAAAGTCAGAAAAAAATCCTATAACAAAACTTGTAGTACCAAAACTCCCACAACGAAAACCCCTCCAAATTCCTCCTGCATGCCGCTTTTATCAAGGTACATACATTGTAATAGGTACAATAAATCTAATAGATGTAGAGGGTTGAGTCTGGAAAACTAACAATATTCCTATTTTCTCGACATCACATCACACTAAAGGGTCCCCTGATAGTTGCAGTAGCTGTGGCAGTTTCGTTCTGGGCCATATGGATAACGTTTTATGTAGATTTATCACCCCAGTTCTAGAAACAAAGCTACAGCATGTCAGCAGATTCAGAAGGATTAGGACTGTCAGCAGTGAATTTCAGGGCATTTGACTCCACTGAAGTCCATGAACCTACAATGTTTGCCCAACCCCCTACATTCTGAGCGTGTGTCAATGTCCAGTCCATGGAAATTCTGTACCTAGCCTGCAACAATGCAAAGGCCACCCTGCACTGGGGATACATCTTTATTCGCCGCACTACAATGCAGGAGAAACAGAGCAACACTCTGCTTATGTTCTTCCTGCCTATGTCTCTATACATGCATTTCTTCCCCTGCTGCTCCTCTTCTCTTCTGCCCAGCATGCTCTCCTGAGTGAAACTGGAGTGTAGTGGCTACCTCATTTTGATGGCACAGCTGACACTATTTATTTAAAAGGTTACCGCGTGGTCATGGGTGTCCTTGAAGCAAAAAGGAGGATTGCGCTTTGTTTGAGGAGACGTGGTATGTAGCGACAATCCTTTCTTGGGAGTCGGGACGAGCAAAGTTACAGGAGTATGTTGGGGATGAAAAGTCATCCAGTACAGAGTTTGAAGAGATGGGTTGGGGTGACCAAGAAAAGTGGTGCAGTAATAAGAATCTGCTTCTACTGACTTTGAGGAGATTGAACCTGCAGATAGGGTTCTGCAGTTAAGGAGTTTGTGATAAGCACAACATGGGGGCAACTTTCGATTCATTTGAACGACGCAGGCACCCACTTGGTTACAGGTTACAAAGCATAGAGACAAGGAAAGAAGGAAAATGTTGAAAAATTAGCTAGGTGCCCAAATAAGTTGGGATGAAACAGATTCCCGTTTCTTGGCGCTTTTATAGTGATGTGTGCATGGCCTCACTTCTGTGGTAATGTCAATCCTAGAATGGGTTGTGGCGAACGCTTGGGTTGGAAACAGCTCACATATATGCATCAGTTGTTTGGCCATCATGGAATCGTGAGGGCAGATGGTAGCCCAAGACACCACCTTAATCGCTGGTGTGTAAACAAGATAAGGCTCCCGCTCTCCCAATGCATGAAAACTTGCAAACAGATTTTCCATTCCTTTTTCAAATAAAGGACATCTGAATGCCCACTATGTAACCAAGACTGAGTCAGGCAAACAGAGATATCTGACCAGAAGGCGAAGCGATACAATGTACACTGCAATTGTTGTTCTCTGCTCTGACTTCAAGTCTCAAAGGCTGAAGGCCGTTCCTTAAATGAATAAAATTCTTCGTGAGAAAAAGGTTTACAAAAAGCTTCAAAACAGAACAGATTGAAAGCGTTTCTGACTAGTAAATCTGACAGAAGTTAAAATTAATAACAAAAGACAACACATGCATTTCGAAAACGGTCTTTAAAAAACATTGTAGCACTTCTACCATCTGCCAAAACACGCAGGAGCCCATGTTTCAGTCTCAACAGCAGAAGGAAAACAATTTTCTTCTACTTTATAGTTTGGAAACTAGAGGTTCCCACAGAATGTTCATACTTTCCAACAGCGGAGAACGAAGAACATACAGCCAGATTCATCAAGCGAAATGCGCTCGCAAAAGGGCCAGATTCTGAGAATCTGGCCCTTTGCGAGTGCAATTTTTGCATTTGGGATTCATCATCCCAAATGCAAAAATCGCTAATAAAGAATTCGCAAATTTGCGAGGATTAGCATTTAAGGAATCTCTATTAGAGATTCCTTAAATGCTATTCATGAAACATTTAAAAATTGCGAATTCGCAATTTAGGACCGCTATTTACCACGAAGTCAAACCTCGTGGTAAATAGCGAAAACTTAGAAAAATGCATTTAAATGCATTTTTCTAAGTTGCATGTTACACACACACACATGTCCTTTGGACATGTGTGTGCACAACATCAGTGTAAATTCACATTTCAAGGATGCTACAGGGTATCTTTTGGACACCCCTGCACCCTTGAAATCGCAATTTCATTTTGCGAATCGCTATTTGGGATTAGCAAATTCCGAGTGTCTTCCTATTCAATCCTATGGGCCCCTAGGCCCATAGGAATGAATGGGGAGATATTCCTTAATTGCGACTCGCAATTTGCGAGTCGCAATTAAGGAATAATTAGAAATCGCTATTTCTTGATGAATAGCATTTTGCTATTCCTTAATAGCGAATCGGTAAATTTCGCTATTAAGGAATCGCAAAATGTGTTCTTCATGAATCTAGCTGATAGTGAGATACCAGTTTTTTTGGTTTAGGTTCTTTTTTTTGTTTTTAAATCTTTTTATTAACAAAGCTCGAAAGGGAAGAGCTACGCTAGCAACCAAGATGGCCGCTTAGGCTACCGGCTCCGCCGACCTCCGTCTTTAGCCAGATTATCCTGATCGTACACCCGACCTCAGTGTAGATGAATCGTTGCTGAGTCGGATGGTGCAATCCCGGGAACTTTATCGCCCCGATTAACTGAGTTGTGTCGTGTTTTGGATTTCGGCCTAACCCAGCCTGTGAGCCGGGGCCTCGAGTACTGGCCCAGCCGGGTTACAGTTGAACAACATCGGCTGTGGGTCTCAGACAGGGTCCGGTCTCTTGCAGTGGAGGTTATCCTGTACCGATTCTGATGGCAGTCCTTTGGTCTGATTGACACTGAAGGAGAGGTGACAAGATTAGTCTGTGGCTGTGGGGAGGGGGGGGGGTACCCGTCCCGGCGACCCAGTTTGCTGCCCCTCCCCCCTGGTTTGCTGGGTTGGGGTCCTCCCTGGCAGTAGCAGGATGACCGAGAATGCACCCTCTGCTGCCGTCCGCTCCGCTCTCTCCTATTTCCCCGGAGAGAGACGGCACTCTGGGGTGCACGTCCATGTTTGAAACCGAACGAGCGGAGATGGGTCGGACGAATTGTGAGCCGTCATTGAAGACCGTACTTGCCGCCATCGGGGCACTTCATTTGCATCTGGAAGCTATTGTCAACAAAATGATCGCTGGTATAATCGAAACTGGGCGTCCGAGGCCGGGCTCTGATCCATCGCAAGAGCTACAACAAACTGAGTTTCCCACGATGCATATAGTAATGGAGGATGAGGGCCCCGTGGAGGAAGAAGTACTGGTACCCTTGGTCAGTGTGCAAATGAGTAATCGCGGACTTGGTTTCAAGACAGGATCGCAGGATCCACCATTGCTACCGACTGAGGTAGATCTACTTGGTTCTTTGCTCCTGGGTACTTCCATTAGTGACTATCGGAAGGCAACAACGTCTTTTCCCTCCCTAGCGATTTTATTACGTTCATGGAGGAAACAACAGCTGGGCCTAATGTTGGTGAGGGAGATCCTATGTGTGGCTGCGGTTTGCAAAGACTCAATGTCTACGACTTGTCCCCGACTGCACTTTATTGAACTCCCTTCGAACTTGATTTTCCTGGGATTGCGATGGTATTACCAGATAGAGTTCACATGAAAGATCGGAAGGGCCAAGGATGAGATTGTTTGCCTGGGTCTGACTTCAGGGCTTTAGAGGACACAGGATCTGCTATCATAATGCTTGCGGGAGGTTGGGCGGTGTTTAATGTCTCCCCTGTTTTGTACGGTCTATAACTTCTGATTGCTTTTGTTTACTACAGGGGTTGTTCGTTTTTGGCGGGGGGGGGGGGGGAGAGGGAGACCGGGAGCCTGTATGACACTCTCCTCCTCCATCTTTTCTACTTTTAGAAATTAGTTAGTTGGGGCAACAGGCACACTGCTAGTTGGGGTTAGGCGATTGCCATATGCAGGGGTGCAGGGTGGGGGATGGGTCTATTGTTTGGTTTTAGCTTTCGTTTTTTATGGTTCCCTTTTTTTCTACTCTCTCTTTCAGTTTCTCTTTCATAATATTGGGGAATTATCCTGATCTTGTTTATTATTCTAATATCTGGTGAACGTGCTTCTTTTACTATCCTGACTCTATAGATGGGTAGGTTCTGAGAGCTTGCACCTACGTTGGGTCGTAGATTAATGTCGTAAATCCTGTTTTGTAATTACTTGCGCAGGCATCTCAGTTATTCTTTTATTGCTCCATGTTTATCCTGTTATTGTACCTGTTCGCCTTATTATTAGGTTTGAATGTATGGCACCAGATATGTCTATTCCTTTTTCTTGTTTATAAAATAATTTAAAAAAAAGATTTTTTTTTTAACAAAGCTCGAAAGAGCATCTTATTCAAAGACAATGTCAGGAGTACATTGGTTGCCATATACAGACAATCAATGTCAACTTTTTTTGGGATAAAGCGGGCACGATTGTTGCCCCCCTCCCAACTTGCAGTTATTCAGCCCCCAACAGCCCTCTGTACCTCCTCCACGGCATCCACACCCTCTTCCATTTCTTGACACACCCCCTACTCTTGTACACTGTTTCCTCAGCCCTAAGACACCAATCAAGATCACGTTTCCATTCCTCCACCTGCAGGGGCGCCGGCGCCCCCAGCTTCTGGCAATATTGCGCTTTGCCACCCATCCGACAAGGCCAGCCATATACCCACATATCTGGACCAAACTGGCTCCCCTCTAATCATGAGTAAAAGTCATCTTGGATCTAATGGAACAGGCTCTCCCGAGATACCAGTTTTTCATCGGGCGCCGTAGCCAATCTCTCCATATCCAGGCCTGGGCATTGTGGTTTCTGCAGATGCGAAGCACTAAATGTCCGAGACCTGAGAACACATGCATCCGAGAACAAAGACAGAGAGCAGTTACTCGCTCTGAAGAACGCCAATGCAAGGGTCTTCTGATTGGCCACCTTTCCCACAGCATCATTTTGATTGCAACTCCTCCTTATTGAAGACACCAAGTTATCTTCGCCAAATCGGTGTAACACCTGGGTTTTTACCTGAACTGTGACCACAATAGATCTAAATCCGGTGCCGTACCTACCAGTGCCATCCTCCAGCACAAGAGCTTTGGTGGAGTCATGGTAATTCATGACCTCAAAGCAAGTTTATGAAGCTGTCCTATGTCAAGATTTCATTCATAGTCTAGATTAAAGTACAGAAATTCCACTGTAAACCTCCAAACACTTAAGCAATGTAACCTTTTGGTTGGTGACCTGCGAGAGCAAAGGTTTACTGACTGGCTGTTAACTGCTCCAGCTATAACCCAGGAGGTGTGGCACTGTTTTTTCAAATCCTCTAAGTTCACCAACTAAGAACTTTCAGCTGCGCCTCCCAAGACATATCTTACAATGTGTCTCCCACACCCCAGCACTATAGAGTACGCATGTATGCTCTCTACCAGTATATCAGGATTGTGTACTGCCTACTAGTGCGATACATGGCCTCTCAACGATTTACATGAAGTAATACGGTCTGTTACAAGCCACGCGAAGCACCCTAGAATGCAGGACTAGCAGTTACGAGTTCAGTTCAGCTCCATCAGACATATGTTTTGTCCTCTTTCCAGTACCACAGTTACGCAACATCTATTGGATTTTTATACCCCTTGCTTAGTATCCCAGTATTAGAAAATGCCGAGAGATGCCACATGACATGCCTAGCACACAAGAACCAAGTCTGTCCTGGTGATGTATTAGGTGCACTCCACATAATCCAACGCCAGGAATTGCCTAGTGCTCTTCTAGCTTTCTAGAAATAGTAGTTGCTGATCCGGTTATGTGCCCCTTCGGGCACCTCAGGGCAGTTTAATGGAGGTTTTAAAATACTGGCAGTGGCTTGAGGTGCTTTGTGTGCACTGTTCAATACTTGGAATTAAAGGATGGCAAGAGATTTGCTGGGATCCTCGGTGTGTCAGAGTTCAATAATATCTTCTGTCCAGCTTCTCCAGAATTAAGCTCTGGTTTAGTGACACACAGTGGAAGCAAAAACACCTTGGCACTTGCTTCATCATGATTTTTATATTCCCCTGCCCAACAATACCTCTGTGATATCATAGGCAGTGCTATATATCACATCCGATGTCACAACACATTTCAAAGTTCTCATGCCACATGTACGTCTCGCTCAAGCCCATGACCTTTTACACGCATCAAGTCCATGATTATACGAAAAACAATATATTTATAGCATATAATTCCATTACTTTCTTTGCAGGCCACCTTCATCCCTATACCTATTTGAGTCACCTAGGAATGTCACATTTTGTGTCTTAACATTTGAAATATAAACACAGACCTATTGACTGTACCAAAGTCTGGTTTGTCCGGGTGGTCCTCAAAGAAAGAAACTAGGCAGTGCAGCAAATAGGGGTGCTTGAGGGCACATCATTGCCACACCCAAGCGCCACACATGGACTTGCTGCAGGTTTCTTTACGGCTGCTGTTGAGGTCCCAAACATTGACGGTTGCCTGAAGGCAGCACTAACCCTACTTAAAATCAAATCTGTACACACATGTGCTTTGTTGATACACAGAACTCTGCACCATGGCAGCATTTGCTCTTACTGCTCTGAACATCTCTCCTTGCAGAGCAGTATTCTCAATTGGGTGCCGAGGACCTATGAGATTTTGTAATCATAGTTGTGCCTTATAGTAGGTGGCCAAAAAAAAAGCACAAATAATTTGGACAGGTTTGAAGGTAGACGATATTAGGGACCAACTTCTGAAGATGTTCCACGTCCAGTGCGAGTAGAGACTCCAGTCATGTTTCTTTCTTTTGGTAACGGGGGTGAAACGGACGACGACCTAAGAAACATTGACCTTTTGCCTTTCTTCAAACAGCACCCCGAGAACTGGAAGGTAGACGAGGTTGTCACTCCGGGACTCGAGTACAACCACCCTGAGGAACACGGCTACTTTAATTGGGCGGATCCCGGGGCTAGCCATGCCCCCGAATGCAAGGTAAGTGACTTCGAGACCCACGCACAGGTGTGTTCATCACCCGGAAGTGGAGGAGGAGTTTGGAGTAGCGAGGAGTGCGACGGCGAGGAGTGGAGGACTGGAGATCGGAACGGCGAGGAGCGGAGAAGAGGACATCGGAGGCGAGCCAGGAGACAAGGTAAGAGGAGGAAGATCGGAGGAGGCAAGCGGGGAGGGCGGAAGCGTCAGGACCCATCGAGACGAACGTGGAGCGGATCGGAGGAAAGACTGGAGGGAGAGCAGACGACTGCAGCAACAAGCCAGGAGGCCAACGAGAAGGCGCTTCGCCCAGCCACAGTTCAAGGGAAGTGTGGCTCTCGCAGGTACAGTCACGCTTTGCGGGCTGGGCGGGACGTAAGTGGGCTAAACCTCCTTGAGGCGATCACCCGAGTCTCCAGTGCACTACCCTTACCCCATCACGGCATTGCCATTCCCTTTCGTTTAGAGGGTTGTTACAGCGCACGTGTGTCCCTCACTCCCTTTCACTGAAACTCTGAACAGTCTGTTGAACACAATACTAAGACCTATCCCGTTTCCTCCTTTCACTTCCCCTATCTGAACACAGAGCTGGAAGAAGACGAGCCTACCGTCCGGACCACAAGTCCCAGAAGACATTGGGATAGAAGAGTAACCGGAGCGGAATCGGACCGAGACCTCCCCCTCTCCTACTACCGGAAAGTAATACAGCGAAGAAAAGTGTTCAAGTCAATAAAACCTGCGTTACCCACAGTTCCTGTGTCAGTGAGTCTGTTCCCATCCCCACACTTTTTATTCTGATACTTGGGATATTGATATCATCAAAAGAGGGGGTAGTAAAAAGCAAAGAATTTCAGGGAAGTATATGGCTTACTGGGACCAAACATTAGACTTCAACAGTGACATCACTAGGCCGACTCCATCATCTGAATTAATTCAGAAGGTCCAAAATACCACTGAATCACTCTCAGGAAGGAGAGGGGCTGACTACTTTACACCCTCAATCTGGTTTCTCACTTGGTGAAATCCTATACATAGAATATATTTAAAGAATGCACTCCCACCACTAAGGTTTGCTGGCACTCACAGGCCGCTTTAGTAAATGTCCACTATAATAATAAAGTTCAGGGGCTAAAGCAGAAAAAAGATAGATCCTCAGTAAAGCAGATACCCTGTAGTAGGCAAAACCATTTGGCAGGAGGATAAGTATACTACCACTGGAAAGTTGCCATTTGGCAAGTAGAGTCCACAAAGGCAGTACAAGTTTAAATATTTAATTATGAAAGTAAGGCAAACATCCATAGGTCAAGACGTAGCTCTCTATGACGAGACAGCTGGATAAAAATTACCTCCAATATATCTCTGAGAACAATAAATGTGGAACAATACTCATGGAAATTGGAATAAGCGTCACCAACTGACCCACAAGACAAGTAGTAAGGCTTTCAAATATTTTAAACTTACAGTCAGAAATGGGAATCCATCTTCGGGTATCTAGCAGAGAACAATACAAATAGATTTCGATTTGTCTGCACATTCTTGTGTAACAAATGTATGTATATGTATGTATGTGTGTGTGTTCTTATATAGCGCTTGATTTTACCCTTGGGCATCTTGGCGCTTGCCTTGGGAACCCGTCCTGGTTTTTCCCTGTGAGATCACCCGTGCTGGGCATCCCCAAGGTGAAAGCCAGGCATCCCGCCGCGGGGGGGGGGGCGTTGTGGAGATTAAGCAAGCTTGTTGCCCAGAGCTGCATAGTGTGAACTCTTGCTTGCGTGGGCACCGAAGCGAGAATTATCGAGTCCGTGGACAATTGGGTTCAGGACCCTGCCGCGTCGGGAATCGAACCCTGGTCCCGGGTCTGACCTCAGCTTCAGGGTATGCCTCCTCTAACCAGTGAGCCACACTTTTCCACATATAATGGAAAACAACCAATGAAGTTCAAAGTACCCTGCTAAGGATTGTTGTCCAAGGCAATATGCAGTTAGCTCTCCAAAAGAAGAAAGAGAAACAGGGAAAGGATATCAGAAGTAAGGCCACCACAGGAAGAAGGAGGGTAGGATAGAAATGTATTTAGTGCTTTAGCAGGCAGTAGGTGCTAGTGTTTTTTGTTGTTTTTTTAAACAGTTATAACAACAATTTTGTTTCCAGGTAAGATAGAAATTTTGATCCAAGGTAAATGGGGATAAACTTAAAGATTTAACCATGGCTCCCTTTGCGGTCTTAAATATCAATGTTTGGCACTTTAGATTGGATTACCACAGCCATAGCAATTTAGCTTCAAAAATCGATGTCAAAATGTTACCCTGGTTAAATGTCAGCACTTTCTCTACAAATTTGCACATTGTTTAGGGCTTAAGGTTTTAGATATCCATGTTTGGCACTTTTGCTCTTTGGGTCAGATTTGCTTATTGCAGCCCTAGCGATTTTACATCAAAAACCAATGTTCAAATGTTATCCTGGTTAAAGGTCAGCACTTATTTTGAAAATTTGCACATGGTTAGGCCCTTCGGATTTTAGATATCAATGTTTGGCAGTTTAGGTCAGATTTGCTTATTGCAACCCTGGCGCTTTTGCTCCTAACTACTGACTATCCTGGTTGAATGTCAGCACTTTCTCTGTATATCTGCATACTGCCGAAGCTTTCCTAGTTTTAGACAGTCTATGAGTTTTTGCACTTTAGGCTAGACTTGGTTAATTGTTAGCTTAGCAAATCCTGTCTCAACGACGTCGGTCTCTGTGAGAAAGAGTGTTTTATCACGATTCACAACCTTACTTCCAGAGTTTATTGATGTATATTATCTGTGTTGTATGTTTTTATCAAGGTTTATGATTTTAATTAACTAATAAACTAATTTACCTACCTACCATGACTAAAATAGGTTTCTAAGGAACAAGGTAACAAGGGAGAATTCTTTATTTTATTTGGACTCATTTAAAATACAATATATAGTGGGTCTGTGTAGGAAATTGCCTCTTGACATGGTTAGCCCACAGTTTTTGCCTGGAGCACGATGTGATGTCGACTGAAAATGCACTGGGTCCCTGATAACCAGATTCGCAGTGCCAGAGCTCTTTCCCAAAACTGTACCACAATTGCCACAACTTCAGCATCTCTGTAAGTCCCTGGTAAGTGGTATGCCTGGTACCTAGGGCATTGGGACTTAAGAGGGTCTTCTAGGGCTGTAGCACGAATTGTGCCACCCTAGGGGCTCCTCTCCAAGACAATACAAACTGACATTGCATGCTGTGTGCCTTGGTGTAGAACAAAAGGGAAGAGCCAGCATGGCACACATCCCTGTGTGCCATGCCCAAAGATATTGCATGAGATATAGGTAAGTCACCTCTAATGCAGGAATTCCAGCCCTAAGGCAGGGTGCACTATATCACATGTGCTCATATCTGCCCGTCATATCTGCCTGTGCAGATATGACCCTCCAATATCTAAGTTCATTCTTGGATATTGTAAGTGTGCAGGGAAGCCATAGACAATACATCGGCTAGACACCTGTCATTATGAGCTCCCCACACCATGATAACTTCACTTTACCCAGAGATGTTTGGTACCAAACATCTCATCTTAATAATCCCACACGGATGCCATTGTTGGATTTATTAGTAAATGCACACAGACCCCTTAGAGGTGACTCCATAAAACCTACCAACTACTGGTGTAGTATCAGACTAGTCTCAGCCAGCCTGCCAACACCAGACATGTTTCCAACCTCATGGGGTGAGAGCCTTTTCTCTCAGAGGCCAGGAAGAATGCCTGCTCTGGGCAGAGGTGTTTCACACCTCCTCCAGGCCGGAATGGCATTCCTAGGTGGGAAGCTTCAAAAGAAGATGCTGCCTTTCGAATGCAACCCAGGAGTTCCAGATAGTGGAGGATGCCAATCCCCCTGTCCTGCTCCATTTTTGGCGGGAGGACTGGTGGGAACATTTGTTAGATTAGGAGTTGTGCCTACATTCAGCCAGTACCACCCTTAAGGTGGGGCAGGTGATATGGACCCCACTTTTCACATTCTTCCATCTTGTGTTGGACAGAATTAGCCATCCAGGTCCAGGGTTATGCCCACTTGCCAATGGAAGTGGTCATAGGAGGGTGAAGTCACCCTAAAGTAGGTAGCCCATTGGCCACTACATGGTACTCCCTTTAACACCCCTAAATGTAGTATTTAGGTGGCACCCCTAGGCCCTGGAGGTCAAATCCTGTTGACCTAAGCAGGACGCTGAAAAGCCTCAAGGACAAAAGGATTTACGACTGAACCGGCACCAACCCTGCTGGTTGTCTCGGACTCCTACGTCAAAATCAACTCGTCCTGCAGCTGTACTCCAGAAAACTGGGAGGCCTGCCTGCCTTTGACAAAGAACCGGGAATTCTGTGGATTGGTGAAACCAGACCCTGCACGTACAGGCCAAGTTCGAAGCAGCAACAAAGTGCTCGTTGCTGGGTTCGTCGAGGTGGTGACTCACAACGAAGTAGCAAGAGCACTCCATGAGTGGTAGCTGGCTATCACTGACGGTCGGAGCCCCTACCTCCAGCCTCTGAGGTTCCTTTCAACTTCATTTGCAGCAGCCACAGGTTGTTGGTAGCCAGTCTGGCCCCCGACGCCTTCAATCGCCAGTCCAACAAGAAAGCACTCCACAGCACTGCAACTGACATCAGAAATGATCCCGCTCCTGTGATTTTGCATCTCCTGTTTTGTGATTTCAACTGTGTGGCAGAAACTGTCTCAGCACAACCATCATTTGTTGACGGACCGACCGAGGTGCACCTTCAGCACATCCACACCCAGTGACAGACATTCCCATGTGTCCCTGCATCCAGAGTCTCTGGGCAAGGTAAATTGAGAACTGCCTGTTCCACTCGGGTCCCAGGTCCCCAAAGCCCTCTGCTTTGAAAGAGTGAAACCAAATCCAAGCCAAACTCCCCTTTGGCACAAGACTTGCAAAAGCCTGTGTACTTTTACCCCAGACGGCGACGGTCTTTATCTGATGGTCCTGCCCCTCACCAGATTTACTCCATTGCCTGCAATACTAAATTGTGTGATGGGGACTCATGTTACCGCTGTTTATTCTACATTGACCATCACTGTAAATACTTGACAATGTTTAAGCATTTTTTTCTCCTGACCACAACATTCTTTTGATTGACATTGCTGTCCGTCACCCGATTTCCCCCTTGCCTGCAATACTAAGTTGTTTCACAGTGATGCAGGTTACCACAGTGTATTCCAGATTTACCATCACAATAAATCCTTGATGGTGTTTAAGCATTTTCTACTGCAGCTGTTTTCTACTGCATTTTCAAAATGCACCTGCCTAATCATACTGATTTTGCTACCTAAAACATAAAGATACGTGTTATTTTTGCAAATTGGTCTCAGATTTTTATTCTTGAGTGGGTCTCTCATTTATTGCCTCTGAATACAACAAATGCTTACCACTACCCGCTGATAAACCAAACTGCTTGACCACACTACCACAAAAGAAAGTATGTTAGTATCATCTACTTGTGCCGCTGTAAACTAAACCCGAGACCCACTGGACTCTCTGCACATTGTACTTCTTTTTAGTGCACAATATTGTGAGCCAGCTTCCTACATTCTGGCAGAGGAGATACAACTTAGTTTAAGTGAAGCTTGTGAATTTATTAAACTTTTGTCTTCTCTACGCAAACAAAAATATAAAGGGGTTGCCATTCTCATTCAGAAAGAGTTCAGAGTAAAAATACATGGATCTCAATTGGATCCTTGATGTAGATGGATTTCCCATCTATCAATCCTTGATAGATGGGAAACACGTTAATTTGTTGTGGGTTATGGCTCAAAATGTAGATGACCCAGTACCTTTCATTAATTTAACTAAACAAATGATGGCCCTTATTGACTACAAAATCAACACAGTGGTTGTAACCTTTCCTTAAATCCAAAGTTAGATAACTTAAAAATGGTCTTTATAAGCAGGCTTCCAAAACTGAGGGGGAAAATTAGAGGACCAAGATGTGATTTCCAGTTTGACAATATATGGGGGTCAATACATAAAAGGAGCTAGAGGATTTGCATTCTTTTTTTGGTAAATGCAAGCTAAACATCAGACTTGGTTTCTATGTTTTTATTTCAGAGGGGCTGAATAATGTGGTCTCTTTTAATGAGATCTCGACCTGAAATTTATCAGACTATTCTTTCGGCATGTTAGAACTAGGCCAAAATAAATTACAAAAATTAAATGATATTTGGCCTAGTGGGACACACTGAAAGCATGTTTCAGGGGTTAGTGTTGCTCTAACAGTATATGCTCTAACAGCAGTGTAAGGGAAAAATAAGTAATTTGGAATAAGAGTTGGCGGAATTAGATAGCAATACTGGGTAGATGGGCCTGAAGGAGAATGATTGTAATTTCTGCCTAATAAGAATGACTTACCAGATTTATTTGAATAAGCGAAAGAGCCTGTCAAAAACACATATTAATCAACAAAGATAAGAATATTCAGGAATGGAAAAAAGTAGTCGCAAGTTAGCATATGAAATTTATAATTAACAGGCTAGTACGGATCTAGGAGATCAGTGACATAGATTTGCTGGTTTTTGCTGTATGTAATAATTTAGGAGCTTTTTCCTTTTAGAAAACTGCATTTCTAAATAAGAGGATATTTTGGTACACTATACAAGGGGATATTACCTCTGCTGGGTGTCCTCAAGTTTGACTTCTAACATCCCCAGTTAGCTAAGAAAAGTGTTATGTAACAATTCACCAACAGGCACATGGGAAGGCCCAAAAAGAATTCCATCAGAAATATATAAATTATTCATTAGGTGGTTATTTTGCTTCCTTTGGTTACCACTCTTCTTAATCGAATATTTTCTTCAGGACGACTCTCAATTCTTGGTAATTTACTATCTCAGTATTTAAGAAACCCAGGAAAAATCCTTACCATTGTCTATCCTATTTTCTATTTAAGCAAATATTTTTCCATACAGACTCAGCAAGGCAGTAGAGAGTTCAATAATATCAGGATCAACAGAAATGCATTCCCAAACACCATTTTATTTTTACATTGAATAACACTCTAATCCTCACAGTTGATATGGCAATATTCAGGAAAAATCCCTTTTGAGAGCTCTTTAGTAGATGCCGAGAAGGCCTTCAACCATGTAGTCAGGAGGCATCCGAGGGAGATCCTGTTTCACTTTGGGCTCCAGAAGCATTTCTATGAGAGGGGTAAGGGCTTTATATAAAAACTCAAGATGCTAAGCTAGTGATGGAGGGCTATTTATCAGCATTTTGTTTTACATCTGTAGGAGGGTGCCAACTATCCCTGCTACTTGGTGCGCTAGCCACTGAAACACTAGCTCAAATGATGTCTAGAGTAGGGGTTTCACCCTCCTCCTATAGGAATTTGTACTAAAAGTCTCAATTAAATGCAGATAATTGTGCCCCCCAGCACTTTAATTTTCTTCTTGAAAGTACTTTAATGCACATTAGAACTAAACACTAAACACAATACTAGAAAGATTCAATTTATTCTTCTAGGCGCTGGGGCTGGCTGTGCCAATAATAGCTACTTTCCTCCAGTTCCTCCATTCTAGTCCATGTGGTTTCCCCAGGGGCAAAGTTATAGCTTGATTGTGCTCATGTGCAAAGTGAGCTCAGTTTCTCACAGTTCAAGATTTGTTATCATTAACTGAGGCATGTCTCCTCATTTGATGGTGCCTCAGGTATGGTCGTGCAGATGTCCAACTTAAGGCCTGATTAAGAGTTACGGCGTTATTTATCACCCCTGATAAATAACGATACAGCGGGTATGTTATTTATTGGGTGCAATAAATACCACCTATTACAAGTTCATGGGGAATAACATGCAGATATTTGGTTTTTAATACACTGAAGCATTAAACCACATGGTGTCCCCTTTTACATTTTGACCGGTTTGACCTGCCAAAATTTAACAAATGCCGAGTTATTGAACTCATCCAATATTATTTGGCTGTTTTAAATAACTTCAAACTCGCAATTTCGACCTATGCATAAACAAGCACTTACACATGGGTTGGAATCTAACGAGTAGCTCGTAATCATGCCCAAAGTCTACATGTCGCCTCTACAAGCACACCTGGGAGGGCCTGCGAACCACTGACACTGGTGAAAACCTTGAACAGTGGTCTTTGCAGATGTTGGATTACACACTGAACAGGTTCTGCGTTCTGTGTACATGGCTGCCTCGCATTGTTAGGCTTGACATACCCACACACAGGTCCATCTTCAGGGGCATGAAGGCAATCCACAGGTCAGACTCACCTCAGCAAAGTAGTCTAGGTCGGGCTATGCATTTTTTCCTGGGCACATAGGAAGAGTCCAAGCTGGGATATTCTTTCTGGTCAAGAAGGCACTGGTCTAAACGTTTTTTAACACATTTGTCACCTGGAACCATGCAAAAGAGAATCCAGTACCTGCCAATACCAAGAATAGACAGATTGCTCATCTGCCTGCCTTTGATGGCAGGCCTCACCAACACCAGGGTATGACTGCATCTCTCGGATCTTGCTCCTCTTGGTCAGTCACTTCTTCTGTAGGGTTGGCAAACTCATATCTGTTCTCAGTAGGAAGGCTGGCTTATAGGCACTTCAGGTCAAGTGAACAACTTCTTCCAGAAAGGGGTAGACTCTATTCTGGGAAGCTGGACATCAATTAAAACTAGCCCTGGTCGCACAGGTTGCAGTACTCCGAGTACTCTGCAGAGCATTGTTTCCTTGGTCAAAGAAAACTTGGAACTGGAAGCACAAGTGGGTCTGTGGATCTCACTTTTTTTTTGTGAAAGTTGATTTTGTTGACATTTCAAAATTATGGAACCACAACAAGCGACATTCCCGCTATACTTCCCTCGCAGGGGGCATGGTATCAGGCATACGGCTTCCTCATTAGTGAGCAAGCATTAAACTCTGGACCAAGGATCACAGTTTGTATCTGGCAGAAGGGCCTAGTTCAGATCCGACTCAAAGGCCAGGGTCCGCTGCAGGTTTCAGTTCGAAGCGGATTATCGTTAGTACGTCAAGTCGGTAGCTTGAGGCTCTAGCAGCAGCCCGTACCCATCTGCAATTACATAGTGCTGGCGTCGCCAAACTTCCCCCACAACCCCCCTTCGCGCTCCGCAGGAGGAAAGGCGGGGTTAAAATGGATCGGGTATAAGGGGATGGGAAGGACGTCCAGCGTTCGTCATGGGAGACTGAGTCCCAGACCCTTAAAGTGGTACCCGTGGGAGTGCTGGCATATGCATTCCGAGGCCTATCCTTCTTTAGCTTCCACGCTAGATCCCAGATTGTCCTTCCTGCTACCAATCGATCCATGTGGCGCCAGTGCTTCTCAGACTCGGGCTGTGACCATTCTACCATTACTCGAAGCTGCGCCGCCTTATAATACAGGTGCATATCTGGGAGGCCCACTCCACCCTTCTTCTGAGGGCGTCGGAGAGTAGCGAAGGAGAATCTGGCATGACCCCCTTCCCAGATGTACCGGAGCATTATGGTCCGGAGGCGGCCAAAGAAATCACCTCAGGAACAATGGGAAGGGCCTGGAAAAGGTACAGCAGTTTGGGCAATAGGGACATCTTGATCACGTGCACTCGCCCCAACCATGAGATAAACATGGGTTTCCAACGGCCCAGATCACTCTGAATCTTCGTCAAAAGTGGTGGAAAATTAGCGGCATATAGTTTCCCAACAGTGGGGGTCAGATGGACCCCCAAATACACTAAAGAAGTGTGGGGCCATGGAAGCGGCGTTAAGAGTCGAAGGCGGTCGTCCTCCGCCGCAGGGAGCGTAAGGTTGAGAATGTATGACTTGTGCAAGTTGACTTTGAATCCCGCGACCTTCTCAAAATCGTCCAGGGCGTCCTGAACCACAGGAAGGGAGCGGGCGGGTCAGCTAGGGACAGCAGGACATCATCCGCGAAGAGAGAGATCTTATGTTGGATACCCGGGTTCTTCCTAATTGCCAGCGCGAAGGGTTCAATGCTCAAGGCAAAGAGCAGAGGGGAGAGGGGGCACCCCTGGCTAGTGCCGCAAGAGTGCGGAAAGAAGGTGGAGCAGTGGCCGTTCACCGCGACTCTCGAGCGGGGGCTGTTGTAGTTTGCCCTAAGCATCATTAGAAACGCGGGAGAAAACCCAAACGCCTCGAGGGTCTGGAATAGAAAGTTCCAGTCCACACGGTCGAAGGCCTTCTCGGCGTCAAGGCCCACTAAGACTGCTGGGATTTTAAAGTGAGTGGCCTTCTCTATGAGGTGGACCACCCTCCTGGTGTTGTCATGTGTCTGGCGGCCTTTGATGAAGCCGGACTGATCTGGGTGGATAAGGGCTGGCATTAAGTCCTGTAGTCTGTGCGCTAAGATGGAAGAATACAATTTGGCATCAATGTTACGCAGGGCGATGGGCCTGTACGAAGAACAAGCTGCAGGGTCCTTTCCAGGTTTTGGAATGACCGATATAGCCGCCTCCGCCATAGAATCAGAAGTTGTCCCTGTGTCACCCATGGTGTTAAACAATCGTGTCAGGAAACCGCTAATGTCTGAGGTGAAAGTCTGGTAGAACAGCGTGGTGAAGCCGTCCGGACCCGGTGCCTCAAGTGGTTTCAGAGCCCTGATCGCCTCCCTAACCTCTTCCTCTGTAATGGGGGATGCTAGAAGATCATTCCATTCCGCGGAAACCTGAGGGAGCGGGTGCGCTCGTAGGTATTCCTCTTGGGCATCCGGTGATAATGCCTCTCCTGAGTAAAGTGCGGCGTAATAATCTCCAAAGAGGTCTGCTTTGTCCCCATCCTGGTGCACTAGAGTGCCCCTCGAGTCCCGGATACCACAGATATACTCCTTCTCTCTTTTGTCCCTAAGTTGGCAGGCCAGATGTTTCCCCACCTTGTTCCCCTGGGAGTAGGATAAGCCTAAGTAGGGTAAGTTCCGCCCGGTTGTTGTAGTGGGCTTTAAGCTTACCCCGAACGTCTGTCAAAGGACGAAACGTCACCCTAGAGGGGTTCTGTTTGTGCGCCTGCTCGAGTGCCACCAATTCCCGCTCCTGTTCCTCCCGCTCAGTACGTCTCCTCTTGTTGAGTGCGGAGTTAAGTGCGATACACTTACCCCGTATGGTAGCTTTGAAAGCGTCCCAAGTCGTGAGGGCAGAAGTGTCCTCCACCGGGTTAAGATCAAAGAAATCGCGGATACTCTTCCGCAGTTCTTTGCAGTATGTGTCGTCCCGGGTTATGGATGCTGGGAAGTACCATTTGCGGAAGGTTGTCGCCCTGGGGGACCAAGTCAGACCAAGCGCCAGCAGGCTGTGGTCTGAGACAGACAAGGGAAATATACTGCCTTCTCGGAGATCTCCCCGTAAGGATTGACTCACAAAGATGTGATCCAATCGAGAGTAAGAATGGTGGACATGGGAGAAAAAGGTGTAGTCCCTCACCTGAGGGTGGAGGGCACGCCATCCATCAAGAAGGCCCAGGTCACCAATTTTGTCCTGGGTCTCCGCGGCAAAAACTCCGGCGTCAGACCTCAGGCGCTGTGAGCAGTCCAGGTCTCGGTCCCACAACAAATTAAAGTCCCCCAGGACCACAAGCTCACCCTCCACAAAGCCCTCCACCTCTCGGAGGAGGTCCCGTAGGAAGCCGTTCTGGCCTACATTGGGGGCGTAGAGGACCAGGAACGTGCACGGTCTGCCGAGTAATACTCCCTTGACCATCAACCAGCGTCCCTCCCTATCGTTCCGGAATCCCATCTGTTGAAAATGTAGGGTGGAGTGAAACATCAGAGCCACCCCCCTGTGCTTTGTGGCTGCGGAGGATTGATAGATGAGAGGGAATTGTTTAGGTTTCAGCCGAGATTCATCCTTGCGGGCCAGGTGTGTCTCTTGGAGGCCTACCACATCTGAGTGATGGTCGACAACATATTTCCAGATTTTCTGGCGTTTCTGTGGGGAGTTTAGACCTTTAACATTCCACGTGCCAATGATCACAGGCATTACAGAGCCAACACCCACTCATGCTCATCCAGGAGGCCCGTATCGGTCCACATTTGTTCTTCCCATGCACAGCGGGTCAGCCAAACATTCCCCCGCCGCAGACCAAACCTGTCATCACTGAACTCCTCGGTGGAGGTGGCCGGACGAGGCTCTCGCACCGTAGACCGTGTCTCCTCCATCACCCAATCCCAAGGACCTCCCCCCCCCTAGTTCCTGGCAACCTAGCGAGATCCCCATTCCCCCTCCTCCCACCTCCCGACAACCCATGAACCAAGGGAGCCGAGGTCGTCAGTGGAGGGGACCTTCCAAAGAAGCACATAGGATATTCAAGGATCCACCTCATGACCCGCCCCAACCAACCATCACACATCAAGTCGAAATCGCACACACACACACACACACACACACGTTTCCCCCTCTGTTACCACCACTCCCTCCCCTTCACCCCTCCCTGCCCCCCACCCCGACCCCCAGGTCCCCAGAGACCAAATAACCCCAACCAGAAAGAAAGATAACACGATTGTAAAGGATACCAAGAAGTATGGCACCGCTGTCAGATGCGTACCGGACAAGTCTAGTCCGCAGTCCTCGGAGCTCCAGGCACCTTCTCCGCAGAGCGGTTCCACAAATAATACATTGTCCATAGTACCTGAAAGGGGGAGGGGGGTCCCCCGGCGCCCAGATGAGGTCACTCTCGGGATCAGGCCGCTGAAGAGCTATGCAGTGAGGGGTTCACTGTCGCCGAAGCCACCGACGCCCCCCTCTCCTGCAGCTCCGATGCGGGGTCCAGTCTCGTCGCCGTCGCCAGTCTCCCCACTCTCTGCCAAGACGAAGATAGTCGTCGATGCCTCCGTCGGAGGCTCCCGTCGCTCGAGGCGGGAGCAGTATCATCCAGGCCAAGTAGGTCCTTGGCTTCTTGTAAGGACCTGGTCTGGACCAGTCTGTTCTGCCATCTGAAGACTATTCTGAACGGGTGACCCCAGGAGTAAGGCACATTTTGCTCACGCAGAAAGGAAGTCACCGGTCGGAACTCATGTCGCTTTTGGAGCGTAGAGACCGCCAGACCTGGAAAAGCTGGGGTCGATGGTCTCGGAATTGTAGAGAGGCGATCCCTCTGGTCTTTCGCAATATTCTCTCCTTGAGCTGGAAATCGTGGGACACACACCAAGATGTCCGGTGGCGGCGCCCCAGCTCCTCTCGGTAGACCCACTCTGTGAACCCGGTCCATGCGGATTTCACTTAAGTCTGCCTCATCTAGGATCTGCAGGAAAAGGGCCTCTAAGTAGCCCCGCAGGTCTCCGGACTCCCCTCCGCTTGGCACCGCCCGGATACGGATGTTATTCCGGCAGGAGCGGTTTTCCAAATCCTCAGCGTGGGATTGGAGATCCAGGTTCTGTTCTGTAAGTCTGAGGACGTCTTGCTGCAACTGATGGACATCACCTGCCAGGCCCAAGTCGTGCTCTTCAAGCGTCGCCACCCTTTCGCCTATGCCATCCACATCCCTACGGACCTCGCGGAGATCAGAGGCTAGCTGGGTGCGTAGTTCGGTTATATCTTCTTTAATTGCTGCAAATAGTTCCAACATAAAGGCCTTGGTAGCCGGGGCATCGCCGTCCTTTTGTTTGGGGGAGCTGCTGGGGCCGGCGCCCCCCCCCCCCGGATGGCCGTCCTTGCCAGGTTTCTCTTGTCCCTTGCGGAGTCTGCCTGCCATTACGCGGAGTCCAATCCACTGCTTCGGCAGATCGCCCCGCTCACCACTCTGTGCACTCTCGTCAGGGGAGGGCCCCGGGCAAGCCGCTCACCGTCCCAGTCCTCGGGGAGTCTAGTCTAGGCCCCTCGTGGTCCAGGCGACTGGCAGGAACCCAGTGGTGGCAGGCCGTAGCTGTGTCCCGGAGTCTTCCCTCGGAACCCTGCAGGCGGCGGGGAGATGAGGAGCGCCACGGCCAAAAGCAATGTATCTGGGCTGTGGTCACGAATGCAGGCCTCGTCCTGTCCAGCCCCACGCAGCAGCCTCGGCCCAACTTCCTCACGTGGACCAGGGGGGCCCACCACCGGGCCCGTATCGCACTCGTGGATCGCCCCTAGTCCTCCCCTGTACTCGGTGGGGGGACGTCGGGGGCAAGCGCACCAACCTCTTGTTGTCTGTGGCCGCGCTGGAGTTCTCTGCTCTGCCGGTGTCCCGACGGCTAGGCCCCCAATCCTCGGCCTCGATTAGATCAGGCCTCCGGGCCGCACCTCTCGCCGTCAGTTACAACACCCAGTCAGCTCAGTAGCGGGGGTCCCGGCAACAACGCCACCACCACAGGGTCTCGGGGACCGGATGGCAAGTCCCCAAGAGCCTAGTCCGGCGGGGACCGCAAGCGCTAGGCCGCCCAACCCCGCTCTAGGGTGATGCCGTTCACCGGGGGCCCCCGTCTCACCGGCGGCCGTCCCCTCCGTCCTCCTGGACCCAGGACTCCACGAATGCGGCACCTTCGCGTTCTGTTCCGAGGGCAGGGAGATCCCCGATGCTCCACCGGCAGCACTTGTGGGCACGGTCCGCCCCCCTCGGCTATCCACTATCTCAGCTCCCCGGGCAGCTAGGGACTCCGCATGAGCTCCGCTCGGGTCGAAATCACCCCGCGGGACTCCCCCAGGCCGTCTAAAGGCCAGAAGAGCTCCCGAGAGGATGCTAGACTAAGCTTTGTAAATCGTGGCGCCGGAGGGACCTGAAGATACGTCCTACTCCGCCGCCATCTTGGACACGCCCCTGGATCTCACTTTTATATAGTCAAAGCAGACAGGAGATGTGGATCCACTGCCTGCACTTTCAGAACTAGTTTAAGGTTGTTCTCATTTCAAGTGTCATTGCAAGGCTACTCTCTAGACACAGCTTGCTCCTCACTACACGGCAGTCTACAAAATGAAGCACCCACAATAGAAGCACAAAGCAGTGTGAACTTTTTGCACTTGGCCATTATCAGCTGCAATGAAGCTTGATCAGGGGAAATACCGAAAGCTGCCCTCATTCAAAGCTTCCTATTCACCTTGAGCAGTAGAGACTGCAGTCCCAACCTTCACTCTCACCATCTACCAACAGACAGTGCTAGAAGACTGTCCAAGGTCTGCGAAAAGGCGGTCACCTCGCAGCTTACGAACTTTGTGGCGAAGGCGGGCGTGCTGCACCCTGCGCAATCTGGGTTCCGAGCCGCCCATAGCACGGAGTTGGCACTGTTGGAGGTGGTGGAGGCTATCAGGGACTGTTTGCATGCCGGCGGGAGAGCAGCTTTAGTGATGCTGGATCTCTCGGCGGCATTCGATACGGTTCCTCACGCTCTCCTCCTGGAGCGGTTGGATGCCATCGGTATTGCGGGCTCAGCCTGGAGCTGGTTTCGATCCTTTCTGGAGGATAGATCTCAGCAGGTCTGGTTGCCGCCATTTGCCTAGTCTCCATCCCCTCTCTCCACTGGCGTCCCGCAGGGCTCTTCGCTTAGCCCCCTTTTGTTTAACATCTCCGTGACTCCCCTGGTTTACCTAGCGAAGTCACTGGGGGCTAAGGTGATGGCCTATGCGGATGACACGCAACTATTGTTCACCTGGAGAAGGGGCGAGGAGTCGGTCCGTTCGGCTCAGCTTGGTCTCTCTGCTGTGTTTCGCTGGTTGTCCAACGCGCAGCTCAAATGTAACGAAGAGAAATCTGAGGTGCTCCTTTTTGGAGCGTTTCCTGCGGATTTCAGAGCCAGACTGTGGCCTCCAGACTTTCCGCCTCCTCAATCTGACAAAGGTTTTGCAAAAAACTTAGGGATCTGGTTTGAGGAAAATTTGAATTTTTAATTTTGCGATGCATGTCAAAAAACTCACGGGGACTTGTTTTGGCTTACTGTGCAAATTTCTCCCCCTCCTGCCTGCAGAGGCTAAAGAAACGGTGGTCCGGGCGCTGATTCTGTCCAGGCTAGACTATTCCAACGCGCTTCTAGTGGGCTGCCCGGGCTATCTGATAAAAAAACTGCAGGTAGTTCAAAACGCGGCGGCGAGAATCTTGCTGGGTTTTTTGTCTAGGCAGAGTGTGCAGGTTCATCTCCGGCACCCCCACTGGCTCCCAGTGGAGGTTCGCCTGAAATTTAAAATGCTGGCCGTTGTCCAACGAACCTTGTATGGACAGGGCCCACTCTATCTTCAGAAGCGTTCGCTTTCTACATTCCATCTAGGCATTTGCGGTCATCGGACCAACTCCTCATACAGAATCCGTGGTTTCTGCGTCATAGGCTGGGGGCTGCTCTTTCACTCGCAAAGCTGGCCTTGCCTGGAATGAGCTTCCCCTTGCGCTTAGGAGGGTCTCGGACCCGCTAATCTTTTAAGAAGAAACTGAAAACAGTCCTTTCTTGTGATGCTTTCTTCCTAGGTGGGCGGTGGGGGATTCACTGTAGCAGCGCCGGGACACTGAGTAGCTGTGCGCTTTAGAAATGCAGTATAACATAACATAATCACCAGACCCTCTCAGCAAAATACCCTATTGAATTTCTAAAGGAGCCTAGTTTCCTCTCTCCTCACTTGTGTCAGGTCTCCTCCACCAACCTCACCTCAATCTTGTGCACAAGGCCTGGCCGGTATCCCAAAATAGTTCCCATAGGTCTCTATTACTCTGGTTCACTCATACACACAATGCATGTGCCACGCAGGCCACAAATGCAAACCTGCACAACGTGCAGCTGGGATGTTAGCAGTAGGATTTGGGTTGGCACACATAAGCAGACCTTTACACAGGTTGGCCAGTAGGCCTCCACTCCTTTGACACAGATAAAAAGGTCTGGTCACTATTATGGATTCACAAAACACACATGCTGCCACCACTGTTCCTTGTACTAAACTTGTGAGAAGAACAGTAGCCCACCGTCAGTGTAATTGTGCACACTTGCTTCAACCTGCCAGATCACAGAAAAGATAAAGGACCTCACTGTTGTCAAATGACATGCCTAGGCCTCTGCGCTCACACTAGATTAGTGTGATGCTATGACCAAAATCAAACACCAGGATACCAGATACATGTAGTTGGGTACTTCGGTCAGGGGAAAAAGACTGAACACCATGCATAGGATATTTCCGTCCCAATATTCCACTCCAGCAAATTTCAAGATGAAATGGTCTGCACTATAAATAGCATAACCAGAGCTCCCTTTCAATTTTTGGGCTTCTTATATAGATTTTAAGATACACAATTCTCTCTAGAAAAATGTTACTTAAAAATTATGAAGGGCTGGACGTCTATCTGGTGAGAAACAACAAGATACTTTAAAATTCAGGGATGCTTTAAATTGCACCAAAAATCAAGAGCTACGTGGAAGATAGAATTGGTGTCCCCTTAAAAGATTATAATTGGTTAAAATCCTTTTCATATTTACAAAAAGCGGTAAAGCCCACAAATTATACAAAACATTATTATTTTGTTGTGTTCTAACTTTAATGCGTTCCTGCTCACTAAGAAGAGGCCAAGTGAAATACTTTCCTAATAGTGTTTTATCCAAAGCACCGCTCAACCATATGCTGAAATCTATTGACAAATGCCATTCTGGGGTAAGGGGATTGGGGGTTTAAATGTGTTGATTGGCTGGAATGCTAAGCGGAGTTTTTCTATTAATGTATAGGTTGCAGCAGAACGTCATCTCTAACTCTCATGATCAGCTAATTTGTATCCATTTTATATTGCTAGGCACAAACCATAAGCAATTTGGTGAACAATATCAGACCCTTCTTTGGTTTATGGGAAAATTATATTTTAAGAACCAGGTCACTTAATTACGACAATAGTGTGGCTGTTGGTCTTCACTTTGAAGGCCATATGCCAGAATGTTGTATCTGTTGAAATCCAAGCAATTGATTTTTGAGTGTATACCATCGGACACTCACATATATATATATTATTTTCCGAAGGTTGATTCTCCAGTATTTTACTTCCATCCCCAAAAATTAGGTTAGGTAACAGGAAGTAATTCAAGCTCCATGCCTACATCTGGTTCTAATTATAATGTTAGGAGCCCTGCTGAACCGTAAATCTGAATACCAGCACCTATGCCACTGCTAGAATGGAAACATTATCAATGTTTTTTTTAACCAAGTTTTAGGATTATGAAAATTACCTGTTATAGGCTTATTTTTCAGCAATTGTATTTATCCAGTACGTTTTTTGAATTTCAAGACATAGATGCTTCACCGATCCAACACCAACTGGAGCTTCCGCAGTTCTTAATTTTTAAGTTTAGGATCTGCATTTTACTGTTTGTTTATGATCTATTTTGTTTTTTTGTGGTGCCACTGTTAGGGGACCCACTGTCCCGTGGCTTCCTTAAGGGGGCCGCCTACCTAAGGAGGGTGTTGGACACTTCTGATTTTATATGAGAAGGCAAATAGCTGCTCTTTCATATGTTTAATATCAGTGTGTGAAAACCCATCCTGTCTTGGGATTCTATTATTATTAAATTGAATTTGTAGGGTGCACAGCTACCTCACAGGGTTTCCCGACGCCAGGCTGGTAGGGAAGGAAAAGTAGTGAGTGATAAAAGGAAAAGTATTAAATGTCATAATAACCAAGTCTTTAAATCCTTGCGGAAGGCACCAAACACTTGTTTCGTCTCAAAGGGAAGCAGGTAGAGAATTCAAAAGGATCAGCCTTAAATAGGTTAAGGACCAACCTTGCATACGAATATATCTGACTTGTTAGACTACGAACCTAGTCTGCTGGGCGGAGCGCAGAGGAAGCGAGGGCTGATAATACGGAACCAGATCTTGAAGCTATTGCAGGGCCACTCCTGTTTTAATTTTAAACATATGGCACAAAGCTTTATTTTTTTTTATTTTTATTTTAGCGATTTGTAAAGCGCCTGGTGACCCGAGGGCATCCCCGCGCTATAATCTTGAAGGCGAACCTGAGGGCAGAAGGGGGGATTTTTATTTAGGAAACAACATTGTTTTCAATTTCTTCCTGAACATCAAGTGATTGGATTCCAGTCGGAGGGTACGGGGGAGAGCGTTCCATCTCGTGGATGCATTAATCGAAAAGCGGCGGCCGCCCGTACGTGTCTTCCTATGTCTAGGGACATTGGCCAGATTCTCATTCTCCGAGCGGAGGGACCTGGGGACTTTGTAAGGAGTAACCAGGTCTCTTAAGATATTTGGGCCGGAACCATTAAGCAGCTTGTGTGCAGTGCAAAGGGTCTTGAAATCGACCCTTTGGCGGATTGGAAGCCAGTGAAGAGCCTGGATTGCTGGCCTGGCTGATACTCTGGAGGGGAGATTCCAAAGTAGCCGGGCGGCTGCGTTCTGCGTTCGCTGGAGTTTGGACAGGGTAGCTTCTGGTGCTCCGAGGTATATCATGTTGCAATAGTCCAGCCATGCGAGCACCAGGCCCTGGACTAGGAGTTTCCTGGATAGGGGCGGGAGTAGTGGGAGGATCTTCCGGATGGAGCGCATTAGGCCAAAGCAGGTCCCTGCTGTCTTGGTAGCTTGAGTCTTCACCGACAGCTCGGGCTCTAGCCATACTCCTAGGGTTTTAATTTCCTGTTTCGGGGTGGGGATTTCCCCGAAAACGACTGGCCAAACCGAAGGAGGGATGGTGGACCACTGCTTGCCCAGAAGCATGACCTCGGTCTTTGACCCGTTTAATTTGAGTGCTGACTCACACATCCAGGTGTGGATATTTTTAAGGCAGTTTTGTAGATTGTCCGGGTGTTTGTCCAGTTGGGAAAGTGAGACGACTAGTTGGGTGTCGTCTGCGTAGCTTACTATTTTAATCCCGAAGGGGGTGACCACATCTTCAAGGGGTGCCATGTAAGCATTGAATAAAGTTGGGCTTAATGAGGACCCCTGGGGGACCCCGCTCGTGAGGGGGAGGGTGGCAGAGTGGAAGTTGCCATCCCACACCTGGAACGAGCGCCCTGAGAGGAAAGACTCTATCCACTTGAGCGCTGAACTTGCAATCCCTACCGCAGCTAGCCGATGAAGAAGGACACGATGGTTAACTGTGTCGAAGGCTGCACTTAAATCCAGGAGGATCACTGCCACTGATCCTCCTGAATCCAGGATGCATCTCGCCTCCTCTATGACGGCGAGGAGGGCGGAGTCCGTGCCATGACCTGGGCAGAAACCCGTCTGGGACTGCCGTAAGATGTTGTTGGCTTCTAAGTACCGTGACAGTTGGCCATTGACCAATTTCTCGGCCACCTTGCTGATACAGGGGAGGAGTGAAATGGGTCGGTAGTTCACCAGTTTCTCCACCGTCAGCCAGTGTAGATCACGAAGAAAACCCGAAACAGATGAGACTTAGGCACACAACAAAGAAGACTGGCAGCCAAATTTTGCACTAATTGAAGTCTTTGGATCATTGCTTTGTTGGACCCTGGAAAAAGAACATTGCCGTAGTCCAGTCTAGAAGTAACTAGGGCATGGACTACTGTTCTCTATGCTGAGAGAGCAATCATCCATTAAATCTTCTTTAGCCATTTCAGAACAGTAAATGAGGTAAACAGGTAGAGAACACCATGGCGACTTGTTTCATTGACAGATGTTCGTCTACAATGAAACCCAAATTACGAACATGATGCATTGGCATGGGTAAAGCTCCCATTTCAGAGGGCCACTGTTGTGGTCCCCAAAGAGCCTGTTTTTACCCAAGATCATGACTTCAGTCTTGTCCCAGTTTAATTTTAGCAAATGGACAGACATACACATTACATAATAGTGGGCTCAGCACCAAGCCCTATGGAACTCCATATGGGGACGGATGGAAGTTAGAGCTTGCTGACGAAGAGAGGACCTGGAAAGCTAGGTTCTTTAAGAAAGAACAGAGCCACTCCAAGGACGTTACCGCCAAGCCCAATGACTGCAAGGCTCTCACCAAAACGTAGTGAGACACTGTGTCGAAAGCAGCACTGAGATACAGCAGAATGAGGGCCGCCGTTTCACCTTCATCTAATTCAATATCTGGTATGTAACATTAACCCCTTCAATGCTGATGACGGCTGGGAGCAGTCATGGCACACAGTGCTCGTGTGCTGATGACGGCTCCCAGCCGTCATGACCACGCCCGCGATCGGAATGTGCCGCACAGGAGCGGAATTCCGGCCGCGGGCAAGGGGTTAATATAACATGTAACCATGCAATTCATTATATTAACTTATCGTTATCAGTCCTAGGTGTTGGTCTGGGTTTTCTTTTTGACCTCTGGATTGTTGATATCTGATGGGCAGAGGTCTGCTTTATGGGCCTCGGTCCAATGGGCTCCCATTATATGGCACTGGGATCTGCTTCTAGGCACTTCCCCTTTTATAATGAGGCTGGCCTACCAATTGCGCAGGTCAATAGACTGTCACTGGAAGGTGCAAGTGTTAAAATAGAGTGCATTATAATCTAGCTTTATTAGTACAGTTCACCTTGTGCAGATCCTCATGTGGCAAGTTATACGGTTCTGATGTAAGTTTAAGCAGCTGAAGTTTTGGGATGGCGACAATTCCAGTTAAACTCCTGGAATCATTTACGGTTGATCATCTGCCCCTGCTCAGACTTCAAAGTATTTGCAGAGATGAGAAAGAATAGGAGTACAGAAGTAGTCTGAACTACCCTAGCTTAGTGCAGATGGTCTCCTATCACCACAGCCCAGTCACCTGTAGGCCTATTTCAGACGCATCCTTTTTTTTCCCTCTGTGGGATGCCGAGTTGCGAATAGTACTCAAAGGCACTGGTATTCCTCTGTATTTGGGAGAGGGTGAGATTGTGAAGAGCTCTATCTTAAAAGGGAGGACTTCTGCCACGTTGGACTTTGCTTACTATGACCTCTGGGAGATTTCCTCTATGTAAGGTGGGCACTCAGTCAGAACAGGAGACATCCTAAATCAATGTGTGTGCTACTTGGATTAATTCCTGTACCACCAGCAACTCTTCTCAGGAATCCACTGGAAAACATACTGGAAACCTGCAACATTACCAAAGAGAAACAGCTTGCATCCCACAAGGTAACTAGCTTCAGTGATCTCTAGGAGGATGGATGTGCCACAAATAATTTTCATGGTGCACTCCTGCCCCCTTGGGCACGTTTGAGAACAGGTTATTTTGCTTGTTGTGTTGGTAGGTATATTTTAGCATTATTCCTGTGATTTTCTTCACTTACCATTCCTTCCCCTTTTTATTAAAATCAATGATTTCCTGTTAGAAATGGGGGTCTCTAGTTGGCAATGTTTGGCACCTTTGTCCAAGTAGGGACCATTCTTCCTAGTCAGGGTAAGGGGAATACACGTCTAAAATAACCTCTGCTCACCCACTTTGTAGCTTGGCACGAGCAGACAGGCTTATCTCAGAGGCAGTGTGTAAAGCATTTATGCACACATACAGCAAAACTGAAAACGCTACAAATGGACACCACACCAGTTTAGACAAATAAATAATCTTTATCTAAACCAAACAAGGCCAAAACGACAAAAATCCACACTACAGTAATAAAATATGAGTTTTAAAAAAAGGTAGAAACAATTCTGTCCATAAAAAACTATATATGCAACACTTTCAACACACAGTACCTTGGATGCGTCAAAATCAAAAGCAAGAACAACCGCAGGGAAGGTAATGCGTTGTTTCATTACGTGCAGGGAAGGGGAGGCGTTGGTCAATTACTCCATGGGAGTTGATGCGTTGGTTCCTTACTGCCATGCAGGGGAGGTGATGCGTCTGTTCCTTACTGAAAGGGAGGTGATGCGTCGGTTTCTTACTGCGGCCCCAGTGTTCTTGTAGACTTGTCGCCCTGGTGCGATGCGTGAGGATCAGGGATGCGTCTGTTCTCGATGCGGTGGCAACAACGGCGCTGTGTTGGTTTCTCCAGCCGCGATCCCATGATGCATTGGTTTTGCAGCCACTCAGCAGGGCCTGTGTCAGAATCGGTGCAGTGATCTCGGACGTCGGAGATCGGTGCACTCCATGCAGTGATTTCTCCCACCGCAGGCAGGCGCTGCGTCAGTATCTTCAGCGATGAGTTGGAAACAGGTGCGGATGTGTCACGCTTCTCGTTGTTGCAATACTTTTCCAGCTCCCAACAGCAGGAAAAACCTCCAGAGGCCCAGAATAGCAGCAGCCAACTATTGGCAGGTCAGAACTCCCAGCAAGGAAGTTCAGAGGAGCTGGGGTGAAGTTTTTGTATCCCTGAGGATTCAAAACAGGAAGCAAGCTCTACTTGAAGCCCTTAGAGATCTTCCTCAAGCAGGGGACACAGCAAAGTCCTTGTCCTTTCCTTGACAGAAACAGCCCCTGCAGGCCAACCCTAGACAGCACACAGCAAACAGACAGTACTTCTCCTCCGATTCTCCAGCTCTTCTCCATGTCAAAAGTTCCTGTTGAATCCCAGAAGTAATCTTTAAAGTATTTTCTATCCCTGAGACGTCCAAAAAGAGGCAAACTCTACTTCAAGCCCTTGTAGAAAACTCTAACAACAGGATGATGAAAGCACAGTGCAGTCCTTTCCCTGCCCAAGACAGAAGCAACAGCTGCAGGTCAACTGCAACAGCACAGGGGCATACTCCTCCTCCAGCCTTCCCGGTTCCTCAGTGCAGCAGTAGTCTAAAATACTGGGAACTGGGTCCCACTATTTATACAGAAAATGCCTTTGTTCTCCTGGTGCAGAGAGGCTCTGTGCTCAGACAAAACCAGTTCTGTTCTCTCTGGTCCAGCTTCCTGGCAGGAGGTGGAAACAGCATTGTCCAAGGCAGACAGGGCCTATTCAGGTGTGTTGGACGTGACCCGTTTTGAAGGGTTAGTGAACTTTTTGGCTTCCTCCTGTAATTTGTCTGACCTGTTTTTGTTGGTTTTATCACTCTGGGCACTTCACCACTGCTGATCAGTGCTAAAGTGCATATGCTCTCCCTATTGTAAATTGATGTGTGTATTAGTGACTATGATTGGCTGGTTTGGTTTACTTGTCAGACCCTAGTACAGTGAGACAGATAGATAATGTTTATTGATTGATTATTTAAAATCTTTACCAATAGAGGATACACAATATAACATTTCAATTATAGTACCCCAGTACAGTGCACTGAGTGTGCCCAGGGCTTATAAATCAAATGCTGCTGGTGGGTTTGCAGCACTGGTTGTGCCACCCACAGAAGCAGCCTCATAAAATGTGTCTCAGGTCTGCCATTGCAGAGCCTGTGTGCAGTCTGGTACTGCCATGCTGACTGGGCAAGTGCACCCACTTGCCAGTCCCTAAACCTTCCCTTTTCTTCATATCATACACCCCTAGGCAGGGTGCTTTGTAAGTATAAGGTAGGACAAGCCCTGATGTGTGTGGCATGTCCTAATCGTGAATTACAGCCATTTTCGTTTTTCACTATTCCAAGGCCACCTGTTCCCCATAGGCCAGAATGGGCAGTTTGATTATTACATCTTATAATCCTAACGGACTCAGGGAACTAGGTAGAAATTTTTGTTTAGTATGTCTGAACTCAGAATAAAATACATTTTTTAGTAAAGTTGGTTTTAACTGCGTTTGAAAATACCACTTTTAGAAAGTATGTATTTTCTTGTTTAACCATCCAAGCCTGCCTCTGCTAGGTTGTGTAATCCTTATCTGGAGTTTGAGTGACAGGGGCTGGGGGATTCCAGAGACTGGGGGAGACAGCACAGGGCTGAATAGAGAGATCTGCATGCAGATCGGAGGGAGGAATTGCACCTGGGACCTGAATAGGGCTGTGCCTGCATTCCACAATGCCGGCTCCACCCCCTGTAGTATGTCCCTAGCCCACACTGTCAAAGGAAAGAAGGAGTCTTGTCAACAAAGTGCTCCAGGACTGACCAGAACTGGTTTGGATAAGGCAAATGCCTCTCTGCCTTCAGAGAACAAAGAGAAAATGAGTATAAAAGAGGGGCCCAAACCCCAGAACTTTAGATCACTTTTGAGAAACAAGAAGAAACCTTTGCTGAGGAGAAGGAACCAGAGAGACTGAGGAGAGACGATCCCTAAACTGAAGTGCTGCTTGGGGGAGTGGCCTGCAGTGGTTGCCTGACTGACAAAGAAAGGAGAGAGGAACTGTGGGTGTACTTTCATCAACTTGTGAAGGATCACCATGGGCTTGAGAAAGAGCTTGCCTCCTGCTGAAGTCTCAGGGACAAAAGACTTCCAAAGAACTCTTGGGGAGCTGGGATTTGAAGAGCCTGCAACTGTGTTGGGCTTTCTGAGGGACTGCGTGTCGCAAGAAGCTGGAAGCGCGACTCATGAGGAAGGAGCGTGTCGCTGCCGCAGCCGTCACATCACTGAAGAAGTGTGTCGTAGCTGTCGCATCGCAGAAGCATCTTGCAACACCGGAGAAGCGTGTTGCTGCCGCAGCCGCTGTTGTCGCATCACTGAACAAATGTGTTGCTGCTGTAGCTGTCGCATTGCTTCACAGAAGCATCTCGCATCACTGGAGAAGAGTGTAGCTGCTGTCGTCGCATCACTGAACAAGGGTGTCGCCGCTGAGTTGTCACATCGCCTCGCTGAAGCGTCTCGCATCACCGGAGAACCGTGTCGCAGGGCCTGTCGGGGATCAGAAGAATCGTTGAGTCACCGCACGGCCTTCGGGTGTGCACACATCAAGGGGAAGACGCCATCTTTATTTTCATCGCACCAGATCTTCATCGCATCACGGCGCTGCAAGCCGCATCGCCACCAAAGCGCAGTAAGAAACTGACGCATCACCGTCCCTGCGTGTAAGGGACCGACGCATCACCTTCCCTGCAACACTTTTGTTGTATAGCGTTATACATTCAAAGGTACATTGAACTCAAAGTGTTGCATTTACCATCTTAAGAGAACTAAGCTATTTCTACCAGTACAGTATTGTGGATTTTTGTCGTTTGTGGTCTTGTGTTAAGTCATTCCAAAGCCAGACAGTCAATCCACAAAGCAGCAGGGGCACACAGGAGGGCTAAGCAAGAAAATACATACTTTCTAAAAGTGGTTTTTTTAAACACACAATATAAAAATCATCTTTACCAAATCTATAAGTCATATGCTCTGATATAATGTTGCCACCATTTGGGCCGGGGTGTAAGCCCCTAATTTGCATGACCTCCTGTTTTTCTATGCTTTTACTTTAATAAACAGACTTTAAACAAAAATCATCTTTACTAAAAGATGCCTTTTTATATTCTGAGTACAGGCATACTAAACTCCATCTTTCAATTGTGTCCCAATGCAAAGTTATATTTCTAAGGTGTTATAAATAAACTCCCATTCTATCCTATGGGACAGATAGCCTTTCAATAGTGAAAAATTGAATTGGCAGAATGTCACTATCAGGACATGCCACACACACACACACACACACACACACACACATCAGGGTATGTTCTACCTCTCACATTCACTGCACCCTGCCCACAGGGGGTACCTTGAACCTACTTTAGGGATGACTTACATGTAAGGAAATGGAAGGTTTAGGGCCTGGCAAGTGAGTTCACTTGCCAGGTCGATGTAGCAGTACCAAACTGCGCACAAACACTGCAGTGGCATGTCTGAGTTACATTTACAGGCGGCATATGTGGGTGGCCCAATCAGTGCTGCAGGCCCACCAGCATCATTTGATTTACAGGCCCTAGACACACAATGCACTGTACTAGGGACTTAATAGTAAATCAAATAACCAATCATGGAAACACCAATCCATCATAACAATTTACAGGGAGAGCATGTGCACTTTAGCACTGATCAGCAGTGGTAAAGGGCTCAGAGTAATACAACCAACCAAAAACAGGAGGCCAAAAAGTCTGGGGATAAACCCGCTAGACAAGCCAGGTCTAACAATTCCTTTTATTTTTAACAGCATTGTTGTTTGGATGCTTTGTTACAAACACCTTACACACATCATAAGGTGGAGTTTTTACTGCTCTGTCCACACTACCAATAAACACTGGCAAAGCTAATAGGTATGGCTTGTTTAGGTTTCTGTGTTGAATGTTAATCACTAACATGGTTGTATGACTGCATGAACAGAAAATACACATCCAAGCTCCACATATGCACTAGACAATACCAAGATGCGCATAAACACTCAGAAATGCACAGACAAATGTATTTAGATATGCCTTCAGCCAAACAACACCACGTATAAGGGCCCATACAGTTACATCCACGTGACAGCTGGATGAATAGGTGGATTGATGGCTGTGTAAAGACGGGTGAGTAGGCAGTTCAAAGCTGTGGGGGTCTACGGTGTTTTGGGCAGAATGATGCAAGTGTATTGGTGGACTGATACATGAAGGCTTGGTTGAGGGTTGATCGGTGAATGCATGGATGTTGGTGGTCGATATGCACTGGAGAGACAGAAAATGGGGGGGGGGGGAAAGGACATGGCTGGGATAGGTAGATGCATGCACCTTGTGGGCAAAGAGGTGGGGGGAATGTGTGGACAGACTGAGAAGCAGACCTCCGAGCCCGTGCAGCATTGAACACTCTGGAAGTCTGGACTTGAGTTACACGTTCGACATTACAAGCGTAAGCCTCCAAGTCCTAGCCTGCTAAGGGCTTGTGGCTGCATTTCCAGGGCTGGGGGTGACTCAGAGGAAATGATGGCAGCTGTGTGTTGCCTGCCCAGAAGGGTCGAAGATGAACTGCGTCGTAGTCTCAGGGGGAACCATTAGCATAAGTAATTACCAAAGGTCTCAATACAGTACCTTCCACGTGCACTAAATTTACAACCTATATTTACCAAAGCTTCTTGAAATTGGTATCTCTGAGGAGGGGCTACAAAGCAGAAAACTCAGGCAGAACGTTACTTTTCAGCCTCAGTTATGTGCACAACTCTTCAGTTGTCCCAATAGAGCTCATGCGATTCTGCATTTTCTAGCCAATCTGGTACGTGCATTCCCAGATATATGGGGAAGGTAAAATGACAGAAACCATAATGGAAAGGTAAAATATATATATATATATATATATATATAGGTCTAGGCGAAGCACTGGGAGCTACAATGGGGCAACTTTAAAACACCACAATGCGATAAGCCGACCCGTCATGTGTTTGTATACAAACATGTTACTTACTGGCCTACACCTAAACTGTAGGCCGACAGCAGGAGGAGCTGCGGCGGCTTCCACAGGCAGCCTACCGTATTTTTTTCAAAACAGGTCACGGTCCTCACAAATACAATGCACGCAGTTTTTTCACTTCAGGCAGAAGCGTCGAGCTAGTATTATTTAATTTAGCAGAATCCACATAAAACAACGCATTCCTATTTACTCAAGCTAATAAATAAACCAAATGTAACATTTGGCAGTCTGAAATGAAAGGCATTTTTAAACAATACATCTAGAAATAAAAAATATATATAGGGAAGAAAGCTGTACATCCCGCTGACATTGTAGGGGGGATTGCTGTGCGGAAAACAACAGAAAAAAAACAAGTGGGCATTTGTACGTCTAGAACATTGGCAGTGTACCCCGAAAGACCCAGGACAGCTGAGAAAGAACCATGGACAATATTTTCGGGCAGGGCGGGCGCGCCCAGTCATTCTCCTGCCTCTTACCCCGAGACACCCCATACCCCATATGACAGCTCCCAGACCCCTTTACCTTTATTTTCTCTCCTTCAATCTCCACAGCCTTCTCCCTGAAATCCACCCCGATGGTGGCCTCGGTTTTGTCCGGGAAGGTGCCGCCGCAGAACCTGAAGGTCAGGCAGGTCTTTCCCACGTTGGAGTCTCCGATGACGATGATCTTGAAGATCCGCAGCTGCAAGCACTGGTCCAGCGAGGCCTCCATGTCCGCAGAGGGCTTCGGCAGGCTCCCGTTCACCACCGCCGGGCTGGACATCCTCGACGCGCGGCCTGAAACCCCCAGCTCCAGACGGGGACCGGCAGCGCCCACCTGTGTCAGCTGCACATCCGCGGCAGCCGAGGCTCGCGTCGCCCTGCCGCTCAGCCGGGGGACCCTGGTGCTTTTCGGGGATGAGGAGCGGGACGCAGCACCATTACACAAAGCAGTGTGTGCGCAATCAGCTGGTGCCTGGTCGGCGCGTGCGGAGCAGCGGCGCGAGCACAGCCTCTCCCAGGCGCTCGAGCGCGGCCGCCGGACAATGGGGCGCAGCTGGGGATGTGCGGAGAAGGCCAAGCGCAGACCCACCCACGTCTCAGCAGAAACACCCCGGGCGCCGACAGCAGATATGAGAGGCAAAGGCAGCGCTATTCGCTCTTGGGATGTAAGGTTTTTTTGTACCAATCATAAACCTGTATTTCGTGGTCTGCTACGTAGAAAATGTCCTTGAGGGGGGAAAGGGTCCCCCTGGGCTCGGTTCAGTTACTCTAAAAATAAAATACACCCTCGAGAAATTGATCTCAACCCTCTCCCTTGCTCGTTTGCGAGGAATGGGACCACATTCCCTTTTAAGAACCTTCTCGCGTCAAATCTCCTCTTGCGATGCAATTAACCCTTTAGACCCCCGAGAAGCAGGCACGAAAAGCCCATTAACCCACGATGGCGCCGTGTCTTTAGGGGCGAGCAGAAAGACTTAACCTCTTAGCTGCCGCTATATAGTGCGCGAGAAAATGAAGGCTCGCCACCAAAACAGTTACCGGGGAACGCTATGACATGAAGCACCCCAGAATAAAGTCAACAGGGCTGTCTTTAATTTATGAGTGAAAACGCTTGTAGTAATGGGGTGTGTGGGAGACACGACCTAAGTAAGGCTGGACTAGCACGTGCGTGGATTGACGAATAAAGAGATGATTGTAGAAGATTGAGGCTGATTAAATGAATGAGACACATTGTGAGGGAGGAATGAGATTGGGCGCGGGTGGGTAAATGAAATAGGAGTGTGAGGATGAGTGAACGAAGAAAGGACGGACAGATAGATACATTTATTTGAGGATGGACAGGCAGACGGGCAAATGCGGGTGGTGATGGACGGATGGATAAACGAGAGTGTAGATGGATGGAGAGATGAGTCTGAGGAAGTCAATATGAATGAGGGTCAGAATGGATGAGTGTGATGATGGGCGAATGAGTGTGAAGATGGATGGATGGATGGATGGATAAAGGAGCGTGAACACAGACAGACAGATCGTTGGGTTCCTAGTTTCTTGCTAAAACATAATTAGTGCTAGAACCAGCCAAATTCAGTCGGACGCTTGCAAAAGATGGGTGTAGATCCTGGCAGCTAAAAAGAGGACACAGGGACAGAAGGATGCTTGAACACTTGATATTTATTTTTTCATGTTTTAGGTAATTGAAAGCATACATGAAAAGTAAAACTGGAAAATAAAAGTAGGAACAGTAAAACATTCATTTTTAAAACAACAAATGCAATGAATAAAATGCTGCAAGTAAGGTGCACTACAATGCACGTACAATCTGGCCACTTAAAAACACAGTGAGCTAATGAGCTAAATAAATAAAATACACATTATATTGATTAATGTGCTTCGAGCACAACGCTAATTCAACTAAAAAATAAACTGATAAGGAGTAAAATGCATAATGCAGTAATTAGCAAGCAGCCAGTTTGCATAATTGCCTTAATCGCAGCAGCACTGTTCTTAGTGTACACACAATGCACATGCAATTTGAATAGTTCCAGGTACTACACTCTAAAAAGAGTAAAGCCAAGTGCATAGTATACTGTTAGAGCAGAGGCGCTTTGAAATCAGCGTAATATGTAGCACGCGCAAACAGAGTAATTAGAGGTGATATACACTAGCAAAAGAGTAAAGTGCATAATGCTGTATTTGACAAGCATGCAGTTTGCATAATTCACTTAATGTGCAGCCGGGCTTTTCTTAATGTACAAGGGCAGATGACATAAGCAACTGAGGGCTCCCCGGGGCCAGTACAGGATTTAACAGTTATTTTTAAATGAGTTGCAGCCCTTAAGTCCTTCTGGCAATGCCCACAATCTTTAGGAAGTGGGCTGTGAGTTGAGGATGTATCACTTGCAGGCAAGCCACCAAGGCTGGCCTGCATGAACGGATGGCCAACAAATTAAAATAAGATTTTAGCATGGCGCGCCACTCATTCAGCAAGGCCGGACAAATGCAGACTATGGTATGATAGATTCCTTTGGAGAATTACATAGCCTGCAACTAGTGTCAATTGTTTTTCTTAAACCTTTCCGGATACAATCTAATGTAGACAGGCCTCCAGCTGGTACTTCAGTAGTTTCTGTTTAAAGTTGTTTTTAAATACAGGGACTCAAGAGTGGATGCGAGGATATCCTCTCATAGTTATTTACGATCAACCAGGCATGTGCACGCTAAGTTAACTTGTGCTTAACCTTCTTGTAGCTTGCCACAAAAGCAGCCAGGCTTAACTTAGAAGCAATGTGTAAAGTATTTATGTACCACGCAAACAGTAATAAAGTGAAAACACAACACAAGAAAAACCCACACCTATTAAGAAAAATAGAGACATTGAAATGACACCAAAACAAATTAAACCCAATCAGTAAAACTGGACTTATGAATTTGTAAATTTGTTAGGGAAATCTAGCTCCTAAAATATCAAAGTGCCAACCGCACGTATATAGTCAATTGAGACCGGGTCAAAGTAAAAAATGAATGCTGACTGCATTGGTGCACGGGTTGGATACATGGGGTGGATTGTGGCTTACCTTCGGATTTAGAAACATTTCTGAAGAAAAGAGTTCAGCAGGTAAAGGTGTAGAAGAAAAAACCTTTTAAGGGGTTCACTGATGTTACGTGTCCTTAAACCAACAAAGAAGAAATTGGCATGGAAGCTGTAATATCAAAGGAACATATTTAATAACCTCACTTGAGGGAGACTGCGTCATACAGTACCCACAGGCCACTGTAGGAGACAGTCTAAGGAGTACAGAGAACAGGGGCCTTTTATGGCCAGTTTATTGCTGAGTTAGCATGAAGACTCAGAAAAGAAGCAGTACAAATGTGCACACATATACATATATGGATGCATAAGAAGTGCTTAGTCAACCGAGTGGGGGGAGGAACTAAACTGCTTATCTCAGTAAGAATAGCCTGACAGTTACACACTAGGAGCAGATGCATTCTACCAGCTAGGCCTTTCTGAGCCTGTGCAAGGCTCTGGAAGAGGGAGAAAGCACATGGCGAGCACATGGCAAACTAAAATGGCTGCCAAGAACAAAATGGCTTTTAGCTCATGCTAACAGCGATTCCTGCAATCTTTAACAGTCGGTCCTCTTAGCATGAGCTAAAGATATTCCTATGATCTAGTAGAAACATAGAAAATATTTTGCACATTTATTCTCATAAATCCATCAATATCCTGATCCATTGCTAGGTGGACATTTACATTCTAAACATTTCATTAAGCGGGTATATATATAAGGTATAAGCAGGAGTACAAAGTGAACAGAGCATTGGGTCATAATTAACATACTGTTAGCAGGAGAAAGTAATGGCTAATATTACAAACAGAACCATCAATATTTTTCAACCCCAAGCAGAAAGGAAATCCTAGAACCATCTAGTCCAATTCTATGTAAAAAAAACACTTTGAATAGACTTTTCCAGTGTTCCTTTTATGAGGGCTAGAGTATCAATTAATATAGATAAGGAAAAGGCAAAGTAACATTTGTCAACTGCCCAGAAGACCGTTCCTCTTGCAGAATAAACATTATTCCTAATGCAAATGTTAGAGCAGTCAGACATATTATTACAAACACAATCCTGGTTGCAGGGGACCAGGAGGACCACACAGGGCCATGAGAATTAGGACGAGGAGCCGCAAAGGGCTGCTCCTCCTCAAAAATGGGTCGACCGAAAGGGTACATTACTAACAAAAAGAAGTCCTTGGGAAATTGAAGCCGCTGTACAACCAGCCAGAGGGGAGTCTTCTCCTTGTGTCCGTTTGAGCCTCACAGGTAGGCCCTTGTTGTTACCACGGTGGAGCTGCACAACTCACAACTCAGGAAAATAATCACGACCCAGTTTGAGAAGAAAAGTCTTTCTTTCAGGATAGGGCAATCACCTTCCGGGGCAAATACCCTCAACAATCCTGTCCCGTGTCTCAGGCAGTGCACCAGTTTTTTTCACTTTAATCTAACAGGCACCAGAGACACAGCACCTGTACCCCGCACTCAAGTTCTTCCCTAACTCCTGTAAGGCTCCACATGTGCACTGCTCTTTTGTTGGGGCCACAGATTCCACCCAGGATGCCCAGGTATCCCTTGATCAACAAACAAAGGTGCAGACTTGCATTCACTCAGGGACCAGGACTCAGAGGCCTGAAGCAACCCTTGTATCAAAGGGGGTCACATCAAGCAAAAGCCTCCTTGCCGTCCTTGTCGGTCTGTGACTCTCTCAGCTGGGCATCGAAAACTGGATCCACAACTTCTCCCTTCTGATTTGTGACCCCGTCTTTCGCCCAAGACAGTGGCAGGGGTACACATCTCACGTCCCAGTGCTCCTCCTTCATTGAGGTCCTAGTTGCCAGCAACGCTTGTGCTGGTTGCTTTCACCTTGGCTTCAAGCTGGACTGGTGCTGACTCCCCTGGTTGGGTCTAATGTCCGGGCCCCTCTGGCAATGGTTGTAATTCAGCAAATATCTATTGGTGGACAGAACAAAAGGTCTTTAGACAAGGCATACAAATAATCTATCAACAGAGAGAATAGTATCTGAATACTTCCTTATTCTTGGGGTGCCCCATATATTAGCAAGGCACCTAAGAACCACATAAGAACCACTTCATCTATCTGAGGGGGGGAAAAACCTGGACCTATTACACTATTTGAAGCAGCTAATGAAGTCTGTGTTCATTTACTAAATTCTGAGGAAAAAAGAAAAACAATACAGACTTACTCTAAATCCTTACATTTGTGTATTCCTATATTATTCATCTAAAAACCTCAAGAAAGGGAAATTCTTAGAACAAGCATTCTTTTGTGCTTCTTGTCTTAACAAGCATGCATTTCATAAGTCATAACCTTTTACTACTTGTACAGGACTTCCCACACTTCTAAAATATTTCTCTTAGTATAAGCAAGTACATTTTACACTTACGGTCATGCTCTCATGGTATAGGCGCAGCAGGAAAATCTAAAACCGCTAATTTAATAGGTACATACATTTCTCAAGCAGAACATGTTGTGACAAACAAACTCCTATAAAACAATATTTTCCTTTCAAAAATGTTTGCTGAGGATCACATGGGCGTCTTTCCTGCATTCTACTTTTTACGATCCAAACTATGCAACATCAGCTCTAATAAGGGCTGTCAGCCTTTTTACACAGACTAGCTAATAAAAGACTAGCAATGCCCCTGAAAAATTGTATTTAGCATGAAAATAACATAAACAATAATGGTGTTATCACCTCAGAATTTTAGAACAAAAACTACCCACATCTAGTCCCCTTAAAGGTCAAATAAGGGAACAGCAACCTAGACTACTCATCCTTTCATAATTTCATAAGACAGGATGGGCAGTAACATGGCCTGGAGCATGTATGTTTTAAGGGGCTACTTAAGTGGGTAGCACAATAAGTCTGTGTAAACAACCCCCGAATGAATTCATCTGTTATAATTTGTACAAATTCTTGAAACTGTTTTTACCTTTGTATTAAGAAATTGATAAACTTTTTAATTATGTATATGTTGAGATATATTTGTGGTCCTCGGTTGAGTACCAGTACAAATAAAAAACTTTCTTTGGGTAGCACAATAAGTGCTGCAGGCCCACTAGTAGTATTTAATTTACAGGCCCTGGGTATATAGTATACCACTCTACTAAGGACTTATAAGTAAATTAAATATGCCAAATAGGTGTAAGACAATTTTACCATGGTTAAAGGAAAGAGGACAAACAGTTTAGCACTGGTTAGCAGTGGTAAAGTGACCAGAGTCCTAAGGCCAACAAAAAAAATACAGCAAAAATAGGGAGTACTGAAGTCAAAAAGTTTGGGAGTGACCCTGCAGAGAGGGTCAGGTTCAACAATCTTGATCTCGAACTGAGGCTCAAATCATCATTTTGGTAGCATATCAATGACAGTGAAGCAGATTTTGCACCACAGGAACAACAGAGAGGAATAACATTGCAAATAATGGTTTATTAACACATTAGTAAAGTTACAGTTTCAAATCGACTCAAGTTAGTCATACGTCTGTAATCACCTGAATACAACATAGGCGAATATAATCCAGACAAGTCAAAAGGCAATTTATTTAAAGATTGAATAGGCAAATTATAGCAGATTCTGTTCCTCTGATGGAAAACTCCTTAGTGCTAAGCTACAGTTGCGGGCAGAGTCAGGAAATTGATAAGTATCAGGTGTCAGCAAATATACTTTCTCAAATAGAAGGAGATGAAGGTTCCAGTCACTGGCGTAACTAAACTTGAGCCCTTTTCCCCCGCAAGTTATGTGGAGGGGTCTCCTCTGGCCTCAATCTAGAGCTCTCCGGCCAGAATATTGTGCAGAGGGGGCCCCTGGAGCTTGTGGCCTGCCCTGCCCCACGGGGGACGCAGGGGCCAGTGTTACACCACTGGTTACAATCAGGACAAGAAGAAATATGCTTGCTCGAGAAGCTATCTCTATGAGCAGGGTTAAAAGGAGCATGGGGCCTCCTCAAAAGCAGGGAACGGGGTGTCTGCCTATGTAGGTGGATATAAGTAAGTCTCTAGCTAAGGTCAATAACAGATAATTAAAAATGAAACTTCATCTAAAGATGCTTTGCGCAATTTCCCACAGAGAAGGAAATAATCCAAATTAAACATTCACTGTGAACACAGTGTTATTCCATTTTACATGAGTAATCCAATACACGGGTTCAGTCCCACAGCCCTTAGTTATATCAGACAAAGGGACGATTTCTTCTTCAACTACTTTCTTTTGCAGGTGCAGGAAACTACAATCCAAATCATTAAATTGCAAGAAATGACCTTCACATAAAATTTTAACAATAAAATTGCAGACTAATAAGGGAACAGGTTAAATTTTTATGTGAAATGAGAAAAAGATTATGCTCTTTTAGTAGAAATACAACATTTCATTGATATGGATTCTTTTGAAATGAGGCCTACAATAACTGATTCTAACTTCACGTGAATATACTCTAACTATGGTTAGCTATTAATGTACAAGTCACACTTTATGGTCAGTTTAAATGTGAAACTATACATGAATATATGTATTAAATGTTTGTGTGTTATACATTAGTATGTCACTGAGTCACCATATATAATAATGATTATTATATAATACAATTTAAAGTATATTTTAATGATATTGTTGCTGTTATTTAATTAGTTTTTCTTTTAATGTGGGCATTTTTAATGCAATCAGATATGGAAAAAGGGGACACCCCTGGCGTGTACTGCGCCCAATGAGGAAGGTGTAAGAGGTTGAGTCCATAACACGAATAGAGGTGGTAATGTCGGTGTATAGGAGTTGAATATATTTAGGAAGACGGGGACCGAAGTTTAATCGACTTAGGAGTGCAAAGAGGTAGGTCCTGCTAAGAGAGTAGAATGCCCTAGCGATGTCAGCCAACAGTAGTGCCGCCAGCTTCTTAAGACAACCCACTGCCGCGAAAGCGTTGTGGGCATAGTGAATATTATGTCGTGTCATAAGATCACAAAGATATATCCCGTTTTTTTCTGTTGGGACAATCCCTGCAAGTTGGAGACTGTCCCTGCAAATTCTTTATCCTGGGACAGTCCTGGCAATTGCACTTACGTGTCACTGAAACATATACAAGACATTTTAGCTCACATTTCTCCAGAAACCACCACAGATCAATGCTTTCTGAAGGTAACAGTAAGTATCTCAGGAAGCACCTGGCTCAGCGTAGAGTGACTGTGATAACACAGAATAGTAGCAGACAGGCCGTGGCGCCACTCCGGGGGTCGACAGGCTTAATTGGGTACTCAATTGTATGTTGAAAGGAAACGTGATACCTATGATCCATTTCAGTGACACCGCGTATTTTGCACCCCAGAAATTTGACATAACACGATTCTTAGCACGTAAATGGCAAAGCGGCATTACTCTGAGAAAAGACACAATAGAATTATAGTCAATCACTCACTGCGCTTGTGGTTGTCAATCATCTAGCCATGCCCCTTATCAACAGCCATAGCTGCTCAAACACAGGGCTGCAGGAGGTGCTGTAGAACCAGATAAACAGGCTCAGGGGGTGATAAAATAGCTGTGTCCCTATCACGGTCCTGAGTAGATATCTACAGGATGCGGGACATGGGGCGTCACTGCTGTAAGTTGAGCATGTATTTTAATAGTAGTACGAGTTTGCTTCAACCTTGCACCCCTTTCAGTTTACAGAAGAGACTGCAGAAACTTTGGAAATACTTTTACCGAACATTCCCGAAGCTGCAACATGTGCAAGAAGTAAAGCTTGAGTACAGGAGGTAGCACTGTTTTCAAGAATGATATAAACTGCACGTACATGTACTGACATGAACAGCGCTATAAAACAAATGAAATGTTTGTGACAGAGGGACTATAGAGAGATGAGGGCCACTGTGTAGAGTCGCACTCTAGTTCTCGCGTGCTACGTCACGACGTAGCGTGCGAGGACGCGATGGTGAGAGTGCCTGCGTATGCGTGCAGAAAGTGATAGGCACCCGAGAACGCGGACGCTCAGCGCTCTCCTGCATTGAATTAATACATTTAATAGTGCATACCCACATCCTCGTGTCTCTTGGGTGATTGTTCCTGGTGAGATTTACATACATTGCAGTGGCGACGAGGGCTGGGATGCCTGCACACACAAAATGAGTGGCAGGGGAGACCAGCAGGACCCAGCAACAGCACAGGAAGGCATAGCCCAGTCAGAGGCCCACCACGAGGAGCTGCAGGAAGGTGGGCAATCACCATGGCTACACACAACAGTGGGGGAGCGTGGCAGAAACGTGCAGAACACCAACCACAAGTCGAGGTACTAGGAGCAGTGGCATAAAGCAGTGAGGAGGTACGGAGAGAATATAGCAACAACCCACAGAGGCCCTGGCGGAGCTAGCAGGACATGGAGGAGGGGGAGCAGGAGAGCCCCGACCGAACCAAGCGCAAGGTGAAAACGCGAATGCGCCAGGCAGCCCGAGAGGTCCAGGGGCGGAGTCAGAAAGACGCACCACAATGAGCGCGCAGGCGTCTTCACTCACGACGCCGATCCCATTTTTACAGAGGCCTAGAGAACCTCAAATGAAGTGGGAGGACTGGAGAGAGTACTTCACGAACTACATCGAAGCCCTAGAAGACGAAAATGGGGAGGCCTTCCCCAGTGCTAGGAAGAGAAGGATACTCCTGCACAACCTAGGCCCAGAGGGCATAAGGGTCTTTCAGAATCGGGTGCCCACACCCAGACAAAATGCAGACGATGACGTATTTAAGCACGCCATAGAAGATCTCAACAACCACTACCGTCCAGCGGTGTGCACTTCTATCGACCGCTACAATTTCCAACAGAGGAAACAAGAAGCCGGTGAGTCAATAGATGACTACGTCGCAGCATTGAGGAAGTTGGCAGTAACGTGCAAATATGGGGCTCTACAAGAAGAATTCATAAAAGATCAGATAGTATGCTGTGACACGGGGGACCCGGACGAGGGGCCCCCTGGTATGCCTATTAACGTGTCTGCCCTTTTTGTCCAGCATACAGAGGCGTGGAACACCCCTGATGTCGTGCGGAGACGGCCCGAAGCGGAGATCCGACAGGACTACACCTTTAAGGGGGCGGAGTTTGAATGGCGGCACGCCCTCCCCGACGAGGTAAAGCCCATCCCGGAGTCCACCCAGGTGTGCGAGACACCCGGAGGCGGAGTAGGAGGTTGGTGGAGCGAGTGGCGAGACAGCGGAGCGGAGTGGACGGAGGAAGACGACGAGAGGAGGACGGAGGAAGACGACGAGAGGAGGACGGAGGAAGATCGGAGGACGGAGGACGAGGAGGACGGAGAGAGTAGTACGGAGGTGGAGGAGGTGCAAGATCATCGCAGGCACGGCGAGGGAAGCGGAGAGAGACCTCGAAGGTGGACGGGGAGAGAACTGGAGGCGAGGCGGAACTGCGAGGCGACTCCAGGAGGGAAGGCGGAGACAGGACCAGAGAACGAACCTGAGGGTGACTACCGCGGGAAGCCAGGAGGCTCTGTGGAACGCGCATCGCCCAGCCACACTAACACGGAAGTGTGGCTCAACCAGGTACGGTCCAAAAGCACAGGGTGGGGAGGCACTAGACGAGGGAAACCCTCTTAAAGACGAGAACACCACTTCACACCCTTGTTGTTATTTTGCTTGGCACAAGGGCTCACGTCCCGAAGTCAGGGTAGGAGGGTGCACGTGTGTTTTCCATCACTCCCTTCCCTGTGAGAAGTTCTATTGAGCACCTGTACTGAGACGGACTTTCCTTTTTCCTTTTTCGGTGTACCGGCGCAACAAGACCAGCGAGACGGCGGGGAAAAGGCCTACAACTCCCAGGAGACCTTGGGACAGACGATCCGGAGGAGGAAGATCCACGACGGAGGAGGCGGAACCGCCCTTACCATTTTACAGAGTGCCTGTACAAAAACGCCGATTGTATAAAGTAATAAAACCTGCACTACCCCGACAACCCGTGTGTGCGAGTCTGTTCGAGACCCCCTCTGTACACCCACCGACCCCGTCCGAACCCCCACAAGTGGTGGAGAATGCGGGCATTCAGCCAGTAATTGACATCGAGGACACAACGATGGACGCGATCCTGCAGGCCCTCGTGAAGGGCCAGGAACAACTAGCATGGGCAGTCGAGCAGCAACTCGCGGCGGCCCAATTGGACAGGGACACCTTCCGAAGCACAGTGGTACAGCAACTGGAAGGCATGAGGGCTACGGGAGACCCCGCCAGTGTCCCCGTCCGTGAGACCCGGGCACCCCCAACTCCCGCGGGTATATCCTTGCAAAAATACGTCACAGGGGAGGACCCAGACGCCTTCCTAACCAACTTCGAAAGGGTGGCCCTGGCATGTGGCTGGCCTGTGGACAAGTGGCCGTTTTTTTTGGCACCATTGTTGAGTGGAGAGGCACAGGCAGCATATCAGGTAGCCAACAGCAATGGCACTACCCCTTATGCCCAGATCAAGACTATAATTTTGGATCACCTAGGCTTGGACTCAGAAGCCTATAGGGTTCGGTTCCGCAAGGAGAGGGGACAAGCCGGAGACAACCCCAAAACCTTATTCTTTAGATTGAAAACCGCAGCAGACAAGTGGCTTACCCCAACGACGAGTTCCAAAGACCAAATCATGGACAAAATATATCTCGAACAGTATCTGGAAGCCCTTCCCTATGGGACACAGCGGTGGCTACGCCAGCATTCTAACTTGACCACGGCTCAGGCCATGGAGATGGCCACCACGTACGCCCGAGCCCAACCCCGTCTTCACAATGTGGAACCAGACAGGTCAACAAAGGGACCGACTAGACCCGAGCGCCGAGTGAGTGCTCAGCCTGGACCCCTCCCTCCTCTCCCGAGACCATCGGCTGTCGAACACCCCACTTTCCGGGGTCCGCAGTGCTTTGACTGTGGACAGTGGGGCCACATAGCCCGTCTGTGCCCCCAGAAACGAACCCAGGAAGAACCAATGGACATCAACTATCTTCCAAAGGCGGTGTTGTATTCAGCCGAACTAGGAGGCTCCTTCCATGTGAGTGTTACGGTTAATGGGGTGGTGGTCAGGGCCCTCCTTGATTCCGGCTGTAAGCAATCGGTCATCCAAGGGACTTATGTGACTCCTCTACAGTTGATGCCTGAGAACAGTGTGTTTATAAAATGTGTACACGGGGATGTGAAGGAATACCCGGTGGCTCACATTCCCCTAGGTCTAGAGGGGATGGAAAGGATGGTAGTAAAAGTGGGAGTAATGGACACCCTACCCGAACCCCTGATCCTGGGCACCGATAATCCGAACTTCCTGAACCTCTTCAAAGGCCAGTTACGCCAGGACAGTGACCAGGGGGTAGCAGTAACTAACCTATTGTCCACGGGTCCTTGGGAAGGGGACAGGTCATTCCGATTCGCCCAAGCCAATGACGACACCCTCATCAATGCCTGGGAACAGGCACACGTCAGTTTAACCAATCCTAATCCCATCTACCCCAGTTTCGTGATTAAGGATGATCTTCTGTATAGACTGGCCTCTAGGGGTGAGCCGATGCAACTGTTGGTGCCAGCCTGCTTTCGCGAGCAGATTATGTACTACGCACATACCCACCTACTGGCGGGACACATAGGGAGCGAGAAAACGACCCAAAACGTCCTGAGGAACTTTTACTGGCCCGGTATCTATAGTGATATAAAAAAGCATTGCCAAACCTGTGACCTTTGCCAACGGAAAAATACCCAACGACCTGCGGCAGTACCTTTACAACCTCTGCCAGTCATCGGGACCCCATTCGAGAGAGTGGGGATGGATCTGATAGGCCCCTTAACCACCACAAAAAAAGGTTTCAGATACGCTCTCATCATTGTGAACTACGCCACCAGATTTCCTGAGGCGTTTCCTCTAAAATCGCCCACCTCCAGGAACATAGCTGACAAGTTTCTTGAATTATTTTCTCGAGTGGGGTTCCCTAAAGAGATCCTCACAGACCAAGGGACCCCATTCATGTCCAAGGTTATGCAGGAAGTTTGCCAAATGTTGGGTTTACACCAGATTAAGACTTCCGTGTACCACCCTCAAACAGACGGGTTAGTCGAACGGTACAACAGGACGTTAAAAACGGTCCTGAAGAAAATGGTGGAGGTGAATCACACCGACTGGGATTCATTGTTGCCGCTAGCCCTGTACGTGATAAGAGGCCAGCGACAAAGTAGTCTTGGGTGTTCATCCTTCGAGATGCTCTATGGGAGACAACCCAGGAGCTTGCTCGACATGACAAAAGAAATGTGGGAAACTGAACAAGGCGGAGAAACCAGAACTCTTCTCGAGTACAGCTCGAACTTGAGGAACAAGTTAGGGAAAATCAGGGAACTCGCTTTTACCCACTTGGAGGAAAGCCAGAAACACCAGCAGACCCAGTACAACAAGGGAAAGAAATGGAGGTCGCTGAAAATCGGTGACTGGGCCCTGGTATTACTGCCTTCAATGGCCAAAAAGTTCCGTAACGAGTGGCAGGGCCCCTATGAGGTCGTCGAGACGATAGGCAAGACAACGTATCGGCTCCGTCTCACCACCAGGAAGACCCAGATTTTCCACATAAATCTGTTGAAAAAATGGCTAGGAACGACTCCTGTGGCAGCAAACCTGGTGACTAACCCCAAGATGGCCCTCTCAACCACCATGGATGACTTGGTTGTCAGTGAGGAATTGTACGAAGACGAGCAGGAGGGGCTCCGACAAGTTCTGAGGAAATACGCCCACATTTTCTCCGACCTTCCCGGTAAAACCACCTTGGCAGAGCACAGAATCGAGACGCCTGCTGGTACCGTAGTCAAGCAGCGTCCGTATAGGATACCCGAGGCAAAAAGGGAAGCCATAGCTAAAGAGGTTGCGGAAATGCTCAGGTTAGGCGTGATTCGACCATCCAGGAGTGAATGGTCATCCCCTATTGTCATGGTGCCTAAACCAGATGGCAGTAGCCGTTTTTGTATGGACTTCCGGGCATTAAACGAAGTGTCAGCGTTCGATTCATACCCAATACCCCGGATCGATGAACTCATCGAGAAACTCGGGGATGCAAAATATATTAGTACCCTGGACCTAACCAAGGGGTATTGGCAGGTACCCCTGCGCGAGGAAGACAGGAGAAAAACTGCATTCGCTACCTCTGAGGGGCTGTTTGAATTTACAGTTCTGCCCTTTGGTCTACACGGGGCCCCCGCAACGTTTCAGAGACTCATGAATACGGTCCTACGGGGTCATCATCAATATTGCTCCGCATATCTTGATGACATCATCATTTTCAGTCCCTCCTGGGAGGCTCACTTGCACCATCTCGATGTCGTGTTCAATTTACTCGCATCCGCGGGTCTCCATGTCAACTCCAAGAAGTCCAGAATCGGATACCATAAGGTCAAGTATTTGGGGTACCTTCTGGGACATGGTATCATTGAACCACAGGTCGAGAAAGTGCGGGCTATCGCAGAAACCCCATTTCCTAAAACCCTGAAGGACATGCGTGCCTTTTTAGGCCTGGTAGGGTACTACCGACGATTCATACCCTCCTTTTCGGAGGTCGCGACACCCCTGACCGATACCCTCAGGAAAACGAGGACCCGCCCGGACTTCCACAACCCAACGCCGGCCATGTGGACGGCCTTTCAGACCCTTAAGAAGGCTATCACCACCAGGCCGGTTCTTACGTCACCCGATTTCAACAAACCCTTTGTGTTGCATACTGATGCTTCTGACTTTGGTATCGGGGCGGTGTTGTCCCAAGACACTGGGGAGGGGGGCCTTCGGCCCATTCTCTACATCAGCCGAAAGTTGTTTCCCCGGGAGGTCAGGTACCCGACTATTGAGAAGGAGTGCCTTGCCATCAGGTGGGCGGTGGACAAGCTGCGCTACTACCTGGAGGGGCGTTCTTTCCTGCTGTACACCGACCATGCCCCTCTCTTGTGGATGGCGAGGAACATTTCCAACAACCCTCGTGTAATGAGGTGGTTCCTGGCCTTGCAGCCCTTCCGGTTCCAGGTCCGGCACCAGAAGGGATCCGAGAATGTCCATGCGGACTTCCTTTCTCGGTACCCTCTCCCCGATCGGGAGAATCCTAGGGGGGGGATGTGTGACACGGGGGACCCGGACGAGGGGCCCCCTGGTATGCCTATTAACGTGTCTGCCCTTTTTGTCCAGCATACAGAGGCGTGGAACACCCCTGATGTCGTGCGGAGACGGCCCGAAGCGGAGATCCGACAGGACTACACCTTTAAGGGGGCGGAGTTTGAATGGCGGCACGCCCTCCCCGACGAGGTAAAGCCCATCCCGGAGTCCACCCAGGTGTGCGAGACACCCGGAGGCGGAGTAGGAGGTTGGTGGAGCGAGTGGCGAGACAGCGGAGCGGAGTGGACGGAGGAAGACGACGAGAGGAGGACGGAGGAAGACGACGAGAGGAGGACGGAGGAAGATCGGAGGACGGAGGACGAGGAGGACGGAGAGAGTAGTACGGAGGTGGAGGAGGTGCAAGATCATCGCAGGCACGGCGAGGGAAGCGGAGAGAGACCTCGAAGGTGGACGGGGAGAGAACTGGAGGCGAGGCGGAACTGCGAGGCGACTCCAGGAGGGAAGGCGGAGACAGGACCAGAGAACGAACCTGAGGGTGACTACCGCGGGAAGCCAGGAGGCTCTGTGGAACGCGCATCGCCCAGCCACACTAACACGGAAGTGTGGCTCAACCAGGTACGGTCCAAAAGCACAGGGTGGGGAGGCACTAGACGAGGGAAACCCTCTTAAAGACGAGAACACCACTTCACACCCTTGTTGTTATTTTGCTTGGCACAAGGGCTCACGTCCCGAAGTCAGGGTAGGAGGGTGCACGTGTGTTTTCCATCACTCCCTTCCCTGTGAGAAGTTCTATTGAGCACCTGTACTGAGACGGACTTTCCTTTTTCCTTTTTCGGTGTACCGGCGCAACGAGACCAGCGAGACGGCGGGGAAAAGGCCTACAACTCCCAGGAGACCTTGGGACAGACGATCCGGAGGAGGAAGATCCACGACGGAGGAGGCGGAACCGCCCTTACCATTTTACAGAGTGCCTGTACAAAAACGCCGATTGTATAAAGTAATAAAACCTGCACTACCCCGACAACCCGTGTGTGCGAGTCTGTTCGAGACCCCCTCTGTACACCCACCGACCCCGTCCGAACCCCCACATATGCATACCACTAACAAGACAGTACAAGACAAATTGTGGGTAAATGGAGAAGAATTGCTTAAGGAAGTATTAGCCATGGTGAAAAAGGCAGAGCTGTAGAAACGATGTGCCGACGCGGCTAAAAGAGAAGCGGGCCAGAGGACCATGGTGAATAAGGTGAATGAAGCAGAACCGCCGGGTAGGAATAAAGCCACGACGACAGAAGGAAAGGGCCAAACAGGTGGATGGAAAAACCAAGAAAACAGTGGAGGCAAAACAAGGAGAGCAAAGCCATGTGCTACAGGTGCGGAAGTCAGGCCCACGCATCCCAAGACAAACGTTGTCCGGCGTTCAGAGCAAAATGCATGTTCTGCGGCATTGTAGGTCACTACGAAAAGTTATGTCACCAGAAAATGAGGAGACCCACAGTGAAGTACGTGGCGCAGGAGCAATAGGAGGAAGAAGAAGAACTGGATGAGGAAGACAACGTACTGTGCGTGGAAGGACAAGTGCTGGGCATTGACTGTAAGCGATCCCGCAAACCACAATGTGACATGGTGATAGGAGGAGTGAAGATCAAGATCATAGTAGACTCGGGATCTCCATACACCATCGTCCAAAGAGCAGTGTGGAATGAAGAATATAGACCCAGTTTGGGCCCAAGATTAGAACCACCTGATATACGACCGGTGACCTACACTGGCGAACCCATTCCCATGGTCGGATACAGAGCTCTAACCTTCGAGTTCAGAGGAAGGAGTGCAGAGTGCAAACTGTATGTAGCTGAGAAGGGCCCATCAGTCCTAGGATGGATGGACCAAGGTGACCTGGGGATACAACTGGACCCAGGCAGGGACACACAAGTGCTGATGACAGCCCCAGAGGGCTGGCCAGACCTGGAGAAGATAAAGAGCGAGTTCCCGAAAGTGTTTGGCGGGAAGGTTGACAAGCTGGAGAAGTTCACAAATAGGATCATACTCAAAGAGAACTCCAAGCCAATATCCCACAAGGTCAGGAACGTACCTATAGCCGTAAGAGAAGTGGTACAGAAAGAACTACGCAGATTAGAAGAAAATGGAATGATCAAGCCAATAGATAGCTCAGAGTGGTTGGCACCCCTGGTGGTGGCAATGAAACCTAATGGCAAGGTCCGTCTCTGTGTAGACCTTTGAGAACTGAACAAGTGCCTAATCGTAGAAAAATTCCCACTGCCTCGCATAGAAGAAATTCTGGCCAAGACGAAGGGAGTAAAGTGGTTCTCCACCATTGACCTCACATCCGCCTATCACCAGATAGACCGACATCCAACAAGTCGAAAACTGACATCCTTCATAACACCATTCGGATGCTATCAATTCAGCAGAATGCCCTTTTGCCTTGCTTCGGCAGCCGCGGTGTTTCAGAAACGAATGCACCGTCTCTTTAAGGAGATTAAGGGTATCCAGTACTTTCAGGATGATATACTGGTGATGGGGACAGACTGGAAGGATCATGATAAGAAACTGAACAAGGTGCTTCAAGTGCTAGAGAGCAATGGCCTGACAGCAGAATGGGAGAAGTGCTGACTCGGAATGACGTCGGTCACCTACTTGGGACATGAAATTGGAGGACACAGCATCACTCCCAAACGAGCAAATGTGAAGGCAATCTGCGACTCTATGTCCCCAACCAACAAAGAAGAAGTTAGATCCTTCTTAGGGATGGTTGAATATTATAGCAAATTTGTACAACACTTTGCCACCAAGACGTACCACTTGAGGCAGCTAAAAGGGACAAAACAATGTTCAAGTGGACAGAAGAGACGCAAATGGAATTTGATGCCTTAAAGAATGACATCAGTCAAGCCGTACCACTACAAGGATACGACCCGCTCGGGCAGTCGATATTAACGACGGACACCAGTGAGAAAGGACTGGGAGCAGTCTGTAAGGATCCACAAGCTGTTTCCGCAGGAGTGCCAGGAAATGAAGATAGGCCCAACCCCTCCCTCCTACACCACTGTGTCTATCAAACCATAGAACACAATGGTGAGAAAGAGGGAAAGGAGGGAACAAAACAAGGGAAGGAAGGGAAAAGACTCCGTGGACAGGAAGCTCCAGCAGGTTGAACAGGCACTGTAAGAAAGGGGACAGTTAACCATCAACAGGAATAAACAGATATGGCTCCCCCCAGTTCCCTAGTCCTGACTGTAATGACCTAAGGATGATATTGAATTCTTCTATACTTCTGGTCAACTGACCCGTACACCCAGGTGAACGTAAGGACTGGATCTCACCACTAGCTACCTTTAATAACCTAAATGGTAAAAAAGGTAATAACTATGCAAAGGTGTGTTATCCAAATCTTTATGAATTGCACCTAATAATACAGGACTCACCCTAGGATGAGGTATAGGGGCAGGGAAGGAGGTCAATATCTTAACTCTTTCCATGCTGATGACGGAACCGCTCCGTCATCAGCTGCGGTTGGGCTGTGCTGATGACGGAGCGGTTCCGTCATGGCCCGGCCGTCGCGCCTGCGCGGCGCTGATTTTGCGCCTACGCGGCGCGTTCTATTGAGCGGGGCGGGCCATGACGGGACTGCTCCGTCACGAGCACAGCTCAACCGCGGCTGGTGACGGAGCGGTTCTGTCACCAGCATGCGGTCGCCGCGCGGCCGCCCCGCCCTGTTAGCGCTGCGGCGGAATAGCCGCCGCAGCGAAAGGGTTAATGAGGCGTTGACCTGCTGGTAAACTCTGTAACAAAGGAAAGCCACTCACAACACAGTTATGTATGGGTAAAAAAGAATATAATAAAAGTAGCACCGGGCTCCTGTACCCCTGCCAGTTCTCAGGCACCTACTGGAAGTCCGATGGAAACGATCAAAAGAGAAAAAATGACACAAAAAGGGGAAATCACAGGCGGACAACCACTACCAAAATGCCCCTGGAGAGTCTCCCTGCCTGTCCTACCCAATTCCGGCCGGCCGACGAAACCTAGAGTCCGGCCGATGGGTGGAACCGTGAGAAACAGATGGGACACCCACCCCAGGAAGCAAAGGAGAGGTTAGCCGGCGCTGTGGGGTAATGACTACACAAGGAGACGCCAATCCGCTTTGCAGGAAAGTAGGCGGAAGCGTCTAACAGGATAATCCTGGATCAGCGTGCTGAGCGGGGATACCAACAAAAGCACTGAGAATATACCAAGGAGCTCAGTGAGGGTAAGTCCGGTATTTCTCCCGCGAAGAATAAGACCGGCATGGCAAGTTTGTTGACGGGAACGAGAGAGTGAATGGCTTGAGCGGAAGTGACGCGACGCGTACGGCACAAACACTAGAGCGCGAAGCGTCGCTCCCTGGGGAAGTCAGGCTTTTGACGGCTGCCTGGCTTCCTCGCTCATGCGCAGAGCGGGGCGGCCATCTTTAGTGGTGCACACAAACTGGCAGGCGTGACACAGTCCTCATGCAGGAGAGAAAGGATGGAATGATGGAGACCCTCAGTTCTGCCCCGAGAGCTATATCGCCCACAGAACAGAAATTTAGTGTGATCGAGAAGGAGATGCTGGCGATCGTGTGGGCCATGGGGAACTTCTGGCAATTTCTATGGGGCACGAGATTCCAACCCAAGACAGACCACAAACCATTAGTCAAGGTGCTCACCTCGAGTGGGCATGCGAACGCCACGCCACGCCACGTATTGCCAAGATGACCTTGAAATTGCTGGAACACAGGTATGATGTGGAATACATACCGGGAACACGAAACAAAGTGGCAGACTACCTCAGTAGAGCTTCAGCCATGGAAGGAGCTCCCGAAGTAACATCAGAAAATGACGAGATGGTTGCAGTGAGGGAAGACCCAGAAAGGGTGATAAGCAACCAGGAGTGGACCCGAGTGTACGAAGAAGACAAGGACATTTGCGAAGTCAAGGAATGCGTATTACACGGATGGCCAGAGAAGAAACAATTGCGAGAAGCGCTCCAGAAAAATATTGAAGTCAGAGAGAAACTGTCAGTGGGTGACAATGGAATATTCCTATAAAGAGGTGATAAAGTAGTCCCCCCGACAACGCTGGTCCTTCGCCTGCTAGTGCTACTGCACAAAGGACATCTTGGAATCGTAAAAACCAAGCTGAGGGCGAAGCAGATGTACTGGTGGCCAGGGGTGGACATCCAAGTGAATAGACAGGTGAGGGAGTGTGATCAATGCCAAAGAGCGGACAAAACTCTGAAACCCTTAAGGCCGGCCCTGGGGAAGTTTGCCCAACCAAGTAACCCCTGGGAAGAAGTGTCTGTAGACATTCTGGGACCCGTGCTTGACACCCAAGGAACACCTAAATATCTGTGCGTCCTCGTCGACAAGTACTCAAAATGGCCGGATGTGCATATACAGGAAGAGGTGGACGCTGAGACCGTACTAAGTTTCTTACTTCCGTCTTCCTCAGGGAAGGCATTCCAAGATCCATTCTGAGCGACAACGGACCACAATTCACCTCGGAAAAATGGTATAAATAAGCGGAGAGGAACGGGTCAAGATCAAGCACACCTCCGTATACCATCCTTCGAGCAATGGACAGGTGGAGCGGTTCAGTAGAGTCATAATGGGGTCCATCCAAGCCGCCATCACGATGGGTAAAGATTGGGAGAAAGAAGTATGATGTGGGCCTACCGCATCACCCCCATTAGCACAGGGTATAGCCCTTTCCAAATCCTGAGAGGAAGACACCCCTTCACCAAGGACAGTGGAGCATGGAGGGAAAAGACAATCACTAGCAAGTGGTCTCCGGCGGTGGTGCAGCACAACCTAGAGAAGGCCCAGAGGATATATACCGAGCACTACAACCAGAGGAGAAAGGTGAGGGAGACCGCCCTTGAGAGAGGAGAATGGGTGAGAGTCAAATTGGCGGTGCTAAGAAGAAAAGGAGACAGCAAATACAGTCAACCACTACAAGTGAAGGAAGTGTACGATAGAGCAGCACTACTCAGTGACGGGAATGTGTGGTCCCAAGACCGCATGTCTAAATGCAACAAGATCCTACAATGGTCCCCGGAGGAGAACAGGAGGACAGAGAGAATGAGGGAAGTACCCCTGCAGAAGAAGAGGACCCGGGAGCGGAAGGAAACTGTGAGGAGTCCGGAAACCAGGAAATTCCTGAGATGGAGGAACAACATGGAGGGGAGAGTATGACCCCGAGGAGAGAAGAGCCAGGTGCCCTGAGAGACAAGATGGTGAGCCCTGTGGAGAACTGCACTGGGGAAGCCCTCTCCACTCCGGTAAGACGCACCCGAGCAGGCAGAGTGGTGGTAAGACCCACCCGCTTCCGAGACTTTGAACTGGGAGGGGGGCTAAGTATCTTGGGGACATTGAGGACTAATGTTTCTGTTGTTAATAAAAAGAGGGAGATATGTAGAGTCGTGCTCTAGTTCTCGCGTGCTACGACACAACGTAGCACGTGAGTACGCGATGGTGAGAGCATCTGCGCATGCGCGCGGATAGTGATAGGCACCTGAGAACGCCGGACGCTCGGCGCTCTCCCGCATTGAATTAATACATTTATTAGTGCATACCCACATCCTCGTGTCTCTTGGGTGATTGTTCCTGGCGAGATTTGCATACATTACACACTGTTGGCCAGAGGTTGTGATGGAAGCCATGGAGAACGAGGTCATGGGGCACCAAAAAAGATTGTTGCACTTGCGCCATCTACTGGTCCTCAGAGAGTGAGTAAGTAATGTCTATCACTGGACTGTTTGAGATTGATAGTTTTCTCCAGTTGAGAAGATATTGTTATCGCCATACTGTATGTATGTATGTATGAACTATAATAGCACATTGCTTATTTTATAATGCAAGTGATAATCTGTGACAGTATTTAAAGTGGCAGATTTAAATTATGCTTATTGTGTGGTTGGGTGGAGTGGGTGGAGCTTTGAGGCAGTGGGCGTGGTAAAAGTAAGTAATTGATAGCTGTGCTGTAAGGTGCCCTCAGAAACTTTTTTCAAATGTTACCAATTATGACATAGCACAAACAAAAGCAGAGTTCTAAACTCTGTTTTTTTTTTTGCGCTACATATAACTGCCAAAAATGAAAATGTTGAAGCGTGGTACATGCTCTAATCTACCCCTCCAAGAATGATCGGCTCCCACCCCTGCCATTGTCTCACGTCGTCTCTCCCTCCGTGTTGCCTCATTCTACAACTCAATAAACTCTTTAAAAAAAAATTCAAGCGTATTAGCATGGGCTAAAGCATAGAGCTTTTTGTAAAATTATTTTTAGCCAAGCTACAATACATGCCAAAATTTTGAACAGGAAAGTGGGAGCTTGTAACAAACCATTAGGGGAATTTATTTTCCCAATTGACTACATTGATACAGAGGCAATTTTAGGTACGAAACATCTCAAATAAAGGCGCTTTTGGCTATAAAATCTGGAGCTTCTGCTTGAATTGGGTCTGAATGTTAGCAAGTATGAGTCTCGCATTTTTTCATACCAAGTTCCCACTGTGGTCCAAATTTACCATATTTCCCATCTATTCATACATATTCTTCTCTCCGTGAGGCATGTGTTTTTAAGTAGCCCTAGCATTTGATTGTAACATTTCATTTGATTGTAACATTTTCATTGCCTAGACACCAATCGATAGAACCCTGCAATACTGTATATACATATAGTTAGCATTCAATATAATACCATTACAGAATGAGGTTGGAGAATGTGTATATGTGTACATATGTGTGTGTGTGTGTTTGTATATATATATATATATATATATTTGCAGTCTTTCATCCAGTCACAATCCAATCCAAACGGAAAGATGAATTGCGGACCCAAGGTTCTTTGTGCCAAATGTGTATATTTTAAAACACCTTGCATCGCCGCCACCACGCGTTTCAGCCCCACCTAGGCCTTGATCACATGATAAATATATATATTTATATTTATTTATTTACATACATCTTTCTTCATGAATATATATATATATATATATATATATATATATATATATATATATATATATATATATATATATGTGTGTGTGCATGTATGTATATATCTATATATACATACACACATAACACACATATATACATACATACACAAATGTATATATATATATATATATATATATATATATATATATATATATATATATATATATATATCGTGTCAAAGATTCTGGAGATGTTTTTTCCACCACCAGCAACCTTTCCACTACTTGCACACTACGTGAAAAATACAGTTTTCACTTCATCAAGACTCTGCGAAATGGATAAAACTCCCAGTGAATTAAATTAAAGGGATCATCAACGCCTAACATGGCCGCCGGCATGTGACCCGCACTAAATTCTATGCCGCAGTTCAGTTTTTCTTCGGTTTTCGTCGTTGACAGCAGAAACACAGAAGACAGACGGGACTGTTTCTGCCTTACGTCCAGGATGCTCAGAGCAGCATGCAGAGCTGGACGGTGTTGGCGGGGTTTCCGAAGCACCCAGGTGCAACGGAGGCAGGTGCAAGACGGTCCCACGGACAAGCGGCTCCTACTGAGCACTCCGATCTTCTATGTGAACGCGGGACCACACCTGGGGCACGTGTACTCAGCGTTGCTAGCAGACGCCATATACAGACACAGGAAGATGGTATTGGGAACAAATGACCCTGGCACACGACTTTGTACTGGTAAGCGACAGGTCTGTTTTTAAGCAGCTACCGAAAATCACTAGACCACGTGACCCAAAAGTCGATGCATCCTGAAAGCGTCGTTTTCGAATGCTTAGTCGTGTTATCACTTTTGACTTTACCTGCCAAAATTGCCCTCTTAAGATGGCTGCTCGCTTGACCAGGTCATGTCCAATATCGCACCAGTTCTGTACTATGTAGCACGAGGCAGTTTCTCTGTATGACAGAAATGCCTCAGAATAGCGATGAAGAGTTGTTATTGCTATATTGGAGCTAATATTTAAAGGAACACTATAGGAATGGCACATAAACATACCTCATCGAGACCCAGATAAAGATTAAGTATGAATGATTCAGATTTAAAGATTTTCATTCATTTATATTTATGTGCATTATTAATAGCATGCAGAATGTATTTTCACACTCAATTACATATGTTCACACTGATTTAGTACTGTTGCCTTTGAAGCGGTTCTCTAGGATTTGAAACATTTCCTAGCATGAAGAAAAGTTTCAATTCTATTGAGAATGCAAAGGCGAGGATTATGAATTACTTTCTTCACTTTTTATTAACAGGACGTTCAAAGAATAAAGTAAAAAACACTGCATCAGTACTAAAACTCCCATGAACCACAGGGAGTAACCATGGCCACTAATAGTCCAATCAAGTAACAGTCTGTGAGTCTATATCATATTGATCATGCCGTAGTCCTTCCCCCTTCTTCACTGAAGGAATTTTAGCACGCTGGACATCATTCCATCTTTGAATCTGAGCCTAAGACGATATGGAAAAACGTTAAAACTATCCCACATAAACATATCGTACACCATTCATTACATAATATGCCATAAATTCAACAAACTATTATGAGGAGAATAAACGATATAACAACCACTACATTAGTCTGTTACTTTAGGTGCTCTATTACCACCATCAGATAACATCTTACACTACATGTCTGCCTGTCTGGTTATGTTATGTTATGTGGGATATTTGTAAAGCGCACTGTTACTCTAACCGAGTGTCCTGGCGCTGCAGACCGCTGGGGAACCCGTCCTGGTTTTCCCTGTGAGATGGTCCCTTACTGGGTATCTACAGGGTGAAACCAGGCATCCCTGGCGTCTGTGGCGGGGTTGAACATTTTATTTCTTTAGAACAACAATACATAACAATATACTGTTATTGAGTAGAACCCAAAGTACTTACCTGTTAGTCAAGGAATTCAGTTCACTAACTTCTAGAATTAATGTAGCGATAACCCTATTATTCCCCCAGGGAGGGGAGCATGGAGATCGCATGCCATAGGGCGGGGGTGGGGAATAATCCTTGCCTCCACGTCCTTAATAGAATTGAAACTTTCCTTCATGCTAACTAGGACATTTTTCTTTCTATGCCAAGACCGGAGGTGAGGATTAACATGTTTAAAGCTTAAGTACCACCAGTGCTGCTTCGTCATAGATTAGTTTAAAACAGAATCTGTTGAAAGTGGAGTCTGAAGACTAATCTGCCGCATTCATGATATCTTCCAGTCTGCCCCCTTGGATTTATAGCCCTCCTGATGGAATAAGCCCCAAAATCAGTGTTATCAATGCCGGCCTCTGCCATGACCCATCTTTCAATAGTCAGAGAGGACACAGCCTTTTAATGCTTTTTGATGGCAATCAACAGTTGCTGTTCTCCTGGGGGTCGAACCTCCATTGTCATATCCTCCTATGCCTTCAGGCACCTGACCGCACACAGTTTGGGGGTATCTGAAAAAGCTGGATAAGACACCGACCTGGTACTTGTCTTCGTTCTCCTGGAAATGTTGAAGGTGACCCCCTCATGGGTAAAAATCCTAGCTGACAGGTCTAGCGCCTGTACATCCGAAACTCTCTTACAAGAAATGAGACAGAGCAACGTTGCCAGCTTCACTGATATTTCCTTCCTAGAAAGGTATTGATTGTCTTTCCACAATGCCAATAGATGCAGGACCAGGTTGACGTCCCACAGTCTTGCGTATCGGGTCTCGTGCGGACGGGACATCCTGATACCCTTGAGGAGTTTACTTACCCAGGGATGTTCACCCACCGGAATGTTGTTCACCGGTATATGGCCTGCTGAGATAGCCAACATGAAGGTGTTGATGGTGCAGTATGCCAGTGCCGCCTGGAAAAGGTCTGCCAGGAAATTTATGACGTCGGTAACGCTGGTGGCCAAGGGATCCAGGTGTTTCTCCACACACCAATGATGCCATCTCTTCGATGCCAATGTGTAACTCTTGGTAGTCCCTGGGACCTATGCCTGTTGGATGAGGAGTTCAGCTCCCTGCGAAAGTCTGATGTCTTGCCAGTGTCGCCTGAAATTCTCCATTCCATAAGATGAAGGTGGCCTTGGAGAACCAGAGGATTGGGATGGCCCAGCAGGCTCTGGGCAAACAATAGTAGACGTACCGGAGCGGCACATGCAAGCTCCAGGAGGGAAGGGAGCCATGCTTGTGAGCGTCAGACCGGAGTGACCAACACTAGAGAGACCCATTGATGCCTGACCTGAGCTGCCACTCGCTTAATAAATAGGACGGGAGGGAAGGCGTAGGCTTGATCCATCGACCAGTCTGGGAGGAAGGCATCCACCGCCTCCATCCCTGGATCTGGTCTCCAGCTGACATAGCTTGGATGTTGTGTGTTCTATCTAGAGGTAAAAAGGTCCACCTGGCAAGGACCCCATGCGTCATTAGAACCTGAAATACCCCTCGGCAGAGTCTCCAATCACTGCCGTCCCTGAGGCACCTGGAGTTCCAGCTTGCATCTGAATTTAGCGCTCCTGGGAGGTATTACTCCGTCACTGAAATGTGTCGTTGGAGGCAGTAGTTCATCAGAGCACGTGATCCAGTACCACCCAGCCGGTTGATATACTGTACCGTTGTCATGTTGGTTATCACCAGGAGTACGCAGCATAATACCCTGTCCCAAGTAAGGGATTGAATAGCAAACAAGCCCACCAGTGGCCTGAGCCAATTGATGTGGAGGGTTAATTCCTCCTCTGTCCACCTGCCTCCCATGGAGATCGAGCCGCACCTGCCTCCCCAACCCACCCAACTGGCATCCGATTCTAACACCAGGTCTGGATGGGACCCTAGGATCACCCGCCTGTTCCATGCCTCCATGTGGTCTAACTACCGTTGCATCTCCCTCCTGACATCGGACGTCAAAGTCACCAGGTCTGAATACGTAAGGCCCCTCCGAAGGTGAGTTGCCTTCAGCCTCTGCCGGGCTCTGAAGTGTAATGGTCCAGGCAAAATGGCATGTATCAAGGTTCATAATAAGCCAATAACCCTTGCCAGTTGTCGCTGGTAGATTCTGCCCATCTTGAGAACCTTCCTCAGCTCATTCTTGATTTTGGTTATTTTCTGGCCCGGCAAGCTCCGGGTTGCCGCCTTGGCGTCTATGCGGAGTCCTAGAATGGTTATGATCTGTTGTGGTGTCAGATCCGACTTCTGTTGGTTTATGACAAACCCGAAGTCCTGAAGAAGAGATATGGTGGTGTTAAGGTGGGCTACTAGAAGATCTTGTGACTGGTCCATCAGCAGAATGTCGTCCAGGTAGATGATTAACCTGATGCCCAGTGTCCGAAGGTGCTCCACCACTGGTTTAAGGAGCTTTGTGAAGCACCAAGGGGCTGATGACAGGCCAAACGGGAGAGTCTGGAACTTGAAAATCAGCCCTCTCCATTAAAACTGGAGATACCTGCAATGTGAAAGAAAAATGGGGACTGTCAGGTAGGCATTCTTGAGTTCTAGACACGCTAACCAGTTGTCCTGTAAAAGCCATTCCCTACGGAGATAAATCCCCTCCATCTTGAAGTGGCGGTAAACCAGCCACTCGTTGAAGGACCTGAGGTTGATCACTGGGCGGAACCCCTTGTCCTTCTTCTTGACCAGAAACAGAGTGTTGAGGAACCCTCTGAAATGCATATTGCGCCCTTGGTCAGAAGGTCCTGCATTTCCTGGTCTACCAGCAACATATCTTGCGTGGAAAAGAACAGTGGACGGGGTCTTACTGTCTGCACTTGAGTTCCACGGAAATCGATATGGTACCCTTGGACGGTCTCCAGCACCCACTGGTCTGCCGTTATCTCTGCCCACGTGTGTGCGAATAGACGTAGCCTCACCCCCAAAAGGAGAGTTTATGACAACACAGGGCTTACCGTTGTATCCATTTCTGCTGTTGGCCCCTCCCTGAGCGGTGCACTGCCTTGACGGCCATCATGCCATCTGTTGTTCCTTTTTGCTTGGTCTCTGTTAGGGCCTTGGTAGGACTGGCGGCGGTAGGAGTTATGCAAGGCTGCCCAATTACCCCACTAGCTATACAATCAGTGAAGGAATGAAAAGGCAACTTAACTGATGTACAGCAGTGAAGAACAAGGAAGGACATCGGCATGATCTGTATTATATAGACTCACAGACTGTTACTTGATTGGGCTATTGGTGGCCATGGTTACTCCCTGTGGTTCATGGGAGCTGTAGTACTGATGCAGTGTTTTTTACTTTTACCTTTGAACGTGCTGTTAATAAAAAGTGAAGAAAGTAATGCATAATCCTTGCCTCTGGTCCTGACATAGAATTGTAAAAGTGTGTTTTTCTAATCCATGTTAACTAGGCCTCATTTTAGGTATAAGCATCACTTTGTCCAAGAAGGAAGTCACCCTTGTCATTCATATGTTTACTCCCCCACCCATGGCTCTCGTCACAATTTCTGCAGCTATATGTTAAGCTGATATGTACTTTTTGTTTCCACAGTCATAGACTACCAATATCTTATTTTCTGTATTTATACGGTCTTGATGTCTGTGTATACCATTTCTCCTTGTCCTTCTCTTTATCAGGCTTTGCCTAGTTCTGTGATGGAAAGACAGGCACTCTAATATACAGTGTATCCTAGTTCCCTTTATGTACCAATGTCTCTGTGTTACGTCCCTATGAAAGGGACGTTTGTCACTCCTGCGGGGGCCTTGAGTACTATAGCGACCAGAGGGTTGAGCCACAGGGAGACACAGGCACAGTATGAGCCCCGGGAGCTTTAAAAGGATGACATTGTCTCTGCAACGCTGGACGTTTTTCATTCCTGCGGTCTGTAAAACTACAGCAACCAGAGGGCTGAGCGTCGGGCATGTAAACGGACATCTTAACAGGCAAAATAGAGTAATGGTGGTGGGGTACTGATGTGTTTTATAGTAAATGTTCCCTGCTTAATTTGGAAACATTTACAGTTCCTCTTGTTTTGGTACATGGTTTGATGCAAATGTAGATGCCAGTGCAGCTCAAGTTGTGAGTGATGTTTTCTTCACTATTGCATAGGTAGACTAAAGAGAGAGAACTACTAAATGAATCCTTATGAAGTAACATTTTAACAATTTTCTTATAATACCGGTGAAGATCATCAACTTTATATACTTGAAGTCTATATCCAGTAAATGATCCTATCTCCGTTTACATTGGGTTATCGTGCTCAGAATGAAAGGGTGGATCAGTGGCAAAAGGAAGAAACACAAACGGATGTCTCTTTTTCGAAATGATGGCGGTGCATTAAAGAGGAAGATTCGCCCAGCACGTTTTTGGTACTGAATGGCACACAATATCCTATTTACCAAAAATACAGGTATTTTTTTCACAAGTTAGCTTATGTGACTTTTTCCAACTTTAAGAAGGGGTAACCTAGTGCCTGGGAAGACCGGTTTCCCTATGGGACAATCTCACTCAGTCATATTTGTAATCTTGCATTCAGATTGCAAAATATATTTAGATTTAGGAGTGCTTAATATGTACCTTTTTAGGTCTCGCCTGTCGATGCGCATGCGCATCGAGCAAGCGAGACTATGGGGGCTTATCCACTCTTTATCCACTGCAAGGAATCGTGGCGATTCCTTGCAGTGCCCGTGACTTTTAAGCTCAATGCGCATGCGCATTGAGCTTAAAAGCGCGTGCACGTCCGTCTTGTTTTACCCGCTCCGCCCCCTCCCCTTCCCGCCGTGTCGCATTTCTCCTCCCCCCTCCCCTCTCTTCCCTCCGTCTTGTTTGTTTATTTTACCCGCTCCGCCCCCTCCCCTTCCCGCCGTGTCGCATTTCTCCTCCCCCCTCCCCTCTCTTCCCTCCGTCTTGTTTGTTTATTTTACCCGCTCCGCCCCCTCCCCTGCCCGCCGTGTCGCATTTTTTTTTAAATCCCCACTTCCCCCCTACCCCCCATCAATGCCAACACTGACGCCGTGCTCTGCTGCTTGTTTTTTTCTTCCTCACTTCTAGCTGCTGCAATTCCAGTCCAGCAGCCTGGGCGACGGAGGGAGGATTTGCAAGCAGAGCTGCTCCCATTTGCAATCAATTTCCGTAGAATTTGGCAATGATTTAAATGCTTACTTTTTTCCGCATTTTTGTTAGCACAGAGCTGTGGCATTATCGAACCGGCGTCGATCTCTTTCTGCTTACTGAATTTGCCAATGATTTAAATGCTTATTTTTTCCGCATTTTTGTTAGCACAGAGCTGTGGCATTATCGAACCGGCGTCGATCTCTTTCTGCTTACTCAACAAGGCGCACTGTTGACAAACACTGATGAGCCAACTGGTTTAACGAGGATAGCGATGTTGGCCACCCCTCACCCTCACTCACCCTCACCCTCACCCTCACTCACCCTCAACCCCTCACCCTCACTCACCCTCAACCCCTCACCCTCATTCACCCTCAACCCCTCACCCTCACTCACCCTCACCCTCGACCCCTCCCCCTCAACACCTCACCCTCACCCTCAACCCCTCCCTCACCCTCAACCCCTCACCCTCAACCCCTCACTCTCACCCTCAACCCCTCACTCTCACCCTCACCCTCACTCACCCTCACTCACCCTCAACCCCTCACCCTCACTCACCCTCACCCTCACCCTCACTCACCCTCAACACCTCACCCTCACTCACCCTCAACCCCTCACCCTCAACCCCTCACTCACCCTCACTCTCACTCATCCTCACTCATCCTCACTCACCCTCAACCCCTCACCCTCACTCACCCTCAACCCCTCACCCTCACTCACCCTCAACCCCTCACCCTCACTCACCCTCAACCCCTCACCCTCCCTCACCCTCAACCCCTCACCCTCAACCCCTCACTCATCCTCACTCACCCTCAACCCCTCACCCTCACTCACCCTCACCCACCCTCAACCCCTCACCCTCACTCACCCTCAAACCCTCACCCTCACTCACCCTCAACCCCTCACCCTCACTCACCCTCACCCACCCTCAACACCTCATCCTCACTCACCCTCACCCTCACTCACCCTCAACCCCTCACCCTCACTCACACTCACTCACCCTCACCCACCCTCAACCCCTCACCCTCAATCCCTCACTCTCACTCACCCTCAACCCCTCACCCTCACTCACCCTCAACCCCTCACGCTCAACCCCTCACTCTCACTCATCCTCACTCACCCTCAACCCCTCACCCTCACTCACCCTCAACCCCTCACCCTCACTCACCCTCACTCACCCTCACTCACCCTCACTCACCCTCACTCACCCTCACTCACCCTCACTCACCCTCACTCACCCTCACTCACCCTCACTCACCCTCACTCACCCTCACTCACCCTCACTCACCCTCACTCACTCACCCTCACTCACTCACCCTCACTCACTCACCCTCACTCACTCACCCTCACTCACTCACCCTCACTCACCCTCACTCACCCTCACTCACCCTCACTCACCCTCACTCACCCTCACTCACCCTCACTCACTCACCCTCACTCACCCTCACTCACCCTCACTCACCCTCACTCACCCTCACTCACCCTCACTCACCCTCACTCACCCTCACTCACCCTCACTCACCCTCACTCACCCTCACTCACCCTCACTCACCCTCACTCACCCTCACTCACCCTCACTCACCCTCACTCACTCACTCACCCTCACTCACTCACTCACCCTCACTCACTCACCCTCACTCACTCACCCTCACTCACTCACCCTCACTCACTCACCCTCACTCACTCACCCTCACTCACTCACCCTCACTCACTCACCCTCACTCACTCACCCTCACTCACCCTCACTCACTCACCCTCACTCACCCTCACTCACTCACCCTCACTCACTCACCCTCACTCACTCACCCTCACTCACTCACCCTCACTCACTCACCCTCACTCACCCTCACTCACTCACCCTCACTCACTCACCCTCACTCACTCACCCTCACTCACTCACCCTCACTCACTCACCCTCACTCACTCACCCTCACTCACTCACCCTCACTCACTCACCCTCACTCACTCACCCTCACTCACCCTCACTCACCCTCACTCACCCTCACTCACCCTCACTCACCCTCACTCACCCTCACTCACCCTCACTCACCCTCACTCACCCTCAACCCCTCACCCTCACTCACCCTCACTCAGCGCAACCACAGCATCTTAAACTAAATATATTTAATAAACTTTAAGCTATTGGCAATATAAAATAAAATCCATTTTATTTACGTATTAATTATTAATTTATTTTAAAGCCATTGATTTTTTTTTATTTCAATACATATAAGTCACATATAAGTCCCGTTAATACAAAACATGTTGCTTTACAAATGCTAGAGGTGTCACATTTACAAAAATTATAACTATTGGCTTTGTAAAGAAGAAAGCTATTAATTTCGCTATTTAGAAAAAACAACACATAAATAAAAAACAAAAAAATAAATAACACCTATAGCTCAAACTTTACTACTGCGAGACCTATTGCATTTCCAATGCTTGTTGGTTTTGCCCTGAAGCAGTCAAACGGGCAGTGTAAAACACTATTTAAAATTTAATCAAAATAAATAAATATATATCAAAACTGAAATAACCCTATGTACAATATAACCAAACTAAAAAATGTAGAAAAGAAGGACCATCTTCAAAGAAGAATGGGTTAAAAAATAAAGCACCCAATTCTCAGTGTTTAGTGACACCCCAATCCTGCAACTCTTAGCCCAATAGTGTTTCTCCCATTGTCACTACTTGGCTACCTCAGTGATGCGACTGCACGAATACTGTTGGTGGTGAGAACTACAGCCACCAGAGGGCTAAGCAGCAGGGAGACACAGCTGCACTGCATTGAACCCCAGGCAGGAGCTTTAAAACGAGGACATTATCTTCTCCCAGAGTGGGCCTTTTTTCAGTCCCCAGAGGACTACAGCGACCAGAGGGCTTAGCTGCAGGGAGACACTGTCGTACTGCACTAAGCCCCAGTCAGGCTCTTTAAAAGGAGGACATGGTCTCCCGTAGTGCGGGTAGTGCCTGTGCATGGCCCAGGCCAATAGTGGGTCCATCCATGCCCAGAGGGGGCTGGGCTGGGCCCCTTCATCGAGGTACTGGTGGTTGTTCTGGTTAGAACATTATTTGCCATATAGTTTCTAATCCCTCGTCTTGAAGCTAACCCTTGTCTGCACATTCTTACTGGGGTGTTCGGTTGCTAACTTATTTCAGGTAAAAAGCACTTCGGTCAATTGTATGCTCAAAAAAGTCATGGGGGTAATAAGCATAGAAATTCCGCTCACAGAGTGGAAGCTCTCAATATGGGTACAATGTCCCCTGTTATTAACAATGAGGGGAATTTAGGAGATCCCCTTGTTGTGGTTTCGGGTAATAGTCTGCCTGGTAATAGTCCAATTGGCAGTAAGCCACGTCCGTCTCTGTTAGAACCTCTGACACCACCATTTTATTCTCAGACTAAGCATTTAGTTCCCCCGTCCCAGCCAAAAAGAAAATGAAGCGAGCAATCTGCAGCAATAAAAAGACATTACCAGATACAGCAACCCAGGTCTGTCAAACTGAGGGTGTGGATTCAGCCCCTTTGCATTATTGTTAATTTTAAATCTCCTTTTATAGTGCAAATTCTTCTGTTTGGACCTTTGAGTGGGAAAGAAGAGAGGCCAAAAATAAACTTGGCTCCCCTCGTCTTTTTCTATAGACCACATCATTTGTCTCAGCAGCCACAAAGTTATCACTCAGCTACCATACCCTCAAATATGTTTGAAAATACTCATGTGGGCTTCCCTTGTTTCACCAATTATCCACCTTTTAGTTAAATCACAGCCTGATCATCATGCCAGTTTGAGGGTGCGTGCCCCCATACCACTTTCAAATCAGTACGATGCCCTTTCCTGTGTGGTTTCACTTATTGATGGAACTGTAGAGGGCAATTTAGCTTTTCCCCCCACTCAGTCTGAGACTGGTGATAGTCACTGGTGAAGAGCCTCACGAATAGCAACTTGGTTGGTTCCTTCACTTTTATGAGTTGGAATGTTGCTGGATTAAAAAATTAGGTTATCAATCCTGTTTGGCTACCTTTAGTTGCAATATATGATATTGTGGCTTTACAAGAAACATGGGGCACCACTTGTCTTTCCTGCCCTGGTTTCGCATGCTATTCTTGCCCAGCTGTCTCTGCTTTACATGGTAGGCCAAAGTGGGGTCTCTCGATTTGGAAGAACTTAAACCTGAAAGTGGAAGTTTTGACCCTGGGTATGGAAAGCCCAGAGTTTATGGCTTTGCTTATAAAGAATAGCTTTAGTGCTTTCTGTTTTTATTTAATTAACCTTTACAATACCGATTTCTCCAACTTTGTATGTATTCATTGTGAGTGTTTATTTGCTTTCATTGCCGATCTGACGCCCGTAGGAATCAAGCACATATCACAACCTAACGATCTCCTTGTGGGGACCGTAATACTATGCTGGTGGGTTTAAGGCACAGGCACAGATAGTTCTGTACTCCGTTGGATGAAATCCAACAGCATTGGGAGGAGTTAATCAGGATCCTTGCTGAGCATTATTTAGTTGACCTTGTTTAATTGTTTAATATAGATGGCTTCTTATAGAGGGCATGTTAGGGCCGCAATTTTCAATTTTATATATTTAGCAACAAGAAAGTTTTCATCATGGTTTTTTGCATGGTGCCATATTAGCAACAGAATGAGATGATTACAATGCCTTGCATGCAGTAGGTTATTTTCTAGTGCTTAAAACCACCCCCCCTGAGGCACACGATCTAACATCTCGTACACCAGTGTTGGATTAAGACTTGTTTGACATTTGAAAGATCCAGGGGTTACCCTTGCCACGCTGTTCAAGACCCACTAAATGGCCTTCCTGAATTGTTTGCGCGATGTGCGGGCATACAATGTTAGATTATTTTGATTACCTTACCTTAAAAAACTAATTTTACAGCCGATCAGGAGTAAGGAGTTAGACCCACATTGGTTCGATACCCACTGTTCTGTAGTCAATCGTAAATTAAGAAAGGCCCTTTCTATTATTCCGTAGTCTGTGAAAAGCAGCCCTGGTACTGGCACTTGGGAAATCCTCTGAATGTCGCTCGTGGCTTTAACCAAGGCAGGACACAAATTGTTAATATAAATAATGAAGAGCAAGGGGGCTAGAATACAGCCCTGGTGCACCTCATTGCCTAAGGTAAAACAGTCATACTATTCAACTGACAGGCCATTCTAAACATTTGCATCCTGGTCTCAAGTAGTGTGTGCAGAAAGTTAACCAATGACAACTCCACATCTAGGTCCAGCTACAACAGCCATAGTTTAAATCAATTAAAACAGTCAAAGGCTGTTTACAAATCCATAAAGGCCAGGTACAGTACTTAGTCTTTACCCTGAAGACTCTCTCATCTTATCCCGGTTTCCATGCCTCATTCTCCTAGAGTAGGTTATATGTGTTCTAGCATGCAGGTGGCCCTGCAGAATTTTCGTTTGTTGTTAGTGAAGGTGCGGGTATGTGTTTTTTTTTGTGGGATCAGTGTTGATGCTGGATGAGTTAACAGCATTGGAGCAAGTTAAATGGATTCGAGTTCTGTAGACTGAGTTATTTGAGTCCCTTGCCCTCCGTTTAAACAGGGTACTCAGAGAGTCCTTGGAAAAAGTAATGCGTTGGTGTTTTCCAAAAAATGTAAGATGGTTTCAGATTTCTGGATATGTCGATGTACCAAGTTCTGGTGTATAGAGGTCCCACAATGGGAAGGATCTCCCGTCTGTTTCTGACTTGGATAAGGTAAGTCATTTGAATAGTGATGTTTCGGAGTATCGTGGTGTGTGTGTAGGAGGCATTTGGTATTTGCTTAGTTTGACATAAATTAATTTTGGTCAATTTTTATTATGCTTTGGTATTAGTGGAAATAAGGTTTTGTATTGCAGGACCTGAAAGTTGCCTTTGGGTGCTGGTAATTTCTGCTGTTATCAGGAGCCACTTGGATTTATCTGGGGCTATTGAGGTAAAGCCTTGTATACCTGTTGCTATCCACTTCAACTTGTGTTCCCAGTGCCAGAAAGGAATGACTCAGAAGTAACTGCTCAACCCCAGAGCCATTGATACGTCTCCAACAAGTGGCAGACCCAGTGCCCATCTTTGAATTTAGTATGGAACATGGTCCATTGTGGGCAATCTGCAGCTGCAGGAACTGAGAGCAACTTGTGTTTTAATCCTTGTAGGATCTGTTGATGCTCATCTGAAATGGCTGCTTTAATGCTAACACACAAGGATACCTTTCAATTGATTACATAAAAAAATGTGTTGCTATATAAATTGGGTCACAATACAAATATGACCTAGAATGGGGGTAAAAAACGAACTCCACTATATTCATCCAAGTATTAATCCGGAAAGAACAGTCTGATCACATCTTCCTATCTCTGTGTGTTAAAAATTTATCTTAACTGTGTTATCAGCATGTTTTTTGTGTCGATCGGACTGTAAATTAGGAGTATTTGCGTTATTCTGTATTTTCACCAGCAAAATGCAGAGCTCAACTATTGTCCAGAAATATCCCCTGCACATGCATTCTTCGTACTGCCTGGTGGGCAATGGTTATTTCAGGACGAGCAACTTCTCATTGGAAATGAATTCTGGTAGTTGGTAGGGTCAATCTGTCATGTGATAACACCTCACAGAGGTAATGCCTGGGAAAATGAAGTAAGCTTGGTAGTAATAAGGTTAACTGGTGAGTAATATGCACATTATTTCCCAAAGCTCACAAACCCACAAGTAAGGGGACACTATCCTCTCCTGTTTTTCGGGCTAAAGGAGACCTTGTCCTCTCTCTTTTGAAGTGGGGGAGGGTGCCACCTTCCTATGTTCACCCACCACGTTTGTCCTGAATGTAACCTTATGGCAAAGTAATTTGATGAAATCTAGGTATCCTATTTTGAATTGTAGTTTGTCTGATAGGTGTGTGTATATTTCAAATGTTCTATCATGTTTATCATAGTTGCCTATTGCATTGTTGTCAAGCTATTACACCTTTCTCCTCTCCGTAGGCATAACTGTTTAGATGTGACATGTAGTCAGAAAATTTAATATGTGACTTTAAAAATGAAGTATTTTTATTCAGTCTCTTAAAGTGTGAATTCACTTTTATCTCTCTTAAAGGCACGGATGAACATGGGTTGAAAATTCAACAAGCTGCGGACACTGCTGGAAAAGAGCCCTTGGTGTTCTGTGATGAAGTCTCCGAGCAGTATAAGAATGTCTTTAACCATCTCCGTATCTCCTACACGGATTACATCCGGACTACCGAGCAGCGTCATAGATCAGCCGTGGAACATTTCTGGACTGTTTTACGTCAAAGTGGTTTTATTTATAAGGGGGTTTATGAAGGATGGTATTCAACACCCGATGAGAGTTTCCTCACTGATTCTCAAGTGATGGATGTTTCGGACAAAGAGGGCAATATCGTGAAAGTGTCCACAGAGAGCAGACATCAGGTAAAGAACATATGCAGTCGAGAAAAGTTATCTTAATGCACATTGTGAACATTAAGGCATTCGTTTGACAAAGCTCCTAACAGATGCATCAAGTCCCCTTCTGCCCTAGTGAGACGTGCTTATTTGTGGGCTAGAAGTGAGTGCTATCTCATGCATTGTACTGGAAACTGCCCGCTAAATGGTTCCCCATTCACAATTAAACTATGAGTTGAACAGCTCTTCATAGTACAAGAGGATTCAGGAATCCTGCACACCACACACAGCACTAATAAATCTCCATTAGCCAAATGGATGAGTCACTCAATGCTCAAAAGTGCTCTGCTCCGTTACTTAAATATGTTTAGGTCTCGCTTTGGACTGCTTTAGTCATCTGGGAGACCTGATGCCATAAATACTTTAAAAAATTAAAATAAATACAATACAGCGAAGTATAGAAAGAGCGTGGACTTTGCATCCGCTATGGCGCTTTTCTGAGTTTTTCGTGGTTTGCTATTGCTTCGCTAGGCGGAAAGCCCACTGCGTTTTGGGGAAGGTGGTACTGTTCTCTACAGTTCCCAGTAGGTTTTGGAGATGAGATAAGAAGTAGTCCTTTTTAGGTCTCGCAGAGAGACCTATTGCGGTGAAATCAGAAAGTTAAAAGTGCGGATTTCCAACAGTTCACGTGAAATCACGTGACCACAAGCACGCGCAGTTCCCCACATCAAAGACATCCGCCCCCTCCCACATGCTTCCCCAGCGTGCTCAGTGCGCGCTGGCCTCACTTCTCCTCCCCCCTAATTGCTTGCCCTTTTACGGACGCCAGGCCGTGAGCTACATCCAAGGGTTTCGCTGCCCGCCCCCTGCTTCACGGCCGCTTCTCATGCAGTGTAACCCTTTGTGTATGGCCCTCCTTGCTTCTCCTCACCGTACCTCTTTCCCATGCCCTCTCAACCACCCCTCCTGTCCCTCCCTTCCGCCCCTCTTCCTTTTCCTTGTCTGCTTGTGAAGTTGACCCCCTCCATCAGCTCTACTCTTTCCCATGCCCTCTCAACCACCCCTCCTGTTCCTCCCTTCCGCCCCTCTTCCTTTGCCTTGTCTGCTCGTGAAGTTTACCCCCTCCATCAGCTCTAGGTCCTCTCACACTTCCCCCCTCCCCATCAGATGCTGCATGTCCTGCTAGTTCTCCCCGCCTCAGCCTGCCCGTCCCTGCCAGCGGCTTCTCATTCGATCCGCTGCGACTGGCCAAGAAATGGCAGGGTGTCTGCATCGAGGGCTGCCTTGCCTTCCAAACCCCTCTCTTTCAGATTCTATGTCAAATGAAGGCCTTGTTGCGACAGGAGAGCCTTCATTGCAGCCCTTGTCGCTCCCCCCTCCCCATCAGATGCTGCATGTCCTGCTAGTTCTCCCCGCCTCAGCTTGCCCGTCCCTGCCAGCGGCTTCTGATTCGATCCGCTGCGACTGGCCAAGAAATGAAAGGGTGTCTGCATCAAGGGCTGCCTTGCCTTCTAAACGTTATGTTATGTTATGTTACATGCTCTTATATAGCGTACGGCTGCCCCAGCAAAGGGGCGTCCCGGCGCTTAATCCGAGGAGAGGGGGCAAGCGCAGCCGATGAAAAGAGAACATAACATAACCAGATACTGACAAAAAAGGTGAGTTTTAATAGCCTTTCTAAAAGCCAGGAGGTCATTTAAACCCCGGATCTGCAGTGGTAAGGCGTTCCAGAGTTTTGCAGCCAGATAACGGAAGGAACGCCCTCCCATCCGGGCTAATTTTACTCGAGGAATCACAGCCAGCCACTGTCTCACAGATCTAAGAGCTCTACGGGGGAGGTGAATCCATTTTCAGAATTTTAAAAGCAAGACATAAAGTCTCTTGAAATGGATTCTCTTAACCATATTAAGCCAGTGTAGTTTTGAGAGCGTGTTAGTCACTGATTTAAACCGGAGAAGTCCAGTCAAGGCACGTGCCGCTGCGTTCTGGACGCGTTGTAAACTAACCTTCTCCGTCTGGTTGGCTCCCAGAAACAGAGAGCGTGCATAATCCAATCGTGAAAGGATTGTAGACTGCACAACAAGCTGTTGCGTAGGGGGGTCAAAGAATTTTAGTATTGGCCTCAGGTTCCGCAAAATTCCAAAGCACGTGGCTGTAACTTTCTTTGTATGAGCAACGAAACTTAACGAAGAGTCGAACCAGACTCCTAGGTTTTTAGGTTCTGGGGGGTTGCCAAGAGTGTCCGGCCACCATTCCTCACGCCATGCTGCAGCATTTTTGCCAACTACCAAAACCTCCGTCTTATCGGCGTTAAGCTGAAGATAATTAGCAGTCATCCATGCTGTTACTGCAGTAAGGCCCTGTTTAAAGTTGTGCGCTTTTGCCCCGGCTTCATCACTTAGCATCACCACCAGCTGAGTGTCGTCCGCCTATGAGACTATGGACAGGTTCCATCGTTTGGCGACCTCTGCTAGTGGCTGAACATACAGATTAAAAAGCGTCGGGCTGAGCGCGGAGCCCTGGGGCACGCCTTGCTCGATGCTACATTCTTTAGAAAGAAACGGCGGGATGGAAACCCGAAAGGATCTGTCAGTCAAAAAATCTTTAAACCATGCCAGGGCTTGTCCCACAACCCCTGCCGTCTCCAGTCTGTGTTGCAGAACCTCATGTGACACCGTATCGAAGGTAGCACTGAGATCTAATAAGATCAGTGCTGCCTTCTGTCCGGAATCCAAAATGGCCCGGAGATGTTCCGTCACACTGAGAAGAGCAGTTTCAATGCTATGTCCAGCACGAAAACCGTGCTGGGAAGCATCTAGGATGTTATGAGAGCAAAGATACTGAGTCCGAATAGTATTGACATAGGACTCTGCAACTTTCGCGGGCCAGGGTAGCAAGGAGATGGGTCTAAAATTCTCCGGCCTAGTGGGGTCCAAGGTAGGTTTTTTGATAATAGGGGACACCCATGCCTGTTTCCATCTGGTGGGTATTATAGATGTAACAAATGAAGAGTTGATCAGAGTTCTTAGTGGGTCAAGGACCAAGGAGTCAGCCTCTCTGAACTGTTCCGGTTTTAAGGGGTCTGCTGGAGAGCCTGATTTAACTTTCCTGCAGAGTCTAAGAAATTCCTGTTGATCCAGCTCCGATATGAGCTTAAGTTCATGTGTGAGGTTGTTCTTAGGAGGAGTGAGGGTGGATGTGGCTGAAAAGGAACTATAGATTTTACTAATTTTGTCAACAAAAAAGGAAGCCAAATTATCACAGAGTGTGTAAGAAGTGGAAGCATTAGTCGCCGCTTTTTTCGCGCTCAACTCCTTGAGAATTTTAAAAATAATCTTGGAGGGATTTTGGCTGCCATTGATCTCACTAGTATAATATGCGGCACGAGTTCTACAAATCTGTCTGTGATACTTTTTTTGAGAGTCGACATATAAGGTTTTCAACTCTGGTACATAAGCCCTCCTCCATTTACGTTCGGCGATTTTACAGTCTTTTTTTAGAGCAGAAAGCTCCTCATTAAACCATGGGCTAGACTCCTGAGCACGGGCTCTAATCCAGTCTGCGGGAATAAGAGTGTCCAGTCCCTGGTTAATCCAATTATAAAAAATTTCATAGGCCTGATTAGTGTCTTCGCTATACATAAGAGGGTGTGCTTTAAGTAAAGCATGGAAATCCTCAAGTCGTAGTTTCCTCCAAGGACGTTTATGCACTTTATGTGCTGGCCTTGGGGTAGATGTATCCTGACTGGGTAGGGACATAATCACCAACATATGATCAGTCCAAGTCATAGGAATGGGTGCTTTTGCAGTTGCTTCCTCTAGGTTAGTGAAAATGGGATCCAGAGGTGACCCCCCTTATGTGTCGGACCCTGAACCAATTGGCAGAGTTGGAATTCCGCTAAGTCAGCAAGCAATATGCTGATCTTGTTGTCAGTACATAGGTCAAAATGAATGTTGAGGTACCCAAAGATGTTAAAATTGGTGGTCCCTACTACCAGGGATCAGACTGTCTCCAGGAGAGCTTTCACAAAGCTGCTGTCCGCCCCTGGGGGTCTATAGATCAAAATGCCCGACAACGAGAATTGGGGATTTATCTTAATAGTGTAACGGGCACTTTCACTTCCCTCAATATTGAGTCTGGTGAACAGGCAGGTGTAGTGCGATTTAGTCATGACCGCAATGCCTCCTCCTCTTGTGTGTCTATTAAGTAGATGGATAGAATAGCCTGCAGGGGTGGCCAGATTACATATAGAATTCATATCCTCCTGCATCCATGTCTCCGTAAGGAATAGGATGTCAAACCCCCCTCTTTCAGATTCTATGTCAAATGAAGGCCTTTGTGAGGGATTCGCCCCGACCCAACCCAAGATGGCCGCTGGGCTGGACCCAACAGGAAGTGGAGTTGGCGTTCCAGTCATCCAGAAACAAGCAGGCCGAGCAACGTCCGCTTTGTGGACAAAAATGGCTGAGTATGCAGAGCCGTAGAGGAAGGAGCAGGAGCGAGAGCCAGACGAGCGAGAGGAGAACAGCGAGGTCGCCACGAGAAATAGCGACCCAGCGGAAGACGCCGCAAAGACCCCAGAGAACGCGAACGAGACCGGCCCCCTGAGGGAACCAGAGGAGGCGGGATCTCACGATACCACGGTCACAGGGGACCGTGGCAACAGGCGAGTGACGGGGGAGACCGGGTATTTGTTTAAAGGGTGGTGGACGGGCCGCCTGAACACCTCACTGCGTCGCTAGCACGATACTCCCACACTTAGACACTCCACAGTTAGGGACCGGTATATGGTGTGCACACATCCCCTTCCCTGAGTGTACAGAGCAACACATAGACCCTAACGCTTGTGTTTTCTTTCCTTTCCTCCCCCCCCCCCCCCACCCCCCCCCTCCGGTTCTGGAGGCCGGTCCTCATCCTCAACTCCGTGAAGCCAAGCCCAACCCGAAGAAGGGATCAAGAATCATGACCTTGTTTGAGACACCTATTTCTTTTCCACTGACTTCCCTTGTAGTACATGGACTATTAGTTTGTTTTCTTTTTGATGCAGTGACTATACAACTGAACCCTTCGTGCTTGTGTGAAGGGTATTACTTTGTTCATGAGCCAACCAGAGCACGTAAAACCAAAAAGAAGCAATAAAGCTGGTAAACCCTACCCCCAGACTCGCTCATATCTCCATTTACCTAGAGACCGGGACGGAATCCCCGACAGCCTTGTTGCGACAGGGGAGCCTTCATTGCAGCCCTTGTCGCCTTCCACGGCATGGAAACTAAAGAACGGACCTCTTGAATGCTATTCATTGTGTTAGCCTCAGAAGGGTAAAAGGAGGAGTCATTATCCGAATTAACTTTTCCCTCTCCATCACGTGGCACCTTTCACACTCGCTCATTCATACACTCATTCGCAGTGGCACTAACCCACCCAGACGCATCACATTCATGTGCTCACTCACTCACAATCGGACACTCACTCACATTTCCAGCTACATGCCCAAAGGCACGTGCTTTGGGACACTCGGCTATCAAGAAGTCTCCCCTCCCATCCAACCGTAATTCAGCATAGCACTGAGGACAGGACTGTACTGAGGCGAGGGAGCCTTCAACAGAGACAACCTTTCATTTCTTACGTTTGTCTGGCTTTCATATGTTTATGCTACATGTGTTAGCAGCACTCTAGACCTGCTGCCTTTGCCAATGCTCGTTTTCTACGTATATCCCTCTTAGGCGTTCCCAGATGTTGGCCAGTATGCACTAGTATCTTGGAGGGTATGTATCCTTTTAATTTCAATAAGAAATCCTCGGTTTTCATATAGCGCCTCTTACCGCAGATTTTAGAGCGCTGCATATCACAGGTGTTACTACGGACTTCTTGAATGCTATTCATTGTGTTAGCCTCTGAAGGGTAAAAGGAGGAGTCATTATCTGAATTAACTTTTCCCTCCATCACGTGGCACCTTTCACACTCACTCATTCATACACTCATTCGCAGTGGCACTCATCGACCCAGACGCATCACATTCATGTGCTTACTTACTCACAATCGGACACTCACTCACATTTCCAGCTACATGCCCAAATGCACGTGCTTTGGGACACTCCATCAGTCGCGTGTGCACACACACACACAGTCACTCACGGCTCAACCAGTCACTCGCTTGCAGGATACATTTCTTTCTAAATGCATCCTGTTGACGTCCCGACAGACGTCCGATCATTTAACATAATTGGCAGATTTATCCTTCACCAAATGAGGCACTCGGCCTTCTCACGGCACTTTTGTCTCGCGCACGCACCGGAATGTGCTCCTTGGTGACGAAGTGCTTTGAAGGTCTGTGATGCAGCACTATACGTAGCTCAATTGAAGTAAAAGGACCAGCCCCATCACTGAGGTGGAGTGACTGTCTCCGACATGCAAGTCACCTTCGCCTACACTCCCAGGAGCACTATATATCAAGCATTGGCAATGCCAACAGGTCTTTGCCAATGTTCATGTTAACAAGGCTTCCAATGGCTAACAAAGTTTTTCTAAACGAGTTCAGAGATGGCCAACGGGTCTCGCTATTTAATAAATAAAATTACTTCGTAAATAAACACTGGCTTACAGAAATGCTGAACACATTAGCAAATCAACGTCAAACGTGTTAGCTGTGCCAATGCTTGTTTTAGGGCAATGTTAATGCACAGAACCCGTTTTATGGACACAGTGTAATTACATATGATCAAAGGTCATGTAAGAGAGGTGAGCCGCCTGCCTCGCATCACCACATGAAAGCCATTTGTTGCTTGTTCACACTTCTTTCACGGCCGCGAGGCTGTGCGTGCTTTCAAAGTGATCCGCTCACTTCTCTTCCCCCCTCGCCAAGACTTCACATTTCAAAGAGCTCTCCCCCGCCTCCTGTCCCCCGCCCCACTCTGACTTATACCTATTCAGACTTCCCTCCCTCCTGATTTGCCGTTCTCCCACTCTTCCTCCTCCTCAGGCCCCTGTGGTCTGCATAGAAATAGGAGCTAGACGTTTCAAGAGGCCAATTGCCTCGCAGCGCTAGAGGTCTGAGGTTGCCGGTTTACATTGTGCTGTTTTACATCTTGGAGCTCAACGGCCTCGCAGCGCTAAAGGTTCTGTGGTTGCTGGTTTACATTGCCCAGGTTTAAATCCAGGGCTCAGCGGCCTCGCAGCACTAGAGGCTGTGGTTGCTTGTTTACATTGCACTATTTGATATCATAGGGCTCAAATGCCTGGCAGCGCTAGATGTCAGTGGCTTCCGGTTTACATTGCTCAGTTTTAAATCCTGGAGCTCAGTGGTTTCTCTGCACCAGAGGTCTGTGGTTGTTTGTTTACATTGCGCAGTTTTAACCCCTTCCCTGCTGGCCCGATTCCGCCCCCGTGCGGTAAACAAACGAACAGGGGCGGGTCATGACGAACCCCAGCCGTCATCAGCACACGAGCACCGTAGTGCATGACGGCTGGGGTTCGTCACCAGCATGGAAGGGGTTAAATCCTGGAGCTCAGCGGCCTCGCAGCGCTAGAGGTCTATGGTTGCTAGTTTACAATGTGCGGTTTAAATCCGAATTTAATCCGGCTCCCGCCCCCCTTCCCACAGACACTCGCGTTGAAAAAGTTCAGGTTTGTTGGAATCTATTGAGCTGCACAGCAGCCTTTGCAGACTTCCAGCCCCACACTTAAAGCATATTAAACATGACCCTGCATGGCTGCTGTGTGTAGTACTGGAACAAAGCCGGATAATACCAATACTAAACGTAAGCGCCCGAGCGAGAACCCAAAAAACGCACAGGTCTGTTTAGACACGGTTACAATACTTCATACACTGCCTAAGGCACAGGTAACTTGGCACAAATGTGCCTCTAGAATGACCATCACTAATTTCATCCAATGTGCTATTCATTTAAAAGTCATGTCTTTATGTTGGATTCTTGTATTTTGTTTTACTAAATGTATAGTTACGTTGTTACTGTCAATTAGCATTCCTATAGCGCGTAATCTGCCTTTGGCAGGGCATCGCAGCGCCATTCGCCAGTCCCCTACCAAACTTTTTTTTTTACAGACTAAAGTCGGATTCGGTTTTGTGAAGTCCCTGGCAGCTATCTGCTAAAAGGCGACAATTACCAATAGATAACATAAAAAAAATATTTCAATCTATGATGTGTCAGCTGCAACACCAGATAATAGAAAAATCGGATTCTGATTCACTCTACAAAGCTGAGCTTTGTCTCCTATTCATGTATGTTTCCCTTTTTTTCTGCCCTTATGCCCTCTGTTAGACTCGTTTTTTGTGCCCTTCTGCCCTCTGTTAGACTCGTTTTTCCCTTGTTTTTCTGCCCTCTGTTAGACTCGTTTTTTGTGCCTTTCTACCCTCTGCATCACCACATCATCACTCAGCGCTACCCCAGCATCACTCAGCACCACCACATTATCACTCAGCACCACCACCACAGCACCACTCAGCACCACCACATTATCACGCAGCACCACCACATTATCACTCAGTAGCCATAGCACCACTCAGCGCCACCACAACATCACTCCGAAGGACCACCACAGCATCACTCAGCACCACCACAGCATCACTCAGCACCACCACAGCATCACTCAGCACCACCACAGCATCACTCAGCGCAACCACAGCATCACTCAGCGCAACCAGAGCATCACTCAGCACCACCAGAGCAACACTCAGCACCACCACAGCATCACTCAGCACACCCACCACCACTGCACCACTCAGCGCAACCACATCACCACTCAGCGCTAACTACATCACCACTCAGCGCAACCACAGCATCACTCAGCACACACAGCATCACTCAGCACACACAGCATCACTCAGCGCAACCACAGCATCACTCAGCGCAACCACAGCATCACTCAGCACCACCACAGCATCACTCAGCACCATTCAGCACCACCACAGCAACACTCAGCACCACCACAGCAACACTCAGCACCACCACAGCAACACTCAGCACCATTCAGCACCACCACAGCACCACTCAGCACCACTCAGCACCACCACAGCACCACTCAGCACTACCACAGCACCACTCAGCACTACCACAGCACCACCACAGCATCACTCAGCGCCACCCCAGCATCACTCAGCTACACCACAGCATCACTCGGCGCCATTGCAGCATTATTCTGTGCAACCATTCAACAACAACTGGTTCAAATATGTTCTCTCAATGTTTCAAGATTTATTACAAATGTCACAAAAAGATGTTAATATTTCACTTCGTCACAATAAAATACACTGAACATAATCTTCACAAAAGTTATTTATAAAAGTTTAAGCTATTGCCATTACAAATTACAATCACTTTTATTTAAGTATTAATTAAATAAAAAAAATAAAAGCCATTGTTATTTGTAATATCAATTCATCTAAGTCACATAAATATAAAACATGTTGCATTACAAATGCTATTGGTGTCACATTTGCGAAAGTTATAACTATTGGCATTGTAAATGACAAAGCTATTAATTTAGCTATTTTCAAAACCAACAGATAAATAATAAAATTGTCATTTACAAGACCAATAGTTCAAACTTTCCTAATGCGAGACCTATTGCATTGCAAATGCTTGTTATCTCTTCTCCTTCACTCCTTATCTTTGCTCTGCGTCATTGCCCTCCTGCCTCTTCATTGCCCCTCCCCTGATTGCTTCTATCACTTTACCACTATCCTCCCTTCTTGCTCCCTGTTCACGCTAGTTACAATGCTGCAATTTCCCAATAAGCAGTCAAAAGACTATAGACCCATATGCCTGGTCTGATCATCCTATCGTTCAGATGGAAGTACAAACTCTTCCAAAAAATAGTAAACCGGTATCCAATTTCGACAGGTGATTAAATCGGCTAAGATTTTTAAAAAAGAGGATGATCGAGGCCTTTCAAGAAACTTATCCTTTACTTAGTAATAATCCTGTTGAAGCAGTTCAAGTTTTTAATAACTGGCTTTATAGGATAGAAAGTGAGTTTGCTCCACCTGTTAGCAGTTGGAAAATGAAAACAAGGCCATCTGCTGCTTGGTTTTATAAAGAAGCTAAACTGCGCCTAAGCAGAATGACGAAACAAATATGATATGTGTAAAGTTAAATATAAGAAAGCTCTAACTAAATAGAACAAGCATTTGCAGTGCAATAGGTCTTGCATTTGGGAGAGTTAGAGCTATTGGCATTCTAAATGACAATTTCTTTTTGGTTTGCAATGGAGTGGACGCATAAAAAAACAAAGTTGCTGCAGTCATCCAAGGCGTAGGGAACAGCTCCTGAAATCTCTTTCATTCCATCTGCTATCAAAATAGACAAGAAACATGAAAGCGGGCGGCGTGCTGAAACATGAAGCGCGGTGCCAGTGTACATAAAAGTTATGCGTAAAACATGAAGCAGGCGCCGTGATGATGAAATAAACACCCCACGGTCCTACAGACAGATACCCACGGTATAAAACGAGAAGGAAATAAAACAAGGAACACATAAACACTTTACAGTGTAAGGAAATTGTAGTTGACCAGTGCTCCTGAGCGTAAAACTGAAATTATGTATTGGAAGTGCCAACCAATAAGTATCCAGCAAAGAAAAGTGATGCAGGAGTGACCTAATGGCAAGCAGCAGGCGGGATTATATTCCATATAGTGATTACAGCAGGTCTTCCAGTCAGCTCATGCCCCTGCCTAGGCGTGACTGAAAAAACTGATCCCACAAACAAGATCGCCTACTATTATAAAACTGTTTGCAAAGCCTGGAGCCCCCAAAGAGAAACCTTTAAGATCACGCAGAGCCTCTTGTCTATGGACAGAATTTGTCAACTTAATATTTCTTAAGAATGCTGCAATGATCTGACTAGGTTCTTTATTAAAAAGATAAGGTCACAAAGTAAAGAGCCTATTACAGATAGCCCCAAGATTGGGATTGAGAAGCCGGCTAAGAAGAAGAAAGATTACATAAAGTTAGCTATCTTGACCACGTTAAATCAAGAATCTTTACAACTCCTATTGACAAAAAATTCAATCTGGCTACCTCCGGGATCCTTGCCTTCCCAGAGTTATACAAGCTATATACCCTGCCATAGTAAAAACACTTAACGTCTTATTAAATTCCTCCTTGAAGATAGGAATAGTTCCTGATGACTTTAAAAAAAAGCCATAATGCTAGCACTATATAAAAGCCCAATGACGACCCAGGGTAATGTGCCAAACTCCTTGAATCGCATGTTGCCCAGGAACTTAGTAATCATTTGTTCCTGGACCTCAGCAAGCTGGCTTTTATGCTAAACATAACACTGAAACTGTGATACTATTGGTCATTGATGTCCTTAGGAAGGACTGGGACATGAGACCTATTTCGGCATTCGTCCTGCTTGAACTGTCCGTAACCTTTTGAAACGTTGGGCTATACTATCTTGCTCTGCCATCAAAGAGATGCAGGTGTATCTGAGATAGCAAATAAATGGATGGCCTTATTTCTGAATAGTAGAACTCCGGTAGTACAATTGGCCTCGATTAGGGAAGCTGAAGTTAGAGTTGATTCTAAGGTTCCTCAGGATTCGACCTTCTCACCTCATTTATTCAACATTTACATTCAACTCCGATAAAGGAACTAGTCATAGAGGGTGTTGATTTTTTAATTATGCTGATGACTCTCAAATCGTACTATGTCTTAATGGTCAAGCTGCGCCTCAGTCTTTATTTCAAGACATTATGTGCGGTTAGTGGTTGAAATAGGAGTAATTATTCAAGGTTAAATGCAGAGGAAACCGAAAAAGTGGTTTTTAATGGCAACTCTGCATCCTGGTCCAATCTTTATTGGCCCAGCGAAATGGGACATTTACCAGTTCCTAGCCAGCAGTAAAAAGGTTAGGAATAGTAGATGGCCGACAACTTTCATTAAGACGGCAAATTAATTCTGTCGTCTCAAAATGTGTTTTTATTCTAGGGCCTTCAAGAAGCTACAACTGTTTCTTTTTGTTGAATCAAAGAGGACTACGGACTGGCTGGTGAATAGGTTATGCAAATAGCATTAATCTTAGCCTCCCAAATCGCGACATTGCAAGACTACAACTGCTTCACAATGCAGTGACTAGGTTGGTGCCCAAAGCTTATCACAGATCACACACCATACCCAATCTGAAACGGCTCCATTGGTTACTAGTGAAGTAATACATTCAGTTCAAAATGTGCTGCTTAGTCTTCAAGGTTCTGCATGGGATAGCCCTGTATTTATTGACCATTCGAGTGGCGAGATTTGCCCTGAAGCGGGAATTTCATTCTTCTACAGCCAATTTCCTGCTGGTGCAGAGATTTTGCAAATCAAGGGTTGCAGATTCTTTGTGCAAGCCCCGACTACATAGAACTCCCTCCCACTACACATTCAATCACTGAATTATAAACGTTCAAGATTGCTTTAAAAATCTAGCTCTTCAAGAAAGCATTTGAGTTGCACCCCTAAGGTTGGCGTCACAGTACAGTGTTTCCATTTCTCTCTCTGGTATTGTTAGTTCCATGATACTCTTGAGTAAACAGCTCTCTGTAAATACTGGATAAAATAACATATCGATTGAAAGCATGGTAAGCACTCACTGAATATGCAAGAACTTCACAGTCTGAAAAAACAAACAATACATAACCGTGATTACTTTCATTCCTGCGTTTAGTGTTGTCATGCAATATTTTTATGTTATAACCATTTCTTATCCTTTGCGAGAGATGCATTATCTTGTTTTTCATGGTTAATCCATGAGTTAATTCGGCGAGTTCAACACAGGCTAGTAAAATCTCGGTGTGATCTGCAGATCAAAAAGTTTTATCCTTTTTTTATTTCATATATATATTTTTTTTTATATACTAGAAAATGTACAAATTCCTTCAGAAAGAATGATCATTAGATAACCATGATTATCATTAATGATTAACAGATAAGCAATTACTTGTGTTGCTCTGGAACCAGAATATATTCTTATATCATCAAATACATTGCTAATGAAAAAGGCAAAAAAAATCCTTTGTAAGAGATAGAGTAGAGGGAAAAAGAAAGAGCTAAGATAGAAGTTAAAGACACAGTAGTTAGAAGTAGGATCACTTTGCCACATTTTCTCACTCAACATTGCTGTGGGTCTTAGATTCGCATTATGGGCAGGGCTCTAGAAATCACACGTTTATTAAGTAGATGTCTTTTGTGGATGCCTGAATGTGGTGAAAAGCATGTCTCTCTCATTCCACAGTGGCCTTGTACTTTTTGATAAGATCCTTTGCTTCGATATATAACCTACAGGTCACAATTGATCATCTAACGTTGGGCACTGGCTGTGGCCTGTCTGTAATTTTGTGATGCGACATATGTACTAGGAGGTCATGTTGCAAAATCTTCAGTAAGATCTCCCTGATGAATATTAATTTGGCAGATCACTATTTGTGAACCCCTATGATTGGCTACAAACACAGGGATGGTGCCTGGGAAGAAGAGCAGACTGACATCTTGCATTTGCATTATCAGACAGGAAACCTTTTCATTTTAAAGCAGCCTGTAATTCTTAAAGAAATCAGAGCCGATTTAAAAAATCCTGTTTGGGCACATTTTGAGGGGAATAGACAGTGGTCCTGGGGACCATTGTCTACTGCCCCTGCAGCTGCCTGACTCGATTCCATAGGGAATCTCTCCAACAGGGACAATTTCCCGTTTGAATAAGGGTAACTATCTCCTATTTGTGAGTCTGCAACTTTTCAGTGGTTTGCGATGCATTTCTTTCTGAATCGCAACTAGTCAGAGCTCAACTTTCAGTCCCCTTCTGTTTCACATTCAGAATGAGTTGTCAAAACCATTTTGTGAATCAGAAATATTTTACGAAACTGAACAATGGGTTTACAGTTACAAATTCATCTTTCTGCTGAAGTTGTCTATATGCTCATGGATCTCTCTTGTAACCCTGGGCGAAGCACTATGCTACGCTCGCGTAGTTTGCGCTACTTCGCACTATGCGAATTGCACGCAGCACAGTGCAAACACGCGTAGCATAGTGGTCATTTATTGCTTGCTTGCGGTCCTCGACATCAAGTTGGCGACCGCAAGCAAGCAAAATGACATCTCGGCGAGACTTTTTCCTCGTTCGTGATCAGCAACATCAAGTTGCCGATCGCGAGCGTGGAAAATAAACCTCCCGGCGAGAATCTCAATGAGGGAGGTCAGGTTTCTCATTGCGAGTGGTCGCTTATGCTCGCGATCGCTGGTGATGAGAAGCTACCAGTCCGCATTGAGAAAGCTGCCGCTCAAGTAGAAATCTACTCGAGCGGCAGAAAACGACCGCTTGCACTGTGCAAGATGCCTTTCCCACTGATTGCACAGTGCCGGATGCTTGTCCGCACTGTGCAATCAGTGCGAACAGCATTTTGCACAGTGCACTACGTAGTTCGCGTAGCTACACATAGCTCGCGAAGTGCACGTCTCGTAGCTACACGTAGCGCTACTTCGCGAACTACGCCCGGGGTTACTCTCTTGTGGTGTTCCACTTATTTGCAAATCACTGTCCAATGGAGACTTTTCCTGTTCATTTTATTGTTTATTATGCCATAACGGGATTATGAATGCGTGTTTCATTTTGTGTTTGCATTTTCTATCCAGCATTGGGAAGTGCTTCTGCCATATCTGTTAAACTCTGATTGACTTGGTAGTTTGGTTTGCCCTGTTCCCATGATACACTGGGCCAGGGACAGACTAATTTGCATATAGCCAGGTTCTGAGCTGGGATGGTGCAGTGAGCAAAAAAACGGTGTTGGATTAAGCCCTGATCTCTTGACTGGGTGAGAGTATTCTGCTTAATTCAGAAACTCTGTCCATCACCACCCCCTGTTTAATTATTTTGTCCACCATAAGCGTGGAAGGGTATACTCAGACGTGAGTCCCTAGCTCATTGCACCATCAGGATTCAAGCAAGCCGGGCCGAAGACGGCTGAAATGCCAGAAACCGGTCCCCGGTATCTTGTTTCCTTCCCAGTGAAAGAATTGGCTTGGTAGTTTGGTTTGCCCTGTTCCCATGATACACTGGGCCAGGGACAGACTAATTTGCATATAGCCAGGTTCTGAGCTGGGATGGTGCAGTGAGCAAAAAAACGGTGTTGGATTAAGCCCTGATCTCTTGACTGGGTGAGAGTATTCTGCTTAATTCAGAAACTCTGTCCATCACCACCCCCTGTTGTTTAATTATTGCATTTTCTATCCAGCATTGGGGAGTGCTTCTGCCATATCTGTTAAACTCTGATTGACTTCAATTTTGGAGGCAAAGGAGGGGTTTTAATAGTGTAATGGTATTAGGTTTAACCATCTGTAATTCTGCTTCAACAAAAGTGGGCATACAGGAGAAATCCCCTCAGATCTATCCTTTAATAGCCAGCTCATACCTTGCCTAGCAAGGAAGGCTATTCGATGGATAGAGCAAGTGAGGAAATTGAGCCCTTCTCTATTTTTTTTTTTTTGGAGTAGTTTGTGCTTCTTCATTGACATTTTAGATCTTTTATGAGCCCAAATGAATTCAATATTGAGGCTGTATTCTTTTGAAGAAAACATCAGACATCCTCATTGGAACCAGTTGTAATAGGTAGTTTATCACTGGTGTCATCATTTTCACCAATTCGATTCTTTCCAACCAAGGTGTATATCTGAGAGAGAGTTGTTTACTGTCAAGTCTATTTTACAGATGATGTCTTTTTCATTAACCCCTTCGATGCTCATGACGAGCTCAGCTCGTCATGAGGCACAGTGGAGCTGTGCTGATGACGAGCTGAGCTCGTCATGAACAATGGGTAAACATCAAAGGTCAGCACAGGAGAAAAATATCCCTAGCAGCAAAGGTGTTAATCTGTCCTGTTTCCCCTTAAGACGTTGCATTGGTAGCCTTAAGTAAATATATGCCTTATTTCGCTATTTTACATCAGCATTCTGGATCATATCAGAAGTGTAAATTGAAATATGAGCCTAGTGGTGTCTCTCTCCATTCTTCATGGTTTGGCAGTATTCTTTTCTTCATAGTTTGGTAAAATGAATGCCAATGAAGTGGATGGTCTAGAAACAATAAGATAAAGTTGTCTGGTGTTATCATAGTTATCTCCATCATTTTCAAACCATGCCATAGGTCATGTGCGACAGGGGTATCTTGGAACATGCTTAAGAGTGATGACACGATGGAGGAGCTTCCCGGGCAAGCAAGATGGCTGCGTAAGCTCAGAGCTCCGCAGACCCTCCGACCCTCCGCACATATCCTGGAAGAAATCCTGTTCCACGGTGGTGGATTCTAATTGACGAGTGGTCACAGACGCGGGATCCGCTTTCCGTTTCTGAATCCGACATTTCTTGGCGAAGTTATGTCGTGTTGAACTTTGTGCCAGGGATGCGCCATTGTTCCGGAGGTGGCCGACGATCGAGACGACGCGGTGCATGATTGATATGCTGAGTAAGCGTCTTCTGCTCCTGTTGGCGGAGTGCACGTAGTCGCGGAGTTGCCTATTGTTGACTTGGCATTCAGGGAAGCTACGCTCCGCGCCCGATCGAGTGCTCACGGCGACATCGCCGTACTGCCCTTGGTTCTGTCCGGACCCAACATGGCTGGCAGGGGTGATCCCGACAAGACGGCGAACCGGGCTAGCAGGAAGACAGTTCAGCCCCAGACAAACAAGATCGATCGGTACGCCCAGCAAAGGACCTCACCCACTGTTGTTGCTCAGTCTAAGGACTCCTTACGGGCGAGCTCACCAGAGGGGTCGGAGCCCACCCTTCGCGACATCATGGGGGCTATCACTGGCATCAGGACTGAGATGCAGAAACAACACGAGGTCCTGGCACACAAGGTGGACACCCTGGCTATCGATCTCAATCTGATCAGAGCCGACGTGGGCAAAACGAATGATCGAGTGAAGTCTCTCGATATCAAAACCTCCAGCCTCACGACCGATGTCTCGGGCCTACAAGCGGGGGTCTGTACCTTGCGGTCGGTTAATGACCTGTTCTCAAAGCGGCTGGAGGATTTCGAGGGACGTGCCAGGCGGCAGAATGTGCGCATCATTGGGGTACCGGAGGGTGCGGAGGAAGCGGCCGTTGACCTCTTCGTCGAGGACTTGGTCAAGACCCATCTCGCTCCGGCAGGCCTCAGTCACTTTTTCTCGGTGGAGCGGGCCCACAGAGTACCTGGCGGCCCTCCGGAGACTGGCGTGGCACCGAGACCCATCATCGCCCGTTTATTTAACTTCAGAGATCGGGACGTGATCCTCCAGGCTTCGAGGCGACATGGGCCGCTCAAGTTCCAAAATGCAGATGTGAACTTTTACCCGGACTTCACCAGGGCTGTTCAGAGACAGCGCCAAAGTTTTGCGGGGGTAAAACGGCGCCTCAGGGACTTGGGGCTGAAGTACTCTATGTTGTTCCCCGCTAAACTGCGCATTGAATGCGATGGCCGAGCCATGTTTTTTGATATGCCTGAGTCTGCGAGCGACTGGCTGGACACTTTGCTGCACCGTCGAGAAGAGCAGGACGAACATTCAGAAGGCGCCTCTGGTGGCCCTGATCTACAGGAATAGTGCTTCTCGCACCACCTTTGTCGGTTGGTGTGCCCGTTGACTGTGACCGATAATGCCAAGCTGTTGCACTTTACTGGGAATATCCTATTCTCACATGGAGGGTGGCAGGGGGGGACTGCGGGGGTTCCTTACTCCTCTAGGGTCTCTTTTGTAGCTTAGTTTATGGGGCGACAGGCACACTGCTGGTTGGGAGGGCTTTTTAGTCTGCTGCAGGGGTGCAGGGTGGGGGGTGGTGTTGGGAGTGGTTTTGTGTGTTTTCTCTGTTTCTTTCTTCTTTCCCTTAGGCAATGGGCCATATGCTCTGCTTTGTTTCATGCATCGATGAGGCCTCTGGGGGCTGGTGAAGGCTTGGGACACGATGATGGAGGGTAGGAAATTGAAAGTTCTTTGTTGGAATGTCAATGGCTTGGGTGATCGTATTAAGAGAGGGGTGGTATTGCAACTGTTTAAAAGACATATGCCTGATATTGTTCTTTTGCAGGAGACACACTTGGTGGGGAATACATGCAGAGCGCTCAACAGGAAGGGTTTCAAGATGGTGGCTCATTCGGGGTTCTCTTCGGGGTTCCGGGGGGCGGGTGTTATGATGCGCACGTCCCTCCCTTTTGAGATTGATTCCACTGTTGTAGACGAGAGGGGGCGGTACGCAGCCGTCGCAGGACGGTGGGAAGGGCGTGTCTTGACATTGGTTTCGGTTTATGTCCCTCGAGGTTTGCAAAACAACACCTTCCAGGACCTTGATAGCGCCATTTTGAATCTGCCAGCAGGGTTGCTTATTGTGGGGGGGTGACTTTAATTCTGTTTGCTCCGGATCCTTGGATAGACATCCGCCTAGAGACCTTCGTAGTTCGCACATGTGGTTGCCCACTTTCCTTGATACTATGGGGTTGGTCGACTGCTGGAGACTCCTACATCCCACCCAGAGCCAATATTCTTTTCATTCTGGCGCTCATGGTAGCCTCTCCAGGATTGATTACGTTCTTGCCTTGGCAGCTCATGCACCGGCGGTCTCTGAGGCCCACTTCTTGGCGAGGGGTATCTCGGACCACTCCCCGTTGTGGGTCTCATTCGATTTTAATATTGTTGTAACGGAGCGACCGGTGGTGGTCAATCCGTGGTACTTCCGAAACCCGAAGACTCGTGCTCTCTTGGCCAAGGCTATCGAACTCTACTTTACCGAGAATGTGGGAACGGTTGCATCGGCTGCCACCTTGTGGGAGGCTTTTAAAACGGTCCTGCGGGGTGAGGCATTTGCTCTCATAGCGGTAGCTCGTAGGAACAGGACATGGTCCGTATCGAGACGGAGATTATGGAGTTAGACTCCAGACTGGAGGCGGGCCCTGAGCCCGACCTGCTCCATCATCTCTCCCTTAAGCAATCGGAATATCGAGACCTTGCCACCGACGCTGCTCTCCTCATGGGCAGGGAACAGCAGGGTCGGATTTACGACGTTGGTGACAAGGCGGGCAAACTGCTGGCCTGGCTCGATAAGAAAGAGAGGGCCAGCCGCGTCGTCCCGGAGATACTGGGAGAGGACGGAGTGTTGGTTACTGACCCGAGTGCAATCGCTGAGTCCTTTTCGGATTACTTTCGGGGCGTTTACTCCTCTGTCTCGGACAGGTCTGAGGCCGACTCGGGAGCTTTCCTGTCGGATATCGATCTCCCGTGCCTGTCGGAAGCAGATCGAGACGATCTAGACAGGGATATAACTGCGGACGAGGTAGCGCTCGCGATTCACTCTCTTGAGATCTGGCAAAGCGTCTGGCCCAAACGGTATTCCGGTTGAGCTATATAAAATCAAACCGGATGTAGTTTCCCCACACTTGCGAAATATGTTCCTGGAGGCGCGGGAGACTGGTATACTTCACCCCGACCAGAGGTTGGCCACCATTGTGGTTATCCATAAGGAAGGGAAGCCAAGAGATTTGTGCAGATCGTATCGCCCCATTTCTCTTTTAAACGCGGAGCCTAAGATTCTGGCCAAAATGCTCGCCAACCGTCTGATTGGCGTCATCGGCGACTTAGTGCACCCGGACCAGTCGGGCTTTATTCCACACCGCAACACTGCTCTTAACCTGCGCCGACTTCACGGTGCCCTGGCCAGGGCCCATACGCTTGAAGAGCCGGCTGTCCTGGCATCGTTGGATGCCACAATGGCTTTCGACTCCCTTGAGTGGAGTTACCTGTGGGCAGTGTTGGCGAAGCTCGGTTTTGGCCCGGAATTTGTGGGGTGGGTCAAACTCCTATACGCCGGCCCGTTGGCTAACGTAGCTGTCAACGGTCGAGTTTCCGTACCCTTTGTTCTTCAGAGGGGCACCAGGCAGGGCTGTCCTTTGTCGCCCCTCCTGTTTGCACTCGCGCTCGAACCGCTGGCGGCCTGGTTACGCAGACACCCCGACCTACATGGTATCCGATGGTCCCCTGACTTCGAGGACCGAGTGTCACTGTATGCAGACGATATTCTTCTGTACCTCACTTCCCCCTGCAAATCCCTCATTGTGGCCTGTGACGTGTTGCGACTCTTCGGCCAGTACTCCGGCCTAGTTATTAGCTGGTCCAAGTCACATTTGTACGCCCTGAAAGGGGGAACGCCTCGCCTTCCGAGGGGTTGTGGCATACAGGTGGCGAGCCAGGGCTTCAAATACTTAGGGATCTACATCTCCACTAACTCCAAAGCGCGCTATGAGCATAACTTGCTTCCCCCTCTTCTCCGCCTTCGGCATGATGTAGAGGGGTGGCGTAAACTCCCGCTCTCACTGCTTGGGCGCGCGGCGTTGTTTAAAATGATGTCCTTGCCCAGGTTCCTTTACGCCCTACAAAACACCCAAGACCCGGTCCCAGCCCGATACTTTGGTGAGATCGAGAGCTTACAGCGCGCCCTACTTTGGGATGGTCGCCCTCGTATCGCTATTACGAAGCTCACGCTGCCGTGGTACGATGGGGGGGATAGCGTTGCCTGATGTGCGGAGGTATTACTGGGCCTCCCAGCTGGCAGCCATTAATCATGGTTTATATGGTCCAGCGGACAACCCGGGGTATGCAATGGATCGGTGGCTGCTGGGCGGAGGGAAGGATCATAGGGCACTCTACTCGATGTCTCTGAACAAGCGGATGTCTGGTCCAACGAAAACCGCTGTCCATATTTGGAGGGCGATTACAAAGGCGCAGGGTTGGAAAGATAGGCTAACGAAGGTGACCCCACTTTACGACTCGGACATACTGGGCAGACTATGGCATACCAAGGGCTTTGATAAGTGGGACCTGATTGGCATCTCCAAGGTGGAGGACATGTTGCTGCGCGGCGATGTTAAAACTTTCGCCCAGTTGCAAGCAGAGTTTCAGCTGGGTGGAACGGAATTCTTCCGGTATGCTCAGCTGAGACATGCATTACTGTCCGCCAAGCCAGAGGATGAGGCGATTCCCGATAGTTCCCCCTTGGAAGACAGGGTGCTGGATGGCCACATGCCAGACAGTGCCATTTCATTGACATACAAGAAGCTCATCAACGTCCATACAGACCTCCTCCTGGGTGTGAGGGACCAGTGGGTGCGAGATGGGATAGAGATTGATGACGAAGATTGGCAGAGTGCGGTATCCTCCCCTAAGGAGGTCGCTATCTCTTCCCGTCTTCGGCTGGTGCAGCTTAAAATCTTGCACAGAGTTTATGTCACTGGTCCCAGACTTGTGCACATGGGACACTCTGTTGATGGCCTCTGTAGACGTGGTTGTGGTGCCCTCGCCGCATTCATGCACATTATATGGGAATGTGCTGCAATAGCTTCTTACTGGCGACGTGTGCACTCGGTTATGAGCGAGGTGACTGGGGTGGAAGTGCACGCGGATGCCTCCTGAACATTTGGGGTCCGACAGATCATACTGTGGCCCAGACCCAATGGGTGACCCTTGGTAATATGGTTGCGAAACGGGACATCGCACAGATGTGGGGGGCTACAACGGCTCCGAAGGTTGTACAGTGGAAGGCCAATATGGATTGGTGTATGTTCCGAGAAAAGACTGTGTATGTTGCCAGGGGTAAACCTAAAAAGTGGAAGAAAATATGGGGGGCATGGAACGAATACAGAGGGGACATTTGCGTACCTCCGGACTCCGCTCCACAGGAAGAACACTTATCACCGTAGCCTGTGACTCCAACTGGAGACTTTCCTCGCTGCTATCCTGTGTTTCCCTCCCTCCGCATTCCTAGTATTCTATTTCACTGGATATTACTGTGTTCACTGTGCCCTCCCGGCCTCCTCATCACGCCTCACTGTACTTTATATTCCATTGCCTTTTCCTTTGCGCCAGTTTCGGCGCTTATTTTCCCTTTTCTCCCCCTTTCTTCACACTTGTTATAAAAATCTTGAAAATTAACCTTCACTCGTTCTGATGTACTGATTCTTGCACTTTGACTTCCTTTGTTCCGTTCTGCTGCCTAGCCTCCGGGATGTAAGGCTGAATAGCTGTGTGCATTGTTTTATAATAAAGGTTTTAAAAATTAAAAAAAAGAGTGATGACACATTTTGGAACTTGTCTTGTTTTGTGCTTAACTTACATGTTGAACACAACACAACCAGAAACTTTAGTTGGGAAATGGGACATAGCTGTGTGCATTGTTTTATAATAAAGGTTTTAAAAATTAAAAAAAAAGAGTGATGACACATTTTGGAACTTGTCTTGTTTTGTGCTTAACTTACATGTTGAACACAACACAACCAGAAACTTTAGTTGGGAAATGGGGCTCTTTGCTGGACCCTGCCTCCAGTGAGCATTTCCCAGTGTGTTGCCTTGACATGTTTCTGTGTTTTGTTGAATAGCAATAGTTATGTCCACTCTTTTCTCCACTCCTGGGGGAGTCAAGTGTTTATTAGGTAGTCGTTTGGTGAGTAACTATGGTTTACTTCTGGTGTTCTAGGGCTTTTGGTACTTTTTCACTGTTCAGTGAGTATTGGGTCTTCCTTTACGCTTTGACTCTCTGTAGGGCAGCATGTTCAAGGAGTCCAGGCTTTTTCTAAGAGGTGATGAAGGGTTAGGATATGCAGAAGGTATCATAATAAAGGTCTCTATCCAGTTGGACCTACACCGTTGTAAGTTTTTGTTTGTACTCTTTTGTATTTTCTCTCGTAAATCAAGATGAACACAAAAAAATCAGAAATGCATAATAACTGCAAGGGCAGAGATATGACCCTAAACATTTATAGCACTTACACTGTAAGAAACTAGTATTCATTGGCCTTATTGGTGACGGTGCTGGCGGTGGGGAACCTGGATTTTTACCTTTATGAAATCCTAGTGCGGGCCTTCTTTTCAGTGGGACCCTGACCAATAAGGCAACTGCCCCCTCCATTCAAATGCCGTATAACTGAACGCATCGCCCATTCCAGTCCATGGAATGGGCAATGCTGCAACAACTCGACCCAAAGGTTTGGACAACCCATGTCTGAATCCATTTTCCTTTTCTGATTTCTTCATCTGCCTTGTTTGGGGACATGCAGCAAGTCCGATCGCTATCCTCTTATTAAAAAAAATATAGGAAAATACCCATCCTATTTAAATTAGTAACAACGACACAGCTTGTGAGAACTGCCACACTTGACCTTCCAGACTACCTACAACGGTTTCAATTGAGTATGGCCGAAGTAGAGCCTGTGTTTGTTGTACTTGCTTGGTGAAACAGAAAATTACGACGCCAAAAGCTGATCATCCTCTTGCACTGATTTGATAGCCCTCATCAACAGTATAAAGCGGTTTATAAAAAGTGAATTCATTTTCTTCACAAATCACTGATTTAAGAAATTGTCAGAAATATTTAAGAACTGTCACTTTCTTAAGCGATTGCACCCTGGAATCCCTGATAACTTTTCTTGTATCCGTGGCTGGCATTCAGTCATCCCAACCTAAACTGGTGCATTTGTCTTTTCATAGCTGAAAAGGATTTTCTATATTTATATTGCATGATCGATTGTCCAATAAAGTATTTCAATCATTCACATTCTAGATAGACAACGCTGTACATCACACCCCTCGATGCTTTTCGGTTTCGCGCATTGACCTTCCTCAAATGATAAATACATTTAGGGATGAAGAGGCGCCGAGTCCTCCTGCGTTGTTTTCATTTATATTTCAGATTCGTGCCTTCAATGTCTCAACTACGCTTAAACGCACAGGACGAAAAATGACAGTTTATTAAATGTGTATGATTCTGTTTTTATTAGCTCTGAAGTAGGCTCCCTACCGAGCGAGTGCTATTTAAAACAAATAAATACAATACATAAGCTCGAAAGATTTTTAGTAAAATGTACCTATCGCATTTCTATCTTTTTCACATATAAAGAGCTAATTGAGCTTTTTACGGGCAATCAGTAAGACGCTGCTGCTTGTTATTTTTTTTAAGATGTATCGGTATGGTGCTAATGTTCAGCAATGAATGTGTAAATTGAAGCCTTTAATTTACGTTAATTATCGCATGTAACACCTTCGCGTGCTGTTTTAGAAAGATGAGCGGTTCCTGAGATGTCTGAGTTTTGTCATTCCCTGGCTTCTGCCACCCGAGGCAGATGTCTGGGTACTATATATATATAATAGGGTGGGTGTACCTTATGTTGTACCACTCCATCTGCTAGCCCCATTTCCTCTACTAGGCATGTGTGTCTATTGTGCGTGCACAAGAGCTCGGAAGCAGAACTGACATACTTCCCACACTACTCGAGTCTGCGTGGCACAGGTGCTTGCTTGTATTACACGCTCACTTTGCATATGCTCAGTAGAGGATCTCAAAATGAATTTATTTTTAGTTGGAGGCGATAGGGAATGCTATCTATAGTTGCTACGCGTTCCCTCAAAATCAGAGGGGAGACATAAAAATACAGCTCCCCCCAAATATGGGAGGACAGACTAATTTACTGGTCTAATTTTAATAAGTGTATTTCGGGGTGTTCCCACTAAGCATTCCCAAATCTTAAGTAGTTAGAATAGTAAATGTTTCTTTCCTCAAATGTTATGGGGTATTTTTGTGCCTCCCCTTCGTTTGTGAGAAGACGTGTAAGTATACTGCCATTTCTTATAGGCAAAACAGCATTTCCACGCTTCTCTGCTACTTCTACAACGAATAGACATACAGGGGAGGGCAAAATATTAGAGCACAATCTGCCTGTTGCCTGGAATGCTGTATATTAAACAATGATGTCTTAAGGACTTAATTTTTGCAATAATTTAACTTTTTATCTTTGTTTCATACGGAGTTTTCCTGCCGAGCGTTTTTGAATTAACGGAGCAAATAAATATGAAATTCCAAAACTATGCAGATACTCATTTGATGTCTTAAACTCCTGAATGGTACTAATTAGTAATGAAATGTTGAATCATTCAAATGTACTCTTTGTGAACGTTTGGTATTTCCTCTTAATTAGAATGTAAGAAACAAAACTACCCCCTCCTTTGGCTCCACCACACTGCACAGTTCTCTACTTTAAGCCTGCCTCTCCCACACAGTTCTTCTGTTGGTGTGTATGTCGTTTACTTGGCTGGACCCTGATATTTGTAGATAAAACTATTTGCGTGCAATACTATGATATAAAACGCTTCATACACAGCTTTCATTCCCGAATTTGTTCAGCTACCCTATATAAACCGATAAATAAATACAAACCTAACTTATGATGTATAAAAGCTGTTTTAATATAATTATTATTTTTTTTTTAGGTACACTGGACTAAGGAAGAAAATTATATGTTTAAATTATCAAAATTTAGACTCCCACTATTAAAGTGGCTTCAGAACAACCCAAGCGCAATTTATCCGGATAAGTTTTACCACTTGGTCCTACAAGCTCTGCAGGAGGATCTACCTGACCTTTCGGTATCTCGAGAAAGAGGTCGTCTGACGTGGGGTATTCCCGTTCCCGGTGACGACACTCAGACGGTCTATGTTTGGTTAGACGCATTGGTCAATTACCTCACCATTGCTGGCTATCCTGAGGCCCACGACTCCTGGTGGCCCGGTGCACATCACGTTGTGGGCAAAGACATTCTTAAATTTCATGCCATCTATTGGCCTGCGTTTCTAATGGCAGCTGGCCTGGAGCCACCTTTGCGGATCTATGTGCATTCTCACTGGACAGTTCATGGTCAGAAGATGTCGAAAAGCCTTGGTAATGTAGTCGATCCTATGGACTGCTGCACACAGTTCACAGTAGACGGCTTCAGGTACTTCCTCCTGCGGCAAGGTGTCCCTGACCGAGACTGCGATTATTACGAAGATAAAGTGGTAAAACTCGTGAACGCAGAGCTAGCAGATGCTCTCGGTGGGCTTCTGAACCGCTGCACTGCCCCTGCCATTAACTCTGCCCAGAATTACCCTTTCTTTTCTAGGGCTTGCTTTCCAAACATGCTGGTGCCCTTTGAGGAAGAAGCGTTGGGAAGAGCCACAGAAGAGGACTATAAGCTGCTGGAGGCTGTAGAAGGCTTGCCAGCTGAGGTGAACGACTGCTATGAAAACTTCCAGGTGTATAAAGCGTTAGAAGCCATCAATGTAAGGGTGAAGCAGACAAATGCGTTCTTTCAGAGACATGTGCCATGGAAGCTTGACAGGAGTAACCCGGCAGATAAGTGCTGGCTGGACACTCTCCTCTACGTGACCTTGGAGTGCCTGCGCATGTATGGTACTTTACTCCAACCTGTTGTTCCATCTATTGCAGATAAATTACTTTCCAGATTAGCAGTTGCGCCTCACGAAAGGACGTTGACAGGTCTTCAGTTCTTTTCAAGATACCATGGAAAAGCTTGTCCCTTTGAAGGACGGGACTTGGGCCCTGACACGGGCATCTTATTTAATAGACTTGAAAGACAAAAACTGCGTACAAAACAAAACGTCTCTCTGTAGCTTTCTGAATGGAACATGCTGCATTGCCGTGACTTAAATCAAGCAGTCATTCAGTAAAGTGCAGAAAGCCTGGTGGATTGGAAAGACTATTCAGGAATTTTAAAGAGTGGTATATTAATGTGGAAGTAAAATTATCTGTCTTGCTAACTCGAGCCCATGTGTTTTTTCGTTTGGATGCCACTTTTTCAGAGGGGGTGATTCTATATGTTAACATGCCTTGGTATACTCCGCACCTGAGCTCACATTGTTAAATGAAACCATCTAAATTCCAAATTCCCTTCCCAGACATTACCCAAAACACTCCAGACTCCTCATAAAACTAGTGTCTCTAAGCTCTAAATTCAAATGTGTTTTCTCTCACAAACGCAAGACCCATATGCTCAGAAAGCTCCTAGGAAAGGTGCTTCAGTGTAGTCCACAAATAGGCATTTGTTTCAATCCACTGTGTGGACTAAAAACCCTTCAAGTAGTGAACTAAAACTAGTGACTTTTTGATCGTGGTGTTTGTTGGCGGTTAGCATTCACCTCACAGAGCCATCCTGCCTGCATATTTTAATAGTATACATTTTGACAGAGGCATTTGCAGGCAGACAAGAGCTCTGTCCTTTAAAGCAGGAATGCCAGCCAGCACTCACAATGCTCTTCACCATGTAAGTCATTTCAGTTCTCTTTGCGGTACGTAGTGAGGAGATTCTAGAACATACTTGCTGCCTTTTCAGGCCCATTCCTCTACCATCCAAGGTAATTCCCATCCAAGAGCTTTTTTTTTTTTTTTTTTTTTTTTTTAGTTTTTCAACCCAATACAACATCAAAACGTACTAAGAGTTCAAAGAGATGGAAATGAAATGAAACAAATACTCCTAGTTTCCATTTTAAGAATAGAGAATCAAAAATAGCAATAGTGAGCTCTCGCAACCCTGCAATGGAAGCGGAGGGTATGGTCAAAGACGGGGTAGTGGTTGGAAAAGCGGGAGGTGAAAAAGTACAGTCAAAACTACACATTGTCCCACAGCAACTTGCAGTCACAGCAGGCAAACCATCTTTGATAGAAACCCCATTTACAACAGGCCAGTAGGTATTCAACAAGTAACAAACATTAAGGAGCGTAAAAGCAATAGTTAGATCAAGAATCAGGCCTTCCGTTATTGGGATTATCCACAGTTTTAGTTGACTCCAAGAAGGTCCAAGCTGCTTCTGGTTGTGTGAACATTCTGGTGTCTCCTTATGGGACCAACCTTAACTTTGTTACAACAAACAAATGATGGACGGAATGCTGACCATGCAAACATTCTCCCCCAGTCAAAAGATCTGGGTTAAATCTATCGTTCTTTTGCCCACTACGCCACCCCAGTTTGGACCCAGCCATATGCAAATCAGTCTTGACTCTGTGCCCCATGGGAACAGTCCAGACTGAACTTCTAGGCCAGGTTCTCCCTGGACCGGAAACAAGCATCCTGGGACCGGTTTCAGGGTATGTCACCCTTCTTCAGCCAGGTTAGCTTGAATCCAGTGGCACAGTGAGCAAGGGACCCACGTCTGGGCATACCATCCCACTTAGGGCAAAACTTTGCCAGGTACCACAGCGTAGATTTCATCTCGGTCTATATATAACCCACCTTGTTATGTTTCCTGAGTTGAGTGGTGTGGCAGAGCTCCAGAGTATATATATATTTGACTATCCCTGAGGATCAGAGCTCTTTTCTTCACCACAGCCCTCAAGCTCTTCTCTTGGTCTCGTTAACCCCATAGCTCTCCCCATTTCAGAATAGCAATGCATGTAATATTGCTCTGTGCCGAGCTTGCACCTGAAGAATGGATCTGAGTAATAGAAATCCCCTCCTGTCCATGCTTGCTTTATTCTTATTCCCTTTACTGGGTATTGTGTGCTGCATTAGTGGTTGTGTCTTTCCTTTCAGTTCCCTTGGGCAGCCAGGGTGAAGACACAGTTTGCAGCACTCCAGCTGTGTTTGGTGATGGTCATCAAAGCTGGAATTATGTAAGATGCCACCGGTCCTGTGTGCAGTCCTGCTCTTGTTGAGACCCCTCAGCTCTCTCAGCTGCCATGCCATGTCCAGTGCCTCACTCTGCCATTTGTTTCTAGCACCCCTTTGGCATTCTGGGCAGGAGTCGGAATCCACTATAAACAGTCTTTGTAGTGGCATTGAGAACCAATAGGCATGAACTGGATACACTATCTTGAAAGATTGTTTCAGAAGGTGAACCTCTTTCACAGTCTTCTCTTTTGCCACTGCAGTCCACCGGAACTTCTGTTTTAAGTGTCCAAGTAGCCCCACTGCCTCTAGCACCCCAAACAAGTATCCCAGCAATTTGGGTGCAATAAGACCACCAGGTGCTGCACCAGACAGGAAGCTGCACGGGAGCCCTGCAAGAAAGCATCCGCCTCCGTCACAGAACCTCACTGGCTACGGCCCCACCTCCTCCAAGGGAACTGTCTTCTTTTCATTTTTTGTTCCTCTTTTTAAAGCTTTTGCTACTCGGTATTCAATATGTCTCAGCTTTTTTTCTTTTCCAAAAATTGTTTGACAGGATTTTTTTTGTTTGGGGGGAGTTTCAACACCTTTATTTATCTTCAAGGATTAGTTTTGTTTTTGTCATCTTTGTTCAGATTAGTCAATTTACAGAAATATCAATAAAAGATTTATTAGTGACTGCATAAATCGATGCAAAGTATTTCATAAAGGAAAATTGTCACTAAGTTAGCTAAGGCAACCTAACCTACCCTAAATAGAACCCATGAAGGGTTATTTTCATAAAAGAGTAAGATTCAGAATATAAAACAAACTACCCATAAAGAGTCGTTCTAGAAACACAGCTGAGTTCCCTACTGCTGTAATAGCAACTGTCAATAATAGAATGATTGTTGCAGTAGCACTGATCAGAAAAGGTCTTTAGATGAAGAAAGAATAAAGCCACCTTTAGCAGTAGCTGCCGGCAACAGAAGTAAAGGATCAACTCTACAGTAGAAGAGTCTCAAGGCAAGGGGAAAGGATCTGGATCAGAGTCTGAGAAAGTCTTCTTCCTACTAGTTAGGAACACTCATTAATATAAAATCACACAATAATGTATCGAACTTATTATATGTTAGCTCCTCTCATCCAATGGAAAGAGCTCATCCAGTGGTGTCGCCAACTTCTGATGTTTCTTCTCCTGATTCCCATGGTAAACATTCACGCAGGTGTAGTGTAAAACATTATATCAGGACTTTGTTACATGGAGGAAAGTTCTCATGAGGACCTTCTGGCCTAAGGATGCGCTCAATGCCCGTTGTGAATACAAAGCAAGTCGGGTATGATGAGGGTAAACTAGCAATAATATTTTGTGAAGCTTTAATAAAATATATCTAATTTATTATTTATTCAAGCAGTCCCAGCAAAGCTCATTGTATTAAACTTAAAGTCAGCACATTCGTAAGCAAGTTGCTGGTGCTAAGCAAAATGTTCAAGATAACCGTCTATTAAGCTATGAGCAAGAGTTGAAATAAAAAGGCTTTTAGGCCTAACTACAGGGGCATATTTACGAATGACTGCCTAATACATCTATTTATAAGGATTCATTCACGTTTATACAATAAGCGCATTTTTTCTACATGCCGTTTTCTATATAAAAGCATTTCTGCAGCAGTTTTAACGCTTTCTAAGGTATAATTCTAACATGGTCTGTAAGTCGAATTTCCATTTTAGAAGTAATTTCCACCCATTCCTCAAAATTTGCAGCATGCACCGCATAATTTCCCTTTTCTTGATGATTAATATACTGTGGTGGATGGTAGGGAACCGGGGCGGGGGAAGGTGGGGAAGAGGGTTAGGGAAAAAAAAGAAAACGTACCTGGTGGTCGCCGCCTCTCCTCCGATGCAGGAACTAGGAAGCAACCAGGCTCAAGACTCCCCTATTGTTTTACAGGATTGTGTTAGGTGTCTGGTAGTTTGTTCACTTTCCGCTCTGATCTTACTGTAATGCTCTAAATGTGGTGGTAATATGGGATGGAATTACAGACAACTTGTCTCTTCGATTTCCCAAACCCCAGAATTGGACAAGTGACATTACTTGTGGTGTGATGTTTAACAGGGCACTATAGGCCTGGCAGAGGAATAGTCGAGACCTAGAGAATGGGACGAATTGAATGAGAGCATATTACTTCAGCTTGTCTCTGGCCTGTTGATTAGAAATCCCAGGCGTGAACTAACTGGGAATTACCTCGCTGAGCATATCTGCGAAGACTCTCAGAAGCCAAAGCTCAGATAGAAGGTAAACAACCTGATGCTTTACTCAGTCTGGACAACCACCTGGCACTTTTGCACGAGTCCCTTTCTGACACTCCTTTGGAGAATGGCTAGTTACTGCTTGATATGGACTCTGATGACAAGATGTTTATTGTTCTCCTTGGATTACTCCATGACAAAACGTGCCTTGCTTTCTAACAAGTGCTTTCTAGTTCTCTAGACATGGCTCAAAGTCGAAATGCTGCCTTTTGGTACGAAGACCCTTTATTGTTTGGATAAATCTGTTTTTATTTCTTTAACATAGTGAAACAGTTACAAGTTAAAGAAGCAGCATTACAACGTGAATGGCAGTGCTAAATGCATAATGTTCAATACTGTTGCATGTGACGTCTCCTCTACAGTGCAATTCCTACAGCAATAACAATTGTTTGTGTGATGTTGTGCGAATGTTGAATGTTCCATGTTCGAGAACGTGTAGTCAGAAATGACAATTGCTATGCTGGGGGCGCCTCTGAGCAACGTAAGCATCATGTCCTTCCCATTTGAACTTGTGACTAATAGGAGGCTGGTGGGGAAGAAGCCGGGCACAACACTAATAATGGGAGGAGCTCGGCTTAACTGGAATACTGAAGTGCCACATCCATTTTCGAAACTGTGCTCTTTGGGCTTAACTTCAGTTATAGGAAGCAAATGCACAACCCAAGGCACGGCACTTCCACGTCAGCTATGCAAGGGTTGTTCAGGGCTTTTCTGCTCTCATCTCTGTTGTGGGTGGTGTTTGGGGTGTCTAGCTCTAAGGGCAGCTCATTCTGAATATCGTGCAGTATAGCATACCGTTGGCAGCTATGGGGATTTTCCGGAGGCCCAGTGTGTCTTCTGTATGCAATATATGAAGTAACAAAGACGCCCTGGCTTATGAACTCTTCTAGGACAGGGCAAAACACAATGTGGATATCATCCTAGACAGTTATAAAATACCATAAGCAAATGCAAAATATAGGTCTCATAAATCATGTGCAGAAAATGTCAAACAAACAAACAATTGAATTGAAAAAGTTTTTTAAGAAACCGAATTATTGGGTTTTATTCAATACTTCATGTATAAAGATAAAAACAATACAAATATTCAAAATATAGTATTCACTTATTAAAAGATTTAAAAATACAAATCATGTATATGACAATTATATTTCAAGAAATACAATCCAATGATTAGGCCTGTGGCAGAGCTGTATACTATTCGACGCGTGTTTTGGTGTTTTGTGATGCCTTCGTCAGGAAGTAAGGCCACAAATTCCTAAAATTCATAAAAACATTACTTAAGTAAATGATCCTATAGTTGTTTGACATAATAATAAGATTTAAAGGGTTTGAATTTTAATTCAAAAACAGACAATCATGAAATTGGACACATGGGTGCGACATGGAAAACAGGTCGCACAGGCATAACATTCGGATCCGGGGCGTGAGGGCATCAGATGACCTCTTTACATTCACACTGGGCCTGTTCTGCCACATCTTAGAAGCTCCTGATCATCCTGGACAGGGTGCACAGGGTTGGCCCAGCTCGCTCGCCTAACGCCCCTCCAGCGGATATCCTTGTGTGTGTACAAGACTTCAAAACTAAAGAAGCTATCCTCACGAAAGCGAGATCCCTCCATCCTATCTCCTAACAAAGGCACTCTCCTGTTACTCTACCAAGACTTAGCCATGATCACTCTGCAGCGCCGCCGGCAATTCCGCCCAGTGACAGAACACCTCAGACAACAAGACATCCCGTACTCGTGGGGACACCCATTCCGCCTCATCTTTCGTTTCAATGGCAAGCTCCATCAGTTGCGTACACTCGTTGACTGTTGCCGATTTTTGGGCCTGGCGGCACCAAATGAGGAAGGCGACCACCAAAGCACCAGTTCAGGGCCCGAAACCTCGCCATCGGGGTGGCAGTGCAAGAATCGACGCCGATGGATCTGGAAGCCGAACAAAACAGACCTAGTAAAAGGACAGCAGGATGCACTAGCTACCGCAACGGATGCCCTAGCCAAGACGAGCCCTACTGCCGAGTGAACAGTTGGTAACCGCACCTTCCTGAAACTGGCTCTCTGATTCCTGGTGGGCGGCGGGGGGGAGCCGAACACCCCCTTCTTGGTCACACTACGAGATCCACCTTGACGACCTCCTGGTTGCTCCAAGATGGGACATTTCTCTTGGAACTTGACTTTCCTATTTGTTTGTGTCTTTACATTTCTAGTTCAGACATTTGTTTTGAAAGAAGCTTTTTTTTTTTGGGGGGGTATGGGTTCCCTTGTCCACCTCCCTTTGTTGCCCTCCTGGGACCCCTTAGCTCACGATTTGATGGCCAGCTCTATCGCTCCCTTTTGCTTCATATAGCCAGCAGCATGCACCGCAACCTAAATCAACCCTGGTCCCCTGATGCCACACGACTCCCTTAAAGTCCTCACTCTCAATGTGAGGGGGTTGAACAACCCAATCAACGAAGGGCCGTCCTCCACTACTTGGAGCACTCGAAGGCTGCCATATGCCTCCTACAGGAGACTCACCTTCTCTCCAAAGCCCACCACAGACTGATTACAGGGCCTTCCCAACGCAGATGTTCTCTTCTAACACCTCCAAATCGGCCGGGGAGGCTATACTAATCTACTGCTCCTTTACCGTCAGGGTCATACAGAAGGAACCAGAGATTAAGGGCTGCTTACTCACATATCAGTTCTCATTAGTAGGAGTGAATTTTGTAGTTGGTTCTATATGCGCACCCAATGACGGACAGATTAAGTTCCTCCTCAAGGCACTTCATGAGGCAACTGGAGCCGCGGATCGCCACCTGTTGCTGGGCGGTGACCTCAATATTGTCTTCGATAACGACATGGACCGTTCCTGTCAGAGAACGAGTCAAGCAGGCGTTCTTACGTCTGCGGGGAGGACCCACCTCCAAGATCTGGGGCTATTAGACCTTTGGCGCCACTTCCATCCGAACAGTCGCAGCTATACTTTTTACTCGGGGGGGGGGGGGGCACAAAACATATGCGCGACTAGATTATTTCCTTAGCTCCTCATCACTTCAAGCACACGCACGAGGCACTGAAATTTTGACGGGCTCCCTCTAAGACCATTCCCCGGTCCTAGCCACCTTCCAGCTACTGCCATCGGCGCAGCCTCTCAGACACTGGCACCTCCGCGACACGTTGCTACACCACCCATCTGTAATTGAACAGATCCAGAAGGCCATCACAAACTTTGTTACACTTAATACTACCCCAGACACACCCTAGCGACACAATGGGCGGCACTGAAGGCAGTCATAAGGGCTGAGTTCAAAGCTATATCCTCAGCCCACAACCGAGAGAGAAGCCGCAAGCGGGCGAACTCACCCAGAGAGTTTCAGAGCTTGAACAGATGCACCAAAGAACCGGCGCCTCCAGTGCTTGGCGTCCGCTTTGTATAGAACGGAAGCAACTCGCTGCCTTAGACCAGGACAGAGCCGAGTATGCGGCCCTCAGACTTTGTCACTCCTACTATACGGGAGGGGACAGATGCGGCCGCCTCCGAGCCAACAAGCTGCGAGAGGCCAGACAGAGGCAGGGTGTCCATACTATCCGGACGCCGGGCAGCGAGTCGGTCTCTGATGACGTGGTTATAGCCGAAACATTCTGAGACTTCTATGCTGACTTCTTCACAGGTGACCCCCGAGACGCCCAGAACAGCACCAATTATATTGCCATGGCTCACATGCCCTCTTTATCCCAGGCATAGGCTGACCACCTAGATAGAGCTATACAGATGGAGGAGGTTATCTCTGCGATCTCACGCCTCAAGTTAGGCAAATCGCCCGGCCCAGATGGCTACACGGCTGCCTTTTACAAGACATTCTGCAGCCAAGTAGCCCCAATTTCGACAGGTTTGTTTAACACCTTTGAACAAGCAGGAGCTATACCGGGAAAGATGTTGGAAGCAGCAATAGTCGTTATTCTGAAACCTGGGAAAGACCAGTTTGTAGCGCATATAGGCCCATATCCCTAATGAATATAGATATTAAATTATACACTAACATCATAGCGGCTCGATTAGAACCTTATATGACCCAACTGGTTGAACTGGACCAAGGGGCTTTATTCCTCAGAGGCAGACCAGTGATAATACTAAACGCGTTCTGCACCTGATCGAAAAAGCGTCCAGTACCCAGGGAGAATACATGCTCCTGGCCATCGATGCGGAGAATGCCTTCGATAGAGTGCATTGGCCGTATCTGAAGATGGTCCTGACAGCTGCTGGCTTTGGTGAGAAACTCTGCACTCTGATCCTGAATTGCTACCGCTCTCCTATGGCGACAGTTCGAGTTAACGGTTACACATCCTCTTGTTTCCCCATCGGGAGGGGCACTAGGCAGGGGTGCCCTCTGTCACCCGTCCTATTTGCACTCTATATGGAACCTCTGATGCTCAGAATTCGGAGGCACCCTCTTATATCTGGGATGAAATTTGGGGGGACGTCCACACCATGAGCCTTATGCAGACGATATCCTGCTCAGCCACTCAGATTTGATCATGGCTCTGCGCTCCCTCTTTGTTGAATTGTATAGCTTTGCGCAAGGGTCGGGATTTAAAATTAATATGGATAAATCTATAGCTCTTAACATCTCACTTTCTCCGCATACTCTCACCCACCTGCAGGAGGAGCACCTGATGCAATGGGCAGTGGGCATCTGCCACAATTCCCTACTTAGGAATCCAGCTAGCCCCCACCGTACAGGCCACCACTGACATAAACTACTCTAATCTCCGCTCCCACATACGCAAGGAACTAAATAGGTGGAAACACTGCACAATGTCTTGACTAGGCAGGATTGCAGCTACCAAAATGACTATTCTTCCCCAGATCTATACCTCTTCCAGACCCTCCCCCTTCCCCCCCCCCCCGTTGGGTTGGATTCAACAGACCCAAGCGGACTTATCGTGCTTTATATGGAATGGCCGTAAACCACAATTCCGACACCAGGTTGCGATGCTTCTATCGGAGAAGGGGGGAGTGGGGGTGCCTGACCTTCAACTATACTTCCACACTGCCCAGCTTAGATACCTAGTGGAATGGCGTTGCCTGGAATCTGAAAAATACTGGCTGTTCCAGGACTAGGCAGTGACAGCCAGGCCATTGCAGGGTATTCCCTTTCTCCGCAAACAACACAGACCGCCCAATCTCTATGCTTCATACATCACAAGCACTATTATGGAATCCTGGGACCACACTAACGTTTCCAACCAACTAACGACCTTCCCATCACCCCTCACACCGCTATTTGACAACCCAGAGTTTCACCCCGGCACGGATGTCCGGACCTTCAGGCATGGCGCTCCTCCTGCAGATCCCTGGGTCACCTTTTCGATATAGATGGCATCATTGCATTTACACAGCTCAAAGAAGACTATGGCCATTCAGAACTAGAGCACTTGCCATATCTGCAAATCAGGCACTGGGCACTTCACCCACACATCAAACCGCAGGGACAGCGACTTCTGACCCCATATGAAAAATGGCTTGTAACACGCACCTCTGATTAGAAAATCATCTATGACTTATACAAAATACTCCTAGCCACTGCCACACATACACACAACACGGGTCGAGCCCGCTGGGAAAGGGACCTAGGGAGATCTCAAAGCCACAAAGAATGGGAAGGCATCTACCATAGGGCACAGCACTCCGCCTACCATATGGGTTTCACGGAGACCTTTACCAAGATTGCCACCTATTGGTATTACACGCCAGAGCGCTTACACCGCTTTGACCCTCGCCGGAGCAACCTGTGCTGGAGGGAGTGCGGGGAGGTGGGTACCCTAGAACACGTTCTCCGGAGCTGTACCTGTATACAACCATATTGGTCCCAAGTCCTTGACGAAATAGACCTACACTTCGAGACGCAGATCCCACGTTTTTCTACTTGCGTCCTCCTGGGCTTACCCAACCCATTGACATATCCACTTAAATCCCGGAAGGGTCGGCTGATTGCTATTGCCTTAGGAGCAGAGACACAAAACATCCTGATACACTGGCGCTGCACCCAACTCCCAACACACACTGGCTGGCTCCAGAGACTCTGGCTGGTGTTAGGCAATGAAGAAGCTTACTCTCACGATGGCGGGCAGAGGGTCTGAATTCCCAGAGTTGTGGCGGCCCTTCCTAACTTTACTAGTGTCCGAGTTCCGAGAGTTGAAATGCCCTCGGTACCTCTGACTACTTGGCCTTCCAGACAAACAGATTCCAAGTAGCGATTCCATGAAACGCCGTAAACAATGGTGCTGAACATTAGGCTGCTTCCCCTTTATTTTTTCGTTAAGTGAGGATGAGGGGAGGGTGAAGGAGGTTGAGGGACAGGGAGGGAGGGTGTAGTTGGGTTTTATCCATTTGTTTCCCTCCCCCGTTAAATTATGTGGGCCCGCTCCACGCTTATTGCCTTTGGTAATGATATATATTGCGACCTCTTTGTCTCATTTGCACTGTCTCCAAGGAGCCAAGGGTCTTGTCTTTTATATCGGTTTGAAAATCAATAAAAGATTTAAACCATAAAAAAGGAAGGTGGTATATCATCTCCCTACAGCATTCTATTGGCTCAAGATAAAAGAGGGTCAACTAAAACATCTGAGAAAAGTTTTTAAAAATTCCCTGGGGAATCTGTCCGGGCCACAGACTTTCCCATTTGGGAGATTCAAAATTACCTCCAACAGTTCCTCTTTAGAGAAGGGTCGAGTCATATCTGCTCCCTCTTCTATAGACAAGACTGGGATATCGCAATCTATTAAAATTCTTTCTAAAGAGACTATCAATTTTCTGGTTTTGAGAATAAATCTGTCTGTAATGGTATAACATGATTTCTCCCAGTTTCTCTGAATCTTTACTTACGATTCCAGTGATCGGACATTTCAGGGCGTCTATTTGATTATTGGCCGTTTGTTCCTGTGCCTGTCGTGCTAAAAATTTGCTAGTAAAGTTGGTTCCTTCATACACTTTTTGGGAGTTCATCTGGTTCACTGCAGCAAATTTAGCATAGTGTGCTTCGCTCATGGCCTGTCTGGCCGCGTTAAAAGCTTTTTTATTAGCCCTTGATGAGTTCCTCAAAAACTTATCATTTCTTTGTTGTACCTTTTGTTCTATAATCTGTTTTTGGACTTTGAGGCTATTCTCTTGGTCCTTACTTATTATCCTTCCGCTGATGAATGCCTTCATGGCATCCCACACAATGCCCTCGGATGCAGTCTTATAATTCATTACAATGAATTCCCTGACCTCTTCTTTGAGGGTTTGTACCACATTGTTTTGGGACCAGCAGCGATTTACACACTTCAAGTTCTAGACTGAGCATTGCAGCAGATTAAAATCTCTGCCAATATTCAACCCCTTCACTCCCCGGGTTTGCATAAGTGATTGAAATAAATTTGCTTAGGGAGTAACGTTATCTTCCACCGGAGCATAAAAGCTAGCGAATGTAAAAGGTTTTTCCCCGACAAAGCAGCTAACCCAGCACCAACGACCCTCTGTATTGCTGGCGTTGATAACCACTTCTCCACCAACCCATTTTGATTTTTTTTAAAAACGCTGTGTTGCGATGAGTGGCTTGGGAGGACGAAAATCCTCTATGTCCTGCCCCTTTTTTAAACACCGAGAATCCGAACAGTTTAGTGGCCGGGATGTGAGTGTCCTGGATCAAAATGGCTGCCAGGTTCTCCGCTAAGATCGAGCTTTCAATAGCCTGAAGTTTTATAACATTATTAATCCTGTTTGCATTAAATGACAATTTCAGGGAATAACTCATAATAATATTCTATTAAAAGCTATTTCAATAAAGATAAATCCTTTCACACAAAGAAAACATGACCCTCCCCCTTTTTCCCACACACCTTTAACCTGCAGAATAACTAATAGAGGGGAGAGTTCCTTGCTGCCGATTGCCCTCCCCCACTTAGGCAAAGATAATATTCTGTTCTACCTATTTTACTGTATGGATTAAATGACTGTACACCTTGATCCATGTTTATCATTCTTCCCACCCCTACCCTACACCTAACCCATGCCCCCCAACTCTCCACCCCTCAGCCCCTGCCCCTAAGCTGTGGGGAGTGATACGCCATCCCACTCATACCTGACATGCTACCCTCCGTCAAGTATCTGGCACCCTGGTCTTGTGCCTAGATCGATCAGCCTGCCCTTACCCCCCTGCCACAGCAGAGAAAGAAAAAGATAACGCCCCTTTAAAAAACATAAAGAAACACCCTTATACTACGTGCATTATAACCCCCCCCCTTGCCAGTTTGGCGATTATCTGAGTGGGGCGCATCAACTTTTCCGCTATACCATTATCCTTAGAAGATAATACCGTGTGCCTTCACCCTCTAGGTTGATATTCAGCCCCGGGGAGGGGAGCCACCTATTATAACCATAGTTTTCTGTCCTGGACTACCAGAAAAAAGAGTAGGGGAAAAGAAAATTCTCGTAGTCCGCTTTCTGATCACTCTCTCCTCTTAAGTCATGGGTTATACAGTATTCACTGTAATAGGTCCTGAGCCTCTGAGATGTCACAGAATATATAGAACTTTCCCTTTACTAGCACCTTCAGTTTTGACTGCTGTGTGATCTTTGCTTAAGCTCCTTGCTCCTTAAAAAGATGAAGCATCTTTACAAAGTATTTCCTCCTCCTAGCTGCTGCAGCAGGCACGTCCGAGAATATGTGACAGAGAGGGATTTCAGGAGTACTAAACTGTTTCTCTTAATAGCTTTGGATAGAACTAGCTCTTTCACCCTGTAATCTGAAATTCACCAGGATTGTGCACAGATATTTTAAATTTGGACAGAGATGCGCAGGTACAAGGTGAGCTCTTGTGAATGTGAGATCGCCAGAATGTTCCAGTAGGACATGTTTTTTTATGAAAGTATTTGCCCATTGCAGCATTAGCTGTCCCTCCAGCCCTTCTGCGACCCCCACAATGGGCAAATTAGCTTGTATTGAGTGATTTTCTAACTCCTCCCACTTATATTCCATCAACGATTTCTGTTTCTGCAGCTTCGCGGCTGTCTTCTCCTGTAGACTCACTACTTGATCTTCTAACTGAGAGATCCTTCCTACTGCCTCTCTTAACCGCTCCGGGATCTGGGCCACAATCTCCCCAATGTTTGTAATACGTGCATGTAGGGCAGCGATCTCCATGGTCTGGGAGGCTTTCAAATCCCGAATTTTCTCCTGGATGAGATTTAGCTTGGTCTTGGCGTCCCATTGCATCATAGACAAGAGACTGCCCTGAGATATCTCACTGTCTGGTGAAGGTTGTAGATCCTGTTGCGTCTTTTCCCCTCCTGAATCTTCCTGCTCTTGAGTTGATATGTACAAAAAGAACAATTGATGGACAGATGTAGAAAAATGTCATATATTAATCCCAGTACAGAGATCTGGGCCTAAATCCATCGGTTTTTTGATCACTATGCCATTCCATTTTGTACCCAGCCACATGCAAATCAGTCTTGACCCTGTGCGTTATGGGAACAGTCCAGCCCTAACTGCCAGGCCAGGTCCTCCCTGGACTGGAAACAAGCATCCTAGGACCAGTTTCGGGGTTTCACCCCTCATCAGCCAGGATAGCTTGATTCCAGTGGCCTGGAGAGCACATGACCCACGTCTGGGCATACCCGTCCCTCTCGGGGTGACCAATTCAAAAAGAACAATTGATGGACAGAATGCAGAACAATGTCATACATTCACCCCAGTACATGGATCTGGGCCTAAATCCATATTTTTTTTAGCTCACCATGCCATTCCAGTTTGAACTCGGACATATGCAAATCAGTCTTGATCCTGTGCCTCATGGGAACAGTCCAGACCGAAACCGGTCCCATGATGCTTCTTTCTGAAAAGGCTGCATCTTCTCAAGCTGATCAGTCACGTGGGTTGCATTTGACCCCAAGCCTTGTTTCGCCTTCGTGAAGAGGGGATATTTCATAACTTCCTTTAAGGGAGCAGTCTCTAGTTTCGAAATCGAATCGCCTAAATCTTGCATTAAGGTCTTAGTAGGCATAGCTGCTATAAATTCTGTGTTGCTCTCGCTCTGCTCAGGACTTGAAATGATTGCTTCCGTGCCCCCTCCATGAAATTATGGTCCTCACTACTAATATTTATGCCTTCTTCGCCGTCTCCTAGCTCACTAGAGAGATTGAAATTTTTTCAAGCCAACACAGTGCGAATTGCTCGTGCTGTAGCTTGCCCCACTCTTTTCTTAGTCCGTTGGTTGGGGGCGGGGATCTCAAAATGAGTTGTTGCAGTGACAGAGATCTTGGAGTGACTTCGCATTTTTATTACTCAGCCCAAACCCCACTGACTAAGTTCCTCAAAGACCCTTTATGCTGAGACACTTACTGTTAAAGTCTCTGTTAAAGGATTTTTTCACGGTCTGTTACCCCACAATAAGCAGCACAGAAATGACACCTTTTGCCCCCTCAGTTGCTGCCGCTGTAGGCCTGATGATGCCAGTTTCCACACACCACTTTATTTAGGGTTAGGGTGCTTGTACATCTGTATCCTCCCTGAAATTGCAGCCATTTTGCCGACCACCCAATCAGTTGTTTATTTTCTTTAATTGATACTGTATTGGTGCTGCCACTCCTGGTATTTACACATGTTTAAGACCTACTGTGCTGTAGTGTATGACTGCACTGTGACAGTAATAGGAATGCTCTTCTTCAAGACCATGACTCTTTGGAAAGTTATAAATATAAAATGCAAATACGAATAAGCATTCTTTCCTCTAATGAGATGATCCCAAGCGGCTTGCCCAAAGGCAGTCCTAAAATAGAGCTCTGGCCCACTCATTTGGTTTTCCCTTGGACAGTTTTCTTTATGTGCCTGAAAGAATGGGACCGGAGGTTAGCCTTAAGGAATGAGCTTCTCAACCCCGTAGGGCGGGTTGGGGGTATTTGGGGTTAATGTGAGGAGAATCTGAAAGAGACACGTTAGTGATAGATTCCTTACCTTAGAATATCCCCAGGCGTCAGACTGGATCCGGAAACTTTTGCGTAGCAGTACCCTTGCGCGTCGGTAGGCGTCGTCTGCGGCTCCGCGTCCGTCGTCGGCGTTGTGGGCGCCGTGATGACGTCGCCTCCGCGTGCTGACGTCAGTTCTTTTTTCCGCGCCAGCCAGCGCAGATCTGGAAAGAGCAGTTCCCTAGTCACTTTTTGACTAAGTTTTGGTGATCTTTTGATCCATTTCGAAGTCTGTACGACTCCGACAGTGCCTGTAGGGATGCCCGGATTCAAGCATTGCGACGAGTGCGACCGTACCATGTCGGTCACGGATCCCCACTGCCTGTGCCTGACGTGTTTGGGCGTCGACCATGACGACGAGGCCTGCCCCGACTGTCGGGCCCTTTTGAGGAAGGTCAGGCGGGAGTGGTCCCGCAGGCGACTCGAACTCTGGCAGTCGGCCCCGCGCCGTGTGAGGTCCCGGTCCCGGTCCCACGGGAGGTCGAGGGACAGGTCGCGGGGACGGAGCCGTCACAGCTCCGGGAGTCGGCACCACTCCTCCGGGTCCAAGTCGTCAGGTAAGAAGCATAAGAAGTCGAAGAGACATCATCGCTCTTCTGACTCCCCCCGACGCTCGCACGATGCCGCCGGGGGTTCGGGTGACACCGCCCACGCGGCTCCTCGGGAGTCGTGGGTGCCGCGTTCGGCCCCATACCCTCCGGTCCCTGGAAGATTGAGCGTTTCCTCATGGCCATGAGGTCCCTTTCTCCTCCGACGGGTTCCGCGGCGCCTTCGGGCCCAGCGAACCCGTCTGGGGGCCCTAGTGGGTCGGGGGCTTCGACCCCGACGCCGTCGGGTGCTTCGACGCCGCCGCCGCCTTCGGGCCCGGCGCCGCAGGGCCCCACGATCCCGACACCGCCAGTGCCCTCGGACACGACGCCACGCCTGGCTGAGATTCGCCAATTTCTCAGCAGACGTCCAAAACACCCTCATGGACATGCCGTTCGATGGCCGTCGCCTCTTTGGCGACAAGGCAGACCACATGCTTGAGCGCTTTAAGGACTCCAGGGCTACGGCCAAGTCCTTGGGCCTTTCGGCCCCGCGCCAGCAAACGGGTGCCTTTCGCTCCTTTCGTGGCCACGGAAGGGGCGTCCCCACACGTGCCGCCAGCCACTCGCCGCAAACTGTCGTCCAGCGCGGCGGCGGCCGTGGAAACCGCACCTGCCCCTGCGGCATCCACCTCTAAACCCTCCTAGTCCGTGCTTTTCGGCCCATGTGACGCCAGTGTGAGGCAGGGTTGGCCATCACCACTCTCACTGGCGCACTGTCACTTCGGACAGGTGGGTGCTGCAGATCGTCCAAAGGGGCTACTCCCTCCCTTTCGAGACGACCCCTCAAGCCATGCCACCGCAACACCACCGCATATCGGGGGATCACTTGCGGCTCCTGCAGGAGGAAGTTTCGGCCCTCTTGGCCAAGGGGGCCATAGAACGCGTTCCTGGGCCAGAAGTAGGACGTGGTTGCTACTCCCACTACTTCCTGGTACCCAAGAAGGGCAAAGGGGGCCTACGCCCTATCTTCGATCTGAGGAACGTCAACGGCTTCCTCCGGAAGGAGAAGTTCAAAATGCTGACACTGGCTCAGGTCTTGACTGCCCTAGACCCAGGAGACTGGATGGTAGCGTTGGACTTGCAGGATGCGTACTTCCACATCCCCGTCCTGCCAGCCCACCGGCGTTACCTGCGGTTCACAGTAGGCCACGAGCACTTTCAGTTTACCGTGCTCCCCTTCGGCCTTACCAGCGCCCCACGGGTGTTCACGAAGGTGATGGCGGTGGTCGCAGCTCATCTGCGCAGGTTAGGGGTGTCCGTCTTCCCCTACCTAGACGACTGGTTGTTGAAGGCGGACTCGCCCCAAACAGTCGTCAGCCACCTCCAGACTACGGCGGATCTCCTGCACCAGCTGGGATTTTCCATCAATGTGCCGAAGTCACACCTGTGCCCCTCTCAGAAACTCCTTTTCATCGGAGCGGTTCTCGACTCGGCGCAGTTTCGGGTTTACCTGCCCGAACAGCGGGTTCGGGATATACAGGCTCTGATTCCGATCTTCGGACCGTTATCCCGAGTTTCGGTCAGGTTGACGCTGCGGCTTCTGGGGCTGATGGCCTCCTGCATCCTTCTGGTGCATCACGCACGGTGGCGGATGCGGGCTCTGCAGTGGGACCTGAAGTTTCAGTGGGCCCAGCATCAGGGCAACCTGTCCGACCATGTCCTGATCTCGGAGGGCACTGCGCGACAGCTGCAGTGGTGGCTCACGGACCCCGATTGGGTCAACGGCAGATCCCTCTCCCTTCCCCAACCGGAGCACGTAGTTGTGACGGACGCGTCCCTCCAGGGCTGGGGAGGCCACTTGGGAGAGGCGGAGATCAGAGGACTCTGGTCTCCAGCGGAGTCCCGGCTCCATATCAATCTGTTGGAGCTGCGGGCGATTCGTCTGGCACTGAAGGCATTCCTCCCGTCTGTCCGAGGGAGTGCAGTGCAAGTGTTCACGGACAACACCACCGCCATGTGGTACTGCAACAAACAGGGCGGAGTGGGGTCGTGGACCCTTTGCCAGGAGGCTCTGCGTCTCTGGCAATGGCTGGAACATCAGGGCGTGACTCTGATGGTTCAACACCTGGCAGGTTTTCTGAACGCCAGGGCGGACGAACTCAGCTGTCGGTGCTCGTTGGATCACGAATGGCGTCTGAACTCGGGCGTGGCGCAAGGCCTCTTTCTGCGATGGGGAGAGCCTTGGTTAGATCTATTCGCCACCGAAGAGAACGCGCAATGTCATCAGTTCTGCGCGTTGGAATTTCCAAGGCAGCACTCGCTCGGAGACGCTTTTCGTCGCGAGTGGAGCTGCGGTCTGTTGTACGCCTTTCCGCCTATACCACTTCTGCACAGAATGCTGAAGAAGATCAAGCGCGACCGGGCACAAGTCATCCTTGTGGCTCCGGACTGGGCACGAAGGTACTGGTATCCCGAGCTACTCAGTATGTCAGTCGATCCCCCGGTTCGTCTGCCTCTTCAGGAGGACCTTCTGTCGCAGCAGCAGGGGACGGTCCTCCACCCGAACCTGTCCAGTCTCCACCTCCATGCTTGGAGATTGAGCGGCGACAGTTGAGGCCATTTGACTTGCCTCCTGAAGTTTGCAACATCATTCTGGCAGCCAGGCGTCCCTCCACAAAGACAGTATACGCCTGCAGGTGGAACAGATTTGTGGCATGGTGCACAGCAAAGGCTGTGGATCCCCCTCAATGCCCCTCTCTCTGAGGTTCTCCTCTTTCTTCTCTCTCTTGCCCAGCAGGGCTCTGCTCTGGGCACTGTCAAGGGCTATCTTTCGGCCTTTCTGAGGCTGCCTGACCAACCTTCTTTGTTCAAGTCCCCTATCGTTAATCGATTCCTGAAGGGCATCACTCATACCTTTCCTCCTGTTCCCTTCGTGATGCCTCAGTGGGACTTGGACCTGGTTCTAACGTTTCTGATGTGCGCTCCCTTTGAGCCACTTCACAACTGTCCTCTTCGCCTTCTTTCTTTGAAGACTGCCTTCCTGGTAGCCATCACCTCTGCCAGGAGAGTGAGTGAGCTCCAGGCTCTGTCTTGTAAGCCTCCTTTCCTTTCAGTCCATCCGGACAAGGTTGTATTGCGGACAAGGCCCTCCTTCCTTCCCAAGATAGTCACGGCCTTCCACATTGGGCAGTCCATCACATTGCCCACCTTCTTTCCGCCTCCGCACCCCTCGAGGGAGGAGGAGCGGGTCCACCGTCTGGACCCAAAACATGCGCTCTCATTTTATCTGAATCGCACACAACAGTTCCGGGTGGATGATCAACTCTTTGTTGGGTACGCGGGCGCTAAGAAAGGGAAAGCGGTGCACAAGCGGACCATTTCCCGATGGATTATCTTGTGCATCCAGGCGTGTTACTCCTTGGCTAAGAAGGAACCCCCTGTTGGGCTGAGGGCTCATTCCACTCGAGCCACGGCTACTACTACTGCCTTGGGCCGAGGTGTGCCCTTGCAGGACATTTGCCAGGCAGCTACGTGGGCCTCGCTGCACACGTTTGCAAGACACTATTGCCTGGACAGTCAAGTCCGGAGGGACGGCTACTTTGGCCGTTCCGTCCTCCAGGACTTTCTGGAGTGATTATTGGTTCGCAGACCCACCACCACGGGGATGGTATTGCTGGGGTATCTATTCTAAGGTAAGGAATCTATCACTAACGTGTCTCTTTCAGATGCACAAGTTACTACTTGTGTAACGATATATCTGTAAGAGACATTAGTTAGTGATAGATTCCTTACCGATCCACCCATCCTCCCCATTCTGCGAACCGATATATAGGGTTAAGGTCATCCCCTTTCAGGGCCCTAGTTTCTTGGCACCAGTGTTGGTTTTTGTCATGGCTCTGCGCTTCTGGCGCGGAAAAGCTGTGGCTAAGAACTGACGTCAGCACGCGGAGGCGGCGTCTAAGTACTCCGACGACGTCATCACGGCGCCCACGACGCCGACGACGGACGCGGAGCCGCAGACGACGCCTACCGACGCGCAAGGGTACTGCAACGCAAAAGTTTCCGGATCCAGTCTGACGCCTGGGGATATTCTAAGGTAAGGAATTTATCACTAACTAATGTCTCTTACAGATATATCGTTACACAAGTAGTAACTTGTGCGTTAGAAGGTACTTTTAAGGTGCTGGTGCTTTTCCATGCAAAACAAATTGCCATCTATGACATGAGTCGTATTCCCAAATACTGTGTCTTGGTGAATGTATAGTGGTTTCCAAATTACATTTATGATTTTTAAGTTTGTTGACTAGTGGTGAAATGTGTTTCTGTGATCCAGTCCAAACTCTGCACTGGATCATGTTGGGGATTTGGCTGCATCTAAACACAAACCGATGCCTGCCAAATGTATGCTGTTCAACAGAAGCTTGCTATTTAAGAAAGCTCAAAGTAGTTGAAGTGAGATGCCTAATGACAGCACTGATGATGAAGCTGCAGTATTAAGGTTGTGTGTACTCTGAATTGTCTCCTCCGGGGTCTCAAAGGCAGCTTTGGTGGAGAGCCCTCTTATTTCAAGGCTCAGGTACCTAAATAGTGTATAAAGTGGGATTCTGTATCATGATTGTTTAAGGTCAACCTACCACTTTCTCCAGCAGACAATGCTATATATACCTGGATAGAATATCAAGTTACATGTCTGGTTCCTTTACTGCATTCCTCTGATTTTGATGCAGATCATTGATACAAAGTTGTTAACAGGCAAATGTGCTAACTGACCAGCTCACCCATCAGTACTTTTTAATTTCAGCTCCTGTACCATCTGTGATATCAGGGTGAGTGGCCTAATTGTGTCCCTTTACTGAAGTCCGGAGTGAAGGGCGAGTGTGGGTTGGATCAAGGAAGGTTGCTCACTGTCCGGTTTATATTTATGCATAATATGTTGATGCAAATTAAGATAAGCACTTTAGAATGGGTGGAAGTGACTTTTGGGTGGTCAATACAGGAGTAGACGATGCTAAAAATTGCACAATTCCTCTGAACTCTGAGCAGTCTTTTAGTTTGTTTGGTCTATGAGCCCTCTGACGTAGTCCATATTCCCATCCTTTGAGTTGCTGGCATCCTTGGTGAAGTCCTGGCAGACTCTCATAGGACTGGTGAGGCTAGCTAGTTTGGTTGATAATGGTGGCCACATATCAGAACGTGGCATTGATTCTGGAGTTGTTCCAGACATGTCCATCGTTGCTGGTGTAAATGATGCTTCTTCGATTCTTGTCTTTTGTCTTCTTGTCTTTTGTTCAGATGCTGCTTTAGCATGGCCAACCTTGGGCCATGCCTTCTTTAACTGCAAGAGGCTCACTTACGGTCTTTATTTCACTTCCATTCTTGTTTCTTTAATCATGCTAACTTACTGGCATATCCATTTGAAAGGGTGTTCATGACGATGACCAGGTATTGTACTGTAATGTATTGTAGGAGGTACTTGTATAGCACACTGTAACCCTTCGGGTATCCTGGCGCTGCAATTACCAGCACTGCACAAATCTATGCCTAATCATTACTGGAAGAGAAGAGTATGGTCTATTGATGTCTTAGTCCCTGGGGAACAACCAGGATTGATATCATGTTCTGTCAACTGAACATGCTGGCGGCAAGTGCCTGTCCTTAAGCAAGTGAGGAGTCATCGAAACTCTCAAAAAACTGAATGATGACTGTTTGGCTGTCTGCTTGTCCCATGAAATTCTGAGCAACTCATTTAGTGTCCTTGGAAAACATTACCTCTCCCTTCACTTGTGGCTTGCACAGTGCAATCTTGCGATGGGAGCAGGAGCAGCTCCTCCGGTGGAGAAGCGTCGCCCCACTGGCTCAGACCCAGCAGCAGAAAAATTAAACAATGTTCTATCATCGTTTTATTTTTCAGCTGCTGGCTCAGTCAGCGTGTGTAGGCAGAGGTGGTGCTGGGCCATGGGGGAGGGGGGTAATTAGGAGTGGAGTGCGCACCTAGGTTTCTCTAACCCAGCTTTATTGAACAACCCAGCTTTATTAAACAACCGGGTTAGAGAAACAACACAGACTCCCTGTGCCTGAGCGGAGCGTCAAACCAGCCTGATCAGGCCAATCCCCGTGCTGCTCTCATAAAATGAGAGCATTGCGGGTATTGTTCAGGAAGTCTGTGATCCTGTCCCAGTGTCTGCTGGGACCAGGAAGAAGAATACGATGAAACGGGAGGCAGCCGGCAGCTTCAGGTAAGTCTTCAGTTTTTTAAAATGTATTAATATGCGCCCACCTTCCACCCGCCGCACCACTTTTTGTATGTGGCAGCCGCCACTAGATGGAAGTGTTCAAATAGGTCAAAGACCATGGAATGCTAACTTAGAATAAATGACCTTTACCAGGTTGGAGTATTTTCAAGCACTTATGGTAGATGAACATTTCAAATTTGGAGTTTGCTGCCTCTGATATTACCGAATGGAGTGGAGTACTAGGAATGTTCATCCATCATGATAACAAGGAAGATTCCTTCGAACGAGATCAGAAATCTGCAGTGACACTTAACCATGCATACAAATCCCACTTGGTAGAGTAGATGAGGACTAGTCTGGTGTTTCACCACCTGGCAAGTTACACTCCCCTCCTCTTCCTTTTATAGTATTTTGTCAATGCCATTGAACCATCCCGTCTCTCTGATGCATGACTTGGGTTTTACGATGCTCTGGTAAGTCTAATCTGTCAGTCCAGCCATTCTGTGAGCCAAGTTACAATTACAATTTACAAGTTGTCAGGAGTATTGCCTAAGACCCACTTGGCAGGAAACCACTATTGGTGGTTGTTAGCTTAAGCTGGATGCTGGACAGAGCCCATAGTCTCCCAACCCACTCAGGGGTGTGTGTGTTTTTTAGTTGTTGCCATGTTTGTCATGTTGCTCGCTCCAGTGTTGTTGTTCTGAGGAAGTGACCGGTGGAGCTGTATATGAGCACCACCCAGCCGCACTTCCATCAGTTACTTTCTACCTTCGCCTTAAGACGCTGATCTGGAACTACTCCCTGGTCTTTTCAAGTCCCTTTTCTCAATAAATGCTCCAGTGTAGCAGGGAGAATGTAACCTCCTAAGACAACCAGGTTCAAGCCATATATTTATTATCACTTATCAGAGCACCTTCAAATATGTGATTGAGCATATCTGCTGTACAAAAAACAGTTTTGTTTGGTTTCATATGCTAAACTTTTGCTCCATGCATATTAACAATCTTGCCCACATATAGTGTGCACTTTACCATTGATCTGCCTCTTAGCTCGCTAATAGCATAGTCATCAGGGCGGGGCAGGAATGTTTTTCAGTTCATGTTTAAAGACTCTCACTTTTAATAACCATATTACTAAAGCATGATGAGTTAACACAATGTCATTTACAGGCAGCACATTTTCCATTGAAATGGCCACAAACTTTCCTACTAACATGCAGTTTTACAGATAAAACTACATAGCGTATGTTGTGTCCTATGTAGAAAGACACTAGGACACATGAAAGACACTATGTAGAAAGACACTATGATATTTAGGTCATCTTTATTGATCTTCAGATCAGGTTACATCTCTCTTGACTCCAGCCTGCCTAGTGTGGTACCAGCCCCACCAGGAGCAGCCTCCTAGCTGAGCAGCCCATCTCTAATTGCCACATTCATCTCACACAGACACCCAGGCATTCCACGCATCACAGGCACACCAACATTCTAAGACCAAGTCACACTCTGGCTGAGCAGCTAGAGGCAGCAGGGCTAGCGTACATGTTATACACTTAAGTAGGGTATAACATTATCCCTTTTTCCTTAAACAAAAGCAAAAAGGAAACGAGAACTAAGCACAGGTAAAGTAACGGAACGAATCTCAAAGATGCAGCAAATGGACAAAGCATCAAAGAAGATAGGACCATAAAACAAGAAAAATCAATAATGATACAAATCTCTGCTTGCCTGGAAATACATTCTTTATAGTAGTAGTTGCTTGTAGGATCTCTTGGTTACACTTGTAGTTCCTTAGTTTCTTTATTTCAGTGCTGTACCAAGAGTCTCTAGGGTCCAAGTCCGCTCGTCTTCAAAAATATGTTGTGTCCTATGTAAAAAGGCACCAGGAGCCAGGATGTATATTTAGGTCATCATTATTGATCTTCAGATCAGGTTACATCTCTCTTGACTCCAGCCTGCCTAGTGTGGTACCAGCCCCACCAGGAGCAGCCTCCTAGCTGCTCAGCCCATTTCGAACTGCCACATTCATCCCACTCAGACACCCAGGCATTCCACACATCACAGGCACACCAACATTCTTAGACCAAGTCACACTCTGGCTGAGCAGCTAGAGGCAGCAGGGCTAGAGTACATGTTATACATTTAAGTAGGGTATAACCGCGTACAAACAATAATATGTGGAAATTGGGTTTCGGCAAAAGATATTTATCTTTTGCACATCACCAAGTGAAGTTTTCTATTTGTTGTGGTCCAACCAAAATCTGTTTCCATTACAAAGAATTAAAAAAAACTACTGAAATATATTTGGGAATATTTTCACAGTTCATTTACAAGCTATTTAAATGTTGTGACCTAAAAAAAAAAACTGACATCCTACACAAAGGCCTTTCATTTCACACTCCGTGTTCAGCACTGTTGTCATTCAGTTCACTTTACAAAATCCTCTTACTTTACGGTCAGAGAACAAAAAGTAAACAGCTTAATTTGTAAAATATTAAGTGCAGGTACTCAATTCTTTTAAAGAGGCCACACCCACACACCCCTGGCTCCACCCACTCACTCAACTGACTCCACCCAGTCCCTCTATTGGCTCCACCCACCCACACCCAGAACTACTATTGCTGAACATGTCACAACAAGGGTTAGACCAAAATCTCCAGGTTGAAAGGTCAGGAAATGATCCATGTGCATTGCCATAAGGATGCACGACAGGGCAGTCTATACCCAGTACTGTGCACCTGTTGCTGAGGGTCAGTCACTAGCCGCGTGTCATCGAAGCACAGATGGGCCAAGCTGTGGCACAGCAAGATCCTGAGGAGGTGCCTGTCACCCAGAGGGTGTAAGCCTGAAAACACCGCACATCCACCAAGAGCGGTGGAAGAATGGAGATGCTAGAACCAGGGGTCCTACAGTGGACCAATTTCCGCTAGAAACACAAGCATAGATAACCTCCAGGAACTTCTGTCCATACGTGTGTCACTGGGTTCTGCCTAAAACTTGTACTGCAGCTGCAGACGTGCTGTAACCTGCTCTTTTTCATTTGCAGATTCTGCAAAAAGAAAAACATGCCTGTTTACATATGCGGAAAAGCACTGCCACTGGCAATTTACTCTGGTAACCCATAAATTGGGAGGTCAGGTGTGGTAGAGGAAAGGGGCAGTTGAGTCACGAGGTGCTGAGCTTGAAAAAGCAGAGTTGACAGTTAACCTATACATTTATTTGCTGCAAAGAAATTGGTGAAGAGGATACACAATAGTAAATCTGTTCCATATTACTAAATAGTGACTTGTTGGAGTACTATCTACTACTTTCTTACCTGTGACCTGCAGTTTCCGTGGCACTGGCTCCATTAGATTGCTGGCAAATAGTGTGTTTTGGTGGGGCCCATGCCAAGAGCATCAGCATGCAATGCAAATGTCACAGGGAATAATTTATGGCCTGCTTCTGCTGGGTTTTCATATCAGTGCGTGTGAGTTGTTAACAGAAAGCAGCTACACACTTTTTAATTAAATCGACGATGTTGCATTACGTTTATTGCTGAAATCGGAACTTTTTAGGACCCAGCCTGCCTTTCCCGCAGCTCACCCATCAGCCCGCCCTCAACAGTAATAATTAACTAATGCGAAAGAAAATGCTTCTTGAAAGGTAGTTGTGCACTACTGACATGACTAACGTGATGCAGTCATCATGCCTGGATCAGGCTGGGCCCTCCATCAGGAAAGAGGTCAATACAGGACAGGTAGGTACATTTCTTTTTAATAATTATTGGGCTCATCTTACTGGGGAGAAAAATTCAATCGCCCCGGCCCTGTTAAAAAAGTGCCGGTTCTAAGCACCTGAAAGCCCCGGCACAAATTAAGCACAAAAGTGGCAAATTGTAAGACAAGCTGACATTTGAACCCAGTCTTTAAAAGCACCGCAAATGTGACAAGATAAAAACGAGTTTTTAAGGCATTGGTCATTCACTTTCTGAACGAACAGAACACTTGTTATTTGTTGGCTCACAGAACAGGCCAGCAGGCCCTAAAAATAGGTTGGCGTGAGAAAATCTGACTCACCATAACGAGTTGGCAAATAGATCTCTTGAGACCTGCCTCATGAAGTGTGTCTGTGGTTTGGGGGTCAGCTCATGATTCCAGGGCCTTTGACAACTGAACCCTGATTAATCCGGAGGCCATACTTGGCAATGCAGTGAAGTGTATGACCAGTCGACATTGAAAAGAAGGTCCTGGTCCCACTGCCAAAGCTGTTCTTGCAGCAGATTGTCATTGTGGTCGAATCCTTCAGGTAAGTCAGAAGAATAAGCTTTAGAAAGTGAAGCAAGAATCTGCCCCTTTCCACTACTCTTGAACTCCAAAGAAGGTGCAGGAGCCCTTCTGATTCTAATACCTTGCCCTTATCATGCTCAGACTTCACACAATCTTTTCAGCACAGATTTGGACAGTGACAATTCTAATTGAAAGAAATGATTTAGTTCCCTAATATGTTAAAGAAAACTTGTATCAAGAACTACAGGATCCCAGTGGCATACATACTTTACAAGGTACTGGCCTACTTTCTCTTGCTAGCCCTTTTACTGAAGAAAGCACCTTTTTCGCTGTTGTTATGCGGATGGGGTCAGAAGTACTAGAACTACAACTTCCTACTCTGGAGGTTAGTATTCATTTTTAGACAAATGTACTCCAACCTGGTCAAGGGCCTACAAAACCCCTATTACTATTTAATGAGGCCCACACGGCCTCTGGGGCATTTGGGCAAAACCATGTTCCGAACCCCAGTTGGCAGGTTGATCACTATGCCATTGACGAGCATCAGCTGACCCTGACTTTCTTCACAACATCCCACCCCAGATAGCTTGGTAGTGCAGGAGTCCACAGGTAATGTTAATTCCAATGCCTTTCCCGCTTCTCCACCGAATCACGATTCAAAATTCATCAAAACATTTGGAAAGCATATTTTTGTTGTTGTCTGTGAACCTTTCTGTCGGATCTGGCAATGCCAACTGCCTCTCAGGTCGCTATTATCATGCCCTATGGGACATGGTGGCCCAAATTTAGCCACGTGTCCCGGATGGGCCATCACCTGGGCAGTTCAAGATGGATGTGAAGCAGCAAAGTTTGTCTTTTGTTGCAGCTTGGACACAGCCGACTATTTAGGTGGGGCAATGAGAAGAAGTGTGGTATTTCGGCTACTCCAGGGATGTCTAGGCATCCTTAATAGACATTCTGTTTGGTGGGTCTCGCCTTTGTTGCCCAAAAAGCGGATTCCTCCTTGGTGCAGTTTAAGGAAAGCAGGGCCACAGCACGTTCTTTAGGTCTGTCTGTCCTACCAGACAGTTTCATCAGCAATTGAATCCCTTCATGGCTATGGAAAGGGTTTTCAGTTTCATCAACACCAGACCCCTTTGCCAGCCCTGAAGGCCTTCTGGTCTTTTAATGGCTGAGGTAACTGCTCACGAAAACAATGTCCAGGGCATCAAGGACAATGTTCCGCCCAGTCCCCCACCCATCAATTCTTTTCACACTACTGCAAATTCTACCACTATCTGGTCAGCTGACAGAGGAGCTCTCATCTGTCTTATAGGAGGAAGTGCAGGTCCTTTTGATCAAAGAGGCCATTAAGAGGGGTCTGGTATCGGAGGTAGGAGCTGGGTGTTACTCCTACTTCCTGGTGCTGAAGAAGAATGGAGGCCTTTGTCCTATTCTAGAACTTCGCCCTCTTAATGCCTTCCTGTTTAAGGACAATTTCAAAATGCTCACGCTGTCCCATGTTGTGTCTGCCGTAGACCTCAGAGGCTGGATGGTGGCGCTTGACCAACAGGACGCTTAGTTCCACATCCCCGTTCTGCAGTCCCACAGGCGCTACCTGCAGTCCACAGTAGCCCAAGACCATTTTCAGTTTGCCGTGCTTCGTTTCGGCCTCACCAGGGTCCCTCAGGTGTTTACTTGCGTGATGGTGGTGGTTGCAGCCCACCTTCAAAGGTTGGAGGTGGCGGTCTTTTCCTACATCGGCCAGTGGCGTCACTAGGGTTGGTGTCACCCGGTGCGGGTAACTCATGGTGTCACCCCCTCACGACTTACTGCATGGACCTCCTCCGCTCCGAGTCCCCCAGTGGACACAGCGGCAGCTGGATGTGCACGAGACCCACCGGGCCCACAGTGATACAGCAGGTCAGGTATTTCCATTGGAGCTGGTAACTCCTGCTATTGCCCTATCTTAGTAGCGCAGCATTTGTAATGGGGGCCAGAAAAGTAACTTTCAGTCATAGTTTTAGTAAGACAAACAAAAAAGAAAATCATCTCTAGTTGCACTCAATACATGTAAGCTGTCACTATGGTGGAACGGAGACAGAAAGAAAGACGCATGCACTTACGCCCTATCTCACAGAACGAAAAAAAACAGTTCAAATGATGCTGCAAATTGCGTCCTATCATTAGCGTGAGGTAAGGTTCACATGTGATCAGCACACAGCCCCGTGATGTGTATATTTCTCATAGTGACAGTGACATCTTAGAGCACATAGTGGCAGTGGCGTCTCCTCCAGAGCATCACCCCATTGCTTTCAAGCAGTGCAAGAAGTAGAAACATAACATGGTAATAACAGACTTTCAGTTATTATCATTTGATGATTCCTGCTGCTTTGCAGGTTGCTGCTCTGCTCTTGGAGCAAGGGAGGAGTGGTTTGTCCACTCCTAAGTGCAAAATGACTGTTTGGTCATGACTCTCGGGCCGCCCACACAAGTCATGCACTCTTTCCCTGTGCTCCATGCAGGCTGCATTACAGCCTGCATGGAGAACATTCCCAGGCCCCCCTTCCCTGTTTGAGCATCGAACCCGGATGCTCAAAACCAATCACAACGCTGCATTGCAGTGTTGCGATTGGTCTGGGGTGCCTGTGTGCCAACCAATTACAACATTGGTCAGTGGGGCCTGGCTGTGCTTCCTGTTCCTCGGGGCGAGAAAGAACAAAGACGCGTAACCCGGCGGCGCGAGTTTTGGGGGCAGCGGCAAAAATATTCTCTAGCACCCCCCAGCTCTTCAACGCGGCGTGTGGTGGCAAAAGGCAGGGTCCTGGTGCCAGGGCTCTCATCAGGAGGCCACTTCAGCTTGCACCACACATTGCCCATGCCAGTGCTACCAATGATAGTGACAACACACTTACTAACCATCACCCTACAACCCTACAAGTGTGACAATCTGGAATATTCCAGGCCCCCTAAGTTATAAGAATGGCTTGGTGGGAGGGTAAGGGGGGGATAGCAGTTAATTTAATGTATATTGAATACATAATTAACTGTTGTTGTTGTCATCTCTAAATTAGCCAGACAGTGCTATCTTGTGAAATACAGTTTCAAGTGCTGGTGCTGACAATTAAGTGCCAGAGCCGAGCACTGGAAACCGCCAGCTCAAATTAAACCCTGGATTTAAATGCTATATACAATGTATGTTAAGAGGAATCATGCTACCACAATGCACAACTTTATTCAGGCCTCATATTGGAATAGACACCATACATCACAAATTATATTGAAAAAGAATATTGTCAAAGATTACCACAAAACTTATTTAAGGAATGAAAGTCTCACATTGCTAGAAGACACTCACCTAGAGGTTTTCTCTAGAGAAAATGAGATTGACAAGAGTACAGGACCAATGCTTATTTTAGCATTTCGAGTCCACATACATACTACATTTTGTATTATCCAAGTCTTGATTTTTAAGAAACAAAACCAACCAAATAGTTCAGCACACAAAACATAACACTTTTTGCATGTTTTGGGAGGTTACAGATGCACCAAACATGATGTGGGACTGGTGGGTATAAACACTAGGAAGAAGCTGGTGATGAACAGTCATTGTCAGGGAACCTGGAGATGAAGGTGCACAACCTCCTCACCAAGATCATAAATGTTTTGTGGCTAAAGTCCGGTTTACAGATTACATTATATTAAAAAAAAGTGCAGGGGTTCAACGTTTCCTTTGGGAGCCTGCTGCTGGCAACCCTGAAGGCTGGGGTGGCCGAATGCTGGTGTTTTCAAATACCAAAGCCTTTACCCTTTTCCCTCCACACCCTGCCTTCCTTTATCTTATCTCGCGCTGGTTCCTTTTCATCTGTCTTTTCTCCCTTTGTTACTTTTTCCCATCTTTATCTTCCACATTATTTCGCTTGTTTCTACCTTTCTCTCTCTTGCTTAAAGTCTAATATTGAAAAATAAGTTCCAGTCGCTAAAAATGAGCGCCGGTGCCCACCAGCAGCACAAATTAAGCATATCCCCTGTCAGTGTTTGACGCAGAAAGAGGAGCTTATTTTACCTGCCCTATATACCCTGCTGTCCCTGGCTCATTCCCTAACCCCGTGGTAAAGTTGTGTTGCATCTCTTAAGAGCTTGTCTCCTCTTCCTGTCGCTCCCACCCTTTGTTTTCCCATCTTTGACCTGCCTACAAATACCTTGTATTTCATTTCAGGCCAGTACCTCGCCCATCGAATGTGTGGCTCCTCATTATAACATTTTGCATTGTGCATCATACAGTGGTCTGTAAGCACTTTAAATAATATGGGATGAGACTGACAACTGGAACCAGTAATCTGATGTCAGCAATGTGTGTTAACTCTGAATCATCTTGCCAGCTATACAAATCGAAAGGCGCAGCTAGCCATTAACTTCTGTGTTAGATGCTCATGATACAGCAGAGCGGAGGTCTCAGTCCAAGTGGCGTCAGACAGAGCAACGCACACGTGCGCCTTATAAGTTGCAGACACATTTTACACTGACTCTCAGTATGGGAATCAAAGCAGCAGACTCGTCATGGAAGGTCCCTGCGTCGGGAGAAGTGTTAACAGATTAGTGCTTCCAAAAGAAGGTGCACATTCAGCAGATGTATTCGCACAAACATTAACTCGTACTTCTGCTCCTTTTATCACCAGCACATGAAACTTTAATTTTTCTAGTAGCAACGGCACTGTACTTACCACACAGCACGTTCCGTGATGAATCACTGCTTGAATCAGGGATAGGAGTCCGTGTTAGCAACACACACACACACACACACGGCATGAATCTTCCGATGCCTAGTGACCTGGTGACCGGTGCGTGGAAGGAGGAGGCGGACGGGCAAGCACTGGCTCCAAACCGGGAGGGACATCCACAGGCCCCGGCCTGCGCGCATACGATCAGACCTGGAAGAATGGCGCCGTTCTGACGCCTGCGTGCGTGGAAAGGAGAAACAAAATTGCTGCCCGCCTGTGTCTGCCCCTGGCCAATCAGACCATGCATGCACTCAAGGCGTCACTCCAGGGTTAACAAGGGGCAGTCAGAGTCTGCTAAAATGCTATTAATGACAGAAACCGTTCTTAACTATAAAATGATTGCCAGCAGGAAGAATTATTGAAAGTAAACTATGCGTGACAGTCTGCATCGGTAAATAAAACAATTAGAGCTTCACTGCGGTCTGCGTTGGTCACCGCTCATTGGTGTCACCCCTAGTGCTGGTGACACCCGGTGCGGTCCGCACCCCCCGCACCCCCCTAGTGACGCCACTGACATCGGCTACTGTCTGTTGAAGGCGAGTTCGCCCCAAGAAGTCATTAACCACCACCAGACTATGGTGATCATCCTCCTATGGTTTGGGCTCTCTATCAACATGAAGAAGTCACTCCTGACTCCTTCGCAGACGTTCTCTTTTATTGGAGCTATTAAGGATACAGTGCAGTTTGTTCTTCCCCCTGGAACAGTGTCCAGTACATTCAGGCTATGATCTAATGTTTTAGCCTCTGTCCTGGATCTCTGTGGTGATGAGTCTGAGGCTGCTGGAATTGTTGACCACCTGCATCCTGCTTGTGAAATACGCTAGATGTTCTCTGCAGGTTTCACAGTGGAACCTGAAGCCCCAGTGGGCACAGCATGAATGGAATCTGTCGGAGGAAGAGAGAATCCATTATTTGAATCCGAAGAGAGCACTAAGCTTTTACATAGATCGCACAATAGAAGACTGGTGGACGATAAGCTCTTTGTGGATTCTTTGGATGAAGAAGGGGAAAATAGTGCAAAAAGGGCCATTTACTGATGGATTGCTATCTGTTGCACAGTGGCTAAACTGCAGCCCTTGGTAGGTTTGTGGGCTAATTCAATCACAGCCAAAGCTCCAACCATTGCACTGGCATGACAGTCAAGTCCGTCAAGAGGGGCATTTTTTTCTTTAGATCCTGCGGGATGTTTTGGTCTGAGCCAGGTCACAGACCCACCACCTGGCTATAGTATCTTTTTACACGGTATCCATCAGAAGAACAAGTTACTTACTTTCAGTAATAGTCTTTCTGGTGGTTACTCTGTCAAGCTGCAGACTCCTCTCAACTCTTCCTACCTCCCCGTTCTGTGAACTGGGCTCTTTTTTCCATTTACAAAGGTCTCAATTTAGAGATCTACACAATGGGCTTGCCAATCTGCCGATACACTCTGCATCTGAGGACACAGAGACTATGAAAGCAACCAACGTCGGCATTCATGGGTGGTGCATATATGCGGCAGTGTTTGTCACTTCTGGAGTGGAACAATATTGGTGCAGAGCTGCACAACACCTGCTGGTGGAATGCAGGAGTACTGATGTAAAGCTTTTGGTCCATTCTGATCACAAGGTGAGGAGTCTGCAGTTAGATAGAGTATCCACCAGAAAGATCATTATTGAAGGTAAGTAACTTGTTCTTCTTGGAGAAACCCTTCACCATTTGAAATATTGGTGTTGTATGCTATGAACCGAAAATTACGTCTCACTCTTTCAGAAATATGCCTAACTCTATGCAAACCTGAAACTTAGACTTTAAAACCTGTTAAGCAGATATATTTTTATACATATATGTATAAAATATAAGATGTTAACATTTAGCTAAGATGACAATTGTTTTCATGCAAGTAAATATATGTTTGCTTGGTGTGCCTTCAATGTGGGTATAAAGTTCCTTATTATCATTAATTGTATTTCGTATGGTTTCTTTCAACCCAGTACACCATTTCTTAATCTTCAAATCATAATACACCTTCAAATTTACCCTGTACATGTTTCAGGATCCAGTCTCTTTATTAGAAGGAGAGTTTAATAATTGTTCTGTAAACTATTCAAAACCTCCCAATTTAGAGTGGAAGGTACATCCAGTTAGATCTTGTAGGAAGCTGGCTTTTTATGTAGTGATGCCAATGTAAGGGCACACTGTGCAAAAAGGTATGGTCCGAAGAATGGCTCATATGTGAATTGCGTCCAGACCTGGAGCAGGATCATGGAGGTATCTGCCTTCCTTGCCCTGTGTATGATCACAAGACATTATAACACAGAGAAGAGAGACAGCAGTAATTTAAAGGCACCAATAGAAGGGGTCGGGGAATGCCCTCAACCGGTGCGAAAATGTCAATGTTTTGCAACTGTCTGGCAATTTGACATTTAGGGTAACCTGAAAGAGGAATAAGGACTTGGCTTGGATGTGTCAGTAAAGGTTTAATGTCCCCATTTGGTTCTTAACTGCTACTCAAAGATGGGTTTTCTCGCACATTATGTCCAATGAGACTTAATGGCATTCCCTTGATAAGGATGGAATTGGGAAGGTGGTGAAGGAATGTTGAAAGTCCATATAACTTACAGCCGAGTTAGATTCAAAAGAATAAAGAACATGGATGTCTGCAGCTGCACGCCACACAAAGATACCAGAAGAAGTCTGTCCCAGGGGGGGTTCCTCAACTTGAACCTGCTCTTCCGTTCTGTCAAAGCTAGGATTAAACACAAAGGTCGGTTCCTTAATTAAAGCTTTTAACGAGGGTTTTATTGGAATGTAAGTTTTCTTCTGCATAACAGTTTAACGAGTTCCGAAAGAATGTACTTCAGTCTCTTGAAAGGGGTGGAAAGTAAAGTTCAACAGCCAGGTGTTTGGGTAGTCCGTTGATGATACGGAGGGGTCCCATCCGAATCCGAGGAAGACTTCTGGTCGGGGCTCTTCCGCCTTTGGCTCCGGGGAGTTGCTCGTCCGGACCACGGGTACCCAGAAAGCAAAGAGGGAGAAACTAACGGTTACTGGGACGTTCACAATTAAAAATATCAGGGAAGGGAAGTGAAGGAAACCAAGTGACAGTGAGTTTTGCTAACGTCACGAAGTGCTCTCAGTGCTCGTGAAGGGAGGGTCACGGGGAACGCTATGTACACTCGGAAGCGGACTATTACTCGGTAGGGACGCTGCTTCGTCCGACCCACCCCGCAATCCGGCCCCGTACCTTGTTAAGCCACGTTCCTCCCTCGGGACCGTGGCAGGGCGAAGCACCGAAACGTTGGCCTCCAGGCTTGTTGATCTCAGCTGGGCTCGTCCGCACTCCGTCCTCCTTCAGGTTCGCACTCGCGTCGGTCCTCCTACTCTCCACACCGTCTTCCTCCTGGGAAACGCCGTCCGTCGATGGTGGAGTGCTTCCGCCTTTTGACGTTGTTCCGTAGAGAAGGGGCGGGGCTGAGTCGATCGGATCGCTCCAGTTAAAGGCGCCTGGTCCCGTTTCAGGTGGCACCCAGCAATCGTCCTGTTTCTCTCTCCACTCGTTCTCGGGCAGCTGTGGGGACAAGGTGCAAGGTGAGAGGGGAGCGGTGGACCACCACCCCGTGACAGTACGGGGTTCACCCAGCACCCCGTCACAAAGTCCCATTACAATTGAGTTGTAGAGGGTTTTAGAACCACTGAATGAGAGGAATCCGAGAGGAGTAAGAGGGGGCTACACCAGTCAGGGACATTATTGAACATTATGGCATACGTCTCATAAAATACTTCCACCCATGCCTGCAAGAGCTCAGGAAAGAATGGAAAGAGAACATGTAACAAGAATGGCCTGAGGACAAAAATATCAATCAACGATTTATAGAATTATGTTTTTCACCTGTGAGAGTATCCAGGCACTGGGCGGGGGGAGCTGCTCCTGGGTGTTGTCATGCAAACATCCTGTTTTTTAGGCCATCTCTGAACTTCTGTAGGGTGGCTGCAGTGTGAGGTGGAGTTGGAGGCCATTCCATGTCTTTGCGGCCAGGTAGGAGAAGGTGCGGCTACCAATTCTGCTTTTGTGGAAGCGGGTTATATGGGCGAGGGAGAGTGAGGGGAAGCGTAGTTGTCTGCTGGGTTGGTGGAAGTTCAGTCTGTGGTTGAGGTAGACTGGTCCTTTGTTGTGCAGGGCCTTGTAGGCGTGGGTAAGCAGTTTGAACTGGCACCTTTTTTGGACTGGGAGCCAGTGGAGAGGTGGGTTGTGATATGGGCTCTTCACAGGAAGTTGAGGATGAGCCTGGCTGCAGCATTTTGAATGGTTTGCAGTCTGCTCAGTATTTGTGAGGTGATGCCCACATGGAGGAAGTTTCCATAGTCCAGGTGGCTGGTGATGAGGGCTTAGGTGACATTTGAATATTTTGCAGAGCATGTGGAGGGTGAGGTAGCAAGTTGAGGAGTTAGCGTTTATCTGCCTTTTCATGGTGAGCTTGTTGTCAGGTATGATTAGGCTTTCCTGTTTTCAGTTTCTATTTTTGGTAAATTCTGGTGGTGTTTTTTCAGTGTTTTCAAGTGATTTCAATATCTTTAAAAAACAGTGTTTATCAGTGTTTACACATTTTCGCACCATTAAAAACAACAAAAACTGTGTTTTACCAGTGTTTATGGAATGTTTTGCTTTTATTATTGCTTGCTTTCTGCACTGATATCGCATGGTATGTAGACAGTGTACATATAGTGTATATGAGGTCCAAATAGATTTTTGCACATTAAACTTATTGTGGTACACCATACAATACTTCTTCAGTAAATCTTTGGGCATGTGCCCTTCGATCTTTCCTTCCCATGTAAACTTCTCTGAAAAGGCCCTCTCAACATTGGCACTTGAGACGAGCAATGCCAAAATAGCCAATACACAATTTCTAAACTCTGGCCACTGACATAGCTTTCCATGCCAATACTGGTGTACTTGAAGATTGCGATTCTCAGGTCAGGTTCTGCAACATTTGAGTTGAGCTGGGCACTTATGCCCCCTGAGTTATTGAAGCGGTCAAAAATGTAGCAGCACTTTCAAAACTAGAGAGGACATTCCCCTTTATGGAAGAGATATAGAACATGTACAGATTAGAGTGTTTTTAGACTCTAGTTTTTTATTATCTCCACTACAGCAGTTATGTTTTTCTGTAAAGAATGCAGTAGAGTGTACTTTTTTCACATCACTATCAATATGCGACCAAATATCCTCACATTTCTTGCCTTTGGTATCATCACTCAGCAAAAATTCTGTAAACAGTAGCCACATGGATAATATAGCATTCATAGCCCCTTGGACGTAGAACCATCAGCTAAGGGAAACAGCTGGGATGACTCTTTCTTTGATGCCACACAAAGCACGAAATGAGAAATATTTGTGTTTTAGTTCCTGTGCCTAGAGAAAACAGTGCACCAGAATGGAATAAAAAGTCAATAGCATTCCTCAATAACCCTGAAGATTGTAAAGATGCTTTCAGCATACCATCTAACAAGTGGCTAAGGATCTTTTACCGGGAAGCACTTCAGCTCAGGTATCAATTTTGAAAGGCCATCAAAATTTTTTTGATATACGTAGCTGAATCACTGCAAATACAAACAATATCACTACAATCTTTGTTGAACATGGAAAGAACCTATTTTGCAGAGCTTTCCAAGTGACACTGCATTCCATGTTTTCCAAAAGTCTGTTGTCATGTTTTCACCACTATCCCAGATGCTTAGCGATTAAGCATGGGCGAATTTTGCGAATCTCGCGTTCGCGAATTTTGCGGATTTGCGAACTCGCAATCCGCAAAATCCGCGAATTCTCGCGAAATTGCGGATTTTTTTTTTTGTGTTTGCGCGGGTTTCTGCCAGTTCGCGAGGGTTTTGTACACTTTCGCAAATTGCGAACTTACCTGTCGGGTCGCAAGTTTCGCGAACTTGTTGTTTCTACGTGTCCAGCCTGTTTGGGACACTCTTCTTCATCACTGCCACTCTCTGTCACCACTGCCACTCTCTGACTACTCATGCCACCCTCTGGCCCACCCATGCCACCCTCTGTTTCATCACAGCACCCTCTGGTTGTCCAGTCAGTGTACATTATTGTGGCAACGCAAGCACACCTTCCCTGCCTCAAGTGACCTGAATTAATTTGGGGCTGATTAACGTGTCACAGAATATTTTTTTAGCTGGCACCTGCTTCCTTAGTGCTTCCTGATTAGTGATCTTTTGCACTTGCTAAGTGCTTTCATTGTTGCAAAATTAGTTACAACACCTGCCCTGCCCCAACTGACAATAATGAATTAGGGGCTGATTAATGGATTTGAACTTCCAGCCTGGCTCCTGCTTGTCTCCCTTAGCTGTAATTCAGGACCTTTGTGGCATATGTGTAACTATTCTGAGGTTCAGAGCAGGGTCACATAATAGTTGCAACTGGCAACTGAACTCTGGAGGGGCCCCTCAGGAAGCACTACAGGAAATGGCTACAAATGATGAGCCTGAACTTTTGAACCTGGTAAGTAGTTTCAGTTTTGCTAAGATCGTATTTCTGCAATTTTGCACTTATTCGCAGGGCGCGAAGTTGTACTGGGAAGCCGCGAACTCACGCGAACAGTGCGAGCAGTGCGAGCAAAATCCGCTGCTCGCGGATTTGCGAATTTTGCGGGAGATTCGCGAATCTCGCGGATTGCGAATATCCGCAAAATCCGCGAGCGAAACGGATTTTCCGCCCATGCTTATTAGCGATAGTGCTCTTTTCTTACATACTTGTCACTGTACCTTGCATTGAATGTTTAAATCTGAGGTATTGGCAATTCACGTACTATTAATAATGACTCACTAGAAACTAGGGGCTGATGTATTAAGGGTTTTTACCCGTTCTCTGTGGGTAAATGTGCTGACACATATTAGGGAAGATTCTCATGAAACCAGCCATTTTACCTATCAGTGAAAGAATCTAATGTAGGCAAAATATCAAATATGGTTTTGATATTTCCTGAAAATGCTGTCACTCTCTTTTTCCTTTCTTTGATTGGAATTTAGTTTGTGGTTGTGCAGGTTTTTTTTCAGTGTTTATATGTTTTCACTGGTGAGGATTATTTTTCTTTCAGTGGAGTTTTATCAGTTATTATAGGTTTAAACCTAAAACCGGACAGCCTAGGTATGATGTTGAGGTTGCTGGGTGGTCTGTGGGAGTGGGCGAGGGGCCCGTTTCACTGGCCACCAAGAGTCATCCCATGGAGAGGTGTATCTCCCGAAGATGCGTACCTCTGTTTTCTCTATGTTGAGTTTGAGGTATTTGATTTGCATCCAGCTGGCTACACTGGTTATGCACCTGTGGAAATTGGTTTTGGTGTTAGTAGGGTTTGAAGAAAGGGAGATTATGAGTTCTATGTCAGTGTATATGATGTTCATACCATAGGATTTCACCAGCATGGCCAGGGGGAACCATGTATGTGTGGAACAGGGTTGGACTTGGTGAGGGCCCTTGGGGAACACAACAGATTATGTTCTTTGGGCCTGAGGTGTTAGGCGGGAAGTGGACACCCTGGGTTCTTCCGGTGAGAAAGGAAGCAATCCATTTAAGGGCATTTCCTTGGATTCCCATCTGATGGAGTCTGTGTAGGAGTATGTATTGTGACACAGTATCGAAGGCTGTGGAGAGGTTGAGGAGGATCAGGGCTGCGGTCTCTCCCTGGTTAAGGTGGGATTAGATGTCATCAGTGGCTGCAATGAGGGTGGTTACTGTGCTGTGATTAATGTGGAATCCTGATTGGGATGGATCCAGGAGGTTGTTGATCTCTAGCTGTTTTTTTGCGTTCTCCAGGACTTTAGCCTGGAACGCGATCAGGGAGATGCGCCAGCAGTTCTTGAGTTCCTCTGGGCTAGCTGTACTTTTTTTTTTTTGCAGAGGTTTTACTCTGGCGTGTTTCCATCTTTTGGGAAGGAGGCAGAGGTGATAGATAAGTTGAGGATTGTGGTGAGTTCCTTACTGATGGAGTTGCTCCCCAGGTTCAACATATGGTGGGGTATTGGGTCTCTGGGTGCTCCTGAGTTCATGGAGCTCATGATGGTAGCAGTGGCTTGCGTGGTTAGTTGATCGCAGGTGGTGATTATAATGTTTGAGGTGGAGTCGCTCATGTTGAGGAGTTCATCCAAGTTGTCGCTGTTTGGTTGTGGGTCGAAGTGTTCGTAGATGGTGGCAACCTCTGAGGGGTTGTCGCAGAGCTCCTGCAATGGGGTTAAGGTGTTCTTGGTTAGTATGGGGTTGGTGAACTCGTTGATGATGCTCAAGAGTTCCTTTCTACGGTTGGAGCTTGCTTTGAGGCGGTTGGCTAGGGCTTCTTTTTTGGTGTTTTTTAGATGTATGTGATATGTATTGAGAGCCTGTTTGAAGTTGGCTCGGTTCCTGGGTGATTTGATGGTGTGCCAGATTCTTTCTAGTTGTTTGCAATTGCATTTGGAGGCTTTTAGTTCAGGAGTGAACCAGCTGGTGTGTTTGGAGGCGCTGCCTTGTTTTGCAGGTTTGAGGGGTAAAACTATGTCAGGGCATTCAGTTATCCAGGTGTTTACATTTTGGCGGTCACCTTGAGGACGGCGGTGGTGTCTGGGGGGAGGTGTTGAGGGTGTTGGTCCACAGATTTTCCGTTACGTTGCTCCAGCTCCGGTGGGTGGTGCTGGTGTGGTCGGTGGCGGTGTTGGGGGTGGTGGAGATGGAGAAGTGGACGATTGAGTGGTTGGACCAGGTGATTTCAGAGGTGTCTGTATTTGATTCTGTTGCTGGCTGTGAAGTCAGATCCAAAGTGTGTCCAGCTATGTGCGTGGGGTTGGTGATGATGTGGGCTAGGCTGAGGTTGTTCATGCTCTTTATTAAGTTTGCCATGTTGGTGTCGCTTGGGTCATTGATGTGGTAATTGAAGTCTCTGAGGAAGCTGAAGGTCTTGGAGTGGATGGCCAGGGGGGCTGGGAAGTCATAGATGTCCTTGCAGAAGGTTGGGTCTTGTTGGTCTGTATGCCAGGGTGCCCCTGATGGTGGACTTGCTGTCTGTGTTGAGTTTGAAATTGAGGTGTTCCATAATAATGGTGGTGGCATCGGCTGCTGCTGTGCAGTGGAGGGACTCTTTGTGGATGATGGCTATACCACCTCTGTGTTTGATTACTCTTTCTTGGTGTATGATCTTCTAGCCACTGGGCATGGCGATGTCCGGTGCAGAAGCGGGGTTGAGTCATGTCTAGTAGGGAAGATGACATTGTAGGTGAGTGAGTTGATGGTGTCCCAGATTTCTGTGGTGTGTTTGTGTAGTGATTGGGCGTTTATCAGGAGGCATTAGTTTTCCTTTTTGTCAGTTGGTATGGGCTGTCGCTGGTGGGTCGACATTGCAGGAGAATCTGCAATGTCGGCAGAAGAAGGGTCCTGCCATTGATCAAGGAGAAGTGGTGCTTCAGAGGTCGCTGCATGATCCTGGGGTCAGGGCAGTTAACTTGGCTCTGGAGTAGTTGTGGGTGATTTGAGATCCAGGGGTCCTGGTGATGTGGGCGTGGTCTAGGCGCGGACGGGAGCACACTGGCTTGCCTTGGGCGTGTATCCGGCATGCCGGTGTTGCAGCCTCCATTAATTAGGCTCCTGTGAGGGTCTGAGTTAAGAGAAGGCGGGAAGCTGGAGGAGGAAAGAGGTTAAGATTAGGCTGGAATCAGAAATCCCGATTAGGAAAAGATACAATGTTACACAACAGGGGAAAAAGAGTCACAGTTGTTGGGAGAAACGGTCACGAACAGGCATAAGATAAAAAAGGTTATGCAGGCAAAAGTTTTATTAGGCGAGAGGAAAACAAGGTTTATGGAGGTAAACAGGAGGCATAAAGGTTCTGTTTAATCAGAAAAAAAACACTAAAGCACTAATTGCTCTGAGACAAAATGTAGATCTGATTGTGGGCTGAGCAGATGAGGTTGTAGAATAAATGCAAGATTTTGGGATGAGAGGAGAGAAAATTGTCAGATCCAAAGCACTGGAAATGTAAGGCGATACACTGCAGTTGATACATGAGAATCTAGAGAACAGGATGAGGAGGGACAATATCTGAATTCTAAACAAGACCAAAGAGGTGGATGGTGATGATATTAATGAATACGTTCAATTACTGTTTGTCTAGGTGTTGAAACTCAAAAAGGAGAAATAATTTGACATTGAAAGGTTCAGACCAAATTGGAAGCTGATTTCAAAGTATTTTGAGAAAAGCATGTTCATAGGGGTCCACAGCAGATCTGGAGGAAACAACTAAGGTGAGGGGCCAGTTGAGAATGTTATTGAGCAACAAATGGGAAAGGGCACTCTTAGTTCCTAAAGAGTGTAAGAGACAGACAATAAAGCCAATAGATTGTAAGAAGGCTAAAATGTAAGCAGCATACATGCAAGGTGAAAAAGGGACCTGGAAATGTAGTGGTGATAAACAGAGATAAGGCCAGCCTGTTCCAATCTTTTTATAATATTCTCTACTTTGAGGAAGTATCAGTAAGAAGGAAGCCAGAGTCCTGTAATTTGTTTTATCAGAGACATTTTGTGATGATTAGCTTAGTATTTTACTGAGGAATCCTAGATTTGTAAATTGAATAATACGTTTTTGTGCTCAAATATACTATTTTTAATATATATTAAATGTGGATTAAAAAAATAAAAAGTATACATTGTATGATTTTAAATAATCAAACAATAAACGGAAATTACCAATTACTTTAAGGAAGGGTAATTATAGCAGTGGTCAAATACAATACCTAATTTTGAAGAAGACCCAAGTTAGTAAGTTAGAGGCCCAAATAGAGGCGGGGACTAATATATGCAGCAAATAAGGGATTGAAATTGATTATAGTGCCTGACCCAGAGGGCTTTAGTGGGGAATTCTACAAGATGTTCTCCTCTAAACTGGCTGCTTTAGAAAGATGTATTTCATTAATTTGGACATGCTGAGGGTCACACCTTCAATGTCAGAAGTCAACATAAGTGTGATATCCAAACTGGGAAACAATCTAATACAAGCCCATAAGGTTGCTCAATACAGATGTGAAAATATGTATGAAACTACTAATGAGTAGAATCACTGTGGTGTTACCAACACTGTTCCAAAAATGCCAGGTAGGGTTTGCAATGGGCTAACAAACCTTTGGTAATGTTTGCAGGCTCTCTCAGCATGTGGAAAGGTGAAATGAAAGAACATTGAATCTGCTTTTACTAGTTTTAGAAATAGAGAAAGCATTCAAAAGGATCAGTTGGTCCCTTCTGTAAAAGGTATTTGGCAAATTCAGACTGTTCAGTTTACTGAGGGTGAGCAACCAAGTACTTCAATCTTCATTGTTCTTTGCACTGTGAAGGGTTGCCAAACAGGGATGCCTGATGTCCCCATTACGGGTTGTTCTTTCCATCCAAATTGATAATTAAGATTTATATGGTGCCTTTGATCAAAACAATCTAATTTGCGGGAGGAGGACACAAAATATTATTGTTTGAAGATTATGTTATGTTCGCACCAGAAGACCCACAAAGCGCAATCCATCACCAGAGAGGCTATTGGAAAAACAGGGAATGATGTTGGGGTTTAAAGTTATTGGGGACACTTTCTGTATTGTTAACCCTGAATTTAAATCAGACTAAGCTAGTTGCACTGACTGAGATGGGGCCATTCCGCATAGCTGATAAATCCATCAATAATCTGGGTATAGAAGTAATGCCATTAGCAAGTAAGCAAGTCGGTTATATTGTCAGCTTTGGCTGACAATATAATAGAGATATTCCTAGAGATTATAATAGAGCTAAATAAGCCGAAGCATTTATGCATTTATCGGTTGGACAATCAAAGTGAATGTCATATGATGCACTACTTCAAGGTTCATAAGTGTGCATGTCTTCAGGAGCAGAAGAGGATGGAATGATGCGCAAGGTCTGGCTGCTGCCTGACAGAAGTCTTGCGTCTCAGAAGGGCGTGTTTCGCGAAACACCTGAGCAAAAAGAAGGATTACATGTACCATGAGCTCACAGGACTTGCAAATGGTGGCAGCCATCGTAAAAGCACAGATCAGACGTTCTTCAAGGTCCATAGCATCCTTGCTAGGCAATCATTATACATAGCTGCTGTAACTGGGACTTGTTGGAATCCTGTTGTTTGTTTTTCTGTGAAGATGATCCAGATGGAACCAGACAAGTGTTTTGCAACATTATAGACTTGCATTTGTTTTCACAAGGAGTCATCCATTAGGATTACAAACTCTATAGCTCTTGTTTGTTATACCAAGTCAAGAATAAATGGAATAATCCAAGTAGGAGGAGGTGGTTCGTAGCTCTTCAACCCTTTTAGGTTTATCACTTGTCATAGAAAGGGAAAAAACAAAGTAATGTAGATTTGTTTGTCTCATTATCTCCAAGTCAGTCCTCTTTCCATAGGGAAAATGGTTAGGGAGTGAAATGAGAGGGGGCGGGCTGGTAACAAAGTTAATAACTTATCTAAACCCTTCACCGATGCTCACATGCCAACAGTCTCGCTCCAGAAGGATGAAAACAGGAAGGGATGGAAAAAATAAAACATAGATGGCAACATTAACAAGCATTGGCATAACCAATAGGTCTCGCCTTTGATGCTTATACGTGTTTGGCTATACAGCACAATATCCTTGGTGCAACAACATCAACTTTTGCATGGCTAAACACTTATAAGGTCCCAAAGGCATGACCTATTGGCTATGCCAATGCTTGTTATTAATTCGCCCGACCTCCAAAGTGAGGTCAGTGCGTGCGTGCGTGCATGTGTGCAAGCCTAAGGCACGCTTTAGCGCCACACTACAGTGTCCACATAAAATACATCACTATTAACAAGATACAGAAACATTTGTGCATTGACATGGTGATAAACAGTCCATTTGAAGGATAACCAACATAGCTTTTTACTTGAGGTTGGCATCATCTGGGATGCCGATTCTAACGCTATCTCCACTGCGAACCAGTTCTCAGGCCCATAGGCCCATCTGAAGATACCGTGCAGTCATCCCTAAAATGTAAGAAATCTTCGAGACAAGTGTATATCAACAGACACCAATCTCATCTCCAGGCACACCAACTCTTGGGAGTGGTTTACCGCAAACTAGTCCTTCAATCCATTGTGCATTTATAAACCTACCCGTCTGGATTCTATCGTTCACATTCACCATTCACTCAGCACAAACTGGAGGTGAACCCTCGCCCCAGAAAATCTGTGTCATTAGATAAGGGGAGTGGTGGACATTGCGCACTACCTTCAGCATACACCATTTGTGTAGAACATAGCAAGTAACTTGCGATGCGTCACCATGTCAACACACGCACACAGATATTATGATACTGCAAATTTACAATAATACACTAGCAAAAAAATGCAACACATTGTCTACTACTATGCCCACATCTCTACAAATCCATGGCAAGATACTATAGGCAACAAAATACTGCAGACCAAAATATACTGGGTAGGAATTGGACAAGCCCATAAAACAACTGTGCGTTTAAAGCATTCGAGCGTCCAGGTCTGTAATTCAAGGTCCACGTGGAAGCCTTCAGTGTATGACGGTTTCAAAATGTTTCTTCTGACAGTAATGTCAGAGTGTGTTCATTCAAAGCAAGCTATAGTCAGTATTCCTCACATACGGGACGTTTTGACAAGTGTCTCAATTATACTTAATCGATTCCTCATCTCAAGGATTTTGACTAAAACCTTTAATCACAGCACAGGAGGTGATGTGTGACTGAACTACATTCGTAAATCAACTTCACATTTTCTGGTAATATGAAAATGCACAAGAGTTAAGGGCACTGTGGTATCGTCCGCTTAGACGAGCCATCACCCTTCTGCCCCTGTCGCACCTTGGAACGCTCCGCGGTGACATCACTTAGAATGTCACCGCCGCAAGGGTTCTAAGGTGAACGCCTGAGTGAGCATCGCCGCGGTCAGGTTCCTGCTGTGGCTGAGGTCATTCTTTGTATTATCTTCTTGACCTGTCTACGAAGGATAATAAACTCTTCGAGACCTGCACCCCGTGTTTGCGTCTCTTTATATCTGTGGCTTTCACACTGGCGACGAAGACGGGATATCAGGAAACCTTGACCTCAACACGAGAGCCTGGCGGAGGAGACAGAGGTGACGTCGTGACAGGGGACTGCCGAGGCTGAAAGGAGATGTGACGGACAAAAAGAACAGTTGAAAGCTGGAGTCCGTGAGTAACAAGTGACACGCTGAGTCTGCAAGCGTGTGACTGAATATTTTCACGAGAATAGAGAATTATATGGTGAGAAGTACTCGTAGTGCAACCCCTTTCTGCGCAGAAGGCGACTGTCTCGAGAGACTCTTAGCAGATACTAAGTGCGGTAATCCTAATGAAAGCAGTAGTGAGGTGGACCTCTCGGTGTGAATGTGACATCGCAGTCGGGTGTCAGGGAAGAAAAGAAGACGCCAGGGCGGCGGAAGAGAAGTGCTTCGGAGGTGACATGAAAATGGAATTCCCAAAATAACGCAGCTCATAGCGTGTCGTCGGGACTCCCCTCAAGGGTGTGGCGTGAGTGACGGAGCACTGTCCGTGTAAAAGTGACTGACTACATTTGGCGTGTGGACAAGCCAGAGTGAAAGAATTTTGATCTAAGTGCCATTAGCCGTCAGGAGCTCACTGTGCCGATCTACAAAACATTAGACTATCCGGTTTAACTAAGAGTTGCACTGTGGTGGGAACATTGTGAACAATTCACACTGCATCTGGCTGGAAGTAGAAAGACCTCGGTCACCCCAAGCTAGCCTCACTCCTCCACTTTATTGTGACTTGGCAAAAACTTTTGAGAGCATTTTCCACGAAGAGGTCTAGAGTAACACCGCCTTGTGGAACCATAGCAGTTTTTTTTCTTCCTCTACATGTAATACAAGTGAAAATGCATGTGTATATCTTGTGATGATATTTGATTCTCTATATAGTACAACCTCATTTATGCTATAGTTAATAGTGCCCTTCTGAAACCACTTTAGAGTAGAATATGCAGAACGTGACGCCACCCCCCATGTTTTTAGTGAACCCAGGGGAACCTACAATTCAGTGGAAGAAATGGAAGAAAATGTTCATGAACTACGCTGTTGTGTGTGGGCCAAACCTAGGTTTAGAAAGAAAGGTGGCTTTGTTAGCTTACTACCTGGGGGCGGAGGGTGAAGAAGTCTTGGAACACCTCCCAGAGTTAGGAACACAAGAGGCAAGGGGACTGAATGAGTTTGAAGTGAGCATTAAGAAACTGGACCTACACTACCTTCCCAAGACTAGCACCATCATGGAAAGATACCATTTTGGGAAAAGGGGACAGAAGGAAGGGGAATCAATTGAAGATTTTGTGTCTGATTTGCGTAAGCTTGCTGCAACATGTAAATTTGGGGGTTCAAGCGAAGAGAGAATCAGAGACCAGTTTGTATTAGCGTGCAGAACGGAACGGGTGCGGGAGGAGTTGTGGCTCAAGGATGACCCCCCACTAAGAGAAGTACTCATCGTTGCCAAACAGGTAGAGCACATGATGCAATGTGTGAGCGAGATAAAACATGACAATGAGGGGAAAGACAGCGAAGGGAAGGCCAAAGTGAGTGAGGTAGTGACAGAAGGGGACAGTGTAATGGAAATCAAAGGACAGAAGTTGGGTCAAAAAGAGCAGAAGGAAGGCAGAGTGGGATGGACTTTTAAAGGAAATTGTTTTAGGTGTGGTAAGATAGGGCACATGGCGAACGACAAAGATTGCCCAGCGCTCAAGTACACATGCAACAAATGCGGAAGAAAGGGCCATTTCTGACAGTATTGCAAAAGTGGACAGGGTTTTAGAAAGCAGACGAGAGAAAACATAAACAGTGTGTGTGACAAAATCATCCTGAAAGTTGAGAGCGGGCAAATCAACAGTCCAAAAGACACCATTACGATTGAAGGAATCAGCATTGAGGCCATGTTCGACTTGTGCTCAAAGATCACGATCATCAATGCCGAAGAGTTTAAAAGGGTGGCCAAAGGCAAAATCAGATTGAGCCGAATGGACATAAGACCAGGGGGGTACAGTGATCAACCCATCAGCATGAAGGGGTACTTCTGGGGTACGGTAGAGTATAAAGATAGACTCACAGCGGTGAAGGTGTATTTATCTTCTAAAGGAGACAACATCTTAGGTTGGCAAGCACAAAAGGAGTTGGGCACTTATCTTGACCCCAATAAAACCCCACAAATTTTAATAAGAGAAGTGAAAGATACCAGAGACAGCATCGAGACGGATTTCAAAGAGGTGTTCAACGAAGAATTGGGGTGTTTGAAGAACTACTCCCACAGGATAAAACTGAAAGAAAATGATGTACCAGTGGTATCAAAAGTGAGAAATCTCCCGTTGGCCATCCAAGAAGCAGTCCAAAGGGAACTGGAGAAACTGTGCAAGCTAGGGGTCATAGAGCCCGTGGAAGCAACGGAATGGCTTGCGCCGATCGTCGCAGCGAGGAAGAAGGACGGGTCAGTCTGTCTATGCATCGACCTCAGGGCATTGAACAAGGAGGTGGTCGTGGACAAATTTCCCCTGCCCAATATCACGCAGATGATGAGTATGCTGGAAGGCGCAAACATATTCTCGACATTGGATCTCACCTCAGCCTATTTTCAGATCAAGCTTCACGAAGACTCGCAAGAACTCACTTCGTTCATGACTCCAATGGGTGCATTCAAGTTCAAGAGAATGCCATTTGGGCTGGTCTCTGCGGCTGCGGTGTTCCAGAGAATCATGGGAATTATACTAAAAGGAATCGCCGGCGTCCTATGTTACCAGGATGACGTACTCATGTTTGCAGGGGACGAAGAGCAACACAACAGAAGGTTGAGGCAGGTTTTGGCAAGATTCAAAGAGCAAGGCCTCACCGTAAAGAGGGAAAAGTGCAGGATTGGACGCAAGGAGATAGACTTTCATGGGCACACAGTAACACAAGATTGCATCCGCCCGAAAACAGAGTTACAAAACACCATAACAAATTTGATGCCCCCAAGGAACAAGGAGGAGATAAAGTCATTCCTAGGAATGCTGGAATTTTACAGCAAATTTGTAAGGAACTTCGCAGGCAGGACATTTGCCATACGACGCCTGCTCAAGAAAGATATCACATTCAAATGGGATGAAGAGTGATAAAAAGAATTTGAAGAGGTGAAGGGAGCACTGGCAGAAGCACCCAGCCTGAGAGCGTTCGTTCCGAACAGGAAAACGGTAGTAACCACTGATGCTAGTTCAAAAGGACTCGGAGCTGTCCTTTCTCAAGTAGGAGAGAAGGGTGAAGAAACTATAGCCTTTGCATCCAGATCACTAAAGAAGTCGGAGACTAACTACTCGGTGATTGAGAAAGAGGCGTTGGCAGTATACTGGGCCATGGGCAAATTCAGAGATTTCATTTGGGGGTACCAAGTTCACCCTGCGTACAGATCACAAGCCCCTGGTTGAAGTATTTAGCAAGAAGGGACTGGGCGCAATATCAAGCAGAATCAGACGATGGGTGATAAATCTGCAAGAATACACGTTCTCTGTAGAATATGTACCGGGGACGAAGAACCTGGCGGCAGACTGTCTCTTGCGACTAGTAGAAGAAAATGCAGAAGACAAGTCTGAGGACAGAAGTAGTGAAGACAAAGAAAACTTCCAAAATGAAACCGTGTGCGTGATCACTCAAGGAGCCGTCAGTGAAGAATCGTGGAAAGAGGCTTTGAGAACAGACAACCTCCTGATGGGAGTATGTGAGAGACTGAATGGGACGTGGAAACATGAAGACAAACAAAGCGAAACTCTACGCCCATTTTGGATAATAAGGGAAGAACTCTCTGAAAACGACGGATGTCTATTTAGAGGAACAAGGCTGATCCCGCCCAGTGTATTGAGAGAACAGTTGGTGGATCTAGCCCACGATGGGCATTTGGGCATAACCAAGACCAAACAAAGAATGAGAGAGGACTACTGGTGGCCATGCATGGACCTTGAGATCGAAAGGAAAGTGAGAGATTGCACCCCATGCACGGTCAGTGACAAGGTCCTGAAACAACATACTCCCCCCATGGTTTGCAGACCACCTCCCTCCTGACCGTGGGACGAAGTGGCCTTAGATATTATAGGCCTACTGACGGGAGAACTACGCACACCATACATCCTGGTCCTAGTGGATCTATACTCAGGGTGGCCAGAGGTCAAAGCAGTAGCAGATATCACCACCAAAACTGTTGTCGAGTTTCTGCGGGAGTTATTCCTCAGAGAAGGAACGCCGAGCAGTTTATTGACGGACAACGGAGTGCAGCTATGCTCAAAGGAGATGAAGGACTTCCTTGAGAGCTATGGTATCGTGCACAAGCGCTGTGCGCTTTACCACCCTGAAACCAACGGAATGGTAGAACGATTTAACAAGACTCTCAAAGACATCATCCAACTCGCTAAGACCAGTGGCCTCAACTGGAGAGAAGAAGTCACAAGGCGTCTGGAAGCCTACCGCATGACCCAACACCAAACAACGGGAGCAACCCCTTTTGAACTACTCAGGGAGAGAAAACCCAACACCAAACTATCACCTGGGTGGATGGGTTGGAACAAGGGTTGGACAGATCACTCTAGAGAGGAAAAAGCAGTAGACAGGCAGAGCAAAGCCATGTGGGAAAGGAAGAAAAGGTTCGATAGAGTACATTCCACCCGTGATGCGGGGTTCAGGGTGGGAGATGACATAAAAATCAGAGCACCCACAGGGAAGGCAAGTTGGTCAGAGTACAGCAGGCCTACGAAGATTGTCAAGTTATTCAAGAATGCAGTGAAGACCCAGGAGGGCAAAATTTGGAATCTGGGTAGAGTAGTAAGATATCACCCCCCAAAGGAAGATTCTGTAAGGCAGGAGGGAAGAGTGGACGAGTCCCAGACACAAGGTGAACTCAACCCCGAGAGGTGCCCTGAAATGGCTCATCCTGCCCCCAGAGTTAGACGTAGGGTGGTTAGGCCGCCCGGACATTTGGAGCAATATGTGACTTAATGTTCTTTATTATGTTCTAGCAATGTTCTCATTCATACTCACAGCTTTTGATGTGTAGGGAAGGGGGATGTGTGGTATCGTCCGCTTAGACGAGACATCACCCCTCTGCCCCTGTCGCACCTTGGAACGCTCCGCGGTGACATCACTTAGAATGTCACCGCCGCGAGGGTTCTAAGGTGAACGCCTGAGCGAGTGCCGCCGCGGTCAGGTTCCTGCTGTGGCTGAGGTCATTCTTTGTATTATCTTCTTGACCTGTCTACGAAGGATAATAAACTCTTCGAGACCTGCACCCCGTGTTTGCGTCTGTTTATATCTGTGGCTTTCACAGGCACCCACCGTTAAGAAGCATTGTGTGCGTCACGTGAACTTTTAGCACAGACACAAGCAGGTGTGAAGTACCCAAGGAAAGCCAAGTAAGCACTCCTTTGCAGAACACATGCAAAAAAGTGTGTCTGTTCACTAAAATATAGCGACTTGGATTCAAGTGAAGAGCGCCGCCCTCAGTAAGACGAACCTGAACGTCCATTAACGTTGCTCTTTAAAATGTAGTCACAAAACAAGCTTTCACTCTTCTGAGTCCACCTCAACAGGCTGCGTTCAGCACCAACAAGAGCGCACTTACTAATAAGGGACTTTGTTGCCATTCAATAAAATGTGCAATTATACGAAACTTGCGAGAGCCTCTTATGGTAATTGTAGATACTGAGGAAAACACAAGGAATGGTGCATAGAATTTACCAATTTGACGATCTCTATAATAGCAAAGTGTGGCTATCGTAGTAGAGATGTACAGATGAGCTGGACACCAGAAGATTGCCAAAGTAGGTTCCTTTATTGAGAGAGAGAATCCCATCCAACCTGGAGCAGCAGCGGAAGGCAATAATTGCCTCACATTTCAAATCAACACACATTCTATCACCTGAGCACTGCACTCCGGATGACATAGCGGAGTTCCATGCTCATGCTTTACAGGCTATGCCACAAGGTTGCTGGGCAACACCAGTCCAGCAACCACACACCTCTTTCCCTTGTACAGGCCTGCCACAACAACAATCACATGAACAGAGATAGAAACGGGCAGCAAAGAAAACTTGTGCAAATTAAGAGTAAAACTCGGAAACTAAACCTAATCTCTCAGATGCCCCAGTTTCTTCTGACTACCTGGCGGGAGACTCTGGTCATTTCCCCACATTCCTTTTCCACTTCATCACCTGAAGGCTCCGTGGACACATCAATTTCTGGTATATCCATTCATATTACTACCTTTAACCACGACACAATAAAGATTCCATATTTTATGGTCCTGTGTCTTAACAAAATTTGTAAATGTTTTGATAACTGGCACTGGCGTAGAATACTTGAAGACGTCACTCTTCCTTGGACTTCTGATCATCACAATCCCCCCCCCCCACACACACTTTTATTTTGTTCACTGTTTTCTTGATATCAAAACCAGTCTTACTCAACCTCACCTTGCCTTCCTCACATTTACGCCACTCAGCTCCACCCACTAGTCAACCAAACTGTAAAGTATAAGCATTCACACAGGACGGTTAGACAAAGGTGTTAGGAAGTCTTCCTCTGAAAAGTTCAAAAGGAGTCTTCCCAGTTGTACAATGTGGAGTTACCCTATACATATCAATCATTCTTTCCATCTTCTTTTTCCAATTAAGGTCATTTGACTTAGCAAATGAACTAGTTTCTTTTATAACTCTGTTTAGCCTCTCAACCATTCCATTGCGTTCGGATGATATAATGCACATTTATGCTGAAGTATGCCCCTATCTTTCAGAAAATCTACCCTCTCCATGGATGTGAGCTATACCCCATTGTCCGTAAGTATAGAATGAGGAAAACCTTCCCTAGATATTAGAACCTTAAGAATGTTAATCACATCATTACTCTCTATGGAGTTTGTGAAGGAAATTTCCAGACACCTGGAAAATAAATCCGTTACCGCAATGAGGTATGTTTGTCTTCCCTGTCCATGAATAGGCTCCACAATATTCAAGGCAATCTCCTCCCAAGGCTTAGAAGGGAGTTTCCTGGAAATCATGGGTTGAACTGTCGGTTGCTTGGACTTGTCACTTAAAATACAGGTGGAGCAAACATGTACAAGCATCACTACCAGCATGTACATACCAGGCCATCAGTAAGACATATGCAACCTCTCCTTGCTCTTGGTCACGTCCTGATCTGTCTCATGAGCAAGATTAATTAATTCCTTCCAAAGACTGAGAGGTGTAATAAGTTTTGTTCCACTGAACAACAAGCCGTTGTTGAAGGACAACTTATTTTGCACAGACCACTAATTGCGACACATTTCCAAACCTTGATTCTTACACTTCCATCCTTCACTCATGAATTCCATCACTTTACCCAACACCTCATCCTTGGCTGCCATCTCTCTTCAGAATTTACATTGATCTCACAAACAGACTCAAAGTCATCTTCTGTCACTTCATCGATCAATATCATTCTCTTCACCAGGGATTAATCTGGAAAGAGTGTCGGCCACAGTGTTGCAAACACCAGTCAAGTATTCAATGACAAAGTTATATTCTTGCAATGCTATGACACACTTGGTAATGCGACTAGAAATTAAATCCACCCCCCTTCTTCTTGAAAATCTCCACAAGAGGTCAGTCCGTACAGTAAATGACGATCCCCACAAACATTTTTAAGCTTCTTCACTGCCCAGAACATGGCCAGTGCCTCTCTCTCAATGACGAAGTACCTGGACACCATATCTTTCAATGCACGGGAGAGAAACATGATGGTATTCGTTCCAAACGCCTCTTCTTGTTTAAGCACAGCACCCATGCCTTTAAGACTAGCATCAAAGGCGACAATGGATCTTCTTTGGGGATCAAAATTCTTCCTCTTGTGCGCCGTGTTGAGATGAACTTTAAGTAATCTAAATTCTTCTTCACAAAGAGAGTCCCAGGAGAACACTACACCCTTCCGTAAGCGAGACCTCATGTTAGCACTGAGATCAGCAAACCCTTATATAAATTTTGCATAAAATTCAATCATCCCTTAAAAACTTTATCAACTCTTCTCAGGATGTTGGTGAACTCATGCGCAAGATCGTGTTAACCAATTCCTCCTTGGGAACCACCCCTTCAACTGAAACCGTGTGGCCCAGATAAGTAATAGACTCAATACCAAACTTGCATTTTTCTTGTTTGACAGTAAGATTCCAGTCAGACAACCTCCCCAACATATCTCTTAGATTGGCATTATGCTCTTCCGCATCCTGGACAAAGATTAAAATGTCGTCCTGATAGACACAGATACCAGTAAACCCTTGTAGGACTTTTATCCATGGCCCACTGAAAAACTGAGGCAGCGAAAACCTAATCTAAAGGTTCCAAAAGGAGTGATAAATGCTGTACGATCTCTTGATGAGTCTTTTAGCTCTATCTGGTGGTAAGAACTGGCCCCAACAACAATACCAATTCTGAAATGTTCAGTAGTGGAAATGTTTCCACTATTACACTTTTGTTGAGATGTCTAAGACCCACACAAAGACGAATACTACAGTTGGCCTTCCTTGCAGTCACTATGAGAGCAAGCCATTGTGTGCCTTCTACTTCCTCTATAATGCCTTCGGCTTTAAGCTTCATTATTTCATTTCTCTGTTCTTCACGAATAACAGTGGGAGTATTTTTAACCTTACAGCTCATTGGGCTTGCATGTTCAACAAGACGAATTTCATGCTTGTAGGACTTTAAACATCCTAATCCTTCCCTGAACACCTCAGGGAATCCCTGTTTGAGCTGACAGGACAAGTGAAGGTCAGAGACAGTTGACTTTAGGGAATACATATTTTTGACTTGTATGGATGAAGTGCTGCTAGGATCGAGTATCACCCCAAGTCACCTTGGTGTGACCAACTGATTATGCTGTCCCCTTTCTGAGAGACATAGACTTTACCACTCATGAGACATTGCCTGTAATCTATCATCCCTGTAAAACATCCATACAACTTTATAGGCTCACCACCATTTGCGCACACTTTGATGTCCGGTTTGATCAACTTGATTTTATAAGCCAATCTATTTGGAAAAAAAATCACTTGAGATAATTGTCATTTTTGCTCCAGAGTCAAGGAGTACATCAGTTGTCTCTCCCTCAACACAAATACTATCAACAGGACTGAGTTTAGCATTGCTATCAGCACCTACTTGAAGAACAGAGGAGGGTTTGCATCACATCCTGGAGGGTCCCTCTGCAATCTTTCACCCCATGGGACACCCAGGGCCTGGGGATGAACGTCTGATCACCTGATATACTACTTTAGAGTACGCCCATAACACCTATTGGGTTTAGAGTGGTTGAAAGGGCCAATGGCGATTTGCACGCATCTGGACTCACTGATCCGTGATTTGTGGCTCACTGTAATTTGAAGTTAAGTCTCTGGGATCACAGCACACTGCAACCTATGTGCAAAACTGGTCAGCTTTGTTTTAGCTGCTATTAGAGATTTACAGATCTGCGGTGTAGTTATGACTAGTAGGAACAGAGACACCTCTAGAATGTTTTTTGACACTTGGAACTAATAATGTTCTTCTTGCTATTTCTCTTCCTCTCTTCACTCAGTACATTGCTTTACAGAGCAACTACGCTAGAAACAAGGATTGCTCTGAAGGAATTGTGATTTTCAGGACACTCTATTTTTGCTGACTTTTTCTAGCTTCCAGGGTTGAGTAATTCGGTATTGTGACGTTTCACATCATATCCTCAAAGGTGAAAGAATTTATTGTGTTCTGAGATCACAAAATACGGTTTAACACTTTCGGTTGGAGTCTTTTTTGAATGGAGGGCGCTGGAGACTCCCTGTTTTTGAAATATGAAGGACATTTTGGATATACTAGGGGGATAAACTACTTTTAACAATTCATCTGGGTGACCTATTGGTTTGAAGTGTGTGGGACACTCTAGGTGCACATGGGATACTAATATGGTCATGTATATACGTCAATTGACTATGCACTTAATCTGTTAGTGTTTCGTATACACCAATGGATAGATCAGGTTACATCTGCATGTTTTTTTTCTATTAGTGTGGAACAAACAACGTTAAACTCTGGCAGGACGCTGTCATTTATCCACTGTACAACTCTTGCTATTAGAATCCTACTGGTAAGATCTTTTGGTTTCTATCTGTGACTTGTAGCCTCTGAATTGACAAGCAAATATATTTAGTGCACTTAGAGGATTTTTTCCTTCGTTTGGAATTCCATTGGTTGGTTGCACCTTTCAAGACCTGTGCCTTTTCTCTTTTTTTGTGTATTTTTTTGGTTTTTGATTTTCTTTGCTAGTGTGAAGTCTTTACTTGGTCATTCCTGTCTCATTCTCCACTCTCTTTTCCTTCTTTCCTCCCCTCTCTTGTTATTCTTTTCCTCTTTGTTCACTTTCTTCAGTTCATACATGGACTGGCGAACAGCTCAGGCCTTGTTCAAAATTTAGGTTGGAGACAAAGTTGTTCATATTTAATGTTTTTGTTGTATAAACGCAGGTTGTCATGTTATTAAGTATTGTTAATGTGATGTGTCTTTTTACCCCCACAGTGTTTTTTTGTTGTTTTTTTGTTTCTTCTATTGTTTATGCCATGTATTAATGACTACAAGTCCATTTATTTCTCTCTTCTGCTGTATATGGACCTTTCATTTGGGATTTGAATGTAAATGTCAAACTTAATGAATGTCATAATGAGTGTCTTTATAGGCTTTTTAAACCTTTTTCAGACAACTTATTCATGTATATGTGTTTTTTTACGTTTGCATCCCTGAAGAAGCCCGTGTGTTGGGCGAAATGTATTGGCTGCATATGTTTGTTTGTCCTTGAGAAGAAAGATAATAAATGAAAGAAAAATCAAGCATAAACCAACTTTTTGTATACTTCAAAAAGAAATTGGGATGCAATTTTGTCCTTTTCATTTGCCTCTCATTTCATGTGTTTCTAAATGCTTAATGTATGGCCATCTGGTAGCTGGTCATTTGAGGTGGGCATTTAGTCTTAAATCTGTTATTATCTTAGGTGGTGCAGTTCCCTAGCTACAAATATTTTTTAAGACTGACTATAGAGGAATGTGTCCCACCTACTTCATTGATCCAACCAGTAGAAGTGTGGAGAAGTGTGGCTCACTGGTTAGAGGAGGCATACCATGAAGCAGAGGTCAGACCCGGGACCAGGGTTCGATTCCCGACGTGGCAGGGTCCTGAGTCCAATTGTCCACGGACTCGATAATTCTCGCTTCGGTGACCACTCTAAGCACGAGTTCACACTAGGCAGCTCTGGGCAATAAGCTTGCTTAATCTCCACAACGCCCCCCCCCCCCGCGGCGGGATGCCTGGCTTTCACCTTGGGGATGCCCAGTACGGGTTATCTCACAGGGAAAGGCCTGGGCGGGTTCCCAATGCAAGTGCCGAGATGCCCCAGGGTAAGTCGAGCGCTATATAAGAACACACAATACAATAAAATACAATAGATAAACTGAATCTAATCCCCCCAAGAAATATGAGATTCAAGGCACAACATTGAAGAACAAATCGTGGCACTCACCTACGACTTTCCCCTCCTTAGAGACAATAACAAAACACTGTTGGACAGGTTCAAAGCTACCCAGTCGGCCGTTTTCTCCATCACCCTTAGCAGAAGGAACAGATGGCTGCCACCACACGCATACAGAGATGAATCGACCTTCAGGCGGAGGATGTGAAGGGTCGGGCACGCCAAAACAACGTCTGCATGATTGGAGTGCCAGAGGGTAGGGAGGGACCCAATGCCACACTATATATATATATATATATATATATATATATATATATATAATAATAATCCACATTTGTAAAGCGCACAATCACCCGTAAGGGTCTCTAGGCGCTGGGGGCCGTCGGGAAGATTAAGCAAGCTATTGCCCAGAGTTACATGGTGCTGGGCTAATCTGCCGCCGGCCCTGGGGATCGAACCGTGATCCCCAGATTCCGGAGTCAGTCACCCTGGCCGCGGCTATATTGAGAACTGCCTTTGACAAAGCATGGCGATCAACAGTCTCTCAGACTGGTCCACGGTTAAGAGAGCACACTGGGTCCCTTCCAAGAGCCCAGCCTCAGGAACTCCTCTGCTACCCTTTGTAGCACTAATACTCAACTATAGAGACTGGGACACGATCATCCGCAAGGTGTGCGAACGTGCCCCAATACTGTTGGACAATGCACGTATCTCAATATTCCCTGTTTATACACAAGAAGTGCAAGGAAAGGGAGTCTCTTATCAAGCTTTTAAAGCCCAGCTCCATGTAGTAGGGCTCAACTACGCCCTCTTATTTCCAGCAATGCTCAAGGTGCTATGTGTACAAAAGTCACACTTCTTCGATCAACCGGAGGAAGCTTGGGAATCGTTTGAAAAACGCTTTCCAGATGTCCCCAAACCACAAGATCTGTGACCACTAGCACGAAAACCCAAACGCCCACCTAGGACTCAGAGAAGGAATCTGGCCAGGGTCCCCTCTCCTCAACAGGCCTTAGAGGGTCGAAGAGATGCAATCCTTTCAGCCACCTAGCTGCGGGTTCCCCAGGCGGTACTCACCTTCAGCTCCTCCACGGGTAGTGCCTCAGACTCTGAGTCAGGGGGCAGTATGGCACTATTTCCTACCATTACCCAACAGATGACCCACAACCTCCTGGGATGAAGCCCCCCAGAAATAATTGAGCCTGGGACGACCCCTTAGACACTACTATCACTTGATTGAACACATATGACCCCGAGATGAAGTCAGATACTCTTGAAGATACCTCTTGGACACAATAATGATCCAACAAAGGTGGGGTGGTTTTGCATAAGTGTGGTATTGGCGCCTCCTGAGTATGCGTAATTTCTTATTCACTCTTTATGCGGTGCAAAAGGTGAGGGAAATACACACCCTGAACCCTCCCCTGGACCATCTATACGATCCACTCTTCAACTGTAACACTTGTCCTATGCACATGCTGATATCATTGACATTAGTGTCTGATTATACATTGCATGTCTTTGTCACAATCATATAGTAAAGATACACAGTGAGATTAATTCTTCCTAAATGTTTATCCAACAATAAGTCGTTTGGTGTTCTGTTCTTTTATCTAACCATGAACAGGATGGCCCTGCTCTAGTGTGCACTGTGCCTGTTGAACTCAACGTTCACAAATTTTATATCGATATTCAATGTACTCAAACAAAATTAATATACCACTAAATATTTTTGTTGCTTCTCATTATTTACTTATTTCATCATTTCAAATATGCCTTCCATATTCATACATATATTCATGAATGATTTATGTGTTATATGTTATATCATCACATATAATTCCTATTCAGCTCTTTAACATATCAATCTATCTTAATACATAAACTTTTTCAAGATTCTTTTCATTCCATAGTTGCTACTGAACCATATTCAATCTCAGGCCCAATGCATTTCGGAACGTAGGTTCCTTCCTCAGGGGCAGTGTTCGCCGCTTTAATGTGCTCAACCGCCGCTATAATGTGCTCAACTCACATCCACGATGATGTATGCATGCGGGACATTCAGGCCGCTAAATCTTTAATATCCGTAGTAAATGTGAAAGATACCACTTCACTCGGCTGCACGACTATAAGGTGGTCCTCACTCCTTGTCAATGTAATGTATTTTTCCAAAGAACTAGATCCATGTATATACCAATATGTTCTGAAACTCCAACTTATTCCGGAATAGTTCTGCACATCCAAGTGCGTGTCATTGAAAATGCCCGTGCTCAACGTTTCCAGTTCTCACTGCTAGCCGCTGCTAAAGCGGCGAACACTGCCTGTTACTTGATGGTATGTTTGGCTCTACTAGCAGTCCCATCTCAACATGATTGGGCTATTGCTGGGCCTGGGTGCCCGCTAGCTCCCTCTTTTCTAACCATTTCCCTTTTGACCTTTCCGAGCTGATTGCTTGAGATCCCCAAAAGCAACTGCACACACTCCCCTGAATTTGTTTTGTATTTCCTTTCCAGTTGTGGTCAAACGTAGTTCTAACTCTGGATCTAGCATTTGCCATGTTTTTTGTTGGGATGTTTGTTAAAGGGGGTTGCACAATGTCCCAACAACCAAGTCTGCCAGAGGTAGCCCTAGCTCGGTCTCGTACACACACAATACACAGACAGCTACTCATATACAATGACCGTACCAAGTAATTATAACATACTCATCTGGAATGTAAGAGGGGATCCACCTATAAATGTTACAGGATCCTCACCTAACTACACCGAAACCATGTGGAATGCCTGCAGGAAACCCATCTCATAGGCAGCAAAGCCCTTATACTCCTTAAGAAGTGGCGGGCCAGCTCTTCACACTTCGTATTCCATCTTAAGGCAGGAATTCAGTTCATGCTCATGGAAACCAAAATAGATGCACAAGATATGCTCTTATACATGGCACACTGCATAACATACCTATTGTGATAGGAAGTATCTATACCCCAAATAGAGAGCAAGACGCTTTCTTAGACCGTCTATCCACAGCATTAATACACTGAACACTTTACCCATGGCTTCATGGGGGGTTTACAACCCTTTCTTAGATATAACGCCTGATAGGTCACATCCGCCTCTCCCGAATGCAGCCTCAGTCTGACAGGCCACTACCCTAAACCGGTGGTTGGAGGGATGGTCCCTTGTCGATGCCTGCCACTCCCAAAGTCTTGGCATGCACAAATATTCCTATTACTCAGCAACACACATGCTTCACATGTGACTTGATAAGTTTTCTATGCGTTACTTCCCTCCAAGCCTCAATTACAAGCTCACAGCATTTAGTCCTCATGCCCATTGACCCCAAGCTAGCGGAGTTAGCAACAGCGGAAGCAAGCCCTCTGGCCAATGGGCAATTATTCGGCAACCATTTCTTTAAATATCTTGGCAAATTCTCTACACTAGACAAGCCCTATCGTTCCTGAAGGTTTTTTACAGTTCACTTTTGGCAGGGCCGGACACTTGAGGCCGCGCGTCAGGCTGTGGATATTACCAGACTTCCCACAGAGGTTACCAAGCCAGAGAAAGAGGTGATTGGAACCCTGCCTCTACCCAAGGGACCTTCTACCCCGCCAGGAATCGACAAGGTCGTAGGGGATTTAGACGGTTCAGCTATCATGGTGGAACACCAGGCTCTGCAGATTCCAGCGGCAAAACTGATTTCTTCTTTACAAGTCACACAGGGAGTTGGCTGGAGGGGGTCGGATTCGACACTTTATGACCAATTGGCATCAGATTGCGACTGACCCTTTTACAGACTGTGCAGGGTTGTTTCAGAACAGGATTCTGTGGGAAACCCAATCAGCAGGTCATTCCCAGGCCCACATCTTTATACCAACAAGAAGCTAAATTCCTCGATATGAAAGTTTTAGAACTTTTGAAGAAAGAGGCGATCATGCTGATGCATCCTCATCTCAGATGCTTTGTCAACACTGTGTTTCTGGTGCAAAAGAAAGGGGGTGGATACCGCTTGGTCCTCAATCTCAAACATTTCATTCCTGGATAGTTAATTGCCATTTCAAGACTTACGGCCCTTTCCTTCGGGCTGTCTTTGGCCCTTTGGTGTTTCACCAATTTAATGAAACCAATAGTGGAGACACTCAGTCTCTGGGGTTTCATCTTATCAGCCACGTAGATGATCTGAATATTATGCCTCCCGTCTCAGACGGTTGTCTTAATCAAGAAGGAATTGAGACATGCACTATCATCTACGATGTTCTCTTTGAAATCCTTTGCCAGACTAGTGGGTCTGGTGGCCTCATCCATTCAGGCAATTTTCCTGGGGCCCCTCAATTACCGTACCCTTCAACGCCTAAAGATCCTACACCTTCGGAAACAATTATCCAATGTGGAACAGGTAACCTTATTCCCTGAAGCCAGGGTTGAGATTTCATGGACGCTAGACCACAAGGAGGCCCAGAATGGACGGGCCACCTTTGGCACTGATCCAGCGCTCCTATAGAAAAACTGTCTCACTAGCACCATCTATCACCTCAATACTCACCATATATTTCTAAACACATAAATCCAGGCCCATAACACCAATGAGACAATTTAGAGCGACTGAATCAAGGTGGTTTGATTTAAAGATCTATTCACAGATATTTACATTTATATTTACATACTGCAGTTTAAATCAAGCCACATAAGGTAGATGGATCAACTAATAGTAACTAGACCACGAATAAACAAGACCAGCTTGTCACTTCAAATCTAATTTTTATTAACTTTATTTTCATAAGAAAGACATTTAGAATGATTTACATTTTTATTTCATAAGTAAATAGGAAAGCAGCATTTTATTAGGGACAAAATTAGAACTGTCATTCAGAAGTAAGCTCAGAAATATGAATTATTAATAAAAGATCGTTTCCATTTCCTTCAATCTATTTCCCTGTCTAACTCAAACTTCACCTAAAAGAATAATAATAAGTGAGCTGTCCTTACGTGCGCTAAAAGTCCGACAGCATGTCAGCGTCTCAGGAATCGGAAAGCAAGAGTTTTTTTTACAAACGCAACGTCAGACTTTATAGCTTTTTTACTAGCTTATCTTTCTATATTTTGTATTTCTTCTCAAAATTCTCAACCCTCATTGGCTGATCCAGGTCAGTCCACATTAGCTCATACAGCTCCTGACCACGTTCAAGCTTTTACATAAGCTCCATTGTCTTTTCCTTCCGTGACATTCGGCTTCCTTTAAAATGTTACTTTAGTACGAGTACTGTTCTTTTCGCTTCCTAACCTTGGCAGACATACACAGATCCTGTCCTTGGGGCCTTGTTTCCGTGAGCACATTTCATTCAGGCAAAGTCTTTTTATTCAGCAAACATTTCCATTACACAACGCAAGGTTCCTCTCTGGACATGGTTTCTTTCACGTCTGCATCGCTGTCAGCCATATTTTTCAAAAGTCAACTTAGGCCTCACTTCGAAAACTGTTTATTGAACAAACACAAGACATCAATTAATTAAAGAATTGAGACCCATTCTGTTACCTGCCCCCTTTGCTAATTAACATGGTTAATTATGTTACCTAGCTTGGCAAACAAAGCAGCATCATATTTACGTATCCTTAACGATTCTGGAACTCTTTGAGCATTTTATCACAAAAGACAAAAACAAACTAGCTATTACACTACACGTCACACCATATGTAAGAGGGAGCATGTTATAGGTTATTCCCTCAGAAACAGAAGCAGGTAATTTTACGCAAACATAACAATCTTTAGCATCCATTACTTTACCATATTCAGATAAACGTCTAGAAAAGGTATTACTAGAGAAATCTCCAGCAGATCTATCTTGATGTATCTCTGGTTTATAATCAATCATTTTGCTGGATTTGTCAACACTATCAGACTTAACCTCAACTTTACTTGTCATGTTAGTTTTGTACATTTCTTTATCAACACCTAACGGAAAAATGACTGCTAAAATTAACCAGACTAGAATAATTAGTACCACACATATTGAAGACATTTTGCAACACCTCTTGAGAATAAAGCATCTCGAATTTTTACTAGTATAAGAGTAAGCCATTTCTTTCTTCTAAAAATAAAAATTGAAAGAAAAATCTATATAAAAGAAAAATATATATACACCCTCCTTATTTTTCTTTTCTTTTTTTTAAAAAATCAGATAAATCTATTTCCTAACAGCTTTTCTTCGACCTTATGTCATACATCAAATGTATTTTTCAGCTAACACAATTTCTTCGACCTTGTGTCTCCTAACACAGTTTCTTCAACCTTGTGTCAATTAATCAAATTTCATTCATTGTCAAATTTCAATCATTGTCACTGTCATCTGCTAAATCCTCTTTGCTACTACTATCAACCTCTACAATTGGTGGAATTATAATGTAAGCCCACTCTCGTGACTTATATTTTTGATTTGGTCTGATTATTCTCTTTGCTCTGGTACTTATAACTTCAATTTTCTTTTCTGCTTGTTTTTTCTTATCCAAATTTTCTTCTTTTTGACATGAGATTTCATTCACCTGTTCTTTTGCTCTGTTTACTAACTTGAATTTTATGCCATCAATTTCTTTTGGCCAATTATTTCCTTTTCTTGTCAGCTTCTTTTTCGGTTCTCTCAAATTGTATTCTAGTCTCCAAGCTCTTTTTCTTGTTTTCTTCAAATTTGATTCATCTTCACTGTCATCTGTTTCAGTTGCTGATTCATCAATAATCAGTTTTTCTGAGTCAGATTCTTCATCAGATTCAGGTATTACTTCTTTACTCGGCAGCTTTACTTTGTTAGGAACAGCATCCTTATAGCTGGTACTTGGAATTACTTCTTCTTCTTCAATTACTTCCAATTCGCCAGTTTCAGAATCTTCGTTCCTTCTTCCAAAGTTTCCAGACTGCTTTTCAATACTCTCCTGATCTTGACCTTGAATCACCTCTTGATCAGTTTCTTTTTCTGCTTTTTTATTCAACTGATCTTCATTATTTTCTTTTTCAGAGATTTGTATCACAATTCCATCATTTTCTTCATTCAATGCTTCATTCACATTTGAATCTTCCAGATGTCGACTATCTTGTCGATCTTTGGGATCTGGATTTTCTTCAGACACTTCTTCTGAATCTGAATCAGCTGTTGTATCACCTTCTTCGTCAGGATTTTCAGGTGGTGGTACTCCTATTGTATGACTTGCATGTATCCACCTTTTCAGACCCTTCCACTTAACTGCATTTGTAGTGACTAAGATTACCTGTCTTGCTTTTTGCCACCTTGGTACTAGACAATTTCTTCTTCGATGAACTTTTGTCCTGACCCAATCTCCAGGTAACAGATCATGAGCTTGTTCTTTCTCTTTTGAGAGCATTTCAGTTCCTACATGATGGAACACAGAAGTCACCACGTCAGAAAGGTTCTTGCAGTAGTCCATAATGATAATATCATTAATGGTTAGTAGCTTTTCAACTGGAACAAATGCTTGCCTCATGACCCTGCCCATTAATATCTCATGAGGGCTCAAACCTGTTTTTCTGTCTGGAATGCTTCTTAAAGTCATCAAAACAAGTGGGAGTGCATCTGTCCACTTCATTCCAGTTGCTAAACACATTTTACTTATTCTATTTTTTATTGTGCCATTTACCTGCTCAACAACACCTGATGCCTCTGGTCAGTAGGCACAATGCAATTTTTGTTTAATGCCAAATGCTTCACAAATTACTTTCAGCAGTCTGTTTTCAAAATGTGTGCCACGATCTGTTTCCACAGTTACTGGGAAACCGTATCTTGGTATGAACTCTCTTAATAGCAATTTTGCCACAGTGATTGAATCATTGTGACAAGTTGGAAATGCTTCCACCCATCTCGAAAACAGACAGACAATGACCAAAACATATCTCAGTCCATTGCGACGTGGCATGTCAATGAAATCAATCTGAATTCTGGTAAAAGGACCACCCTCCCGTCCTATGGTTCCCCTGCTCACATAGGTTTTTCTGTTTGGGTTGATCTGTTGGCAGATCAAACATCTCTGACAAAAAGATTCTGCAATCATTCAGAATTTTGGGTTGTACCATATTTGTCTAAATAATCTGATCATGGAATCTCTGCCTATATGTCCTGGACCATGGTACATTCTTGCCATATTTGAAATCATGCTGTCTGGCATTACTATTCTGTCATCTTTGTAAACCCAGATTTCATCCTCTTCTCTCTATCTGCATCCTGCTTTTAACCAAGTGTCTTTTTCCTCTTCACTTGCCTCATCTTGTTACGGTTTTACTCCCTGCCAAGTTTCAACTACAGATAGTAGCGTAAGTGAGTTCAAAACATGTTCATTTTCTTTTTCCCGATTAACTGCTGCATTGTGCTTTGCACAAAATTTTGCAATTTCATCAGCATATGAATTTCCTTTTGTTACATAATCATTTCCCTTTTTGTGAGCTGTGCACTTTACCACAGCAATTTGTTCTGGTAATTGGATGCCATCAATCAGTCTTTTGATTAGTTTAGCATTCCTGATTGGTGATCCCGCAGAAGTTAAATAACCTCTTTGAGACCAAAGCTGGCCATAGTCATGGACTATGCCATAGCCATACTGACTATCAGTCACTATGGTAATCTTTTTTCCTTTACCCCATTCACATGCTCGAATCATAGCAATCAATTCCGCTACTTGAGCTGAACGAATTCCTCAGAGACTAGAAGCTTCAATCACATTTGACACTGTACAAACAGAATATGCTGCACACAGAAAACCCTCGTCTGTTCTCAGACATGATCCATCAACAAACAAAACATAGTCTGACACAGGCAACAGAACATCCTTAATGTTCTGCCTTGGTTTTGTACAGTACTCTAATACATCCAGGCATTCATGATCAATAATTTCATCTCTGATTTCTGTGTCAGGAGTATCAGGTAACAATGTAGAAGGATTTAAATTTACACATCTTGCTATAGAAATGTTATCTGATCCAAGAATAATGTTCTCATATTTGGTCAACCTATTACTTGTCCATATAGATAAACCTGTTAGTGGAAAATTTTGTATAAGAAGAGATAATTCCCTGTACGACAATTATTTTGTAGGAGCAAGTCAATGTGAAGATACTTATCAAATTATAGGGGGATTGAGATATAAAGGAGGCAAAGATCCAATTTTTCCTGGAATTGATTTTGTTTGTGGGAATAAAGCATATTACAGCCTTCCGGACCACTGGTGCGGAACCTGTTACGTTGGTTTAGTTTTTCCCCAAAATTTTCATGTGGATAGAAATGCTGAAGGTTCATTTGAAATTAGCAAACATGTAAAAAGATACAAAAGAGAAAGTTTTTCAGAAATTCTGGGAGACATATTTGGTGCAATAATACCTATGGTGGGAATAACCCTGAATGCAATTAGAATCAGAAAAATGTCAACAATTGTAGACAGACTGTCAACTGACACTGCAAGTGGATTTCAATTAGTGAATACTGAACTTATAGCCATAAGGACTATGGTAATGCAAGATCGTCTTGCACTTGACATCCTGTTAGCTAAGGAGGGAGGAGTTTGGGGGATCTTACATGTTCAACACTGCTGCACATACATTCCTGATAAAAGCAAGAATATAGAGATGTACTTTAAAAATATTACTGAGTTACACCAAGAGGTAGAACCTTTAGAAGATGAGAGTTTTTCAGAACGTCTTAGTAAACAATTTACAGCAATTAAGCACTGGTTTCAAGAGATAGGTAGTTCAATTATAGGTAAAATAGTTTTTCCTTTGATAATTATAGCTTTAGTGATACTTTTGTTAAAAATCAGTTGTATGTTACACAAAAGAAGAAAGCATGTCACAGAAAAGAAGAGAATTGCTCCTGACCACGTCCAAGCTTTTACATAAGCTCCATTGTCTTTTCCTTCCGTGACATTCGGCTTCCTTCAAAAAGTTACTTTAGTACGAGTACTGTTCTTTTTGCTTCCTAACCTTGGCAGACATACACAGATTCTGTCCTTGGGGCCTTGTTTCCGTGAGCACATTTCATTCAGGCAAAGTCTTTTTATTCAGCAAATATTTCCATTACCCAACGCAAGGCTCCTCTCTGGACATGGTTTCTTTCACGTCTGCATCTCTGTCAGCCATATTTTTCAAAAGTCAACTTAGGCCTCACTTCGAAAACTGTTTATTAAACAAACACAAGACATCAATTAATTAAAGAATTGAGACCCATTCTGTTACCCTCCCCCTTTGCTAATTAACATGGTTAATTATGTTACCTAGCTTGGCACACAAAGCAGCATCATATTTAAGTATCCTTAACGATTCTGAAACTCTTTGAGCATTTTATCAAAAAAGACAAAAACATAAGCAACATAAAATAAGCACATGCTATTATCATAAAAATGCCGCTTTTAATATTGACAAGGACAATTAACAAAATTAGTTTTATTATTTCTCTTTTGCAGTTGCAACATAAAGCATGTTATTCCCATGTGTAAACCCATGATGAATGCATCTTAAACTAAGTTGGTTAATAACCACACCACAAATTTATTAATAATATTACGTTTATTAAGAGAGGTCAACTTTGCAAGTCAGAACAAAATTTTGTTCTTCATCTTGCTCCATCAACTCCATTTCAGATGTGGTGAAGGAGTCGGACACCAGCAGATGTGTCTGGGAAGCGAGATGCAGTCCTATCTCCACCGGAGTCATCTGTCCTGGTCGGAACTTGAGTTACATAAAGAACTGTCTGGAGCTGCTGACGGGTACCTTTGCAATCAAATCTTATGAAAACAAAAAACTCCTCCTGAGTTTGGCAAATGGTTGGTGATGTTAGATTCCCCTGGGGGACGTTTACATCAGTGGGAAGGATTAAGATGTTGCGTAGGTTACCAAATTTACTACTTAGTATGTATCAGACCAAAAAGTATCATGAAAATATTGCATACACAAAAAATGTTAAGTTTCATTCATTTATTCAAATGGTTTAAAAATAATAACACATTATTACATAAAAAACAATCTTGCGCACATTTGTTTTTGCTGTTAGTCCGCTATTTTTAAAAAAACTCCAATGTTTAAAAAATGCTGTTATCAATCAATCAATCAAAGCATTTATATAGCGCACTACTCACCCAGAGGGTCTCAAGGCGCTAGGGGAGGGGGGGGGGGTCCGCTACTGCTCGAACAGCCAGGTCTTGAGCTGCTTCCGGAAGGCAAGGTGGTCCTTGGTCAGGCGGAGGTGGGTCGGGAGGGAGTTCCAAGTCTTGGCGGCCAGGTGAAGAAGTACCTTCCTCCTGTGGTGGCTCTTCGGATGCGGGGGATGGCGGCGAGGGCGTGGCCGGTCGATCGAAGCTGGCGTGTGTGAGCGTAGAAGTTGAGGCGGCTGTTGAGGTATCCTGGGCCTTGGTTGTGTAGGGCTTTGTGTGCGTGGGTGAGGAGACGGAAGGTGATTCTCTTGTTGACCGGGAGCCAGTGCAGATCTCTCAGGTGTCCGGAGATGTGGCTGCGACGGGGGATGTCCAGGATGAGTCGTGCTGAGGCGTTCTGAATCCGCTGGAGTCTCTTCTGGAGTTTGGCAGTGGTTCCGGCGTAGAGGGAGTTGCCGTAGTCCAGACGGCTGGTGACGAGGGCCTGGGTGACCGTCTTCCTGGTCTCGGTGGGGATCCACCGGAAGATCTTACGTAGCATTCGCAGGATGTTGAAGCACGACGAGGAGACGGCGTTGACTTGTCTGGTCATGGAGAGGGAGGAGTCCAAGATGAAGCCCAGGTTGCGTGCGTGGTCTGTTGGTTTGGGTGCGCTGCCCAGGGCGGGGGGCCACCAGGAGTCGTCCCAGGCGGAGGGTGAAGATCCCAGGATGAGGACTTCCGTCTTGTCCGAGTTCAGTTTCAGGCGGCTGTTCATCATCCACTTGGCTACGTCTGTCATCCCTTTGTTTAGGTTGGCTCTGGCGGGGTCGTTGGTGAGGGAGAGGATCAGCTGGGTGTCGTCGGCCTAGGAGATGATGTTGAGGTTGTGTTGGCGTGCGATGGCTGTGAGGGGGCTCATGTAGACGTTGAAGAGGGTAGGGCTGAGCGAGGAGCCTTGAGGAACGCCGCAGATGACTTCGGTGGCTTCTGATCTGAACGGGGGAGGTGGACTCTCTGTGTCCTTCCGGCGAGGAACGAGGTGACCCATTCCAGTGCCTTCTCCTGGATTCCGACGTTGCTGAGGCGCCGCACTAGGGTACGGTGGCAGACAGTGTCGAAGGCCTCGGAGAGGTCTAGGAGGATGAGGGCCGCTGTTTCTCCGTTGTCGAGCAGGGCTCGGATGTCATCGGTGGCTGCGATCAGGGCGGTCTCGGTGCTGTAGGGCATTGTTACACAAGTCTACATGTACATCATATTTATTAATCATTAGAAACAAACCTTTGCAATCAAGACTTTATTCAATCGCAAAGCCCAGTGCTGTATTCTCTTGTGGATGGACAACATATCAGCAGTGAGGTTCATCAACAAGCTAGGGGGAACGAGATATCATCATGTGGCAGAGATTGCCAAGGATTTTTGACATTATTGTCTCCTGAACCAGATTTCAGTGGTTGCAGAGTACATCCCAGGCAAGGCGAATGGATTACAGACTGGAACTCCCAATTGCGGAGGAACTTCAGCGACTGGAGACTTCACCCACACATTTTTCGCCGCAACAACTTGATTTGGGGCTCTTGTGTGATGGGTCTGTTTGCGTCACAAATTAATGCACAACTTCCAGTTTTCTTCAGTTGGAGACTCGACCCTCAGCCAGGGGGTTCAGATGCTTTCTAACAGAACTGGAAGGGGAATCTGCACCATGCGTTTCCTAATTTTCTCATACTGATGATCTCATCTGGCCAAATGGCCTTGATGTCTTGGAGGGTTTCAGAAGACTCTGGCAAATTCCAGGCCTTGCAGAAGAATCTCCTAACTCAAGCAATCTTGGGATCCTGGCACCCACAAACGCTATGCCTCCACATGGAGGAGATGGGTTTGTTGGTGCAACGAGAGGAATGTTGATCCCCTGGTCACACATTTATCTCTGATAGTTAACTTCCTTTCTTTGCTAGCAGATCAGTGTCTGGCCTAAAGATCAAGTAATAACTTTTTGTCGACTGTCTCTGCGGGCCACCATCCTTTGGAAGGTAGCCCAGAGAGGAACATTCCTTGGAGTGTACGTTTTTGAGTGGTATTCGATTGTTTCAGCCCCCAAACCAAAGTGTTCTGAAATATGGGATGTTGATGTGGTGCTTTGTTTTCTTAGAGCGTGACAAGCCAATGAAGATGTTTCCAGAAAACAGTTATCAGCTAAACTTACTGTTCTTCTATGCCTAATCATCTGCAGAAGGATTTTGGATATGCACGCCCTTGGCTTGATAGGTATAGTATTTCCCCCTACTGGTGTGTTTCGAATATTTAATTGAACAAAAACGAATTCTCGATGTGGGAGCTATCCTGCTTTTCCTGACAACCATAAGCTCTGTGTGGTACAGTGTCTTAAGGTTTATGAAGATTGTACTAGGGAACTTCGCCAAACTCCTGTGGGTCAAGTGCTTATCTTATTATAGAAGCATTTCCGTCCAGTAAAATGGACCACCCTGGCCAGTGGGTTAACCCCTTTGCAGCGATGGGAAATTCCCCTGCTGTGCTGGGGGGCGGGCGCGCACAGCGCCCCCATGCTCATGACGAGCTCAGCTCGTCATGAGGCACAGTGCTCGTGTGCTTATGACGAGCTGAGCTCGTCATGGCCACACCCGTTCCCATGGAACGCTCAGCACAACAGGGGAATTATCCCTGCGTGTGAGCGTTCCACGGCTCATGACGAGCTCAGCTCGTAATGAGCACCGGAGCACTGTGCCTCATGACGAGCTGAGCTCGTCATAAGCATGGAAAAGGCTAGATGACTGTTGTCCGAGGCTGGAATTGCTACTTCATTTTTTGGAGCGCTTTCACTAAGGAGAGGTATGATGGCCAAATCTTTTGCATTGGGTTCCCACGTAGAAAATATCATGGCGGCAGCCGATTGGTCTTTAGACTCCACTTTTAAAATATTGAATCATAAACTGATTGTGGGTGTTGCCTCTGTTGTTGTGGGTCAGCTTTGAGTACGCATAATCCAAAGCCTTTGGCCTTGACCTACACAAAATGCTAGCTTTCGCGTCAAATAATTTTTAAGTCTATTAAGGACAAGAAGGCAAGGATTATCCCACCCTGCAGTATATTATGGTGTCTTTTTTGCTCTGATTTTACTATGATTCTGTTGATGTCACATGCAAGCTTACAGGTGTTGCAGCCCACCCTTGCTGTATTTCTGGTGTGTTGAGGGCATTATTACATTATGTCTTTCTTTTTTCATACGGTCTGATGGAAAACAGGGTTGAAAACCAGGATTTTTTATGCAGAGCTAGTTGATGTTCTAAAGTTCTGGAGTCATTTATCGGTCCGAGAGATCAGCAACTTCTGTTCATTCCAGATGCATCTTCGGTTAAGAGGATGCTAAGTTTTTCCAGACAGTTATTTGGAGGTTCTAGTTCACTTATTAAGGACTGACGCAGAAAAAGAGGAAGGACAAAGGAAGCAGCATGTTACATAAACTGTGTTGTGTTATTACTGGCGGAGAGAGAGTGTTGTCATGGACTGCTCATGGGGAATGTAGTTTTTGTTTGCTTACTGAAATGTTGTTATAATTTCATTGACTGCAGTATTTTTACACTCCAGAATGGAGAAGCATAATCCTCACCTCTGTGTCTTTAATAGAATTGAAAATGCTTTGGCCCGACAGTTAGAAAAAATTGTTTTATAGCCCTTTCACTTGCCTTATGGCATATAAATACAGCTTAACATACAAAGGAATGCTTAGAGACCCTGGCAGTGAAACAACTAGCCATATTTAAGATTTGTGGAATAAAAAAAGTGCACCTTTTATTACAGTGTTGTAGGAAAGTGCCCTTTTTTGCATGGTTACCCCGCTTTTTGCCTGATTCCTGATGCCAACTTGACTGAGTGTGCCCTGGATCCCTGCCAATCAGGCTCCCAGGTTCTGTGTTCTTTCCCAAAACTGTAACTTTGTCTCTACAATTTGTACACCTCTGGGCCACATCTAAGTCCCTTGTAAAAGATACCCCTGGTACCAAGGGCTTAGTGACCAGAAAGGCCTCGGAGGGCTGCAGCATTTATTATGCGACCGTCAGAGAACCCTCACCTTAACATCCACACACTGCCATTGCAGACTCCGTGTTTTGAGGCGGACCAAACTGAAGTTTCAACATGCCCACCCACACTGCCTGGAGCATGGGTAAGTCACCCTAACAGTGGTGCACCCTTACAGCCTAAAGGCAGGGTGCACCATACCACCGGTGAGGGCATAGCTGCTTGGGAAATTTGCCCCTGCAGTGTCAGTGCCATTCACTGACATTGTAAGTGCAGTGAAGCCATTTTGAGTACAAAGGCTGGGAGTTTGTCAGCACGACCTCCACAGCTCTATGATGGTTTTACCGAAGACTAAGAAGTTTGGTTCCAAGCTTCTTAGCACATTTAACCCACACTGATGCCAATGTGGGATTTAATATAAAAGGCACTCAGAGGGCATCTTGGGGATGTCCCCTGAAAAACAACCAGCCCTGGTGTGGTTCCTGACAGGCTACCAGCCATCTGCCACACTCAGACAGGTTTCTGGATCCCTGGGTAGAGAGCCCTCCACTCTCTGGGTCCTGAAACAAAGCACATCCTGGGCGCAGATGTGATGCCTCCTCCACCAGGATGGGCAGGGTCCACGAAGGGGAAGCTTCCAAGGCTTGCCGCCTTTGTTAGCTACACCCAGTCACTGCTGCTATCAGCAGCTGGCTCCCACCAGTTCTGACCCCAACTTTAGGCGGGAGAATCGTCGAGAAAACCTTGAGAGGAAAGGAGGTGTGCCCACCTTTGCCAACCCTACCCCTCCGGTGGGGGAGACGAAGTGAAGCACACATCTCAGTCCCCTCCATCTTGAAGATGAGGGGACTCCCCCAATCAGGGTGAGGTATATGTGCCCCTACAACTGGAGGGTGACATAAGCAAGGGTGTGGACACCCCAGAGAAGGGACCCATTGGTCCAGACCTGTACACCCCTGTAATGCCCCTAAATCTAGTATTTAAGGGCACCCCTGAACCTTGCTCCTTAAGATTCAATGACCTAAGAAGAAGGACCAAAGAGCCATGTAGTAGTGGAGAAGATGACGACTAACTTGGCTCCAGCCCTTCCAGCCTGTCTCCTCCTCCAGTGACCCTGCTTCAAGAAATCGGTATGGCCCGCAGCCAGCAACCTCAAGAACTCTGGAGGTCCTCTGCTGTCTTCGACAAAGTCTCCTGTCTACCATGGACACCAGATCTGTCAAGCAAAGAAACCAACACCCAGTACCCGGATCTGGGTGGATACGCTGAACCACTCTGCACCTGACACTCACGGTTCGAGTGACTTACCTATCCTGTAAAGTCTCCCATGTGGTCCTGACCTTGTCTGCAATCAGTGACTGACCTCTACAGGACTCCATCTTGACCTTGCACCCTCTGTTCAAAAGGGTCGACCACAACCAGAACCAGCTGCGAAATCCTGACACTCAAAAGGTACCCCTGCATCCTCCGCCCCCCCCACCCCACTGACTTGATGGAGTCCAACTGGCGGTGCCCAGCTGTCCCCCCAGCTATCCAACTTACCTGCCAAGCCATTGGTTGCCTTCATCCAGCCTCCTGTTCCCAGCCTGAAGCTACTTTCCGAAACAGACAACCTCTATTGAAGAGTATTGGGTGACCAACACTGATTTGCACCTGGCCGCCCCTGTGCTGCTGGTCGTGCAGTTTCGCTGCTGCTTTCCCCCCCCCCATCCCGTGCTCACTTCAAGACCCGTGGCAATTGCCCTAAGACTGCGGGTGCCTATCTGCAAGCTGTGCCTCTTCGAGGCACTCCGGCTTAATTGGATAACATTGGACAGAGTGACCTCTACACCAGGCTTGCCCTGTGTTGTCCAAAACCCCCGAAACCTGGGGAAGTAAGTAGTGAACTTACCTGCAAACTGTGTAACATTGTTTTCCTCCATAGGATTGCATTGTAGTTCTATTTATTGTATTGAACTGCCTAACCTTATCACTGTAAAAGCATACAACTGTACTTGTCATTTACAGAAACATTCTTAATACTGTAAAACATATAAGTGCATTTATAAACCATTACTGCATTTTTTAACAGTATTGCTACTTTTAACACACTGTGAAACTACCTGCACTAAGTGATTCTTGGTTCTAGTAATAAAGCAACAAAGTAACAACTTTTTATACAAACCAATTGGTCTGGGTTCAGTCTTTGAGAGTGCGATATCATTTCTTGCCTGAGTGTGTACAATAAATGCTTAACACTAACGGTATTGATAGCGGGGAGACCTTTGCACTCATCCTTTTAGATTTGAGTGCAGCGTTCGATACCGTGTCTCATTCTATTCTTCTTGATTCTCTCCGCTCCCTTGGTGTTGCTGGATCTGCGCTGGCCTGGATTACCTCCTTTTTAGGTGAGCGCACCTTTCAGGTGTTCTCGACAGAAGCTGAATCTGCTGTCTATCCATCGGCACACGGCGTCCCCCAGGGGTCGATTCTCAGCCCTTTTCTGTTTAATATCTATATCAGACCCCTTGCTACCATCGTGGAGGACACCGGGTTGACAATCTATTCGTATGCCGATGACACGCAGGTCGTGTTCTCTCTTTCCAGCAGTGAGGGCCATGAGATCTCAGCCTTGAAATCTGGCCTGTCACACGTTGCTGCTTGGATGCACGACCATCTGCTCAAGCTCAACGGTGACAAGACCGAGGTTGTTATCCTGGGCAAGAATAAAGACCTGTGGGGCCCTCGACATTGGCCCAGTGATATGGGTCCTCTGCCGAAGCCAGCCCCCGTTGCCCGCAACCTAGGTTTCCTCATAGACGATAGACTCTCTATGAGACAGCAGGTAACAAAGGTCGCTGCAATCTGTTTTTCCACCCTAAGATGGTTGCAGAAGATCCTGTGGATGCTGCCTTGCTCTACTCGGAGAACTGTCGTCCAGGCTCTTGTGATTTCCCGTATTGATTACGGGAATGTGCTCTATCTTGGGGCCGACAAGGCCACTATAAATAAGCTTCAAGTGGTGCAAAACTCGGCAGCCCGTTTATTGCGTAACGTACCTCGGAGATCCTCCGCAGTTCAGGCTCTGCGTGACCTTCATTGGCTTAGAGTCCCAAACCGTGTAAAATTTAAAACCTTATGCCTCCTTTTTAAAATCAGCCAAAGCTTAAGGAGTTAGGTCCCGGGACGTGGGGGGGGCTGGACCCTTTTTCAAAACAATAAATATACAACTTGCTCCCCTCACACTTCTTTTTTGCTTGATAATACAAGTACATAAATCAGGACTACTTCTGACTATGTAGGTTTATGTAGTTTCACCCTTTACTTTTCAATTTCAAATACAAAAAGATTTTCTCATAGCATGTTTGAGAAACACACGAAACATGTAACACTTAATAACAAATATGCAAACCATGAAATGACAACACATTAATTTCAACACATCAAATTGAACAAAAATGAAACAACACATTGCACATTATTTTCGTATTGCGGCAATTGTTCAAATAATCAAATTGGAAACAGAAATGCCGATATCGAAAGATACTCCTTTCTATAAGGTCATTGAAGGACAAAGAGTCTGAAAGAGGGCTAAATGGATACAAATCAATGAGTCCAAATCGCAATAAATCCTGTTTCTTTTGTAGCCTTCTTTATGCCTATGGTGCATAAAGAATTTAGCCCTCTTTCAGACTCTTTGTCCTTCAATGACCTTATAGAAAGGAGTATCTTTCGATATCGGCATTTCTGTTTCCAATTTGATTATTTGAACAATTGCCGCAATACGAAAATAATGTGCAATGTGTTGTTTCATTTTTGTTCAATTTGATGTGTTGAAATTAATGTGTTGTCATTTCATGGTTTGCATATTTGTTATTAAGTGTTACATGTTTCGTGTGTTTCTCAAACATGCTATGAGAAAATCTTTTTGTATTTGAAATTGAAAAGTAAAGGGTGAAACTAAATAAACCTACATAATCAGAAGTAGTCCTGATTTATGTACTTGTATTATCAAACAAAAAAGAAGTGTGAGGGGAGCAAGTTGTATATTTATTGTTCCTTTTTAAAATCAGGCAGGGTTCTGCCTCTAAATACTTGCAGAACCTGGCTCAAGACTATAAGCCTGGTCGGATTTTAAGATCTTCCACTAGTGGCGATTTTTTTGTTCCCAGAATTAAACTGGCCAAAATGGGCGGCCGCTCCTTTTCTTATCTTGGCCCAAAGATGTGGAATGCTCTCCCGCCGGCTTTGAAAGCTGAGACTGATCTTTTTCCTTTCCGTAAAAAACTGAAGACCCTTCTGTTCAACTAATTTCCATGCACAGTCAGCTCTGTTCTGGGCCTTATGCTTGTTTCTTTCTTCTATCTATCTCTGGCGCCGGGAAACCCATTGAGGGTAGCTGTGCGCAATACAAGTTTAAATAAATAAATACAAAAAAACCTCTGATAAGCCTAACTGCTCAGATCAGCTACCACTAAACTGAGAGTAACGGATTATATACTTTAACCTCTGCCATACTTAAGGAGACTCCCAGGACACTGTACCTCTTTTTGGTATAGCATATGCAGAGCCAGTCTCCTACAAGTGTAAACGTATAGCTTTCTTAGTGAGGATTCAAACTATTTTACTCTACGTGTTAGAAAGGAGATTGTAAATAAAATAAACATTGTTTCTGGTGCTCTGTGAAAGACAAAACAAATATTTATTAGCAAATAAAAGTTAGGGATCTGTTAAGTGTGTAGTAGTTTTCTTCCCTGATAAACTTTTTTTTAATAATACCGGAGTCCGTCCATATCAATGTGTATAAGTATTGGCAGAGGAACAGTTCGAATAAAGTATAATACACAGCGTGTTTTGCGACGCAAACTCATACCGAAGGTATCCGGGCGTTTTACATGAACACCCGCTGCAGCACTACACAAGGTCACGTTAATTTTTCTAAGGCACAGGGACTTTAAGGGATCACAGCATGTTACGTCACCGCTGCGACTCGAACCAGGTTCTCGAGTTCCAAAACTCAACTATTCTAAACTCAACTATTCTGGCAGTAACGCCACATCATCTGTTCAGCATGGGAAGCGTCAGGAAAAGTGCAGGCCTGATCAAAACAGACGGGAGTGTAATATATTCGTTGTCAGCCTTTACTTCTGGTAGTAAGGCTGACTTCATGCAATCAATCATCTTCACAGCTGAGCGCTTTAACTTCATGAGCATAGAAGACAGACTTTCCTCTCCGTTTTTAGTTACAACCAACCAAGTGCTGAAGCTAGGTGACGCATCTCGGCCTCTTCCGGGTACTGTATGCATGCCTCGCCCAATCACAGGCTGCGCATGTGGTGACGTCTACCGTGCGAAGGGCACTGCATGTCCGTGAGCAGCGGCCTCGGGTTTTCAGCGCGCGGATAGCAGTCGAGCCGCCACCATGCTCCAGTGTAGGAACCTACAAAGGCTGCTTGTCCCAGCTCTGCGCGTTCGAAGTCAATGCTCCAGACACAGGCCCCGCACAGGTGAGAGTAAGGCGCATTAATGCCAAATACATTCCGCAAAGTGGAATTGGATATAGGTGACCCTCTATGAATTAATTGCAGGTCCTGCAGATACATTGTAACAAGGACCTTGCAGTTCAAAAGGTTATTATAGCCGGTTGCTGTACAGGTGAAACGAGAGGCTATTGGTTAGAAGGAGCTTGCATGTGACACTGGAAGTAGGGGATCGGGAGGTGCTGTTGCAGCACCCCCCACCCCCATAAAGTCTTGCAGGAATTCAGAAGGAGAATGTGCAATAAAAGGCATTTCTCTAACTTGTCCCTTTTGCTGAGTTTAAGACAGAGACGAAGTTTCATACAAAGGATTGTGACAAACTATTTAATATGGGTATTGGTATCTAGATTGCATAGAGGGAATGTTTTTAAGGCCACTTTCAGCCAGCTATGATAGTGGGGGCAAAGTTAAAGCTAGGGTCAAATAAAATCCTATTTATTTTGTATCATATCATGCAACGGTATGACATTTGGCGTACATAACCATTGCATGTTTAGTTTACCCGTACTCTGTGGAATTTCATGCAACAGGGGAGGCAAAAACAGTTTAATTTGCTTATCTGCTACATACTCTCCAATCCCCGCTGTGCACAGCCTTCAGAAATGCAAAGTACTGCCAAGTACCACGCATCATGGGTTAGACTAACGCTTTTTAGTGCTGGTGTTCGCATCCCTGCACTTATGTGCATTAGTGATGCATACTGAGCCCTTAAAACGCTGTCGGGATCAAAAGGCACTTCAAAAGCTTCAGCCAGTGTGCTGTGGTTAATCTATGCACTGCTGGAGCGCGGCTCTGCCTTTCGAACAGCAATTTAGGGCTTGGTGATATGGTGACACAGACTTCAATTTAGGATACATTGTATCAGTAGATATACTGCCGGATCTTCAGCAGATGTACAGGGTAAATAATCAAATTAACAGGAAGCCCCATATCCAGTCTTTGTTGAGAGGTCGCACGAAGCAAAGAGGCCTCCATACTGTGCTGATTGGGGGTGCAAGCCTAACACAGGGGCTGACACAGGTCAACACCACAATCCGATTGGATGGACTGGCCAGTGCACTGTCAGCTATTAGTGCTAAGTGAGCAGGCTGAGTGGATTGACGGCAGGAAGTCAGTGTTAATCCTACTTCTGCGCGGAGTTACTCGGAAACCCTGGGCAGTGCATGGCAGTTCTGTGCACAGTAAGGAGTCCTGCTGTATCCCTTCTTCGTTTCTTGAGTCGAGCAGTGAAAAAATATATCTCCTCAGATGTCCTGGCGTGCTAGGACCTCTCCAGGTGTGCTGAGCTGCTTTCATTATGCATGCATAAAATGTTTTCGCAATTAATGGTCCGGGGTAGATTGTGATAATTGGAACAGTTTTCCAGTGGTCCCTGGAGCTCTTCCACGGTGAGTCTCTGGTAAGGAGTTTCCTCAAAGGGCCTGTCTCTCCTGAATGGCACTCGAAATGCACGGCAACAAAGTAAGGGAACCATATGTATGCTTTTAAATGTAATATCCAGAGCAAAACGCCACTTTGTAAGGTGATGGTGTACATGTTCTGGTGAATAATAATCGAATGTGGACTAGGTACACATGCTTCTACTTGATCCAACTGTGCACTCTCTAGTTTTGGATTCCATTTATATGTATTGAAAAGAAAAACAAAATACATTCTACTGGCTAACCAAAAATATCAGCAATCTGAACCCAGTCACTGACTGATGCCAGAGGGCTTCTGCCATTGTATGTGCTTGCAACTTCTCCCCATATGAGACAAAGTTATCTGCAACAACTTTTAAGTACATTTAGAGGCCAATTACCATGTTAGTCGCAAAGCATTCCGACCGACTCTGTTTCAGAATGGTTTCCGACCGATCGGTTTCGGGGAGTCCGACCGACCGATGTTCCCGAACACCGTTCGGTCGGCCTCCCATTGACTTCAGTGGGAGCCTGTGTTCCGATTGTCAACACTGGCTCCCATTGAAAAATGGGGTGGGCACGGAAAACCTTGCACCCTGTGGTGGGTACCCTATGGTGCCTGCCACACTGTATGGTTGGAAAGAGGGGACCCATGGGTCGAGACAGACCAATTCCGAAAGGTTGTCTGAATCTGACATTGTATTTGCGCCATCAGAAACGCGGCCCATAGACACGTACGAGTTGACTGCGACCAACTCTGTGTCTCTGAGTGCTGTTCGGACACGAGTCGGAACAGAGTTGGACAGTTCGAACGGTTTCCGACCATCATAGTCGGTCAGTAATGTCTGAGTCGGTCGGAAGCAAGGCTCCTGAATCGGATTTGGGCAAACCCAATGCCGCTCTGAGCCTTAACGACCAACATTGTAATCGGCCCTAGAAAAGACTGATTATTTTTTTTGTTTCTTTTTTATCTTTTTGTAGACCTGTTTGGTTTTGGGCGCCAGATTCTATTGCTGATTTCCATGATCTTGTACCAAACCGGTCCATGCTTGTATCAAACGCAAACTAACACAGTTATTGGAAAATACGTCTTCAGTAGGCAAAGTTTTCCTTGCCCGGCACACTGCCAATCTCACTGAAGGGTAGGTGAGATCGTGTGGGCTGATTTTGTGTGTGTTTCTGGCCTGTTGGGTCTGGTTTTACTGTTTCATGATATAATCACAAACCTTGTGTTGCACCATACATAAATGCACAGTTTTCCATACCTTGAAAAGGGCCTATATGTAGCGCGTCTCTAAACAAATTACAAACTGTCCTGATTTGCAAATGTGTGCTTCTGCTTGATCTGTCCGATTTACCAACGGGGGCCTTTTTATTTTGGAGTTCCTCTCTGGTCTAGCTGGCAGACACAGGTGAGCTTCCTGACAACTCAGGACTGTACCGTCCACAGCAAATTTGATTTGAATACTTCTAAAGCTCGCGATTGCCGGGCGGCGTCTTGGCGCTAAAGTTCGATGCGCTTCAGGTTACTGCTGAGGTGAATTTCTGGCTTAGTAGAGAAAGAGCCAGGTTTTAACTGCGTTTCTGAAAGACAGAAGTGAAGGTCTACTTTTTATTGTGGTGTGTTCTCAAGAACTAAGGACCTGAGCCATGAAGGGCCTTGTATGCCAGACACAAAGACTTAAACACAATCCTTGTGTTCAACGGTAACCAGTGGAGGGCCCTTAGTCTGTTGGAGACTGCTTCGAATCTCAGGATATCCAACACTAACCTTGCTGCTGCGTTCTGGAGACGCTGAAGTTTAGTTAGATGTTGGGCTTGGATCCCTTCATACAGAGCGTTGCCGTAGTTCAATCTGGACAAGGCCAATGCCATAACTACTGTCTTTTGCGTGTGTCATGAGAAATAAAAGGGCGTATTCTTCTAATAATTTTTAATATGTACCAAATGGTTGAGGACAGATTATTTATCTGGGCATTAAAAGTCAATTTTTCATTAAATATGACTCCAAGGTTTTTAACTTTGCCCACTGGGATTGGGCAGTTGCCCAGACTGGCAGTCCACCATTTGGAGGACCAGAAATCCGCATTTGATCCAAGAAGCATACCTCTGTTTTATCCCTATTCAGCTTCAAACAATTAAGCTGCATCCATCGATTAACCTGCAACATGCAGTCATTAAAGCGGTCTGCCGTTTCATCCACCTTGCTTGTGACTGACATCACTATTTGGGTGTCATCAGCATACGAGACCGGCAGGAACCCACATTGCCTGTTGATCGAGACCAAGGGAGCAACATAAATGTTAAAAAGAGTTGGGCTCAAGGAAGAGCCCCAAGGCACTCCACATGGCGACCTGAAAGAGTTGGATGTGAATTCTCCAAGTCGAACTGAAAATGTTCTGTCCCTTAAGAAAGATGACATCAACATGAGTGCAGAGTCTTGGACCCCCAATTTTTCTAGATGCGCGTAATTCAGTGTCGAATGCCGCAGATTAAATCCAATAGGATCAGGACGGCCTTCCCTTCCACGTCTAGTATACTCCTAAGTCCCTCTGCTGCCATGACCAGAGCTGTCTCCGCTCCATGCTCGTCCCTGAACCCATACTGTGATTGATCCAAGAGATTTCTAGATGCTTTGAAATCTGTCAGTTGTTTGTTGAGCAGTTTTTCCAACACCTTTCTGCTTAGATAATCTAGCTTTACCTGCTGCTGCAGGATGGAAGCTCCTCTGTCCAGTCCAGGTGAAAGTTTATAAGACATTCGGGCTGGACTGTTCCCATAAGGCACAGGGTCAGACTGATTTGCATAACGCCATGTCTGAACTGGGGTGGTGGAGTGTGCTAAAGAATGATGATTGATTAAACCCAGATCAGTTGAATGGGGGTGAGTGTTTGATTTGCTTAAGCGCTCCGTCCATCATCCCCTTTAGTATCGCTTTATAAGACATTCAGGGCACGTGCTCGTCCCGGCAGACACACTCCCTAGACATTTCTGGTGCACAGTCTAGTCAGGCAAGTCATGAACTGACTGTTCCCTGCATTGAACTTCACTGGTGTATGCAGCATGTGCCTTAACCTACTAGTCTGTCCTTTTTAGTTATTATTAGTTTGTTCTTAATTTCAGTAAGATTTGAGACACTCTTGTCTCTACAACATACCTGATGCCTATTGAATAGTGTTGATCTATAACTGATGTCTTGTCAGGCTAAGCATATTGCTCCACAAGCCCAGTCCAAACATCCTCCTGTTGTGTCCTAATTGCAATGAATGATGGTGCTGCCATTGTTTCCCAAGAACAGTCATTTTAGAAAGAGACTGTGGGTAACTGGACTTTAATTTTGGGAATTATGCATTTGTTTCCAGATATATTTAGAGTTTTCCTTGCTGAAAGTGTTGTAATGTTTTTATATTTAAGTCTTTCGATGCACTTTATTTCTTGGTTTTACTCAGAACACTCTGTGTCACACATATGGCAGTACAGTGTCATTCATAACAGCATTGAAGTCCTAGAAATGTTACACATATGTAATCTGAAAGCTTGGTAGTATGCCATGAAGTATTATCTTTTGTATTAAACTGTACCCATGTCTGTATATAACCACAGAACTTTATCAAAGTGCTGCCTCTGAAAGACTTGTTTAATATCATGATTGCACATTTGTTGTACAGTACGATCCTGTTACAAGGGCACCAGGTTAGCCCCTTTCCATTTCTAGTGCTTTGCTGCAGTTTTAAGCGCTTCTTAGAATTGTTGTTGCTCAAGTGGGTGTATTTTCTGATATTTATGTTTCCCTCGTCTTCATTGCTTGGTTTTGCTTGCGAGAAAGTGTCACTCATAGTCGTTGAATTTCACTCATAATTGCACTGAAATTATGAAATGTCACATATAAGCAATCTGAAACGTTGGCAGCTATGAATGCATAGCACAGGTTGGCTGTAGGGGGTTCGCTTCAGGTCTTGGCCTGTAGCCTGACCAAGTATTTTAGTCATGTACACAGTTTTAACATGTTCTCAGACCGAACTACGGTACTGCAGACTTGAAATGGACAACAGGATCTGAAGACTTCCTTTTTCAATGAGTGATTGATATATTTTTAATGTGGGTTCAAAGACCTCCAGGAAATCTGGTTTTGAGGTCTGTGCACATTGAAGGTCCAATTATCTCAAACTTTTCACCATTTAAAACCCATTGACACATTATTGTAATGCTAATTTCTTGAAAACTACTGAATGGACTTTTACGGTGCACCAACCTCCCAAACATGAAATTCCAGCACCGGGCATAGCATGTTGAGAATCTGTGAAATTTCATAGAGCTAATTACGGAACACCAACGTTAGTAGCAGATGACATTATTTTTACCCCCCCTCCCCCCGCCACCCCCCTTTATCCTCTCCCTCTCCTTGTGGTTCGCAGAGCTGAACTAAAGGCGATGTCGAATATGTTATCGGGACACTTTGTCGTCTTTACAAAATACAACCATGCCTTATGTCCAGAGCTCAATTGAAAGCCAGGTCTCAGCAGCTTTGGGAAAGAGGAGCAGGGAACGAGGTGCACCCAGTGGTAATTATTTTCAACTACACAACCAAGACCACTGCACCTGAAAGGACTTCATCGGTGGCATACCATGTAGCATGTAACAATTGGGGCAAGAAGACAATCCCAGTACTTTCCTCATTTTTCAGTCTAGGATTGAATATAATCATTCCTTGGACACAGATTCCATATGAAATGAGGATAATGCAGAAAACAAGAAAGCAAACGCCATTCAGGACTGGTTTCCAATATGAGCCTTCTGGAATAACAAGGTAGCCCTTAGATCGTTACCAACAGGAATAAATTGGTGAACGATGAGACAGTATCCAGTCAATGAATCATTCTCAATTCCATTGTATGCTCCGGCTTACTGACTACTTAAAAGGCTGGGCGATGAACATCAGCCAGCCTGGGGACTGAAATACAGCCATTAACAAGTTGTCAGACCAAAAAAGCTGGAAATTCTTATGTAAGACGGAAAGTACAATAGCAAACATAAATGAGTGGGTGCACAGAACAGGAATTATACAACTTCAGTAAATATCAGGCGATAAGTACTGTGCAAACACTTCTTATTGTGCCCTGGAAGCGTCAATACGCGCCCTCCTCTGCCCCTCAGCTTGTTATGCGTCACAATGGCCGTTTTCTAGTCTACCACCTGTCATTGCCATTGTATGCTTTTCATTCTCTTGTGCTGTATGCCATTTTACCTCCCCTCTGTGTAGCATGATTGGTCATTGGTGAATCCTGACGCATCGCCACTGACCAAATTGAGGACATCATCGTAGCGACAAATTAATATGTTTCCTGGTGGTGGAAATGCAGCCATGATTCTTTGTGCTCAATACTGCGTTACATGTATGTTGACACTAAAACTGCCTTGTTTCGACTATAAACAATGTTTATGGAATAATCTGTCGCTTGACAGCTCTATAGTAACAACAGCTTTGCGAGGGCATATGTATGTTCACATTGTTACTATCATTTTGCAACTATGACTGCGTATAAGGATGTATATTGCTTGTGTGTGTAACTGCAGTAGTCTGCTATAGATACACAGTTGATCTCCTAGACACTGGGTTTTCTGGAGAAAAAGAATGCTGGGTGCAGGGGCTGTTTTTGTATTGATGTACTGCCCAATCAAAGGCATATGCTTTATGCAATAAGGGTATGAAACCAGTGTTTGGCGCAGTACCAGTGTATGAGTGAAATCTTCCAACCGAGAAAAGGTAGAATTGTCTTCTTAGTTATTTTGAAAAAGCTTTCCTTTCGTACTTGCGTTATCGGCAGAAAAATGTGAGTAGTTTATTATGAAATACCTCATAACATTTGAGGAGCCCGATAAGAAGGCTTGTATGATGGAAGTGGAAGCTGACCTGCTCAAATCAGATTTTTACTTTCCATAGTCCATGTGAAACAATAAAACCAAACAAGGTAACATAAATCTTATTGAATGAACACAATTACAGGTCTAGTGAGAAGGCAATCATTTGAAATAGGTCTTTCACTTGTATTGCAAAAGAAGAAAAATCCTTTCATAATATCAAGATGCCTTTTAAGTAGACAGTTCCTGAAGGGTTAAGGACTTGGAGATGATAAGACCTATCATTTTCTAGAACAACAGGTACATTGCACAACCTGAAGATTATTGCTTATTAATCATAAAACCCAAAGGGCTTACAGAGTCTTTTATTTCCACAAGCTTGTATCAAGTGGAAAACTCTTTTTGAGTCAAGCTTGTTGAATATTGCAGGCCTCATCAGTGGGAAACGGCCATAACCACACAGTCTAAACTGTGCGTGTCTAAACAACATAGGCGGAACCACGCACGTCTAAACCACACATATGCCTTTCCCAGGCATATGTGTGGTTTAGACGTTCGTGGTAGTTGGCGCTCTGGACTGGGAGACAATGTGGGCAGAGGGTCGGCAGTGTTGCAGAGGGGAGGAGGTGACTTGCTGCCCGGACGAGGATTGGCGAGAACTTTTTAGGTTTTGCCTAGCAAATGCGTACGAAGTACTCATGCGCTAGGAAAAATCTTATGTTTTGCAGTGGGGAACAGGGACTCGCCCCCTCCTCCCATTGGCTAGCTCCATAAATGGAGGCTAGCCATTGGGAGACGGCTCTGTCCGTCAATCCCGGACCAGATTCGGGGGCGTTCCCTAGAATTTTTCTCTTTTGGCGACGTCAGTCTCGGGAACGCCCCCGAATCTGGTCCGGCATTGAAGGCACCCGCCTTCCTTCCTGCTCGGGCCACGCTTTGAACGGGTGCGCAACGTTTTGCTGTGTCCCTGAGGCTGAGCTGCCCCTTTAACTGTGAAGCGGTTAAGCGGCGAAGAAACAAATTCACTCGTACAACCCACCCACCCACCCCCCTCGCCCACCCGTAAATGTGGTGGCCATTTTCATAATACAATATTACTTTTAGGCGGGTACATGACAGACTTGCATGAAGTGGGGTGCATGACAAGCGGGGTATTAAGACGTCTTAATCGCAAAGGGTGCATACGGTAAGGGACGTTTACCCGCATAGGGCCCGCCTACTCGCATCAGATCAAAGGGTCAATGTCAGCATCCAGGGCTGCTTCCCCCCCCCCCCCCCCCCCCCCCCCCCCTGGCGGTGAGTATGCTGGGGCAGGGCGGCGTCTGACGAGGGGACGGGCTATGCGGCGCAGCATTGACCATGGTGGGTGAAGTCAGTGCGATCGCTCGCAGTCACGGTATTACACATCACGCGCTCAGAGCACTGCTCCATTCACCGCTCTGCATGCCCGACAAGAAGCGCATCGTGCACTATTAAGTAGGCCTGGGCCCTGCGGTAATGGATGGAGGGGAGATGCGATAACCTTCCGGTCGTATACGCAGGATACAAGATAGAATAGATGAGCAAGGGCCATTTTAACAACTCCCTTGGACCCTCGTAAAAGTAATTGAGGTTCATTTAAGGCACTCGCACACACAAGCCGAATTTGAAGTACAAATCCAGCGGATGTTTCAAATACATTACTACATCCCGAGCTAAATAGGGACAGGCTGCACAGCAAAGGTGTGAGGCTAGGCAACGCCGCTATACTGCCTTGCCATTGTTTTTTCACTCCCTAGCGCCTCGAGGATCTCCGCAGGACGGCCTCCCTGATTCTCTTTCGTTTCAGGGCAGTAAATGTGTCCCCTGCCGCAGCCATGCAGCTGTTGCACACCCAGGCTGCTTTACGGTTCAGTGCAAATGAGATGGGGTTGTCACTATCTAATGAGCCTGCCATCATATTTCTCCGGTGCCCCATAGCCCTGGGCCGGAGTTGGAAGTGGGTTTAGTCGTGCCCAAACCAACACTCCAACCCCACACCCCCCCCACAGCGAGCACTGGCGCCCTGGGCGGCGCGGGCCCTGGAGTGATGGGACGATGACTAAGACGTCACAGTGAGGCTAGTAACGTCAGTGAGAGCTGCCGTCCTATCGTGGTTCGATTTAATGTGAGTAACCCAGTTTAGTGTCGCTACTTTACTCCGTGTTTAAGGCATGTTGCCTCACTCCAGTCGTTTTTTCAGGCTCAAATACATAATTAATAAGGTGGCTTGTGTTTTTTCAGAGCTTCGTAACTCACGTCTCGTTTATGAGCTATGCAAATAACAGGTATTACGATTATCCAATGTAGGCCCTCGGTACACGTTGTGTGGTGTGGAATTCCTGTATGGAATTACGATCGCAAATTGTATGTGGGCCTGTGTTTCTGCATCCAGATTTTCCAGATGTGGGAACAATGGACACTATGTTATGTATCAGGGATTCCAGATGGTAAAATTGCTTTAGGAATGCCGTCGTGAGTTCCACTTGACCCCCAGCCAAGGCGCCGGGGGAGAGCATGTAACACTAGTCCTGCCAGCCAATGTTCACTTCTGTCGCCACACTCGCCCCACATGGGACAACTTGCCGATGTTTACGCCTGGTGTGAGCCAGTGGGAAACATCTACTTTGTCTGAGTCGAACCCCCTTGTGTCAGAATCGGGAATTCTGCAGGAATCCTGTACATTGATAGTGGCCAGTATGGGAAATTCCGGTTGCATCTCCGCAGAGAACTCTTCTCGTTATCAGGACATTGGTGATATTTATGTTGCCGACCTCGGAAAGATGAAAGGATGAGTTGATCATGTCAAGATTAAAGCTAATGATCTGCAGAGGACAGCCGTAGTTGTTTAACTCATTGTGCGATCTTGTTGTCAGTAAATATAATGATAAATGACAAAATACTTTTGCAGTGAGGAACTATTTCTGTTCGAAAACTTAAGTCTAGCAGCATCAGCATGAACACACAAGTAGATAAATAAAGTAGAACCTTGCTGGATCTGTAAAATAGATTTGTTGAGAGGAGCAGGCGGCATGCCCATCCCTGATGACACAGCACACTGTTTTCAGATGTCTCCGATTAGCTCCACGTGAATGATAAAAATGTACCGTGTTCCCGGAAATGTGATTTGAAGCCACAAGTGTGTCTTATCCTGTGCACAGATAAAAATAAATAAATTGACGCACTAGTCATGCAGTTTGCTCAACTGAAAGCCTTCACCTCTCCTGCTTTTCCCATTGCTAAAAGGGCAGAGGGAAGAATAAGAACCTAAAACATGCTTCAGTTCAGAAAGAGTGAACTACATAGGTTTAGATTACAAAGTACACCAAACAGTGACGTCTCATAGACTGACATTTTTAATACAATTACAGTTTCGAAGTGATTACACTGTGGAAACTGTAACGTGTTTTGAGTTGGGTTCTGTTTCTAAAGAATGGAGCTTGCAGCATGCTACCTTCCACATAATCACCTGGAACTATTCTTTTAGACATGTCCCTTTGCAGCACGACCTCACTCCTTCTCCAAAGTGTTCCCATGCTGCATGTGCTCTATTCACCCGTTTCTGGCCGCTGCAAGAATATCGCATTTCGACAGCAGTTTCAACATTTTTGTTTCCCTTATTTTATTCTTGACAGTTTCCTATTTTAAGAGTTCTTCTTTTGCTTTTCAAAAAAATTGCTATGGAATTACTTTTTCAGTGGATTTATCCCTTTTTTTTAAACTCTTCTGCCATCTCTTTCCTTGCATTCTGTCCCAGAACTTTTGTGAAAAACTTAAGGGAACATGTGAGACATGTCTTAGGGCCTCATTTAGAATATGTCAGGCGGTCTGTTGTCTGTCAGGGTGGAGAAGATATTTACATCTGCCCACCATACTTCGAGAACTTCCCAGGCCTTTTCCAGATCTTCGGGCCTTTAAAGACACAACAATTAGCTAAGCGGCTCAGGCAGCCACTCGCGCAGGTACAAAGGAGTCTTGTCTTGTACATTAGTTTGCTCCTAAGCTGTGAATCACTCCCTCCACGCTGCTCTTTTCACCCAAAGTGTCTCCATGGCTGCAGCAGGCAGGGGTGAAGGGACTCCAGGCGGAGCCGGTGACTGTGCGGAACATATGGTATGTATTAAAGGTACTAGCGGGAGAGCTGAGGAGGGGGAGAGGGCAGGACTTTTGTTTTCCTTTTCTTGTAATGGTATGTGATTAAAAACCATGTTTGCCGCTGTACGGGTTTTATTAAAATGCTAATTAAAATAATGTTTATAAAAAAGTATGGGTGACTAAAAGGAGAAAGGATCCTTAAGAGTGGATGCTGGTATGACACTTTATTTTGTCTTTTGCAGTCACCTTTGCCCTGATATCTTTAGCTTTGACCAGAAGGGTCCAATCTTGTGCCACTAAATAGAAATAGCTCTTTACCCAAAGGAAAACCGCGGTGAGGCATATCAAACGATTACAATGCAATAACTGCCTAACTGGGCTGGCACTTTCATGATGCGGCGTTCAGTTGCTGTTTTGTCATTAGAGTATCATTTCAGCTTTGTCCCGTTCCCGCCCCCCTCCCGCTGTCCGTGTGCCCGTTAACCTGCCCCCCCTCCCGCTGTCCGTAGTAAGAGTTCATGCAGCAATGTTTGCTGAAGGCCAAGTAGTTCTATTGTCTACCATAAGTGTTCAGTGATTTCTATATAGATGAATTACGAAATACAGAAATGACGAGTGTAAGAATCTGATGGTTTTTTTTTCTGCGGGCCTCTCTGAGTTTTTTAAATCTTGATACGTTTTTTTGTTAAACTGGCAAATGGAAAACTGCTAAACAGCTCACGCTGCATGTACGCTGACCCCTCAAACACAGTAACATTGGTTAATGCTGATTGACTTGCCGGACTATTTAATAAGGCTGCATGAATGTGGTGGAGGAGAATGTACCAGTAGCATAAAGGTCAGCTGTTGTTTGTGGGCTGCAGTTTAGCTTTACGCCACCCATTTGGGTGACTTTAAAAGCAAAGCATGCTCAGGACTGCAATTGGAACCCTGAATGGCTGCGGTGTCCGCCTATTCTTCAAAAGCGGTATGTTCCCAAAAGGCCACTTTCTGACATCACTGACACTGGTTGGTGTCAACAGAATACTGAACACAATCAGCAGGGTGTGATCTTTATTTATAGAGTGGGATGAGCCATGATTACGAGATCTGATGGGACATATATTTCCTTCCTTTGTTCTATTGTGCTCAGTGCATCCAAAAGCACTGTTGCAAGAGCAAGCACGCATACCTCCCTAGGACCATGGTGATAGCTTTTGCCACAAAACCTATTAGGGCACGGTTCTGCAGTTAGATCTGAGGAATGAGCCACTACAGCATGTTCTCATTCTGCACAAAGTTGAATTATGTATGCCATCAATAAACTGCACAGACCAAAGTAAACCATTTTGACCTGGAAAGACCTGCTTTCAACATTTGCTGAGAATCCCCTACGTAGTGCACTGAAGCCCACAAGGTTGTGGTGCTTCATGTGTAAAAAGCATAACATGCCATATTTTGACATTGGCCTGCGCTACATAGGTTGGAGTAGTTTTTTTTGTAAAAGGCCCACTTCTTAATAGAATTGTTCTGTGGAAGAGACACAAGGGGGCGCTGTGCTTGCTTCCCTGCCCCATGGCTGTGCTTGCTTCCCTGCCCCATGGCTGTGCTTGCTTCCCTGCCCCCTGGCTGTGCTTTCTTCCCTGCCCCCTGGCTGTGCTTTCTTCCCTGCCCCCTGGCTGTGCTTTCTTCCCTGCCCCCTGGCTGTGCTTTCTTCCCTGCCCCCTGGCTGTGCTTTCTTCCCTGCCCCCTGGCTGTGCTTGCTTCCCTGCCCCCTCGCTGTGCTTGCTTCCCTGCCCCCTGGCGGTGCTTGCTTCCCTGCCCCCTGGCGGTGCTTGCTTCCCTGCCCCCTGGCGGTGCTTGCTTCCCTGCCCCCTGGCGGTGCTTGCTTCCCTGCCCCCTAGCGGTGCTTGCTTCCCTGCCCCCTGGCTGCGCTTGCTTCCCTGCCCCCTGGCTGCGCTTGCTTCCCTGCCCCCTGGCTGCGCTTGCTTCCCTGCCCCCTGGCTGCGCTTGCTTCCCTGCCCCCTGGCTGCGCTTGCTTCCCTGCCCCCTGGCTGCGCTTGCTTCCCTGCCCCCTGGCTGCGCTTGCTTCCCTGCCCCCTGGCTGTGCTTGCTTCCCTGCCCCCTCGCTGTGCTTGCTTCCCTGCCCCCTCGCTGTGCTTGCTTCCCTGCCCCCTCGCTGTGCTTGCTTCCCTGCCCCCTCGCTGTGCTTGCTTCCCTGCCCCCTCGCTGTGCTTGCTTCCCTGCCCCCTCGCTGTGCTTGCTTCCCTGCCCCCTCGCTGTGCTTGCTCTCCTAGGTGTGTTTGTGTGTGTGTGTGGCTCTGGGGGTGTGTGTGTGTGTGTGTGGCTCTAGGTGTGTGTGTTTGGCTGGCTCTGGGTGTGTGTGTGTTAGTAATTGCTGTCTGCTGAGCTCGTCCAGTAGGGTACATTATGTCTTACATTTGCGAGAGATTAAGCTGTTGGCAATGAAATGACAATGCCATTTCTTTATCTGTTTTCAAAACCAACATATAAATAAAAATTTTGTCATTTACAATGCCAATAGCTCTAACTTTTTCAAAGGCAAAACTGTTGCATTGTAAATGCTTGTTTTTTTATTTGGGACTTTTGGGGTCCGGGAACTTTTTAGGGCTCAGGGCGAGAGATCATAGTACATTATAGAGGGCCGTGTTTTAGGGCTTCAGGACGGTGGATAGGGTACTTTTTACGGCTATAGGGATGGTTTTAGCGATCATGGCAGGGGGGCTCCTGTGTTTTTTATGTCTGTGGTCAAGGTTTTAGGGCTCGGAGCACGGGGGTTGGGGTCGATTTCAAGGCTTGGGGCTGGGTTTTAGGGCGCTGGCGAGTTTTTAGGGCTGGGGTAAGCTTTTAGGATTCAGTGCGGGAGGGTTGTAGTGTTATTGTGGTAGGGGTCATATTCAGAGCAGGTGACTGGGTTTTAGGACTCGGGCCGGGGGCTAGGACAGAGTCTTAACCATGCATATACCTTTACCAATTATGCAAATCAATCAAAATTCGTTATGAAGGCATGTGTGGTTAATGCATGGTCGTTGTTCAGACCATGTTGTTCAGGCATGCAGGGTTGGGGATTGGGTGGTTGCGACATACAACCCTCATTAGTGCTTTAACAATATGTTCTATCCATTGGCAGGGGGTAGTGATCTTTTACTATAAGATCCCCATAAACCATGATGAAATATAATTTTATATGGCAGATGCTGCTGCTCTGTGTGTAGAGCACTATGCACTGAAAGTCTGACTTTTTCAGCCAACTTGCACACTGCTCTTCTGATTTCTGTTGGACAGGCCTCGTGGAAGGCCCGATCCCTCCCCGCATGGCGAGGCACGGACGCCTGCTCCTCCTGTTTCCCGGACAAGAACTATCCCGGCAACCCGCCGGCGCAACCCACGGTCCGTCCCCGACGGAACCCCAGCTCCTGAACACCCCAGCATCGGCTGGCCCGGGCCCCTTCCAGAACCACTGCCCCCGGCCCAGCCGCCATTTTGGATACTACACGACCAGGCCGCGTGGCCTCGGATCGACCTCAACCTCGGGCCTGGCCAGGCCCCGACATCGAGGTACCACCATCCGCCCAGGGGGTGAAGAGACCACTTGGCAGGTCAATGGAAGGAGGAGTGGCGATGGCTCCCCTCCGCCAGGTGTCGATCGCCCCCAGCCTCCCTGGGCGCTGGCTCCACCCCCCTGCTGGGTGTCTGGACTCCCTCATCCCGGACTTCCCGACCTCCAAGTGCGAGGGTCCGGACATCAAAGGGCGCCAGGCCTATAACTGGGGCAGCTCCAGAGCAGGAAGGCAGTTGTATCCTGGAGTCGAGAGACACCGAGACAAACTCATCCTTGGAGGCCTGCTGGCGCTGCCGCGGCCCTCCTCGTCGTGAACCATCTTCCAGGCCTGCTGGCGCTGCCGCGGCCCTCCTCGTCGTGAACCATCTTCAAGGCCTGCTGCCGCGGCCCTCCTCGTCGTGAACCATCTTCGAAGCCTGCTGGCGCTGCCGGGGCCCTCCTCATCGTGAACCATCTTCGAAGCCTGCTGGCGCTGCCGCGGCCCTCCTCATCGTGAACCATCTTCGAAGCCTGCTGGCGCTGTCGCGGCCCATTTTTACGAACACTCTAGCTCGAGGATTGTGAGCTCCAACGGTTGCTGCTTCTGTACCAGACAAGTACTCAGACTGTCCCGCTACCCCCTATCCCCAAAGAGACTAGAATTGTCAGGATCCTCGTATCCTGGTTCCCCTGTACCGCTCATCACCTTGCCTGAAAAGATATATAAAAGTGTACAGAACTCATCTCTGTGTGGTGTCTATCTGTGTGGGGGAAGTTACCTATCTGTACGATTACCGGAGAGGGCCCTCGCCGGAGGCCTCTCCCCCCGTGCGCGGCCGACCCTCCGGGTCCCCGTCTAACAATTTCATATAAGGAAAATGTTCCTATCTGCAGTAGGTAAGAATGGAAACTCCACTCCAAGTTTCAAGTATTTATTTCCATAAGAATACAGCATCAGACCACCAATCCACCATCTTCGGTGACATCAACTAATACCCATTCTCCTCCAAGACTCTAGAAGTAGGCTACACACCTAGGGTTCGAAGCTGCCGAGGCAGCAATAATGCTAGACTTGAAACCAGCCATAACACATCTCCATCCTATAGAACTCATAAAAACTAAAGAAGATTGGTGTATGCAAAAACATTGGTATGAAAAAAATGCATAATCACAGTGGCAGAAGTCACATATTAAAACCATATTCTACAAGTCACTAAAGATACCAACAGTAAGGGAAGGAACACTAAAGGGACACTGCTAATGATACTACATATCATGTTAAGAATGATTCAACCCATCACGAAATCACTATAGCAGCACCAGGTTTGGTTCTTGTTTTTCCAGTGTCTTACAGCAACATTATGATTGATAGGAGAAACTTCCCCCACCAGAAGTGCCCTCACGAGCACTCGACTTGTCATCAATTTTAACCAAACAAGACCGGTTCCAAACATCCCTCAAGTCAAGTATCACAACAATGTTCCTCAACTTACTAATAATTAAAGGACCCATGAACCTGGAAAGTACTTTTTTTTTATCAAAACATGTTTCTTAACCAAAACCTTACCATCTACATTACAACTACCCTTGTGAACCAGAACTTTTGACATTATCTCTAGAGTTATACTTGAACTGATGTGATCTCTAATGGGAGCTCATATCTTCCATGCGCATACACTCACCACTCCTTGCCACACTCCAATTCAACCATTCTGGATTGAATTTATTATGGGGCCAATGACCCCTCAGTAAAATAAAAGGGCAAGCACAAGTAACACCATTGGGTGCATTGAGCTGAGCCCACCAATGTTTTCTTCAATACACATCTTTCAAAGAATTCCTTGGGGAGATCTCTGAGCACAACTACTCACAGTCCTGTCCAATGTCACATGCCATTGATTTGGCATAGACAAGGAGAGAACTGTTCTAAGGATTACAATAGAAAGTTTGTTTAAAAAACTCGCACACTTTGCAGGAAACAAATTGTCCTCCATTATCAGTGAGCAAATATTTGGGAATACCCTCACGAAAGCTTTTCCTTGAGGAACTCAATCACTGTCCTAGTGTTAATTGAAAACACATTTAGTGCCCCTCTCATTTGTAGGTGTAGTAAACCAACAACAGTGCATAACGTTCATTGCCATCAACTCAAAAGGAAGAACAGCGTGTAAGCCTAGCTTAATCCAAGGACAGGATCGAGTTATGACTGGTAAAAGAGGAGCAGTGTGTATGGTACTGCCTTTATCATTACTCACAGACTGACAATAATTTTTTACAACACTCTCAGTATTAAGATCCATTCCAGGCCACCAATACCACTCGCTCAATCTCGCTTTCATTAAATTCCTCCCCAATTGTTCTTCAGAATCTAAATTGATAATCTTTTCTCTCAAATCTACAAGAGTTATCACACATCTCCTCTACAGACTCTTCCCTCCACAATGTAAAGATAATTTTTAACATTCTAAAACCCTTTCAATGTATCAGGATCATCTTTGATATCGGACCCAATCCTTCACAATAATGTTGTCTAAAGTTGAAGAAGCAGCATCACTGAAGATGGCATCACTCCTTTATGTCAATTGCACTCACACACCCAAGCAATCAAAGGGCTGTCCCTATTCTCACAATTCTTCTTGATGGGCAAACTTGCCAAAAGTATTCAACAGCAAAATTATACTCAGGACCATCCTCCACCTAACAATTGATTCTAGGAGATAAATTATCAGCACTCTTATATAGGAATAATTGAAAAAGTAGACCGTGATCTGACCTAACCATAAAAGGGATCCCTCAAAGTAAAATATTTAAAGGAAGTATAGCCCAATACACAACCAATGCTTTGGGGTCTCTAACAGAGTACCACGCTTCCTCTCCTTTTTAAAGTTGTGGCATTGGTGTCTCACTCATTAAGTTCATCATCAACAACTTGGGAAGGAACTGCACCCAGCACACTGAGATTTGCATCAGTTGACAAGAAGCTTTTCCTCCATGCATCAAAATGTCCTTACATAGTAGGTCTCCCAGTGCTTTGTTTGATGACCAAAAGGGCCATGTCACATTAATCAGTCGACTGAAACTTTGAACCCTTCTTAAGAAAATGTCTCAAATGTTGAGATAGACCAGCAAATTTAGGAAACAAATAGAATTCTGCTAAATCAAGAAAACAATGTATTTGATCCCTATTCTCCGGTGTGGGCACATCAACAATGCTTTTGCCCAAATTCAATTTTGGACTTCTACCCTTGTCAGAAATGGTATGTCCAAAGTAAGTTACTGAGGTCACCCTGAATTTACGCATGTCTTTCTTTAGAACAAGTTTCAACACACCCCTCAGTTTCCTCACGCTCCTCTTGATCCTTAAAATAAAGCAAAATGGCTTCTTGAAAGAAAAGAACTCTAGACAGACCTTCCAAAATGTTCATCACTCTGAAACCAAACGGCAGCAGATGCTAACCACAAGTTGCATACAAACAAACCTGTATGCTGCCAAGGGAGTTGCGAAAGATGTCAAATGTCTGGACTTTACATGCAGTAGAACTTTATTGTAAGCAGAAGAAAACTCAATAACACTAAACAATTGGGCACCTTTAATCAAAGCCAAAGTTTCGAGATATTTCGTTAAGGCTGCCTGTCTACCCAGATATGTTTAATCAAACTAGCAGGTCGACAAACATTCATATTTTCTTCCTATCCTTCTTGGTGTCGGGACCACTTGAGAGAGCCACTGCAAAGATTCTCCTCAATATCTCCCAAATTCAAAAACGTAGTAATTTCTCTTTAAGTTGGTCTAGCATCAAACTGGGAACTTTGCATACTTTGAACACACAAGGTATAGCATTATCTTTAAAACAATCTTGTATTCGAAGTTTTTGGGTAAGCCAAGCTCCCCCTCAAATACTTTGAGGAACCCAATATAAATATAATTCAACAATTTCCTTGCAAACATTAGCACCCTCTCTTGAGAGTTAAAATGAAGTTATCCCCAACCTAACAAGTTTCTTTTACAAACATAAACTTTCCCAACCGTTTCCCACTCCCAAAACTGAATTTTCATGATGGAATAAGCCAGGATATCAACTTTTGTATCACCATAACCAACAGTATTGATATCCGCTGGAAGCAATTAAGTATGGTCATCACCATACACCACATTCTAGTTCTTATTCCAAATTATCGTGTGTGGTGACAGCCGTTTTAAAATATTTGTTGACAAAAGCTTCAAATCCCTTGAACCATAGGGAACAGTGCACCTTCAGTCCATCCAATCAGCATGCGGAGGTCCATTCATAGCCCCTTGCTGATTCTCCTCCCACCTTTTTCTTTGTGCGATATCAGCCAGAATCTTTCTGGTCTACTCTTACTTTGGGGATTCAGCCCCTGTGGAAAAATGGGAATTGTTGAGTCGATATCCTTCGCATTAAGGTCAACAGTAACAGATCAAATATCATCGGCCCCTTTCCATGTTATCTCATATATGAGAACGTACACTAGTTTTTTAGAGCTAATGAAAGGTTGTCTCTATGAGCAGTGGTATTAGTACAGGGTGGGACAGTTGTTCCTCGACCCTGGGCAGGAAAATCCTTGCCGCCGTGTTCGTAATAGAATGTAAACTTTCTGTTATGAAAGCGAGGACATTTTTCATTCTCTGTCTGGGCCTCATGTGAGGATTATGCTAGTTCAAAGCTTACCTGCCATCAAGGCTGCAACACTGGGGAGTGGTTTGAAATTACACTTTGAACATCAAGTCTGAGGACTAATCAGCTGCGTTCAGGATGTCCTCATGACGTGCCCCCAATGTGAACGTTTTGGATGCCATTGCTCCTTTGGTAGAATGTGCCCTGAATATCTTTGTCAATGCCGGCTTCCTGCATGGCCCATCGGACCCAGCTGGCAATGGTGGGGGAGGAGACTCCTTTATGGGGATTTCTGATGGCTATGAGGAGTTGCCATTTTCCTGTGTGATGGATTTCTTCTGTCATGGCCTCATAAGCCTTTAAAGAAATTCAAAAGTAAGGGGGGAGGTAGAGTAAAAAGTAGCTAGGTTCGCCCTCCACAGCAAAGTATAAGTCAAAAAACAATCCGAAATATCAGATCAAAAAACCTAGCTATCAGGAGGAGTCACTTTCAGCATTGGATGTGGCTCACACGAAGGAAAACGAAAAAGGGGAGGAATTTCCTTTTTCTTTAGTCCCCTCACTCATCCGCCGCTCTTGAGGGATGCTGATTAGGTGTAAAAGATAGGAAGAGCTCCGTAACAAATGGTTCCGCTGACTTCCTCATTTTCCCTCGTATGTCCCAGAGGCCCATCAGAGCCTAAAAAAAACATACGACACTGAATCGCAGAGGAGTCGTATGTATAATTATTAGTACATGCTCATTGGTAGGCATATGATTCACTTTTTGGAGTGGTACTCACAGGGCTGGACCCTGTGACGTCCTGAAGAAGAGCTGAGGGGTACAGCTCGAAACTAGTTGGCTTTCTACTAGGGTTCTGGTCTCATAATCGAACCAACTCACCTAGAGAACCACCCCACTTTTAATATATACACTAGGAGCATGAATTAAGTTTTCTCCCGCCCACTAGTAGGATATTTTAAAATTCACACCACTCCATCCACTTCCATTTTTCACATGACACCACACATAGTCCTCATTTAAAAAGTGCTCCTACGTAGTGGCGCAAGTCGTAGCACGCCTCAACCCGCAGCGGGTTGGGAAGCCCCTATGATGAAGCATGTCACCGTGAGGAAACTCCGGTGAGTGAGGGGACTAAAGAAAAAGGATATTCCTCCCCTTTTTCCTTTTCCTTCGTGTGAGCCACATCCAATGCTGAAAGTGACTCCTCCTGATAGCTAGGTTTTTGATCTGATATTTCGGATTGTTTTTTGACTCCTAAGCCTTTATACATCTAAGGACATATATTTTGGGAGAGTCCGGAAAGGGTGTTATGTGTTCATCTGAGAGTTGGTCTTTGTTCATCTTGAAATGTGAAAAGTGACCCCATCCGGGTTAAATATTCTGCCTGCGATGTCCAGGGCATGGACATCTCATACCAATCTACAGGAGACCAAAAATAGCAGAGTTGACAATTTGGCACACTTGCTTTTCCTGACAGCTATTTGTTCTAGGGCCAGGAGAGAAAAAGGTTGAGTACAGAGTTGACATCCTATAGCACCGGATATCTCGGTTCAGGGGAAAAAGATAGCTGGATGCCTGAATAATTTTCAGACCAGTGAGTGTTTGCCCACTGAATGTCCATAAATTAGGACATGACTTGCAGAGAGGGTTGAACGGAAAGCCACCGATCTGTAAGCTAATCGCTTAGAACCGAGGGAAGCCAGGAAATTCAGTATCTAGACAATTTCTGTCCCCATGGGATTCAGGTGCCTCTGGTGACACCAACCCATCCATATGGACCAGGCCGATCGATAGTGTTTGACGGTACTGTCAGGCCATGTCTGTGAGAGTGTCTGAGGTCTGGCTTGAAAGCCCTGGATCTTTCAATTGTCCCTGGTAATCAGTACATGATGGGTGAAGTGTTGTGCAACATGTCTGTGCTGGCAGCGTGTGTGTTTGCAAGTAGCACACCACGCCTACCATGGTACAGAAAGGCTATAGTACTGGACAGTGTACAGAGCGAATGGGTGTGATGAATGTATGTGTGTATTTGAGGGCACAGTAATGGAGGGTAACGGTACTGTTGAGTGTGTTGATGTGCATACGCTGAGTGCAAGTGTGCACGTTATGGCATATTAGAGAGCCAATCCAGTTGGGGGTGGTACTGCTGGAAAGGGGGCCATGTCCAGTTTCCAGTACTTTTACTCATAGTGTGAATAGGAGCTCTGAATCAAACCACCATAAAAATATATAACAAAATAGGATAGGTTTGATGAGACATTAGAAATATTGGCGCTACAACACAAGTCCTGCGTGAGAATGGTATTTTCACAGGCAGTAGAAAAGCTAGCCTGCAACATGCAGCCTAGCGTTTCTACTGCCATGGTGAATAGTTTAGGCATGAGCAGTTATGTGCCCTTCAAACATTGCAATAATGTCAGTGTTTTCGACTTTGAAACCAATTCTAGTCACTGATTAAGTACGCTACAACCTGATTTGAGGTTTAGTTTGCCTCATGAGTCCGTGGAAGTACCTCCATACAAAACACCCACTGCAGCAAATAGAGTTCAAAGCAAACTGCTGGAATATTGGGATCAATGTGAATTAAAAGGGCGAAGACTGCAAATTAAGCAAAGTAACCTCATGGGCATAAGTCTAATACCAATTATTTTTCTAAATAGCAGTTTATTAAAGCGCTCTTTCATGTAGTAGCATTTTCACGTTGTAATATTGAAAACGAGAATGCACCCACTGCTTTTGAAGGGTTAAGAGTTAGTGGGTGAGTCATCAATCTGTCGATGCCTTCCCTAAAGTACTATAGCAGGATTTTATCATATTTGCTTCTTACAGATCTCCATGGTCCTCAGTCACCCTTATTCCAAGAGTTAATTTTTTATTGGAATCTCAGGGCCGGTGGCACCTTTGTCGAATGACTCTCTCCAGTCTGAAGATATTTGAAGCATTCCATTAATTTTGATTCTGATCTAGAAACTTCCTCACCTGTTGCAACAAACCTACAGTGCCATCTTTCACCCCTACCGTCAGCCAAATAGCAGTGTTCAAGAAGATCTGATCAGCATCCCCTTGCTAACCAAAGGCTTCATAACATTTCTAACTTTAGCTCTGTCTCGGTTCTCCTCACTTCAGTCTCTGTATCTTCAGTCACAGGAGTGCAGGCAGTATACTTTCACTGTCTGGGAGGGATGTCTTCACCCTCCAACATGTGTTATGCAGGGCGAGGGGCATCCACAGTAGATCTCACTGGCCTCAGTACTCAAGTTAACTTAAACACATAACCCAGTCACGGTGTACGTGCTACACCTACAACCATACACACTCACAAACGCACCCACCCGCCCATGCACACGCATACACACACCCATACACCATACCCCCCATACACCATACCCCCCGCACTCCCTCCCCCTCGAGATTCTGAGCATACACATAATCTCACTCCAGTGACTCGAGTAAAATGGTCTATTTGTTCCACAAACCCACTATGCTGCCACCACAGCTTTATGCACTGCATCCAGGGCACCAACAGTAGTCCTTTGCCACAATGAGGACACTCCTAGTGTGTCACTCCAGGCCACTGGACCGGACCGTTATCTGAGATGGCCAGGGACAGGCCAGAATAAAAGTCTGGATACAATCACAGCTGGGCAGGGTTGCCCTATACCTTGAAGAAGAGATTCCCGACCCGACAGATGTGTAAGGGAGTAAGTTCTGATTCACAGAGTTAGATCAGGCATAGAGTGGACCATTTAGTTTGGGAGGCCTGCACAGTTCAGACTCTTTATTGATTTATTTATTATTTATTTATTTATTTATTTATTTTCTTTTTCTTGCTCCGATATCAGGAGGACAGGAGGAGGGCCATATTATTTGGGTTTAGTTGCGTCAGCAGAGCACGACATACAGTTTTATCAGCATGTAAAAGGTGTTTATTTTAATTGTAGTTGCATGCACTGGTGGTTATTAAATGGGAGTCACGCAGCAATAAAATTATATACAGTCATGCAAATTCAGTGTATAGGGGTGCAGCCGGAGTGGTGAGCAAATGTTGTCCCATGTTTTTAAAAAATCAGACACTGAATGCAGTATGCGTGTTAAGTTCTTTGTATTCATAACTTCAAACTATTTTATTATTCTTAGCTACGGGCCCTAGATTTACTTCTATCCATTAATTCAGGTATTGCTTGCTTTTCAAATAGCTTCTCACTTGCAGTCTCAGAAAATCCATTTTGATAAATTGTTTATTGAGCAGTGATTTTGTCTAATGAATTGTGTTCCATAGGCAACTTGGTGCAGCGATGGACTCTGCCCCTAGAGCAACAGACGACCAGGCAAATGGCTAGCTCTGGTGGTGCACCTGGGGGCAGTGGGAACAGTTCTCTATATACCTTTATTGTGGCCGTTTCAGCTTTAGGCGCTGGTGTCTATGTAAGTAAAACAGCAGCTTCTTACACTAGCTACCAACTGCCCCTTTCACTAACATGCCTTTTGGTGTCTGGCTTTTGCAGGGTTTGCTGCTTTTGTAAGTCATGTCAGTCATGTTTAAATGTTTTTTTGGTTACCCAGGAGTATAGCCAAGTGCCAATATCTGTTCTTCACAACTTTTTCTATTTTCAGCCACGTCTTCTGGAGGAGGGAATGGTGCAGTGGGAAGATGGATTTACCTTTCAGTAATATTCCACAGCACAAGTACTGAGCTTGAACAAATTGTAATTTGTATTGACTTTAATCTGTATTGCTTCGTAACAGGGACCCTTTTAGTGTTTCAGGGTTATTTGCCCATACAGCAGCCCTCATAACTCATTGAATGGCCTGTCTGCACGTCACAGGGGCACACCCATCGTTATTTGCCATGTATCGAAGATCATAAACTCCACAGGAGTATTTTCTTAGATTTGCCCTTCATCAACCATGTCCTGAAGCAGAGGAACCTGGATGGTGGCAGAGATGATGGATTTGTATAGGCAAGCAGCACTGGCATTTGGTAGGAAGTTCCAGTGACTGTAGATTCCCCTCAACCCTCTTAATCATGTTCTAATGTGCCTATTTGAATAGCTAAGTCATTTCTGACGAGTAATTGATGATAAAACCCTGTACTTTTGTTCTGAATCTGTGAGAAAATGTAATCCTTCATGGTGTCCTGTGATTGTTTTCCCCATTTCCATTCTTCTCTGCTTTTTTCTGTTTCTACTTGCAGTTGGGCAGTGTCAGAATCTTCGAGCCCCTTCTAGATCACTCTCCACAGGTCTCCCTGGGAAAGATGGCAGCAACCTTGTATACTACTTAATTGTAGGAGGCGCATTCACTGGGGCAGGAATCTATGTAAGAGTTTTGGGCTTAAATCTTTTTTTGTAATAGGGTGCGAATTTTAGATGGTGATGAATCTGTTAGTTTTTAATGTATACACCATGTGAGCAGGCCTGACCATAACTTGGTGTCTTACATGCACTTTAAGAAAAGAAGCTAGAATCGTGTGTTTCACTTTTCCATTTGAAGCAAAATATTTCTTGATCTTTTAATAATTATGAGAAATCAGTTGCCATACTAGGAAAATTCAAATAATTACTTTTATTCATATTTCCAGTAGTGCTCAAAGTGAATTTCAACAATCTGTCGAACATTTAGGAGCCGATAAAAAGATCTTAAACATGATACAGTCACCTTGTAATAATGGCGATTGCTAGCTTTTGGTTATGAGGGGGTTGGTGTTACTGTCAACCTTCTAATCGGGTTGATTTACCCCCCCTCTCCGCCCCAGTTGTATGTCCTTCTCTTTCCATACCATCTCACAAATTAAAGATCAATGGATGACACAGCTCAGGTGGTGGTCCCTCTACTGCTCACAATCTTGGAAATTTCTAACATGCGTAAATTGAGACCTCTTTCTTCAGGGTTCCATAGCATCCTTTAGAAGTCTTGTTTTACTAGGTTTACTCAAAATGCCGACTCTTTGGAGATTCACCCTAATGCCCCCTATGATCCAAGAAGGTTTTAAACACTATCTTGCCATTGAAGTATGCAATAAATATCTATCAGTCATGAAAAAATAGGCACAAGTTTTGAGAGCAAAAGCTCAGGCTAAGAATGAGTCTTTAAGGGTTCTGTGGAGGACTTTGGACCTGCCGAAAGATTTTGACAGCAGATCTCAGAGAAGGGATTATATAGGTAATATGGTGTTCGGTACTGTGGCATGGACATTGTGGACAGAGTTAATAGTTACTGCTGTATACAGGTGGGTTCATGCTATGGCTTGTGGACCCTCTTTCGTGGTGCAGATGTGTTTACTATCTTGAAGTTCTTCTGCTACTCCTGTATTTAGTTCACTTTTAGTCTGTCTGTAGTGGAGTAAGGATGACATAACTTTGGCCATATGTTGCTGTCCTTTACCACTGAAATCAGATGATTGATCTAATTACACCAGCATACCTTATTCTTCTTTTGCTGTGTGCTTAACAAGTGATGCTGACCTAACAGCAGCTTGTATGCAACAACATGGTTAAGAACACCATTGCTTATAAGATGCCATATATTGTGCTGCCTTGCAGAAAGGGCTATTACTGTTGAACAGTTTAAGTCATATAATTGCAATAAGGTCACATACCCACATGAACATGAAGGAGGGCCTTACATCCAGTAAATAGGAACATTTCTCTTTGAAAGAATCAAAACGAATGCTCTGACTTTCCTGTATGTTTTCAAGACCTTTCTTGTATCTTTGGATTGCCAAGTCTGGATCTACCACTAACCCATACCCTACCATTTCTTCTAGTTCACCAGCAGATGCAAGTTAGGCCAGGATAAATGTTTAAAATGAGTGTGAGATTGTATACAGTGAGAGTAGGGGCACTGAATCAATTCCCATAAAAATATGTAACAAAATAGCATAGGTTTAATGGAACATTTGAAGATATTGGCCCAATAACACAGGCCCTGCATTGGAATCGTATTCTCACACAAAGTAGAACAGCTAGCATGCAACATGCAGCCTAGTGTTTCTACCGCAATGGTAAATAGCTTGGGCATGAGCATGTATGTGGCATTTAGGTATTTCCAAGTCTGCCAATGGTTTCCACATTGACACCACTTCTAGTCACTGATTAAGTATGTTACAACCTGATTTGAGATTGTAGTTTGCTCACCAGTCCTCTGAAGCCCCTCCATCCAAAACACTCGCTGTAGTAGTGTTCAATAAGTCTAATAACACTTTTTTTTCTAGATACCAGTTTACTGAGGGGCTCTTTCATGTAGTTAAATTTTCACTTTCTAATCCGAAAAAAGAGGAGAATCTTTCTGCTCCTAGAGATGAGGTGTAATAGATAACTTAGTATTGGCAGTAAACTTTGCTTACTCCTGATCTCATGTCTCTATAATGTCGAGACAGCGAATTAAGGTTGAATGAACACCACGTTTTGCTGGGGAATCCATGTCTTCCACTGCAGTTCTCCACTGCTACGCTTCTGTCTTTGGGAGACATCCAGGTACTCCACAGTTCCTCCATGTAATTTGCAGTCCTTAGGCCATTTCTCTTCCTCACCCCCAATAAGGAAGGGTGTAAGTGGCAGGTGACTAGGCTGAGAAGTCTGAAATGCCAGTTCCCTAGTACTTATGCCATCACCTGGCAGGAGCAGTCACAGGTCCCGCAGACAACTTGCACCTTCACACCCTGAATAGGCTCTCTGGAATCAAATCTCTTCTCTTCTTCTCAATTAACAGGAGGTGTGTAAATGCAGCGCTGCCAGAGTTGCCCTTCGTAATAGCATGTCAATGAATTCCAGGAGTGATTTTATGGCTTGGCTGTCCCAGAGTCTTGATCACCATTTTATTTATTTATTTATTTATTTGTATAGCGCAACTAATACCCTGAGGCATCTAGGCGATTGGCATCCAACCACATGACAACGCTGAGATTCTGTTGAAGGCTCGGGGTATGAATATGAAAAAACTACAGGGTAAATAACCAAGTCTTGAAACCTTTCCTAAAGGAAATCTGGTCAGGCACATTTTTAAGCTTAATAGGCAGACGATTCTACAGTCTGGCCATGATGTTTACAAATCTTTTACCACCCCAGTTCGAGAGTCGAGGTTTGGACACCTCCACCAACTTGAGGGAAGAGGACCGAAGATGTCTAGAGGGGGTGTACCAGCGGAAACGATCAATCAAATAATCAGGGTCATGTTTATGCAGGGCCTTAAAGGCAATGCATAGCACCTTGAAATTGATCCGTTTTTCCACGGGTAGCCAGTGTAGAGCATTAAGAGCCTGCTTGGCTGAAGAGTGTTTAGGAATGCCAAAAAGCAGACGAGTCGCAGAGTTTTGGAGAACCTGCAGTTTAACAAGGAGTCCCTTGTTTACACCAACCAGGGCATTACAGTAGTTCAACTTGGACAAAACTAGTGCAGAGGCCACCGTTTTTTGTAGTTCTGGAGGTATGAAAGGAAAACATTTTCCCAGAATTTTCAATGTGTAAAAAGTAGATGATGTGATTGCCTTCATGTTATGGGAAAAAGACAGGGTATGACTCCCAGGTTTTTCGCCTTAGTGGCTGGAATGGGAGGGGACCCAGTTCCAGCCACTAGTGGACCAGAAGGACTGATCTCTGCCAAAAAGTAGAACTTCTGACTTATTAGAGTTTAACTTGAGGCAGGTCTCCATCTACTAACATGTCGCATGCAGGCGTGAAAGTTGTGGGCTTTATCCTGACTATTATTTGACATGGATACAATCATCGGAGTATCGTCTGCATAGGATACCATAGCAAACCGTAGGATTTAATCAATCTTGCTAGCGGGGTAACATACACATTAAAAAGGGTTGGGCTCAAAGACGAGCCCTGTGGTACTCCGCATGGGAGTTTAAAGCTATGGGACCTAAAGTCATCCACTTCACGAACTGTTCATGATCTGTCAGGAAGGATTTGAAAAATGAGAGGGCTGCACCTGCTATACCTATTTCTTTGAGCCGATTTATCAGTAGGCTACCGTAACAAACGCCTCCGAAAGATCCAGCAGTATCAGGGCAGCCATGCCTCCATTATCTACTGAACGCCTAATTTCTTCTGTTGCAGTGATCAGTGCAAGCTCTGTACTGTGCTCACTCCAGAAGCTGTACTGCTTAGAGTACAGGATATGGTTATTGTTAATGCAGGGCTCGAAAAATCTGAAAAATGGTACTAGTCCTGCAGGTCTAGTACCTTGAAAAATCTCCTCGACCTAACAGTAACCTACTTGACCTCCGTCTCTGAAAGCGGAGCAAATGTGACAAGATAACTAGATTTAAAGGCATCTTTATTGCTCATTTGCTTTGTGAGCAATAAAAAGGCCTTTAAATCTTTTTATCTTGTCACATTTGCTCTGTTTTCATAGACAGAGGACAAAAGTTAGTATGTTTTCCTACTCGCCAGAAAGGGCAAGTAGGACCGACCTAAAAATAGCTCTACCTCATATAATTTACCTCGCAAATGCGAGCGGTCGAGTGGATTTGTCGAGCCCTGCAATGAAAGTTGATAGTTCTTTGTTCATGTATTTTTCAAGAAGTTTAGCGGGCAAAGACAGGCGAGAGATTGGACGATAGTTGCCTGAATCTGTTTTATCCAAGTTGGATTTTTTTTTTAAGAGGTAAAATGGAGGTCTTTTTCTAGATTTTAGAGAATATTCCAGTTTTAATGGCTAGATTGAATATATCTGTGAGTTGACGTGCAACTGTCTCCGCCACTGTGTGCAATATCTTAGGAGGGCATGAATTCAATGGCGATCCGGTTTTGGTGGCCGATAGAAGTTTAGCGACGTGCTCATAAGCTACAGGTGGAAAATCTAAAAGTTGAGGAAAATCAAAAACTCTGAGAATTTTGTGGTCCTTTAATTCTGCTCTCTCTGCATCAGATTGTGAAGACTGAGTGCTATTGTCATTTACAGATGACGAGGCAAACATATCATAGATGCTAGATACTTTTCCACAGAAGGAAGATGCTAGGGTGTTATACAAAACTTGGTCTATTACATTGTGTCTAGACTGCTGAATGTGGCTGAGTTTCTGGACCGTAGCAAACAATTCTTTAAAATTATTCTTTGCTACTTCAATTTTCTCGGAAAAATAGTTCATTTTAGTTTTATGAATAATTTCTTTATATTGTGTCAGTAGTTCCTTTATATGATTCTTTGTCCTTGGTGTCCTAAAACTTTCTCCAGTGCCTTTCTTGTCCACAACATTTTTTTAAGAAGCCTTAGCTCCTCTGAAAACCAAGGTTGAGTGGGGGGCTCTCCTGCTAATTTCAGGCCAGGCCATCACAGGTGGACATAAGCTTGTGGTGCTTTCAGCAAAGAGGGACTCTTCGCTGCCTAGGCTTTGGCGTGGAGCCCTAGCCTCCAGAGAAGGCAAATACTTCAGCAGTCTGCATGGCCAGATAGATCTGACTCTAGCAGCATGAGCATTTGGCTAGATGTTTCCAACTACGCATAGATGGAAGGTGACCCTGCTAGGCCTGTTTGTTGGGTTCATTCAAGGACGCTCTGCCTGTTGACAGGTTTAAAGTGCCTCCCCTTTCTGCTGGTCCTCTTCAAGCGACCTCTGGTTGGTGTGTTGATATTGTTTTGTGAGGAATGCCCACTCTTCTAAATATTACACCACAGAGTATGTAGCCAATCCTACAGTAGGAACAGAAATCCTTTTATAAGCATTAAGTTAATCTATAAGCACCACTGACATTGGAATCCTATGCACCCACAGGATCCAAATAAGTTACAGACGGCACCACAGAGGCTAATTTGCTTCTTGCGTAAGAGAGAAATATCTGGAGAAACTGCATAGGAACTAGTTCTGGCTTTTAAACCAATTTGGAAACTGAGAGACTGACTGGAGCAAAGATAAGCCTTATTATTCGGTCACAGTGGTCAACTACTTGATGAAATGAGGCTTTCAAAAAGACAAAGTCCTCATTTCATTCGAAATGCAAGGGCTGTTTTGCAAGGAGAGAACCAGTCTGAAAATCTTAACTGTAATTGCAAAGAAAATTGAACAAAATTTCAAAAAGGGCCTTGAAAATAGAGTAAGCATCACATTATGTCCTGACCAATCAATACAGAATTGTTTAAAAGACTGTACTATATGTACGAAAAGTACATATAAAGAGATCTGTAGCCGGACTCCATGCAACTTTGCTCTAAATGAGACTTAACTCTGAGCAGATGGACATTATTAGTCACTATTAGAAACACAATAGTTCAAAATCCAAGAAGACAGTGCCATGGGAGAGTAATGTCCAATTGTGAGGCTCAGCTGTAAAACGGGGTATATTGGAGATCTCATCCCTAAAACAAAACCATAACCAGTCGAAAGAGTGGATAGCGTTGACATGGTTTGCCCTTAAACCCATCATTTTTTTGATTGTTTTTACAACCAGATGTTATTGGTTTTCAACTGCATCATCTACAGTCATAAACCTTTTGTGCATCTTCAATCAAGTACATAAAACACACGGTCATCTTTTCCTGGTGCATTTGTTCAGAACTTAGCCCCAACATAACTATCCAGCCCTCCCTCCTTGAGTTGAGCTTAGGTGGATACAATCTAATCGTCAAATACTAATGGGTTCTGGCTTACTACGGAGTCTGTCGCACCTGTTCCCGGTGTCCTTGTCCGTCATTTCCTTCTGGATCCACTATTATCTTGTCTCTCCATTGCCAATTCACTTACTAAGTTTTCCCAGGCCCTTGCCCTGTCTATCTTCTCTATGCCTCGGGCCAGCCTCCCTGAGCAGCAATCCGCCTTCCGCCCCGCCCATTTCTCTAGCTCCCTCCTCCAGGAAACATTCATAGGCCCTCCCGGTGCCTTCCAGTTTCTGGCTATTTTCCTTTTGGCCAGGACAAAAGCCAAATCCTAAAACTTCCCGGTCGTTTTATATTTGGCTGTGTGTGGGAACAATCCTTGTAAGAAATGCTATGGGGTGTGCAGGAGCTCCCTGTCTATGAGATCCGCTATCACTTGTCTAATCTCTTCCCAGAAACATGCAGCGTGGGGCAGCTACTGAACATGTGTATGATGTGCTTCTCTCCCTCCGCACCTCGGGCACACTGCTGTGTCTATACAGAAGTATCTTCTAATGCGGTACGGGGTATGTAGAAATTAATCCATTTGAATCGCGCATTCCTAGATACTTTCTGGGTCCGCTCTAGGATCCTGTCCCATTCAGCCTCTGGGATCTGTTTACCCAAATCTCTTCCCATTGTAATCGCAAGCGCTCTAGTGGCTTGTGCATGTCCTGTCTCATTGCCTTGTACAGGCAGGAAACTGTCTTTATTTTTCCGCTGACAGTGCTACAGATCTACATCCTGCCAGTACATGCGGTTCCATACCTCCCGATGACCCACCCATTTCCCCCTCCCCCCTAAGTATTGCCTAATCATTATGGTGAGGGCCCTGTGTCGAAGGAAGTAACCTCCTGGTAAAACAAAACCCATCATGATACCTTGCACAGTTCCGCTTTGACCTGTCTTGTATATTTTGCACATTTCCTAATATAGGAGTTTGCCTTGTCCTATTAGGTGCTTGAGAGCCTTTGACATAATGCTCCCTGCTTTTGGTTTCTGTTCAGATGCTTGGGCACTCAGGTTGGCCTCCCATACTCGTTGCCTTCTACCACTCTCAATCTGTTCTGCAACTTAAGATCGGAAAGCCCTCCCATCTTTAGTCCTGGGATCTCTTCTTACACTCAGACTATCTCATCTGTGTGAGATTGCCCGGTGCTTCTTTGTCTTCCCTCAGTTCTACTTTTATAGATCACTGGAACTTCACAAGTCTTGGGTACATTCTGATGACTTGCATCACTGGGCTTCAGACCTCAGACTGTAGTTTTTAAACTTGCAGTGCATAGCTCCTGCAGAAATGTATTTAATTTGTGTTAGGCAAGGAATCCCTTGAAAATCTGTTGCGATTTGTTTTTCAAATCTCATTTCTCCAATGGGATAAGGTATAGTTATCCTCAGCAGTAATGTTACAACCTAGGGCTATTGCGGGTCTTTTAACCGGATTCCTTTGGTATTTGGTAAACCTGAACAAATCATGTCTACTATGCACAGTATCTCTGGAACTACCACATTCTGGGACAGCTGGTTTCAAAGTCCCCCAGACTTCCTCTTTATTCTTAAATTGTTAATGGAAGCAGAGTAGGATTACATTTACCCATGCTGCAGAATTTGGTATCTTGCAAAGCTGTAAGGCCCACAGTTCAGTTCTTATGTACTTTGGTCTATAGGGACGATTGTCTGGGTTTAGGAAATAATTAGTGTGACTCACCAGTCACTAAGGGTTTGTTTGTTTCAATTGCAGATGTGTATCTGGTTTGATCAGGCACACACAGGAACTCCCTTGGTTCTTGAGAGATTTTTTTTTAACTGGCTGGCAAGTTACATAGGTGGATCACAGTCAGTTCTCAGTGGGAACTGGCGTTTCTGCTCATTTATGCTGGGTTGCAGTCACCAATGTGGCATGGCATTGGAGAGAGAACACTATTTTGTGATAGTGGACAGATGATTCAGGAGTGAGTGAACACAATGCTCTGTGATGCAGCACTAGTCTCTCCCTGTAATTGCACCATTGCACAGGTGATTTCTGTTTCTCAGTCTGTTAGGCAGGACAGCTTGCATTCTTTTCTGGTGCTGTCGGTCTTCAAATTGAATACCCTCACAGCATTACAGCGTGAGCTTTACCTGGAGGCTTATTTCTGAATTTGGGCACAGTCTCTATGCAAAAGGGAGTCTCTCTCCTCTACTTCAGGGTGCATAAAAAGTCATTTTTTCGTTGATACTGGGCTATAATCTCCTCCTCTCCTGTGGGAAATTGCAAGACAAATATTCTGCCTCTGTATCTTACCTTCCTCTGCACAAGTCTGCAAAGCTTCTTCCTAATAAAAGTTAAACACTAGATAAGCCAAAGTGTTCAACTTCAATTGGCCACCAACCAATTGACTGCTCAGATACAAAGTTGGCCCCCAGACTTTGGGGGAGACCATCATATCAACGTGCATTGTCCTATCTGGTAGGCTTCATCTCACCAGAGTCTAGTGGAATTGACATTATTTGGTGCCTATTGGGTTCCAGATTTTCTCCGGCCAATCAGATGCCGCTGCTGGGCACTTGCATTTGTTCTTTAAAAAACTAAAAACACCACTATGTGATGGATGGGCAGACAGCTCGGCTAGTTGTATAAAGTGTGCAGCAGTTTTTCCCTCACCTTGGCTGTAGTGAAAGGCTGACCTGCTAAAACTGGTTTGGTTGTAGTTCATTGTACACAAAGGATCCTTCCTGCTTCATTCAAAGGATGGTAATTTAATCTAAGAGACTTGCACTTGGCTTTACAATGAACAAATTACTCAGGGTTTTTGACCCTACATAGCCTATGCTAGGTGTTACTTGCATCCCCATAACAGTCATCAAGAGTAGTAAAAAGGGTACCTCCTTGGTGACCAGCCTTAACCCTCTCCTTCATTTTGCAAGGTTTTATGCATGCTCTCAAGTCACCTGTGAGATGCTCATTTTACCTTTTCCATTTACAGCTTATGGTCGCCACGGACATATTGGAATAAGGTTGGGATGATTCTTGCTGGAAACGCTCCTTCAGTCCGTGGTGGAAGATACCCAATTCATCTCTTTACATAGATGCATTGTAACTAAAGATGATCTTTCTTGCATTGCAATCCTTTTTCTTTCTTTTTTTTCTTTCTTTCTAGTGGTGAGAACCAAAATGTTGATTGCCATGAACAAGCATATGGCACTGTTCTAATTAACTAAGCGCATCATGTTTGTGTTAGCCTTCCACATTGCAGGTATTGACAACATGAATGTGAATAGCCTGAGTGGGGATCTCCCCTCACCCACATGAGTGGAAGATTCACCACAAAGCCCCAAACCCCTGTTAGTGGTCAAGGATGGGGTCGTCCAACCATTGATACTTCTTCTCATGTATCACCACGGTATGACTAGTTGTCATTCTGGGTGGGTAAGGGGCCGGGATGCCGATGGCACTGCATAATGTTGGGGCATTTATATATCCCTTTCCTCATAACACTGTGACCTTTTAAGAGTCCAGTGAAAGATCAGAGACCATCCAAGTTGTTCAGTCATCGTAGTGTCTACTGCTTGCTCTTGGCACGCCTCAGACCTGCTTCGCTACTCCAGAGGGACTGCATCAGCCGCTCTCAGATGAGATATTGTCAGCCATGGAAGGAGAGGAGTATCTTTGGTCAACTGGCGTTGAAATATCCTTTGCACTTCTGGGCCTCTTGCAGACAACCTGGATATCTTGGTGGCTACTAGGAAGTACTTCATCACACCTTCATGCACAAGCATATGTCTGATATTCTGCCATTCGTCATTGGTGACTAACCTGAGTACATCTGCTTACTTTATGGATGAAGTTATAGCTTTCCTGGGTATCCTGGTTGAAACTAGGGTGCAAATGGATTCCTTGAAGACTGACCTGACTGTCATTCACTCCTATCAAAATATGTCTCAGGAGTCCTGTAGGACCATGTCATCTAAAGACATCTGATCATGCAGAGTCCTCTGTTTCCTCTGAACAGTTGCTCCATGGATTCATAAAGATCGAAGCCTGTCCCCACCATTGATGGATACTTAACCTTTTGAGCAGGTGGGCATAAGTCACTGTAGCTTCTATCACTTATGTATTACTTCTTGATAACTATATAATTGGTCAGCCACTTAAGTGAATGGAGATCCGATTGTGCCCCAGTAGTTGTCATGGCATTCTACTGGATTATATTCATCCTGTGGAGCCACCCCCCCCTCCCCCTCGTTTTAAAGGTTGTACGAATTTTATTTGAATGAGGAGGTTGTACTTGCAACATTCTTCCTTGCCTGCATGCCTTAGTGTCCAAATTGACTCTTCACAACCTTGCCAGGAATGTTGTGTGTTTTCACCTTGATCGAACTAAGGTTCTGGGTTCTACACACCAACTGTTTGTGAATTTTGTCAGCATTGATATCAGCTGAACAGCTGCCAGTGTCAAATCTTCTAGTTGCACACCATCATGTTCCACTAATAGCTACTATCTGCATTGTATTCTAAGTTTATTCTGGAAATTCTGCAGAGCTTTAAGTTTCTGCTATTGCTTGTGTGTCAAGCTTATCCATTTCAGATTTTTAGTAATGTTCTGGCGTTTGGTAAGCCTGCATTGATAAAGTAATATGCTGGATTACAAATGCAGAAGGTTGAGTAGTCTTGGACTGGATAAGCTACTCTCTGGTTATGCATAATCTACTTGCCTAAACTATCAATGCTTCCTTCTCTACCTTTTCTTATTTTCAGTTGCTGTGCAGTCTAGTTGCAAAGTTGAGAATGGGAGAATCGGGACGGGAGAGTTACCTTTCTGATGCCTTTGTTACTGTTCGTTCATAACCCTTTCACTAATCTCAACTCCCTCCTGCTGATCGCACAGCCTGTGGCCACAACACCAATAGACATTACTCCTTTTTCTAGACAACACTGGTCAAGGATCACATGTGCATTCACACAATGCAGGCGGTGCTGCATATGGTGTTTCTGGTTGTGCTTTGCTGGCACGCAGAAGTTTGAATTAACAGTTTAGGTGATACTTGGCAGGAACTTTGGGACTGTAGTAATTGAGTCACCATAAAATTAACTTTATCTTTTTTCCATCCCCGACAGGAGTCTTTCAAAGGTTTTCTGGATTACACCGGGAACCTTATGCCCATCAATAAAATAATTATCTACACACTAATTCTATGCCTTAGGCCTCATTTCACACTCCACTCTCGTTTTGCTCTTCTTAACAATTAAGTCTACACTGTAGAACCCCCTGCCATCTCATGTTAGTCGTTCTTGTTGATAGGTTTGAACTGTAGTGAGCATGTAGGTAATGAACTAGAACCAAAAGGCTTTATTTGCTCACATTTTTTTTATTTTTTTTAGAAAACATTAACATTTTATGTTTAGGAACCATTGTCTCGGGTTTGCTCTTTGTTTTATGTGCTGTATGTGGGTCTACTTTAATTAGCTGGTGCAAGTTTGTATGTGCTACTACTAACTGTTTTTCCAAATAATGAAATGCATGATTTTTGTATTTCGTTTGTGTTTTTGTTATTTATGGAAATATGTTTAGTTGACATTTTATTTTTCTTAAAATATGTATTTCACATATTTTGTGTTAACGAACATGAAAATGTCTGTTACAAAAACATTTGGTGGGCATCGTATTAAGATGCTTTATTGCTCAGAAAATTGTAGACCTTAGTTTGCGAAGGAATTCAGAGTATTTCATATAATGCTTGGCTTATTACATTTTCCTAAAGCATGGGAAAGGTGTGTGCTGTGATTCATGTTGTATAATGTAGGATTATAAAATCTGGCCTGCAAATGTACATTTGCACAACAGTGCCAATAGTGGAATTAAGCTAATCCTGTAGTCTTAAAATCATATTTTCTTCTCTGCTGTTGGCAGGTTTTCAAAATCTTGAAAGATGATAAGGTGCGGTACAATGACCGAATATCCACAATTACAACCAAAACAGAAGACCAGTCAGAAGAATCCAAAGAGCAAGGTACATAAACACTGTCAGGGTCTTGTGCATTTTAGTTATTTTCAGTGGCCATTTCATTCTTGATTGAATAATGGAGGGGATGAAAGTCATATTGTTTACCTCAACCCCATTTAAAACTTTAGCGCCTTTCATCATTCCTGTTAAATAACTGGAGAATGCCGTTATACTTTCAGCTGATACAGGTATTTATTTATTTAGGTTTTTTTTTCTTACCTAAGAAAGATGCCTGATCAAGAATCACATGCTTGTTTAGTACTTACTAATTAATGTAACCCGTCTAATTCTAACGTTGTCAGAAAAAAGAAATTCAAGGGAAGGTAATGCATGCTTTAAACATTGTACCAAATCCAAAGATTTTACTATTCATAGAATTATAATTTTGCAGAATTACCGAATATCCTTTCAACTAGTAGAATTGTGTTTCTGTTCTTTTCACTAAGCGGTTCTTCCATGTACCCCTGCTTGCATTCACTAAACGTTTCCAAGTGTAAAAGTTACGTTTTTAAAAGTATACTTACATTTTAAAGTGTCTTTTCATATAAAATATTGACTGTGGATAATTTTTTAACCAGATAGCTACCCTAAATAGTTTAGCAAAATATTTGTAATGAGATTCATTTAAAAACGTACCCCAAAAGTTGGCAATGAGGATCTTTTTGATACATTAGCAGCAGATATCAGTCTATAATGTTGAAAAGCATAATTATGTGCCATTTGTGACTTGGCACATCTCTCAGAAATCATGTCCTGTTGTGATTCCTCCCGCCATCACAGGTGTCCTCAGATTCTTACCTGTTTTACATTTGACACACCATTCTGTTGCGTTTCTGGACTTCAAGCTTTTCTCAGAGCTGTAAATAATGCGTACCACTATTACCAAATCTATGCTACTCGGTTTACTAATCTTCAGAAGCTGGAAGGCTGAGCTCGCCCTACTGGGATTTGGATTTGTAACCTAATTTAACCCGATTAGTCCTCAGCTCACTGAGTTTAGCTCACTAAGCCACCCAACGTGTCTTGACAGCGGGGTGCCCTGCATGCTACTCGGTTTACCACTCGCCAGAAGAGGGAAGGCTGAACATTCCCTGCTGGGATTGGGATTTGTGGCCTTAATTTAACCCTATTAGTCCGCAGCAAAGTTCAGCTCTGTGAGACACCGAACATGTTTTGAAAGCGGGAAGCCTTCGGTTTACCAAGATTGGAGATAAGAGGAATGCTCATCCGTCAGCCAGGCTTGGGGGGAAAAACCACTATCTCTACATGGCTCAAATCGGGTGGAAGGATGGTGGCCAGGACTGCAGAGTGTACTACTGCAGTTTGGGCATATGAGATTTATCAAACTTGCATGGGAACCCATTGGGACCTGGGGCATTCCCAGTGTTTAATCCCAGTAAGGGCGCTGTTTAGTGACTCAGTCAGTTGTAGAAAGAATCTTGAGGGGAGGGCATGTACAAAATCTACAATCTGCTCCTGGGATAGGACCTCCTTCCTAGCACATGCACCCTTGAAATGAACAGCAGAGCTGTGTGCTGTCTTCTAAGGATCTGTGAGCAATGTGCCAGATGAGTCCTGAATTTGAGGGGTAAGGGGGGGCATGGATAACACTCTGACATACTCTATCGAGCATTTTTACTGGATTTATCTTCCCTATTGATAAATGCAACTTTGAGCCACCTGCCAGGATTTTTTAGCCTGTTCTAGCATGACATGTTGGTATTGTACCTGTAAGAGACCCAGTTATCTACGTGCCACCTGTCCATCTGCCTCACGACTGCTCGTCCAATGCTGTTATTTGAGTGTTGAGGTCCACCAATTCACGCGTCTTACGCCGCTGCAACTCTACGCAATAACTAATGCCAAGCCCCCCTCCCACCCCACAACCCCCCCCTCCTTAATGTGAATTTCAGGGCTTCACACAGTGTCTCAGGTGATAGGAGGTGCGACACTATTGATGAAGTACGCCCCAATAGAGCGTTCCATGTGACAATAGTATTACCGGTTCTGCAGTGGCTATGGTGATAGGCGGCAATGGCCCACCTAGAGCTGCATAGTGATCGAACAGACCTCTGGCCAAAACCGTAATGTCCGAAACTCTATATTGGTAGGGCCGCGGGTCAAGGAAATAATCCAGATGGGAAAATAAACCATTGGCAGCTGAGATGATTGTGTAGACCCAGTCAACCATATGATGGGCCTTCCATATGTCGGCCGAGCCCAAAGCAGAGATGGAAGAGAAGGATGTTGCTCCAGACTCTGGGAGCGCTCCACTAGGGCTCCGCCGATATATTTTAGGCTTCACCACCCTGTTCCAGTCCCCAGTCAACATCATTAGACTCCCAGGCAGATTGCCCCATAATTTCGTCATTAGCTCCGCAAATGTAGGACCGGGGGGTACGGGGCGGTATGGGTATGGAGCATAAACACATATAAATGGGAGGGATTCCCCAGCATACCTATAACTGCAAGGTATTGGCCCTGTTGGTCGACCATGATTTATTATGTTGATATGGGACAGTTTTTTTTATTTTTTATCAGGATACCTGGACCCCCTCATAAACCCAGAGTAAAATACTTTAGAATAACTGACCTTAGCCAGACACAGGACTGTGTGTTTCTTGGAGGAGGAGAATAGCCACCATCTTGGCATGTTACTAACGCCCTTCTCTTAACCTTGTCAAGTAAGTGGT